>NC_141697.1:1207296574-1207999074 GCF_964263255.1 Lissotriton vulgaris
TTCAGGGCTCAGCTCGTACACAGGCTCTAAGATCCAAGCCAGGCCCTGGGCTCGGCTATGGCTCGACTCTCCATGTTAATTTGTGGGCCTGCCCATATCTAGTGCAACTTACTTGGTGACGTTGATGGCAAGTGCCACATGGAGTGTCGGTGCGAGGCTGAAGACCTCGTAAAGTGTCTAGCTTTTGGGGGTACTGACTGATATTAGCGCAGCATCCGTAACTGCACGAACATGAGCGGTCACTGACCATTGCTGTGAAGGTGAGGGACACCAGGTGTCAGGGGCATAGCTATCGTGGTGCAACCGGTGCAGAGGTAGGAAGGCCCAGAAGAGAGGAGGGTCCAGGCTGCTCTGTAATGACCTGAAAGGCTGCATTTACCTGGCTCAGGGCGCTGCTCATTACGTGTGGAGTTGCCATGTAATTGGATGACTGCGCAGGGAGCCATGACATTACTGGCTGTAACATGTAGATTACAGAGAGTGATTCTAGTAAGATGGCTCATCGAGCCTATGCTCTCACCTGATGTAGTGAAATGGGTGTGACCCGAATGTGCTGTTTCCAAATTTAAGTCCCATAGAGTTTATTCCTTTGCTGCAGAAATGGGTGAGTGTGTGTGGGAGTGTGTGTGGGTGTGTGTGTGTATGTGCGTGCCTGTGTGTGTGTTGTCTGTCTTACCAGTCATACCTTATAACTCCTGCAAGGTTACTCAGGAGTCTAATGCCTTCAGACACCATCCTTCAGGAAGAGTGTGGTATTGGTTGTATATGTAGTGTTGTGCGCGTGGTATGTCTCGTGTGTGTGTTAGCGCGTGTATGTGTGTGCACGTGTGGAATGTGTGGAATGCATGCTTGGAGAATGTAGGGGAGAGAGACAGTTGCTGTAGGAGAAGGGTGGAGGTTGCTGTTGTGTTCGGTGTCGCTGTACTACTTTCTACTTCCTGAATAAAGAAGAAATGAAGAATCCTAATGAGCCTACGAGTATCTTTCAACATATGGCGACAAGCGGGATTTGATAGCGGCACTGAGCACAATTTCGTAAAAAAAAAATTCTAAGTATTTTTCTTGTTCCTTAAAGAATTATTAATTCTGGAAAGTGGAATCTTTGCCTGTGCTTATTTGGCGGATTTCTGGACTACTGAACTCCTGAGAGGTCATTTTTTTTTTCTTTCAAGACACTTATTCTCGGCAACACTCACCCGTTGTGTTGTGCATCTTTCAATTTGCCTGCTCCGCGCAAGTGGATTATGCGTGAGCGCTCCATTGCAGCTTGACGGAAAACATTCTCTTGAGTTTCCGTAGCGGATCATCTTCACGGGGGCGTCTCTGCACCGTCATCACGCATTGTAAACACAACGTGGCCGCCATCTTCACGGTATCCTAGCAACAGGCACCGAGTGCTGATTTCAATAGTAACAAGCACCGAGTGCCGATTTCTACAGCTACAAACACTGAGTACCGATTTCAATACTGCTGGTATTTTTATATCTGCATTGCATTAAGGAGCCGTTTACTATTAAATGCTGAAGATATTCAGTAAGCTTTTAATTTATTTTTTTTGACTCGGAGTTCATGGTGAATTTTTGCGAATCTGCATTATTTCATTTACAAATTACTCTTCTTCTGAAAGAATTCAATTACAAACTTTGGTGAACATTTTGCCCGAAATTAATAATAACTATTATTACAATTTGAACTTTGGTGAACTTTTTGCGCAAGAATTATACTCATTGGGGAAATTTTTTTTTTTTTCCTTATTGAATTGTTTGTTTTTGCTTGCATTTATATTTTCTTCATTTAGTTCAAATGTCTTCAATCCACCCACCACCGTTCTTTTTGGAAGAATCCGGTGAACCTCCTATTGCATGGGATTTATGGCTTGATATGTTCGAAGCTTATGTTGAGGTTTTAGCTGAAGAAGAATCTTCTCAAGAAAGAAAAGTGTCTTTACTTAAACATAGACTTGGTGCAGTTGGGTTAAGAGAGTTCAAAAATTTACCTAAAATTGAAAATGCTGGTGACATGGGTGTTTATCAATGTGCTGTTAAACAAATGCAAGAGAGATTTGGGAGGAAAATTAATGTTGTTATGGAAAGGTTTAAGTTTTATTCGAGGGCTCAAAAAGTGGATGAGTCAATTGATCAGTATGTTTCAGCTTTGAGGGGTTTAGCTGTTACGTGTGAGCTTGAAAGTATGACTTATGACCAAGTTTTACGTGATCAAATTCTTATGAAAACTAAATCGAAGAAAATTCAAGAGAAGTTATGGTCATCAGGGAGTACTTCGTTAAAAAATGCCATTGAAGTAGCTAGAGGTGTAGAGATTTCGGACCAATGTATTCGTGAAGTTAGAAATGAGAAACATGATTCTGAGTCTGGTTCAGTGAATGTGATAAATAAGGGTGACAAATCCAAATTCAAGAATGATAATAAGTCGTCTACTATTATAATAAGAAAAGTAATGAGAAAGGCAATGAGAAAAGCTATGAGAAAGGCAATGAGCAAAAGAAATTTGCATGCTTTAGGTGCGGATCTACAAACCATTTAGCAAACTATAAGTGGTGTCCTGCACTTGATAAAATATGTACTAACTGTAAAAAAAAGGGACATTTCACTAGGGTGTGTCGTAATTTTAAAGCTAAAGTCAATTTTCTCCAAGATGATGAGCAAGATGACATTAATTGTGTCCAAATAGATAGTCAAGATAATACTTTTCATGTTGTAGGTGAAATATGTAGTGTACATGATGAGTCAATTAAAGGGACGAGTAAGGTTAAAAAACTACCATCTTGCATTGTCAACATTGATGGTCTGGAGGTAAAAGTTATGGTAGACTCTTGTGCATGGTATACCATTATGGGCATGGATTTGTTTAAATCTCTTTGGCCAAATAGATCATTATTAGGACCGGATGTACACCCTGGAAGCTATACTGGTCATAAAATACCTTTAGAAGGTTTTATGTTAGCTAAGATTAGTTTTGGTAATAATTCATGTCAAGGCAAAATTTATGTGGCTAACAAAGGTGCAACTATTTTAGGATGGCCACACATATTTGACTTAGGTATGAAAATTGATCCTGGTTTGGATTGTCCTGTTTATTCTATTCAAAATGATTGTTGCGAAATGGACAATTACTCAAGTCTTCAGGAAAAATTTCCTGATGTATTTTCCAATGGCATTGGTAAGATGGTTGGATTCAAGCATAGAATTATTTTAAGAGAAGGTGCGTGTCCTATCAGACAAAAACTTAGGAATGTGCCTATTAGCTATAGAGAAAAATTGGGTGAAATACTTAAAACATTGTGCAAAGATGGAATTGTTGAACCAGTTGAGAGTTCAGATTGGGTTTCGCCAGTCGTGATTTCTCTTAAATCCAATGGCGATTTGCGCTTATGTGTCGACCTAAGGTGTTTAAATGAAGCCATTTGGGTGGATACATTTCCTCTTCCTAATTTGCAAGAACTTACATCTTCTGTTGGTGGGTCCTCTTGGTTTTCCAAGATAGATTTGACAAGTGCGTATCACCAAATTGTTTTAGATGAAGATTCTAAACATTGTACTGCTTTCATTACCACAGAGGGAATGTTTAGATATAAACGCATGCCATTTGGCCTTGCAAGCGCGTCTGCAGTATTTCAAAGAGAAATGTGTAGGATCTTACAAGGCATTAAAAATGCTAAAGTATTTCAGGATGATATTTTAATATATGGGAAGAACAAGGAATGTCATGATGAAAGTTTATATGCTGTTCTAGATGCATTGAGAAATAGTGGATTAACTATCAAAAATGAGAAATGTGTGTTTGGGAAATCTGAAGTAGAGTATTTAGGACATGTTATATCTAAAGATGGCATTCGACCAAAAATCAGTCATGTTGATGCTATTCTGGCTGTTCCTGAACCTACAAATAAGGAACAATTGATGTCGTTCCTGGGGTTAACAGAATTTTATTCATGTTTTATTGAAAATTATGCCTCGAAAGTTGATCCGCTAAGATCATTGTTAAAAAGAGGTGTAGTGTTTACATGGGGTGAGCAACAAAAAATGTGTTTTGAGAAAGTGAAGAAAGAAATAGTTACAACACCATGTTTGAAACCTTTCTTGCTAACTGCTGAATGTATACTATCTGTGGATGCGTCTGGGTATGGCATTGGTGCTGTGTTTTCTCAACATGTTAAATCAGAGAAGTGGGTAGTAGCTTATGCTTCACGCACGTTAACAAAATCGGAACGCAATTATTCCGTAATAGAGAAAGAGTTATTGGCTGCTTCATGGGCTGCTGAAAGATTCAGGATGTATGTGTGGGGGAGAAAATTCAAAATTTGTACCGATCATAAACCATTGGTGAATATCTTGAGACCTGAAGGTGGGAAGAATTTAACTCCTAGGTTAGCTCGTTTAGCTTCAAAGCTACAAATGTTCAGTTTTGATATAGAGTGTATCCCTGGTAAGGATAATGTAGTTGCGGATGGTCTGTCAAGATTACCTAATGTAGATATGACAGGAATTGAAACTAATAGTGATTGTGAAATAGCCTTTACCATCAAGGATGTGTTTTTGATGAATGAGAAGGATGTCAATAGTATTGTATCTGAGGCGTCCTGGATGTGTGAGATGGACAAGGATGTTGTTTTGAAAGAGGTTAAACGGTTCATTGTTGATGGTTGGCCAAGAGAGTCCAACTTACGGGGTGAATGTGCTGCATTTTCGAAAATTAAGGAGGAACTGTGTGTTGTTAATGATATTGTCCTAAGAGGTGACAGAATTGTGCCTCCAGTTAGTTTAAGAGAGGACATTGTTGAGAAGAGTCACATGGGGCACGGTGGTATGTCCAGTACTAAAAGAAGGATTAAAGAGTGGTTTTGGTGGCCAGGGGTTGATTCCATGGTGGATCAATTAGTGAGGAATTGTAAAGTTTGTGGTGCTAGTGATAAGGTGGCAAAGCCATTGAGTGTGCCTTTAACTATGGTGGAGTTGCCTGAGTATCCATGGCAAAAGGTGGCTATTGATTTTATGGGTCCATTTTCAGCTTTATCAGCAAAGGACTGTTATGCTATAGTATTAGTTGATTATTATTCAAAATGGCCCGAGGTAAGAATGGTAAGTGGGATGACTACAGATGTGGTCATTGAGTTTTTGGAAGATGTGTTTTCAAGGGAAGGAGTCCCAGAAGTTCTGGTTTCGGATAATGGTCCGCAGTTTGTGTCACAAAAGATGGAAGAATTCCTAGTGGTAATGGGTATCAAACGCATCAAATCATCACTATATCATCCCGAAAGTAACGGTCAAGTTGAGCGCTTCAACAGGGTGGTTAAGGAAGTGATTGAATTAGCATTGAGTGCAGGGTTACCCTGGAGGAAAGCTCTTCGAGAGAGGTTGACTGCATATTGTGTTACCCCGCATTCTGCTACAGGGAAAACACCTTTTGAGGTTTTGAGAGGTAGGAAACCATTTACTGGTTTAGTTCCTTGGTGGTTGAGGAAAAGGAATGATAAAATGCAGTGCAATAACAACGATATTGATAAAGAAATCAGATCTGAGGTTAAAAAGTATCAGGATCGCAGTCAGCAGTATCATGGAGGTAAATGTAGTTGGCCTTTGGTCAAGATAGGTCAAATGGTTCGGGAAAAGAATCCTAGGATTGTGTTGAAGGGTGAAAGTGTATGGTCAAAACCCTTGAGAGTAATGAAAGTGTTGGGCAGTGCAGTAGAATTGGAAGATGGTAAGAGGTGGAATTTTCGGCAAATGAGTTTTTGCAATGAGAGGGATGGCGTGGTAGGTTCACGATTTGGTGGCGTTTATGAAGGGACGTGTAGTGGTTATATGTTAGGTGATGATTTTGGATTAATGAAGGATGTGGTGTCAATGAAGGATGTGGTGTCAACTGGTAGTACGGGTGGTTGTAATGCCAGATGTGACACAGGGAGTGATGTTAGTGATATTGTTGATGTTGGTTCATCTTGTACCAATATTGGTGTTGAAGGTGAGACTCTATGCCGTGGTAGTAGAACAAGGAAATTACCTGTCCGGTTTTCTGATTTTAAGTTAGGGTAATTCTTTCGGTGGTGACTCAAGCTATTGAGGAGGAGGGTGTGTGGTATTGGTTGTATATGTAGTGTTGTGCGCGTGGTATGTCTCGTGTGTGTGTTAGCGCGTGTATGTGTGTGCACGTGTGGAATGTGTGGAATGCATGCTTGGAGAATGTAGGGGAGAGAGACAGTTGCTGTAGGAGAAGGGTGGAGGTTGCTGTTGTGTTCGGTGTCGCTGTACTACTTTCTACTTCCTGAATAAAGAAGAAATGAAGAATCCTAATGAGCCTACGAGTATCTTTCAACAAAGAGCAGGTGTACAGACCTTGGCTCATAAAGCATGCCACATGGAGAGGACATACAGAATCCATTCTCTGGTGGGATAAACTTGAGACCATTTGCTCTAGGAAAAAGATACACTTTAAAACTAAGGGCCATATGTACAAAGAAGTAGCGAAGTGAGGCGTTGGCCATCATGGCTCAACCTCTCACTCCGCCACTTCAGAAACGCAAGGCTTCACCATATTTACAATAATATGGTGCATTCTTGCATTTACCCCTGTGCTGGCGCTAGGTTTAGAGGCTTAGCCCCAACGCAGGCCCCTGCACCAAAGTGTTCCTTCCTGCATATAAACAATCTTTAAATGCTGGCTCACTTCTATGTGTGCTGCTTAATGCAGCAGACATGGAAGTTACAAAATGTCTTTTTTTTAAAGATTGTTTATGTGCAGGAAGGGACACCTTCCTACACATAAACATTACATGGTGTTTTGCTTTTTCCATGTGTGTTGCACAAAGCTGCACACGTGGACCAAGCAAAACCAAGAAGAAATAAACCATGTCTCCTTGTTTCGCCAAGTTAAGACCAGGTTTTCCCTTGTCTTAAATTTGGCGCTGCCTCCTATTTACATGACCCTTGTAGCAGCGTCAAAATGAATGGGTGTTGCGGTGAAACACCCACCGCAACACCCACTGCCCACCCCCTTCACGCTAAGCATATCATGAAAGGAGGCCTTATTTACAAGGCAGCGTTAAGCCACTTTAAGTGGCTTAACGCTGCCTTGTAAATAAGGCGAATCCCCTATTGCCACTGGAACGTCAGAAAAAGTGAGGAGATGCCCTAAATCTGACTCCTTAGTGAGATGATCCTAGGATGTCACGCTTCAGCGAGCTGACAGCCATTTGACCCCACAATGAAGTGAGTAAACACACCTAGGATGCAAGCCTTAGCTAAGGGGTGGCCTTCAGACACACGTGCGCCTCAATCAGCATGGCGCACCCTACAGAAGCCGCAGTGAGGAAACAACCTTGAACTCCATACCATAGGAAGGTGATAGCTTCAGGACCCAATATTTTATTGAGAACGCCTTAACACTTACTCCTCATTCAGGATGAAGCATTCGGAAGCCACGCCACAGTGAGGAGAATATCTCTGCGAACCATCTCTCTATGAGTCGACAGCCAGAAAACTCATGCCTCAATGTAGCAATGACAGCAGAGACACATTTCAGAGCCATTGTGACCTCCCACATCACTGAGGACATATCTTTAGGACCAAGTGCCTCATTTATGAGAAATGACGCATCACTGCGTGAAAGCAGCGATGCGTCACTTCTCAGTGCGCACTCCTTGCGACATTCCTGATGCGTCATATTTAATGTATGATGCATCATGTCGCAAGGAGTTACAGATACGTCAGTATTTCTGACATATCTGTAAGCGCAAAAGTGACGCATTGCTGGAGTGTGTCACAAAACTGACGCAACTCCAGCAATGCGTCCCTTCCCAACGGCGCAAGCCACATGTGAAAGGGCCTGCGTCAGTCTTACACCTGCTGTGAGGCAGGCGTAGGATTTTGACGCAACGGTGTCCTAAAAGTGACACAGTGAAATCTCATAAATTTCACTGCGTCACTTCTACGACCCTTCCTTGCGTCAGAACGCCCCCCCTTGCATACATTATACCTGGCGCAGGTATAATGTGGCGCAGGGGTTTACAAAGTGACGCATCTACCTAGATGTGTCACTTTGTAAATATGGTGCAACAAGGCGCATTTTTTACGCCACTGGTGCGTCACAAAAAGTGACGCACCGGTGGCGTTAAAGTGACGCACAGCCTCATAAATGAGGCCCCAAGTGCCTCAGTGAAGAGTCCCATCTGACAACCTGTTTCAGTGAAGGCATGTACCTGGAGCGCCATACGCAAGATGATATGTAACCTCTGCTTCATCAGAAGCACTATGCCTCACTGAAAAGATGGCTACATAAAAAAGTGTGTTAGTGGGACAATAGCCTAGAATCTCACACCGCGGAGACAAGATCACGTCACTGCATAATAGGGGACCCCCTCTAAAAGTTGCACTTTCATGCCAGGTAGAGGAGGAGAAAGAAACACTAAACATACTCCCTTGTGGCCTATCGATCCATTGTGTTAGAGACTTAATCTCTCCTGGGCTATATAATACATGGAATCACAACAGTGACACTTGACATTTTGATTCTCATTTCTTTTATTATTTCATTTCTTTATATACTTTATAAAATTTGGGGGCATATTACCAAGGGGGGTGATAGGCAATTATCGCTGGTTTAGCGGCCGTTGTCGGCCGCTAAGCGGCGATAATTCTATTGCTCTATTAGCAAGCTGTCGTGATATTAGCGACAGCTTTTAGGCGATAGCGAGCGGTTTGGGGCCCACTTTGCATGTCAGCGATATTTATCGCTAATGACATGCAAAGTGGGCATACCCAACCTGTTAGCGACTGAAAGCAGTCGCTAACGTCGCTATCGTCTATTAGCAAGGCAGGCGTAGCGATGGAAATATTCCCGCTATTGCAAAAACTAATGCCTGCTCAGACCAGTTCTTAGCCATGTTATCCAATGGGAGGTGGATAACATGGCTAAGAGCATTTTGTCGCTAATGCGTGAATATCGCTGTATTCTCAGCGATATTCACGCATTTCGCCGCTGTCGCTGGATATTTGAGCACAATGGAGAAAAACGTTGCTAATAGCATGTTTTCTCCGCTAACATATCCAGCGATAGGCAGCGATAAAAAAATGGCCGCTATGCCTATTTAGCAATAAATATCGCTACTTGTTGGTAATATGCCCCTTCATTTTTACTTTCTTTTTTCATTCTGTATTTTTTTGATAGGAAAAGACTAATTATAAAAGTTTGCACATCATAAAAAACAAAATCATTTCTATAATTAAATCAAATACACATAATACAAATTCACATACATACATTTACGTAAAGAAAAGAACAACCCCTGGTCTAACTCATATAAATACATCCATATCAAAACCATTCAAACTCACACAAACTTCATACGAACAGCATCTGAACAAGGGAGAGGTTATGAATGACAGAGGAACCTCCACAACCAGGTTGAATTTTATGTTCAAAGCACAGAGCTGAACACAGGGTCGATGCGCGTTTCGGCGGTATATAAAGAGTAGTTAGACCACCTTCATCAGGACCTTCCCAGATACCCACAAATATTTCACAGCAACCAGGGGACAACAGAAGAAAAAATGTAGACTCAGGACTAATGGCCACTATCCATGCGTTACACTTATTAACTGAAGCACCTTCCAATGTATATAGGGAAATGCCAGCGTTCTATCTAAGGTGATTTCTTTTGGTAGTGCACTGTTCACCGTATTTATTCCTAGAGACCAATACAAGATAAAGACAGAATATTCAAAGGAATATATTAGAGGAATATATACAGGAGATTTTCTCTCGTTTCTCTTCATAAATCTACTCTCCACATTTTAATTTTCGGATTTTCCTCACTAATATGAAAATATTCTGCACAGCAAACTTGCTTGCTGCCATAAAAAAATACGATTTTCCTCCACGGGATGCCCCACATTTCCCAATTGAGTGCGCCCTGGAGCACCATACTCGAGTTGATAATGTAACCTCTGCTTCATCACAAGGACTATGCCTCACTGAAAAAGATGGCTACATAAAAAAGTGTATTAGTGGGACAATAGCCTAGAATCTCACACCGCGGAGACAAGATCACATCAACCACAGTCCAGTAGATCCGACACCACAGCAAGAGCTGACTATAAGACCTCATGCCTATGTGGAGAATGTCTTAAAGCCTCACGCCTCAGTGAAGACATGCCATACCCACACACATCTCAGTGAAGAGATGCAATGCCCAAATACTTCAGCGAAGAGATTCCACACCCACACACACCTCATTGAAGAGATGCCATATCCACACACATCTCAGTGAAGAGATGCCATACCCACACTCTTCAGTGAAGGGATGCCACACCCGCACACTTCAGCGAAGAGATGCCATAACCACACACTTTAGTGAAGAGATGCCATACCCACACACTTCAGCGAAGAGATGCCATAACCACACACTTTAGTGAAGAGATGCCATACCCACACACTTCGGTGAAGAGGTGCCATACCCACACACACCACAGTGAAGAGATGCCATACCCATACACACCACAGTGTAGCGAGGCAATACCCACAGACACCTCAGTGAAGAGATGCCATACCCACACACTTCAGTGAAGAGATGCCATACCCACACACACCACAGTGAAGAGATGCCATGCCCACACACTTCATTGAAGAGGTGTCATACCCACACACATCTCAGTGTAGAGATGCCATACCCACACACATCTCAGTGAAGATATGCCATACCCACACACTTCAGTGAAGAGGTGCCATACCCACACACACCTCAGTTAAGAGATGCCATACCCACACACACCTCAGTGAAGAGATGACATACCCACACACTTCAGTGAAGAGATGCCATACCCACACACTTCAGTGAAGAGATGCCATACCCACCCACTTCAGTGAAGAGATGCCATACCCACACACACCTCATTGCAGAGAAGCCATACCCACACACGCCTCAGGGAAGAGATGCCATACCCACACACTTCAGTGAAGAGATACCATACCCACACACACTTCAGTGAAGAGATGCCATACCCACACACTTCAGGGAAGAGATGCCATATACACACACTTCAGTGAAGAGATGCCATACCCACACACCTCAGGGAAGAGATGCCATACCCACACACCTCAGTGAAGAGATGCCATACCCACACACACCACAGTGAAGAGATGCCATAACCACACACTTCAGTGAAGAGATGCCATACCCACACACTTTGGTGAAGAGGTGCCATACCCACACACACCACAGTGAAGATGCCATACCCACACACACCTCAGTGAGGAGATGACATACCCACACACTTCAGTGAAGAGATGCCATACCCACACACTTCAGTGAAGAGATGCCATACCCACCCACTTCAGTGAAGAGATGCCATACCCACACACACCTCATTGCAGAGAAGCCATACCCACACACACCTCAGTGAAGAGATGCCATACCCACACACTTCAGTGAAGAGATACCATACCCACACACACTTCAGTGAAGAGATGCCATACCCACACACTTCAGGGAAGAGATGCCATACCCACACACACCACAGTGAAGAGGTGCCATACCCACACAATTCAGTGAAGAGATGCCATATACACACACTTCAGTGAAGAGATGCCATACCCACACACCTCAGGGAAGAGATGCCATACCCACACACCTCAGTGAAGAGATGCCATACCCACACACACCACAGTGAAGAGGTGCCATACCCACGCACTTCAGTGAAGAGATGCCATACCCACACACACCTCAGTGAAGAGATGCCATACCCACACACTTTAGTGAAGAGATGCATACCCACACACACCTCAGTGAAGAGATGCCATACCCACACACTTCAGGGATGAGATGCCATTCCCACACACTTCAGTGAAGAGATGCCATACCCACACACATTAGTGAAGGGATGCCATACCGACACACTTCAGTGGAGATGCCATACCCACACTCTTCAAGGAAGAGATGCCATACTCGAAGACCTCAGTGAAGAGATGCCATACCCACACACTTCAGT
This sequence comes from Lissotriton vulgaris, assembly GCF_964263255.1. Lineage (NCBI taxonomy): Eukaryota > Metazoa > Chordata > Amphibia > Caudata > Salamandridae > Lissotriton > Lissotriton vulgaris. The sequence continues at coordinate 1,207,308,577 of NC_141697.1, forward strand.
GAAGAGATGCCATACCCACACACGTCAGTGAATAGATGCCATACCCTCACCCTTCAGTGGATAGATGCCATACCCTCACGCTTGAATGAATATATGCCATACCCTCATGGATGCCATAACCACGCACTTCAGTGAAGAGATGCCAAATCCACACATCTTCAGAGAAGCGATGCCATACCCACACACTTCAGTGAAGAGATGTTTTTCTAATCAGAAGGCCACAACGCGATGCTCCTATATGTTCCAGCCCCTTGACCTTATTGTGGGCCTGCTTTTGCCTTTTGTCGACACCGACTGTTACTAGGATCTGTGATCTTGCTTACAATCTTTCAACTAATAAAAGAAACTCCATGAAAGCCTGACCGAGACGGATGTGAAAAGCGTAATCAGAAAGATTATTTTAAGCCCTGAAGAAGTGCGGTAACGGACGAAACGCGTCGGCTATTCGCAACTATCAAAAAAAGAAAAAAGAAAGAATAAAAACTGAATAAAAGAAAGAAAATCAAAGTCACAACTTTTGTGTGTCTTATCTGAACATTTGGGAAAACTAATACTTTGTCAATTTGTATGTTCCTTTTTAACAACTGTTCTGCTATGGTACATAATTTTTGAAGGGTGCTGTCCAATTTCCAAAATTAGTTTTCTCGGGTGGTAGTTTGCCTATCTTCCTTAAGGCCCGTGTGGGGATCACGTGTCTGGACTTAGCACCTTCTATTCCTATATAGTGTATGGTATTTCAACAGTGGTGCAGATGTTTCCTTAAATTCCCAGTTCTCTTGTCTCATTTATGTTTTTCTAATCTCATGCCTCGCGATGGGACGACCTTCGAATCCCTCGCTCCAGTGAGGCAAAGCGCTTGTGGCACCTTACAGTAGTGAAGAGGCTTCTTTGATACCCCTTGCCTCTTCGAGGAGATGTTCTTAGGACTTGACATTTCACTAAACAGACTACTTGAAACACACCCCTTTAGCGAGGAGACATTCAAGACCCTCACACCAAAAGGACGAGACAGAATCCTAGATCGTGTAGGGACTGCATTTCGAAGTCTGGGGACACCATTCCATCATAAGAAGACATCCTTGGTACCCCTCTGCTCTGTAAGCTGGCATCCCTAACACCTGAGGGCTCAGGAAACCCAAGTCTCAGAAGAGAAACTCAACAAGATCACATGACTTAAAATCAAGGAGCCTTTGGGGCCTTCCTCTTAGCGAGTAGACACACTGATAACCTCATGCGCCTACAACAAGAACAGGCACTGCCAGAACACAGCACCTGACAGTAGCAACTACTGCCGACCACAGGCGGTGGGGGGGGGGTTAAGGGAGGCTGGAATAATAAGAAAAATGCATTTACCTCTTTACCGCTGCATCTTCTTTCTCCATCTTCCTATCAGCAGGAAGCACACAGTCTCCCAGAATCCATTGACCAATCACAACGCTGCCTTGCTTAGGGGCTCAGACAGGGGCTGGCAAGCTGTGCATGTTCTCCAAGCAGGCTGTAATACAGCCTGGTGGAGAACATGCAGAGTGCGCATGATGCTTAGAAACTGCTGACTCACAGTGTCTGCGACGTGCACTGACAGTGCAGATCTATTTAGCCCATCAAACAAAGGCAAAGCTCACCACGTGTCTGATCTGGTGCACCTGCAACACACACTTGCACCGTGCACCGACTGCATTGCTGATAAATACCTATGCTCCATAGCACACAAAGGCACAGCAAAAGAACTGTGCCCATTAGATCTGCCCTGACATCTACGGGGCTCAAGCCAGTCGGGCCCTGTCAATCTATAGCACCGACCCAGCGACCCCGTCACACATAAGCACTTCAGAATCAACATGCCTGTACAAGACACTGCTCTCTGTCTTACTACAGTAGTGTCAAATGTAGGAAACAGAGATCAGGTGTCGAAAGCACACCCAGAACGATCCCAACTCGCACTGACTGTGCCTGCAGAGGTACTGTGTATCACCATGCTTGTTACATAGAGACACCCCTTATCCACTGAACACGCGACACACTTCACCTGATGCAATGCACAAGTGGTACCAATCCACTTAGCCTGCAATGCACAGCCACTAAAAACCCACTACTGCTGAAGCATAACCAAGAACCTACAGGCCAACTGCCTCTGTGACACACATGAGCACCTCCACCACTGCAACCCAACTGAGCAGTTTCAGGATCTGTGACTTACACTCACCTCTACACTCTCAACAGGCTCCTGAGAGTGACAGTCAGGAATTCCAGGCAGTGCATGTATTCAGAGGAAGGCATGGTGGTGGTGGTGCCTGTTGGATGTTGGCACCACTGGGACAGAAGCGTTGTGTCTTTGTAGGTCGCCTTACACAAGGCTCCTGAGTACAACAAACGAAACTACATTTCCCATGAAGCCACACTGTCCTCACAAGAGTGGCAGATGACAGCAGCCATTTTGAAGTTAGCAAGGTTAAGTTCCTTGTGATGCAGAGCAACCTGGATAGGCAATCAAGATACAGTGATGTGGCAGGCTGAACCCTTCTGCAACAGTTCATTCAAAAAGTTGGAGGTGTTTTTGTGAATGTCTTTTGTAAACGACAAAAGTCTGAATTGTGTACAAAGAAGTAGTCTTAGGAGTCCACCTGTATTTGTGGAGATAATCTCTCCTGTGAAAGTACTGCTTCAGAGAAATCCTCTAAAGAGTATTAAGTCATATTAATTGCAAACCATTGGGAATATTATCAAGACAGGCGATAAAATTATCGCTGCTTTAGCGGCAGAAAACTGCCGCTAAAATGGAGATAATGGGCTTGATAATATGCTCTATGGAATTCCAATTGACGCCCTTGTTAAATGTGAAGGACATCTAACAGGGGCTTCAATTGGAATTCCATAGAGCATATTATCAAGCCCATTATCGCCGGTTTAGCGGCAAAAATGACGCTAAAATGGCGATCATTTTATCGCCTGTCTTGATAATATGCCCCCTTGTTCGTCTACATGAAGAAAAAGAAAGACATCATAATTTCAAAGATTTTGGTCCTTTTTTTACAGATTGGTGAATACTCTAGTGTCATAGGCAACAATGCGCTTGTAATACGGAGGACGGGACATAGGTCATGTTTGTGAGTGAGTACCCTGTCCACCAAGGGAGCTTTGATATTTGCTCATAGTGTACATATTGTATTAAGGTAGCGCTATATGTCAGGAGAGGGATCATTTGGTATCCATGTGAACATCATCACTTTGATAAATGTTTGTTATACTGCAGTTTAACAAAACAGTCTGGAATATATTCTCGCTCAAGAAAGCATGGAGCATATTACCAACTAGCAATAATTTTTGTCTCTAACTTGTTTAGAGACAAAAATTATTGCCACACATTGGCGAATTTTATCGCAGATAAACCTTGCTATTATCAAGGTTTATCGCAAATGCGATAAAAAACGGCCGCAATGCATGAATATCGCTGAAAAGTCAGCGACATTCATGCATTACCGAGCTAATGCTCTTAGCCATGTTATCCACCTCCCATTGGATAACATGGCTAAGAACTGCTCAGGGCAGGTGTTAGCTTTTGGAGATATTCGCGCTTAGCGCGAATATCTCCAAAAGTTGATAATAGGAGATAGCGATGTTAGGGACTGTTTCCAGTCGCTAACATCTTGACACGCCCACTTTGCATGTCATTAGTGATAAATATCACTGACATGCAAAGCGGGGCCCAAGATGGTCGCTATCTCCTATTAGCTGTCACTAGCTGGTGTTAGCGACAGCTTGGTAATAGGGAGATAATTTTATCTCCCCTTTCTTGGCTTTTAAAGCCAAAAAAGCGGAGATAAACCCCCTTGATAATATGCCCCCATGCCCTCACAAAACAGAAAAATCACTCAGACCTTAGTAGTATAGCTAGGGTTTACGTTTTATTTCTCACGAATTTCCAAATTCCATCTGAATTTAGAGAATAGGAAACCCAGATAGTCTGAAGATATATATCATTTTGTAATAAAAATGAAACATGTAACATATCGATAACCAACTACAGTTTATTATCCTGCCTTCGGTCAGGAGACGTCTGTGCCCAGTAGAGTGATGAGTCAGAGTGGTGATATCCAGTGTTTCTGTTTCCTCTCTCTCATCCCATTCCTTTTGCCCCCAAAATATTCCTCAGGTGTATGGGTGGACTTAGATTCGGAGCGGTGAGTAAACATTTATTGCTCTCGTTGAATCTGGAATTACAGGATAATGCTACCAGACAGGGAGCTATCATTAGTGCACCAGATTGAATGACAACTGGACCAGAGGTAACAGGGGCTCACTACACCACATTTATGGTTGTGCTATACTATTAAACTGGGGACAGAGCAACCATTTGCCATACTTGCTTGAGGGCCCATCGCACCTTTGCTGTGTGAGTGATGACTGTTGTGGCCAATCAAGCTGGGTGTCCCTGGCCGTGGTCCTGCTTAGCATGCCTCCAAAGCTGCTCCCCTTGACTTGATGCTTACACAGCCACGGCCTTGGACATAACCACTGTGACGTGAAACACAGGCCAATATTTCCCATCCTGTCTGGGGAACATATCTTCAGAATGCCCATGACTTCCTGCAACGTGCCATGTAGCCCAATCACAAAACAGAGGGTGACATGATGAGATGGGGCTACAGCCTCAGACATGAACCTAAGGCCCAGGATTTTTTGACTGCCTGCAGGTACCAAAGCTGCTGCAAAACTCGAGTTGGAGTAGGATACATTGGCTGAGCAAAGTGGCTCAAGAAATATTGCAACAAATGATTTATGTGTGACACTGCTTAATACTGCAGTGATTGGGGGCAAGCACTTTTATGTGTTAGACTATGTTTGGCATTTGACAGGACTGCGGCCCCAAAGTTTTTCACAGGGACTGGAACTACTGGGTGACAGAGTTGCCGAAGACCATGGCTGCCTAGTTTTGATTCCATCTGATGCAACTTTCTTCCAACACCTAACACTTGCTGCATCTTTATCTCGCTCCTCATCCCTGCATTTTAGGTCTCACCTGAGACAACACTTGTGCTTAAGTGGGCTTCATCATCACTCTCATGTTTATGCTTCTCATTTATCAGTGCGTACCTGTTTCACTTTTTCTTTGTGTGTTTGTCCCCTAGAGCATGGAGCAAGTACTGCTTCCTTTCGGTGCCTTGTGTCCTTCCAGTGGTAGGGTGACCAGCGTACCCGTTTTTCCAGGACGGTCCCTGTTTTTAACCATCTGTCCCAGCAAATTTCAAGAAATGTAGCTCATGTCCCGGTTTTTAGAGAGGGTCGACTGAAAATGGTGGGAGGTGTTTTTTTATGTTTTACAAATCAGGGAAAGTTAGCAGTTGTTTCAAGAAAGCAATTTAATTAACAGCAAGCTACTGGTTTAATAATTACGGGGCATAGTACCAAGCAATAGCGATAATTATCGCTATTGCTTGGTTAGAGACAAAAATTTACCGCTGAGCTGCGGCGATTTTTACCGCAAATAAACCTTGGTATTACCAAGGTTTATCGCAAATGCGATAAAAATCGCCGCAATGCATGAATAGCGCTGAAAAGTCAGCGATATTCATGCATTACCGAGCTAATGCTCTTAGCCATGTTATCCACCTCCCATTGGATAACATGGCTAAGAACTGCTCAGGGCAGGTGTTAGCTTTTGGAGATATTCACGCTTAGCGTGAATATCTCCAAAAGTTGGTAATAGGGGATAGCGATGTTAGCGACTGTTTTCAGTCGCTAACATCTTGGCACGCCCACTTTGCATGTCATTAGTGATAAATATCACTGACATGCAAAGTGGGGCCCAAGATGGCCGCTATCTCCTACTAGCTGTCGCTAACTGGTGTTAGCGACAGCTAGGTAATAGGGAGATAATTTTATCTCAGCTTGCTTGGCTTTTAAAGCCAAAAAAGCGGAGTTAAACCCCCTTGATAATATGCCCCTTGATTTTTTGTATGTTCTTACAGCCTGTTCTGTAATTCTCTGCTGTGGAGCGCTCTCATCGCTTGAAGTAAAATTGTAGTCCTTCTTCTATTTTTGTGAAATGTCCCGGTTTTTGGCTTCAAATTTCTGGCTACCCTATCCAGTGGTCGTATGCTACTGGAGCGACTTTTTAAAAAAAATCTTTTCGCTGTAGAACTCTATAAGTCTGCTTGTGTTTTCAGGCCATCTCCACCCTCCCTCCCTGCCTTGTTGTTGTCAGATTGTTGTTTCCCCGTCGTTGCTTTTCCTGCCATTGCCTTTCCTGTTGTTGTTGCTGCCATCATTGCTTGCCACCCCACTTCGCACCCTCCTCCCGCATTCTTGCTGGCCTGTCCTTTCTTGACAGGGAAAACAAGCATTGTTAATAGGTCTTACCTACAGGATATGTTTTAACCATAATGTACAGCTGTGTGACACATAACAAACGTACGTGCAAATTATGCTTAAAAATGCACTACTTGCCCCTTTTTTTTGAAGATTTTCTGTCCCCCCCTGAGGCTTCCCAGAAGACGCCTGGCTCACTCGCTTCTCTTGCTCACTTGTATTCAAGGAAAATATTGTGTCTCATCACATTCAAAGATAATGCCAGGATTCTAATCTAGGTTTTATCTAAAACTGACATTTGTTTTTGTTTTGTTGATACATTAATCATGCAGTTTAAAACATGCCAATCATTGCGTTATGGTCATATAATAATACCCTCATAGGAACTTACAGGGACAAAGGTCATATAATGTCACTTCCTGTGTCACTTCCTGTGAAGCCATTCTGGTCAACAAGAGTGTGAAGTCACTTCCGCTGCCGCTGGCATTTTGGTGAATTAACGTCCCTGCTAGACGAGAGGTCCAGACACACAATTTACACCCTAAAGTGAACATTCTTAAACGGTTGAACACTTCTCAAGACTCTGCTACTGAATCAGCAAAGGCATCCCTGTAACATGGTCCAAAAGAGTACGGTCTGGTATTTATTTCATTTATTTATTTAGGGATTTTAGGCACAGAGATCAAAAAGAGATGAGAGGCCATAGAAAAAAAGAAAGGACAGAAGGGGCATATTACCAAGGGCCTTATCGCCGCTTTAGCGGTAATTTTTCCCGCTAAAGCAGCGATAATTTTATTGCCCATTTACCTAGCTGTCGCTAACACCAGTTAGCAACAGCTAGTAGGAGATAGCGACCATCTTGGGGCCCGCTTTGCATGTCAGCGATATTTATCGCTAATGGCATGCAAAGTGGGCGTGCCAAGATGTTAGCGACTGGAAACAGTCGCTAACATCGCTATCTCCTATTACCTACTTTTGGAAATATTCGCGCTAAGCGCGAATATCTCCAAAAGCTAACGCCTGCCCAGAGCAGTTCGTAGCCATGTTATCCAATGGTAGGTGGATAACATGGCTAAGAGCATTAGCTCGGTAATGCATGAATATCGCTGACTTTTCAGAGATATTCATGCATTTCAGCCTATTTTTATCGCTTTTGAGATAAACCTTGATAATAGCAAGGTTTATCAGCGATAAAAAATCGGCGGAGCTCGGCGATAATAATATTGCCGCTAAGCCAACATAGCGATAACTATCGCTAGTTGTTCGAAATATTCCCCAGAAGTTCGGGAGAGAGGACGAGAGAGAAATAGAGATGGAGCCAGACAGAAAGACAGAGACCCAGACAGAGAGGAAGAGATAGAGAAGCAGAAAGAGAGAGAATGACAAAGAGAAAGAGAATAGGGGAACGAACGGAGATAGAGGGAGTTCTGAATGGGAGTGGGTCTAGCTTTTTAATATTGAAAACAGTTTGGAAAGAATTGCTGTATTCAATTTAGGGGGATAGGAAACGAAAGACCGTGTGTGCTTATTGATTCTGATATTATTGTCAAAAAGAAGGGGGCTTATTTACAAGCCCATTGCGCCACCAGTGTGTCACTTTTTTTGATGCACCGGCGGCGCATTGGGCTTGCCCATATTTACAAGGCATGACTTTTCATGGCCTTGTAAATATGGGCCCCTTTCACACATTACTCTGGAGAAAGGGGCGTTTCACAGGTGTTGCTGTGGGTGTTCCCACGCAAAATCCATGGAACCTGGCGCATTCCCGGATTTACAACATTTTGCAAAACTCTGAATGCGTCAGATTACTACGCCTCCCCTGGAAGTCGTAGGAATGGCACAACAAGCAGAAATCCTTTTATTTCTCATCGTTTTTACTCCTATGCTTGCTGCATTCTACAGCAGGTATAGCAAGAGGGAAATGCCATTAATTATTGTTTTTGTGGAGGAAGGTTTTCCTTCCTGCACAAATTCAATCATTCTTGCAGCGCAGGCCCCCTTGCAATATGACGCAAGGGTGTCTTCACTGGTGCATGGCAGACAATTGTGTGCCAGCGCAGGGGAAAGCTCACAGATGTATTACATTGTTGTTAAAACGGCTCAACCCTGTGCTTTGAAAATGACGCAGTTTCTCACAGCCGAATAGCTTGCGGCATTGCGTAATTTATTTGTAAATCAGTCCCATGATGTTTTATACATTATAGTATGAGGTTCCTTGAGGGAATCACAGATTTTAAGTGCACCACATAGGAGAAAGAGAACCCAAGGATAACATCCAGGGTCTGATTCAACAAGCATTTGCAATGCAATAGGTCTCACATTACTGATAGTTTGAGGTATTGGCGATGCAACGCCAATATCTATACTTTCAGTAATGTGAGACCTAGTGCATTGCAAATGCTTGCGTAGTGAGCCAGGAACCAGCATTGTATGTCTAGTTGCAGTACGGCAGGCTGTTCCTAGAGGTCCCTAGTGAGCAAGGCACCAGCACTGCATGTCTAGGTGCAGTACCGCAGGCTGCTCCTAGAGGTCCCTAGTGAGCAAAGCACCAGCACTGCATGTCTAGGTGCAGTACCTCAAACTGCTTCTAGAGGTCCTAGAGGGCATAACGCAGGAGGGCCCCTAACCCTTCAGAGGTCCCCAATATTTTACAGGTCCGCCAACCCTTCAGACAGACCCTAACCCTTCAGATGGCCCCAACCTTTCAGAGAGACCCTAACCCTTCAAAGGGCCCTCAACTCTTCAGATGGCCCCCAACCCTTCAGAGAGATCCTAACCCTTCAGATGGTCCCCACCCCTTCAGAGTGGGCCCTTAACCCTTCAGATGGCCCCCAACCCTTCAGAGAGATCCTAACCCTTCAGATGGTCCCAACCCTTCAAAGGGCCCTTAACCCTTCAGAGAGGGCCCTTAACTCTTCAGATGGCCCTTAACCCTTCAGAGAGGGCCCTTAACCCTTCAGATGGCCCCCAACCCTTCTGAGAGGGCCCTTAACCCTTCAGATGGCCCTTAACCCTTCAGATGGCCCCCAACCCTTCAGAGAGGGCCCTTAACCCCTCAGATGGTCCCCAACCCTTCAAAGGGCCCTCAACCCTTCAGAGAGGGCCCTTAACCCTTCAGAGAGGGCCCTTAACCCCTCAGATGGTCCCCAACCCTTCAAAGGGCCCTCAACCCTTCAGAGAGGGCCCTTAACCCTTCAGAGAGGGCCCTTAACCCTTCAGATGGCCCCCAACCCTTCTGAGAGGGCCCTTAACCCTTCAGATGGCCCTTAACCCTTCAGAGAGGGCCCATAACCCTTCAGATGGCCCCCAACCCTTCTGAGAGGGCCCTTAACCCTTCAGATGGCCCTTAACCCTTCAGAGAGGGCCCTTAACCCTTCAGATGGCCCCCAACCCTTCTGAGAGGGCCCCCAACCCTTCTGAGAGGGCCCTTAACCCTTCAGATGGTCCCCAACTCTTCAATTACGAGAGCCCGGGTCGGGCTTCCATTAATTGTAACCCAGGTCAACCCTGACAGAATTTAATAGAAGAAAAGCACCTGGTAAATACTGGGACATGCAGATTCAGTGCAGAGGGTACACACATCTACATGTTATGTCACATTATTAGGGCAAAAGAGGTACTGTTTGCTGCACCCAGTAAATTCCAGACCCCACACTATCAGATATGACCGAGTGCAATAAATATCCCAACACCCTGGTAAGAATAAAGGATTCCACTGGATGAAAGGTCACAGACAAATTATCAGGATCTCCAGAAACTCATGGAGTAAGGTCATCATTCCACGCATTGAGTTGTGCACACGGTAGGGGCTGCACCACATGCACACTGCAGGCCGTGACACTGTGAATGAATGACAGCCACTGACCACACTGGGTAATTTGCACAGATCACCAGCTCACTATCAGGAAAGGATGCAGAGGACAGTGAGGAAAGGGGGCAGAGGGAAGCAAGAGAAGTAGTATCAGGGGCGAGCACTAGGTCGCCCACTAGTAAATGAATACAGAAAGGAAGACGTTGAGAAAGATGATTATCCTGTGTGGTGCCTCCAGCCGTACAGCGGGTACTCACCAGGCGCTAGATATGTACCACACATGCACTAGCAGTGACTGACTGCAATTGAATAGTGTAGACCTTAAATGGCATATTTAAATGGTACAGACAGGACCCGATTATTAAATGAATGAATGAATATTTAGTTACTTGTAGAGCGCACTGTCACTCAAAACAGAGTATCCTGGTGCTGTTTCAGACAAAACCATAAGCTAACACCTACAAGAAAGTAAAAACATTAACGGCCAGGCACCAAGGACCAAATTCAGAGCTATAAGTCATTCAGCTAATCGTCTACATGAACTGCTGCAGCTTTTCCACCCCTGTGCTGAGCGTTTTCTGGCTATTTGGGGTACTTTGTGCTAAGTCCTCCATAGCTTAATATCCACATAAGGTATCCACGCCAAACTTGCATCCTTTTTTCCACTAACATGGGGATTCTAAAGGTACCCACGGTTTGTGGATTCCACTGTTGAGGACAGAGAAAATAGACAAAATATACCTAATTGTTTTTATTTTTTGGGTAAATATGGGAAAAAGTGCTCTGCAAAAAAATGTGTCAGTTTTTTCCTAGAAATGGCACGTGCATTCTGAGGTGGGGGCACAGCCCGCTGACTGGAGGCCCCTTACTCCTTTTTTTAAAGTAATATTTTCCCTAGTGGGCTTTCTCTTGGGCTGGGGGGGGGGGCAGATTAGGGGTAGAACACCTCCATCCATCCCCAGAGGTGCAGAAAGACTAATGGGTCCCGGGTGGGTCAACACAAGCCCATGCCCAGTGGTGCTTCTCCCTCCCTCCAAATAAATGCTCAACATTTCTGGGGCCTCATTAATGAAAAGTGACGCATCGCTGCGTGAAAACAGCGATGCGTCACTTTTCACTGCGCACCCCTTACGACATTCCTGATGCGTCATATTTAATGTATGACGCATCATGTCGCAAGGAGTTACAGATACGTCAGTATTTCTGACGTATCTGTAAGCGCAAAAGTGACGCATTGTTGGAGTGTGTCACAAAAGTGACGCAACTCCAGCAATGCGTCCTATCACATGGGGAAAGCCCCATGTGAAAGGGCTTACGTCAGTCTTACGCCTGCTGTGGGGCAGGCGCAAGATTTTGACGCAACAGCGTCCTAAAAGTGACGCAGTGAAATCTCATAGATTTCACTGCGTCACTATTACAAGGCTTTTTGCGGGGGAACGGCCCCTCTGCATACATTATACCTGACGCAGGTATAATGTGGCGCAGGAGTTTAAAAAGTGACGTATCTACCTAGATGCGTCACTTTTTAAATATGGCGCCCGAGGCGCATTTTTTACACCGCTGGTGTGTCACAAAAAGTGACGCACCGGCAGCGCAAAACTGACGCAAGGCCTTCATAAATAAGGCCCCAGTGTCTAGTGAGTTTTCCGCCCTGGAATGTATTGCTGTAGTGGACACCTCCATCCACCCCCAGGGGCAGCAGAAAGACAAATGGGGCACGTGGGAGCACAGGCCCATGCCATTGGGGCTTCCCCCCCTAACAATTTTGTAATAGTATAATTATTTATACATTTGCCACATTTATCTCATAATCCTTTATCTGTTGCAACATCTGCAGATTTTAACAAAAATATTGTTTGTAGCTCAAACGGTTCAAAAGTTACTAAAATCGCAAAAACACGTGTTGCCACGCAGTGGGAGGCCCTTTACAAAGTGGACTGTTCAACTCTCTGTTGCTTATTGCCATATTTGGGTGTTTTACCGATTATAATGAGGTGCAACCAATTCCCAAACAAGTGTAAAAATGACAAAATAATGAAGATACACTATTAGAAAATGTACCACATTACTTCGAATAATTTGTCTTTTTTGCTGCATAATTTACTCAACCCTGCCGCTTAATTTGACCCTCCCATGCCGCATAATTCCAGTTGCCTCGCCAATATACAACAAGTCTACAGCAGTAAATAAGAGCCACTGGGACAATTATTTGCTTAGGGCTTCAGAGTAGCTTGCAACCCGCAATAAAGTTTTTCAACACTTCGTCAATAGTAAGCACTACATAAATTCAATTATAATATAATATAATGTGGTGAACAGACTGCCAGAGGGTACATTTACTAAGACTTTGCAACATGTTTCCATCTTAGAAGTTACGCAAATCGACGCAAAATCTTTTTTTCTAATTTACAGTCCTGTGCAAAACTGGTTTTGCGCTGGAAATTCATTTGAAAGGAGGGCAGAGCAGTGCCTAGCTCTGCTTTGCATTACTGAGCGCCAATGGGGTGCTCCGTGGGTGGTGCATGCACGGCCCCCTGCAAACAGCCATTGTTTTTGCATTAAAAATAATGCCTTTTTGAAATAAGCGCTATTAAGGAGAAATGCTTTTGTTTTTCTTTTGTTCGGACTTAGCTGGTGTGCTGCACTGTACAGCACATAAACAAAGTAAGGAATGGTTTCAAGTTGCATGAAGGACAGTGGGGCATATTATCAAGGGGGTTTATCTCCGCTTTTGGGCTTTAAAAGCCAAGAAAGCGGAGATAAAATGTTCTCCCTATTACCTAGCTGTCGCTAACACCAGTTAGCGACAGCTAGTAGGAGATAGCGATCATCTTGGGGCCCGCTTTGCATGTCAGTGATATTTATCACTAATGACATGCAAAGTGGGTGTGCCAAGATGTTAGCGACTGGAAACAGTCGCTAACATCGCTATCTCCTATTACCAACTTTTGGAGATATTCGCGATAAGCGCGAATATCTCCAAAAGCTAACACCTGCCCTGAGCAGTTCTTAGCCATGTTATCCAATGGGAGGTGGATAACATGGCTAAGAGCATTAGCTCGGTAATGCATGAATATCGGTGACTTTTCAGCGATATTCATGCATTGCGGCGATTTTTATCGCATTTGCGATAAACCTTGGTAATACCAAGGTTCATTTGCGATAAAAATTGCCGCAGCTAAGCGGTAAATTTTTGTCTCTAACCAAGCAATAGCGATAATTATCGCTATTGCTTGGTAATATGCCCCAGTATTTTGTACTGGAATGGTGCCTTCCATTACAAAATCCATACTAGACTCACGCAGGCACCTTTGCACTTTGGTGCAAATGTGAGCTTGTGGTGTTCGGCAGCCTTGTTGTGCGCCGGCGCTAGGGAGGGAGCATAGAGTGGCCTGTAGGTGTAGATACAGCGCTGTCCTGCTCTCTTCTTCTCACGCAACGCAGCACAGCATTTTTGCTGCTGCGCTGCGTTGTTTGAGAATATAATAAATTGACCCCAGGGAGCTACTGATGACATCTAAGGAGCTCTGCAGGTGCTTGGAGGGGATTTAGTGCAGGGGGTGGAGGTGGGCAGGAAGAAGGGGATGTGAAGCTGCAAAAATAACAAGCCTTCTGTGGACCGGTAAGACGGGGCAGTAACTCTCAGGCAGACACCGCCTGGTCAGTGGCGGTAATTGATGGTGAAGCATTTCCTAGTGGATACTGCAGTTCTCTGGCCTGACCTCTGTTTTTAGATACCTGTCTTTGGTAAAATTGGAATTTTTCCTTCGTACATGTATATACCGATGTTACAGATGTAAACTATATATATTCTTTCTCGGTTAGATACTGCTCAAAGTGTTTCACCATTATCCCCATAAAATGTGCAACTGATTTTGTGAAACACACGGGGCCTTATTTATGAAGGCCTTGCGTCAGTTTTGCGCCGCCGGTGTGTCACTTTTTGTGACGCACCAGCGGTGTAAAAAATGCGCCCTGTTGCGCCATATTTAAAAAGTGACGGATCTAGGTAGATGCGACACTTTTTAAACCCCTGCGCCACATTATACCTGCGTCAGGTATAATGTATGCAGAGGGGGCGTTCCCCGGCAAAAAGCCTCGTAATAGTGGCGCAGTGAAATCTATGAAATTTCACTGCGTCACTTTTAGGACGCTGTTGCGTCAAAATCTTGCGCTTGCCTCACAGCAGGCGTAGACTGACGCAAGCCCTTTCACATGGGGCTTTCCCCATGTGAATTGATGCATCGCTGGAGTTGCGTGACTTTTGTTTGTGACACACTCCAGCAATGCGTCACTTTTGCGCTTACAGATACGTCAGAAAAACTGACGTATCTGTAACTCCTTGCGACATGATGAGTCATACATTAAATATGACGCATCAGGAATGTCGCAAGGAGTGCGCAGTGAAAAGTGACGCATCGCTGTTTTCACGCAGCGATGCGTCACTTTTCATAAATGAGGCCCACGATCTCTGCCTCCCCTCTTCACTTGCCTTTCTGTCAGTTTGCCTGTGTGTGAAGGCAGACATATTTCCATTACACAAAAGACAAACCTATTACCTTTGTCCATGCCTGTTATTTACCATATTGAGTGTAATTATGCCTTTTGTTCATAATTACCGTTATTGATCGCTCTTCTGTTAGATTTAATGAACCTTTCATTTTTATTGAGTAAAATATGCTTCCCTTTCATGCAGGAGAATCCGCCAACATTTTAGAGTAAGGTTTCCTTCTCACTGGCATGATTTTATCGCTTTAGACTCCAGTCCTGCTTAGAAAGATTCAAACTGCTGTATCAACAGTTTACAGACCCGGGTGGATGTGGCATGGTATCTTTTTAAAACTTTTAAATTAAATGAAAATAAGTCTCTGTGGATACACTGATGTTTCTAAAGATAAAATACAAACACTACGGGGCAGATTTATGTCGGACTTGCGCCACGTTTACGCCGCCGTTGCGTGACGCAACGGCGCGGAAACGTGGCGCATCCCTGCGACCTATTTACAATGTGACGCATCTAGGCAGATGCGTCACGTTGTAAAACCCTGCGCCACATGGAACCTGCGTCAGGTTTCATGTGGGCATTCTGTCGCAGGGTGGGCATTCCCTCGTAGGAAAGCCCCGTAAAACTGACGCAGTGAAATCTACAAGATTTCACTGAGTCAGTTTTACGACGCTGCTGCGTCAAATCCTCACGCCAGCTTGAAGCAGGCGTAAGGAGTGACACACCACGTTATGTATGGGTGGCCTCTGTACATTGCAGGAGTTGCGTCGCACTTGCGATGCTACTCCAGCAATGCGCCGCCCGTACACCACAAGATGCGTCACGCATCTGCCCTTCCTTACACCATGGTGCGCCGCATTGTAAATGCGGCGCATCTGTGGTGCCGCAAGGAGGGAATTGCGTGACGCATCAGTTCTGGCGCATCCCTGCTGATTTGCAGAGATGCGCCAGAACTCATAAATCTGCCCCTTGATATATATTCACTGCATGTTTATAACAAATCAGCATACTTAGCCATGATGAGTCAAAGTAAGCAGAGAGATATCAGATAGCACTTAATTTCCCAAAATGAAATCTGAATATGAAGAGAGCGGGTTCCATGTAGGTGCTGTTCTTTAATGATGCTTTACTACCTTTCCATTAGTTTAAATCAATGTGCCCTTAGCATGAATGTACAGTCTGTGGTTTAGTTCGTCTAGGGTGGCATTGGGAATAGTTCCTATCAGAGACCAGTGTCTGATGTGGCTTGTACAGATGTGCTACCAGTAGTGTTATTGGTCATGTTCCTGCTAGATGAATGTGTCAACGTCAGTGATTTGTGGGTGAATGCTCCAGGGGCGATAAATACTTACAATTCATGCAACGCAGTGTGGCAAGGCAAGGGCTGCGCTGTGTGAATGGGAGAGCGCTGAAACGCACCGTGGGCCCGATTCACAGAATGAACTTAAGACTCAATCCTAAACTTACTACTATTTGGTATATTCACAGAATGCACTTACTACTTTTGGTATTCACAGAAGTTAGGATTTTGTCTTAAGTTTGTCTTAAGACAAAATCCTAACTTAAATCTGTCTTAAGTTTGTCTTAAGACAAACTTAAGACAAAATCCTAACTTCTGTGAATACCAAAAATAGTAAGTGCATTCTGTGAATACAAAAAGTAGGAAGTGCATTCTGTGAATACCAAAATAGTAGTAACTTTAGGATTGAGTCTTAAATTCATTCTGTGAATCGGGTCCCCTGATTTCTACTAGCCGTGCATAATCACAGCCTAAATGGTGGAGTTCAACCCTAAACCAGCAATAGAGATAGAAGGTTACTAGATAAGACCATGTCAACAGGAATATAATTTTCCAGCCCAGATTTTCTAGAACTTTATTTCGGGTCGTGTGAATAGGTTGAACTAAAATGCATTAGTTTTCAGAAAAGTATCTTTTACAACCAATTCCAGAATGAACACAAATGTATTAGATCCAGGGGACAATTATGTTATATAACTCTCAGCTAACACATGTTTAGTCCCATAGAGAGGTGGACTTTTTCAAGGCCTAGTATCATAGTAGAACACAAAGGTAACAAACGTAGGCCTAGATGTACTAACGTTTTGAGCGGGTGGTCATGTGGCGCAACGCAAAGCATTGCTTCAATTTCCTTACCATTAACCCCTTCCATGCGGCCGCGATTCCCCTGGTGTGCTGTAAACAGCACGAACAGGGGCGGGCCGTGACGAACCCCAGCCGTCATCAGCACACGAGCACCGTAGTGCATGACGGCTGGGGTTCGTCATCAGCATGGAAAGGGTTAAGACCCCATGGGTGCAGCACAAAATTACACAGTGTCAACCTATCCCTTAGTAAATCTTGAGTTTAGTGTTCCATTGGTTCAAGAATACTTTAGTATAAGAACTAAAACAAACTTCAAGTATTTTCCTACCAGTTTGGGCAAGCAAAGAAAAAAAATTACTTTCTGATGCATACAATTGCAGAAACAATATGCAGTCCCAAGTCACTTGCAATGATACCTGGCAGCCCCTTAAGAATAAAAGCCTTTCTTGGGGTACAGTGTTAAGTTTGTAGCTTACTAGAATACTGTCAGGTTTTTGCCATAGATTGGTCCAGGACTGTGGCCATACTTTTGTTTACGGATGTCGTACACGTCATTTCACACTCGCGACTATATGGGCTTACTGCAATATTGTACGTGGAGCCTTGTGAACACCAATCAAGAGGCCAACTGGTCATGCATACTTTTCTCAATCCATAGCGAACAGGTACTGAATAAGTGGTCGTAGTGGGGTGGATTTGCGGGGCACGATGTGCCTCTACGTTTTTTAGTTTAAGAAAAACAGTTCTCCTACTTTTTGTAAAAAGACAACGTGACGTTTAATTCCGAGAGCTGAAATTCTTTATCTGAAATGTAATATATATATTAGGAAACAAGGGGACCCCTGATATTTGAACCTGGGGTAGTCAATAGTAGTGTCAAGAAACAATGGTACATATAAGGCCCAAACAGCCTGAGCTATTGAGTTAAGGAGAGTATTAATCATCAAACATACAGCAATTTGAAATTAGTAATTGCCAGAATCAACAGTTTAAGACTGCTGCACAATGTACATAGGGACACACAATGATATTGACATAGTACTGTTTTATTTTATAAATACTATATCAAAAAGTTTTAACTTATTTATAGTGCAAGTGCTCACAAAGTAGTGGGAGAAGTGTGATGTGATGGGTGAAGGTGACATTAAAAATACATTGCATTGACAACGGGCAGCCGCTCCATCTTCAATCAAGAACTGGTGCTGGTTGCCCGTCTCACACCAGAGACCGACTGTTGGCTGTCTCTCCAAATTTGGATACTATCATCTGAAATGTAAGGCAGGGAGTCACCAGTGCTGTGTAACCGAGGGAGGAGCTGACAGAAAATGAGGAACAAGCCTTATTGCCAGGGTGCCTACTGCCTGGAAGAAATTAAATGTGCACAACTGGTTACTATACAAATGTAAAAGGTGCTTGGAAGCCAGCCTTATATTTAATTGATAGAATCACTTGAAGCTTCATGATGGCACAGAGTTATTCTTTTTGAGTGGTAATGCAAGAAGTTACCAGCTGAGCTGTGAAAAGTGTGCTTTTAGAGGACAGTTATAAAAAAAATCACGCTATGTACAATCTGGGTATTACTAAAATCTATATTTTGAAAGCATTTTTATTTATCTTAAACCAATTTCTGCATGTTGCAGCAGCCTATTTTATAGTTTGCAATGCATGTTTAAAATAATGATTAACATGTTCACAGTGCTTTCTGAAACAGACTAGGGGGGTCTCGAAGCACTAAACATACACAAGTCTCTATTCTCCACTGCACCAACCAGGATTCAATTCTGTGGCTCTCTGGTTACAGACATAGACATCTGCAGTGTATTAACCAATAGAGGTTTCATAATGCACAATGGTGCATTTCCCACTGATGCATTTATTTCTCATTTAAGCTGTAAGTTATTTTATATGTAGTTACCTGTAGGTGAAAGACAAAAAAAAGGTACAGAATATTTTGTTCTTTTAGCCAAGCCTTTGACCCCGTCCCCACACACACTCACCCCGGCCCCTTTGCGCACAGCATCACAGTTCCCATACTTTTTATAATGCACTTCGACCACTGTACTGACTTAAATACTGGATTCCATATGCAATTCTCCATTTTTTATACGACATGTATGGCTCTTTTGGTACTGTACACGTGTGGCAGGAATAGTTTTAGAAATAACCACAACTAATTCCTAATACTTGTCATCCTTTTCTAATTTTAGAAGTTTTACATGAATTTGTGCTTATTGACAATAAAGGAATACTTTATTCCACCTGTTTGAATTGCATTTAGGTACGTAAGGTTTACAGTTCTAGATTGTAGACATATTTTTTCCATCCTTCTATCAAATTGGGATTTTTACACAATTTGGACAAAATTCTGATCTGTTTAAATGTCCGACTACAGCAATCAAAAGGTAAAAGTTGACGAGTTGATTTTTAGAAAGTGCCAGGTGTTGCATTGCACCAGGTTTCAGCCATTTAACTACACTTTCATCTGTTTGAGCTAGAAACAAATGTGTGTTTATTGACATTTTCAAAGTATGCAGTAGATGGTTTGTTATGCAAGCTTTGCAAATGCATTTTTACAATTTTTTCCAGGGACCCTGCATGCAGAATTGTAAATACAGTCATCAGCCTCCCAAAAACCTACAACTGTATACACTGCTCCCCATATCGCAATGAATTGGCCTTAAAAATACACAAATCAAATTCTCTTTAAAGCAATGTGAATGGCCCCAAAATAATCCAATGACTAGCTCCAAAAAGAACTATACATTGTCCCCTTACTAACCACACATATATATTCTCCTATAGGTATGGATTAGACCACAAATTAAGCTTGTGTCACTAAACCAAAAATAGTCCCAAAGTAAAGACAGACAATGTTCCTGAACATAGAACATGCTAGAATGAGCAAAAATTGGCAACCCAGTAGGTCTGGCTTTGGCTGACAGCCTTTTGGCTTTGTCAATGTTTGTTTGTTTTGTCATGGTTTTGCAAAATTGTGTTTTTCAAAAAGCAGCTGGGCCCTCATCAAAATAAAAAACAAATTAGCTAAAAGCAAAAAAAGAAAATTTGGCTCCAGAAAACAAACATTCCAATAGTAGTCCCTGAAGAAAACGATGGGGTATATTCACAAGGAAATGGTGCAGCGCTGCAGCAAATTTAGCAGTGCCGGGCTGCATCATTTAAAAACTGCAGGAATGTGCCGTATTCAAACGAATATGACGCACCGCTGAGTTTTCCCTTGTGCGGACGCTAGAAATAGCTGCCTAGCGCCAACACCGGCATCCTTGCACCGTAGTGCAAGGGAGCCTGTGGTGCAGGGAATTATTGCTTATGTGCAGGAGAGGACACCTTGATGCACATAAATATATATATTTTTTTATTGAAATCAGACATGATACAGTAGGATATCTTGGTATGGAAAACTATACAGTAGATATACTTATATAAACAAAAGAAAACATAAAATTATAACACAGTCATTTCATTGACATTGATTATGGGCATAATACAATCTTTTATTTTATCCAACCCCTTGTCTACTTTGTTCCTCGATCCAAACCCTGAGTGGTTTCCATATTTTCCAACCTTTCTTCATAGCTTTTAGCCCTTTACATTTGTATAAAGCAATTTCCTGCTCCCAATAAATATTAACCGGTTTAGCCACTGAAAGTATGTTGGTGGGTCAGAGTCCTTCCATGCAGTAGTAATCAGGAGACGTGCTATTGATAAACTTAAAAACACAAAATCCCTTTCTAGTGCATCAAATTGCAGCCTTGCATCATAACCCAACAACATTAACGAAGAGGAACTCTTGACATTTCTCCCCAATGTTTGTGCCATAAATGACTCAATCCCCGTTTTTAAGTAATTTTGTACAAGAATAGAACATGTGTATCATGTCGGCTGGTCTGTCTTGACATCTAAGGCATTAATCCGATTCTCTTTTTCCCCAATTGAAGAGTTTTGACGGCGTATAGTATAAGCTATACACAGTTTTATATTGTTGGGCCTTTAAGTTAGATAACATAAAAACATTTTCACCCATCTCCAGCACCTTATCTATATCAACCTCCTCATCACTTAATTTGCTTGACCAGTTTCTTTCTGTTCTTTCTAGATCATTAGGTATACATTTTACGAGCTCCTGATAAAAATCTTTTATTCTATTCTGAGGATTAGACATGAGCTGGAGTATTGGTACCGACCCAGAGCTGATACTGTCTTTTGAAATACCTCTCATGCAGTTCCTAATTTGTAGATATTTAAAGCACAAATCACTTTGGAGGGCAAATTTCTGTGCAATTTCTATAAACGCCATAATTTCTTGATTGGAATAAAGATCTGTCAACATTACAATTCCCTTTTCCTCCCACTTTCTGGCCATGTCATCATATATAGTTGAGCGCAAGAGGTCAGAATGCCAAAGTGATGAATATTTGGTAAACCTGTTTATCATACAGGTTTTCCCTACCTTTCTCCAAATTTTTATTACACAGTCGATACTTTTGTAGCCCTTATTTTGGTACTTTATCAAATAACCATGGCGTTGAAATATTCCGCCTGCGACTTCCCCAATTGCCAATTGATAGATGCTGGGCACTTCAATCCTATCATTTTGCCTATTGTTATGATAATACAGAATACCTAAATGTTGTAGGGCCGTAGCCCAATAAGATAGCTGTATATTAGGAGCGATCCAGCCTCCCCGATCAATTGGTTGAATCAGATATTTATAAGCCCGTCGAGTTTTTTGATAGCTCCAAATAAAGTTAGTAAACATCCCCTCAATTTTCGTTTCTTTTTTACTGTTAGTTCTAATGGGATGGCACAAATTAGATATAGATATAAATGATTTTTAAAGGTGGTTTGCTCTTCCTGTGTGTGCTGCAAAATGAAACACACACAGAAAGAGCACAAACGAGGAGAAATAAAAGTATTTCTCTTTGTTGCGCCAATCTAACACCTGTTTTTGCACAGCGTTAGGTTTTTGGTGCTGCCTTAGATTTACAGATCCATGTGAATCTGGGGAAGCGTCAAAAAGTAATGGGTGTCGCAGTCGAACGCCCACAGCCACACCAATTGCACGCCCCTTTCACGCAGAAAACTGCATAAAAGGGCACCATATTTACAAAGCAGCGTTAAGCCACGCAAAGTGGCTTAATGCCGCTTTATAAATATGGTGCAGGGCATTGCGCCACCGAAACATTGAAAAAAGTGACGTTCCGGTGGCGCAATCCCCTTGTAAATATGCCCGTATGGTGTGTGCGGATGTGCTTCTTGTGCAAAGGCAGAATGCTGTCACTCACAGTGAGGTTAGCCAGTGGCTAAAGCGGCTGACCCATTACCTCATTGTCGCATGCTGCATCCTGTAGTGGGCAGAAGAAAAATGTAAATGATGGAACCACAGACCAATAGATGAAGAGGGCAGACTGAAAGTCCTTGTAAATATATTATACTTATAATTTTAGTAGAATCAAAAGGTCTTGACCAATGCCAGACCTAAAAAAAACTATGAAACAATAGTAACAACTGCAAATTAATATTTCTGTGAACAGCCTCAACTGACCATAAATTGTGTGTTTCAGTCCCTGTATTATTACACCGATTTGCCTTTCTGTAATTAGGTTAATTTGCAGGCGCTTATGAGCACGGTATGCCATTCTTTTATGTTACATTTTCTAAAGTGTTAGAACCCCCACCAAAGTATCTCCCTCATCCTTCGGCCCAGGTTTATCCTGATGCACAAAGCTATTTGAGCGCCTCCGATGTGCAAATAGCAACCCTTCCAAGCATTGACGTCATTTAGAGGTTGCCAGGGGTTGCAGCTTGCCGTTTGCTACCCTTAGTACTGCCTTTGCGACCCCTGTCCTCAGAGGTGGCAAATTCTGTGCCAAGAACACTGGGGCAGCTGGGGCTCCACTCTCTTTATTTTCTGTCATTTTTATATTATTCTACTAGTAAATAAATAAAATATATTATTCACTAATAGTGTAACAACAATGGAGTACAATAAACTGGAATATGCCCTTCCATGGCAATTGAGGTAAGTAAAAAATGCTTTTAATTGTATGTTGTGTGTGTGCTTGCGGTGAGAGTCTGTTTATGTGTGAGAGAGTGTAAACGTGTGTATTTGTGTGTATGTGTAAATATGTGCGTGTGAGTGAAAGTGGAACTCAAAGGCCACGTGATGTCACTCCCGCTACCCCTGGCATATCGGTGAATTGACATCCATGCTTACAAGGTCAAAATCTGCTTCCTGATTTACAAGAGTTTCCTCTTCAAGGTAGAGCTGAATTACGGTGGCTGAATTACGGTGTGAGCTGGTCTGTCCACTTGGGTGGGACATTGTGTTTCCTACTGAGGACACCTGCAAAAGGCAGTGAACACACATAAGCTGGAAGTTTCTGGCTACTTGAGGTATGGACCTGAATGTTCTGTGTAGCCTGAGGGACATCTATGCTGCCTTAAATAACCTCTAAGCCCTATCTGGCGAACCAGAGAGATAGTTCTGCTGTCTAGAACCAAATTATGTGCAGTCGGAACCAGGCCCTGCTGTTCTCTCTCTAAATTGATACCATGTACTTTAGGTACATACCTAATTGGGAATTGGGTCACCCCTGAGAGAAGAGAGAATGAGGCTAGGATGTGGGAAACCAAGCTTAGAATCAAGAGGCAAGAAATTGCCCTTGAGAAAGAGACTCTGGCTCTTGAGAGAGAGAGCGAAATTGCATGGATTAGAGTCCACTGGTGGCAGCAATATCCCTAGACATTGGGAAAGGTCAAAAGACCATAGAAACCTAAGTAAGATTGTCCCTCCCTACCAGAGTGGGGATGACATCCACAAGTGGATAACTGCTTTGGAGAGGCCCTTCAAAGTACAACAGGTACCCCAAAGTCAGTGGGCAGCAATCTTATGGCTCTCCTTTTCAGACAAAAAGGTAGAGACAAGCTCCTCACAGTTAGTGATGAGGATGCTAACAACTACACTGTCCTGAAGAGTGCTCTGATAGATGAGTTTGGCTTAACCACTGAACAGTATAGGTTGCTGTTTAGAGACACCCAGAAGACACAGACTCAGGACTGGACTCACTTTGTAGATTGTGCCACTAAGGCTCCGGAAGGCTGGTTACTGGACAGTAAGGTCAAAGACTATACAGGATTGTATAATTTGATTATGAGAGAACACATTCTTAATAATTGTCAGAACCAGTTATTGCATAAAACACCTGATAGACTCTGATTTGACCTCTCCCCAAGAATTGGGAAAGAAGGCAGACAAATGGGTCAGAACCAGCGTGCTGCAGATGGTACAGAACCAAGGTGGTGTTCAGAAGAAGCAAGACCAAAAGGGTGGGGAGAAAGCAAAAGACCAGAAGTCTTCGCCAGGTCCCCAAAAAGCTTCCAATGAGGGGGGTTCCAAGAAATCCAAGAAGAAAGAAGGTCCAAAGAAACCCTGGTGCAATTTTTGTAAAAGTCATACTTACTGGACCAGCGATTGCACCAAGAAGGAGACAGCTCCAGACACCATTGCCCCTAAGGCAACTGTTCCCCCTAGTACAGCTAATAGTGGTGGTTCTCAACAGAAGGGTGTAGTAGGGTTAACCCTGGGAACTGAGATGGATTCTGGCCTAGTCAGAATACCAACTCAAGCTGTTCTTGTCTGTGATGTGGACATGGCAATGTCCTCTACTGTGAGCCCCAGTAACCTGGGCAAGTACAGACAGACTCCTTTTATTAATAATAAAGTGGCTCAGGCCTACAGGGATACATGTGCCAGTGTCACCATGGTGACGCCTAAACTTGTGGACCCTGGACAGATAATACTAGGTGACAATTACCTAGTGACCAATGCAAGCACTGTCACTACCACCCATGGTATGGTCATTGTTAATTTCTTCTGGGGAGGGGTAACTGGCCTCAAAAGAGTTGTTGTAAGTTCAGACCTCCCTGTAGAATGCTTGTTGGGCAATGATCTGGAATCTTCAGTCTGGTCTGAAGTGGAGTATAGGACTCATGCAAAGATGCTGGGCATATCAGCACATGTCCTTGCTGTGACCAGGTCACAGGCCAAAAAGTGCAAAACTGAACAGGCATTGGATCCTGAAACTATGGACCAGTTGCCTACCAAGAGAAAGAGCAGTAGGGTTAAGGCAGTGTCTTCCCCCTTGCCTCAGGATGAGGATCAGTCTTCCCAGGAAGCTGACTGTGAGACCCAAGAAGGAACTGTCCTAGAAGAGCTTGAGCCTGATCAGGTTGAGTTTCTTGGGACAGGGGGACCTTCAAGGGCAGACCTGAGGCATGCGCAATTGGACTGCCCCTCTCTTGAACCCCTCACACAGCAAGCTGCTGCTGAGGCTGCTGGGAATGCTACAGGTACCAATAGAACTTATTGGGATGAAGGGCTCCTGTAATCAGAGGCTAGAGACCCCAAGCCTGGTGCTTCCAGGAGGTTGGTCATACCTTTGGCATTCAGGGGCTTCCTTCTTACCTTAGCCCATGATATTCCCTTAGCAGGACATCTTGGCCAAAACAAGACTTGGGACAGGATTGTCCCTCACTTTCACTGGCCCCACATGTCAAAAGATACCATGGAGTTGTGTCGCTCCTGTGTTACCTGCCCAGCCAGTGGCAAATCAGGTGGCACCACAAAGGCCCCCCCTAATACCACTACCTGTGGTGGGGGATCCCTTTGAAAGAGTTGGGATAGAAAGTGTTGGACCAATGGATCCCCAAACAGCATCTGGGCACAGGTTTATGTTGGTGGTAGTGGATCATGCCACCAAATACCCAGAAGCTATTCCCCTAAGGACCACAACAGCCCATGTTGTGGCAAGAGCCCTCCTGGGAGTTTTCTCAAGAGTGGTTTTTCCGAAGGAGGTTGTCTCAGATAGAGGTGCAAATTTTATGTCTGGGTACCTAACTGCAATGTGGAAAGAGTGTGGAGTGAACTACAAGTTCACCATGCCCTACCACCCACAGTGCAATGGTCTGGTTGAAAGATTTAACAAGCCCTTAAAGGGGATGATCAAGGGTTTACCTGAAAAGTTTAAGCGACGATGGGACATCCTTCTGCCCTGCCTTTTGTTTGCTTACAGAGAGGTCCCACAGAAGAGGGTTGGCTACAACCCTTTTGAACTTCTGTTTGGGTATCCTGTAAGAGGACTCCTTTGTCTGGTGAAGGAAGGATGGAAGTTACCTCTCAAAAAGCCTAAACAAGACATTGTGGACTATGTACTTGGTCTCCGCTCCAGGATGGCCGAGTACATGAAAAAGGCATCTAAAAACCTTGAGGCTAGCCAGAAACTTCAAAAAGCCTGGCATGACCAAAAGGCTGTGCTGACGGTTTATCAGTCAGGACAGAAAGTGTGGATGTTGGAGCCAGTGGCCCCAGCAGCACTCCAAGACAAATGGTCTGGACCCCACACTGTTGTTGAACAGAAGGGAGAGGTAACCTACCTGGTTGACCTTGGAACTCCCAGGAGCCCCCACAGGGTGCTTCATGTCAACAGGCTGAAACCATATGTTGACAGAGCAGACATGGGCTTGCTCATAGCTTCAGATGAGGGACAGGAGGAGGAGAGTGACCCTCTCCCAGACCTGCTTTCTCAGAACCCTGATGATGGTTCAGTTGATGGTGTAGCCTTGGCAGGCAGCCACACGGACCAACAGCAACAGGACTGCAGACAAGTTCTACAGTCCTATAGACATATGTTTTCACTGACTCCAAGTCAGACAAACAGGTGCACCCATGAGGTGGACACTAGTGACAGTCTGCCTGTGAAGAGTAAAATCTACAGGCAACCTGATCATGTCAGGGACTGTATCAGGACAGAGGTCCAAAAGATGTTGGAGTTGGGAGTTATTGAGCCCTCAGAGTGCCCTTGGGCCAGTCCTGTAGTCCTAGTGCCTAAACCTCACACCCAAGATGGTAAGAGAGAGATGAGTTTTTGTGTGGACTACAGAGGTCTCAATGCTGTCACTAGGACAGATGCCCACCCAATACCAAGGGCAGATGAGCTCATTGACAGATTGGCTTCTGCCAAGTTTTTGAGCACATTCGACTTGACAGCTGGCTACTGACAGATCAGACTAGCTGATGATGCAAAAGCTAAAACAGCATTTTCGACCCCAGGAGGTCATTACCAATTTGTGGTGATGCCCTTTGGCTTGAAGAATGCACCTGCCACTTTCCAAAGGTTGGTGAACCAAGTCCTCTCAGGTCTGGATGACTATTGTGCAGCTTATCTTGATGAAATTGCTGTCTTTAGCTCCACTTGGGAGGATCACCTGATCCACCTGAAGAATGGTTTGGAGGCCCTGCAAAAGGCAGGCCTAACTATCAAGGCTACTAAGTGCCAGATAGGGCAAAGTAAGGTTGTGTACCTGGGCCACCTTGTAGGTGGAGGTCAGGTTCAACCACTGGAGAGCAAGATCCAGGCCATAAAGGACTGGACTCCTCCAACCACCAAGACACAGGTCAGAGCTTTCTTGGGCCTGTCTGGTTACTACAGGAAGTCTGTTAAGAACTATGGGTCCATTGTGACACCACTTAATGACTTAAACTCTAAGAAAATGCCAAAGAAAGTTCAGTGGACAGTAAGCTGTCAAAAGGTTGGGTGTGGGAGCTGTTCTTTCACAATTGAATAAAGATGTTCAAGAACAGCCCATTGCTTTTATTAGCAGAAGGCTGACCCCTAGAGAGAAACGTTGGTCAGCTATTGAAAGGGAGGCCTTTGCTGTGGTTTGAACCCTGAAGAAGCTGAGGCCATACCTATTTGGTATTCACTTCAAGATTCAGACAGACCATAAGCCCCTCTTGTGGCTAAACCAGATGAAGAGTGAAAATCCCAAATTGCTCAGGTGGTCCATTTCACCACAGGGAATGGACATTACAGTGGAACATGGACCTGGAACTGACCATGGCAATGCAGATGGACTCTCCAGATATTTCCACTTAGAAAATGAAGACTCAACTGGTCAAGGTTAGTTTAATGTCCCTGCGTTTGGGGGGGGGGGCGTGTAGGAGAGTAGGGTCTGCTTCCTATGGTCACCCACACTTTTTGCTGCGATACTCTGGTTTTTGGACTTTAGTGTGGCTGTGGGCCTGCTAATCAGACCCACAGCCCAGCTGTTCTCTCTCTAAATTGATACCATGTACTTTAGGTACATACCTAATTGGGAATTGGGTCCCCTTTGTGAGCCCCTGTATAGTGTACCATAGGTACCCAGGGCATAGGTGCATCCAAGGCCTACCAGGGGCTGCAGCATGTATTATGCCACCCCTGGCTGGCCATCCAAACTGACACCACAGGCTGATCACTCAGCTTGGACAAGGTGGTGTAATCACCTCTTGCTTAGATATAGTATCCCTATATCTACCCTTATATATAGACACATATATACCTATAAGTCACTCCTATGGCAGGCCTTGACAATCCTGAAGGCAGAGTGCTTGGTTTTATGTGAGAGGGTGCTCTAGCATGAGCTGAGCCCTTCTGCAGCTTTAGGAACCATGTCCTAATAGCTGTTCTATGATACAGCCATGCCATATACTCTTAAGTGCATTATAATCCTCGCGGTTAATGCTAACTTTGGTTTGGCTTTATCAAACCATGTCGTGTAAGGTGTCAAACACGTTGTAATACTACCCCCACCCCCCCCCCCCCCACCAGTTCTGGCAGCGGGGGTAGCATTCCACCCTTCTAGAGGGAGAAGACATGTAGTTACTGCTTTACCCGGTTAAAGTTAAACAGAGCCTCAGCATCACAAAAAGGATGCTGCTGCCACAGACACGAGTCTCACCTCCTGCAGCTAGACGAAACTCCGGCAAGGGAGGCCTGGACAATAGGTTTCCTGTCGAGGGAGGTGCTAGCATCTTCCCAGACAGCCTGTAGTGTATTGGGGCAGGGTGGGTTCAATGGAAAGATGCTTTTCCAGACACTGCCTGGGGCACACAAGGTGCTCCATGCATAGCCCGGTTCAAACCAGTTGCTGGGGCACTCCAGCCCCAACTCTGACGTGAAACTGGACAAAGGGAAGGGGTGTAACCACCCCCTTCCCAGATTCCACCCATAGGAGGGATCTAGCAGGTAATCCAGCCCCTTAGATTAGATTAAAGGTAGGAGCTGTGTCTAGAGACATTAGATTATCCTGGACTGAAACTCTGAAATGGAACTCTCCATAGGAAACAGCGACAAAACCCGACACGAAAAGACACCTATGCACCCGGCTTCCCTGGGTGAGGTAACTCGAGTACTCCGGTGCTCCCGGGGGTGTTGACTCTCGAAGTGTCCTAGTTTAACAGGGTTTTACCGTAGTCCATCCGGAAGTTTCCTTAATCTACTACTTTGTAACTTTGACGTTCCCATTGTAACTCTATAGTAACTCGTGTGTGTGTTTAGACACTGCACACATCTCCCGTGGGCCTTCTACTTCCAATCCCTTGGTTGTTCAGTGTAGCCCCAACGATTCCCTAGGCTTTAGGCCTATTTACTATTCCTGAAGTGGTTCTTATACCACTTACTTAGTATATGGTTCGTGAGGCCCCTAGGGCAGAATTGTATTTGTGCAACTTATAGTATGCTTATTGAGTAACTTGTACTGTATCTCGATCTCTGACCTCATAAACAGTTCAGAGGGGTTGTGTTAGTGTAGAGGACAGAAAGTCCTTAAAGAAACACTTGAGAAAGGAATGTATTCCAAGTAGAAGTTTATTGCAGGTTTCCAATCACTGGAGGAGCGTCTCATCAGCCAGGAGTCCAAGCGGTAACTGACTCCACAACGGACACCTGGCATCAGAAAGCGACTCCACATTTAAACCAATACATAAATACATTCTGTGCACATGCACAGGCATGTGCACACTAAACAGAATAGCTAGCACGAGAATAGAACGACCAGTAACCAAGATACAATACACTACATTACCTTCCCCCTTATACAGAAACAGAAAAACAAAGGAACCAAAAACTAAAAGGATATAAACTCGTTGTATCTTGCAGGAGGTCTTCTAATGCGACCACTACGACTGCAAGACGGAACTGCAGGGGAAACTACAGAATCAAGAACAGGGGAGGAAACATTAGGAATAACAGGTGTTGTAGAGGGTAGTTCATCACAAACTTGAACCATTTTTGGCTGGAGCCAATGAGACCAATCACAACCCTCTTGAATGGATAAACTTTTCCTCCTAGAGATAAGGGCAGCTTGATCTGCAGTCAACTTTGCCAGCTGTCTAACGTTCCACCAACCCTTGTCCCCCAGAAAAACTGCATTCTTACTGACTTTAAGAATCTGGACGGGACTTGAAAACATGGACAAGCCTTTTGCGACCTTATAGGGTTTCTTAATCATAACCCAATCTCCCACCAACATTTGAACCTCTTTTACACCCTTTGACCTGTCAAAATTCTCCTTCATAACAGCCTGTTTCCGTTTGACCGCAAGGTCCACATCCTCACTAACCGGAGGTACTTGAACACCCTCCACTTTCCTTAACCAAGCCGGAAACAAAGGAGAATGAAATTCCCTTCCCCGCAACAATTGAAAAGGGGACACTTGAGTCGTACAATGCGGTGATACGTTATAGTTCCAGATTTTCTTCTCCAAAAATTTAAAAACATCCACACCAGAAGCTATGGCTGTCTGAATTCCCTCCTTCAAAACTTTATTGCCCCGCTCCACCAGACCATTCGATGAAGGCGAATAAAGTGCCACTTTCAATTGCTTCACATCATGTGTTTTCAAAAATTTACACATCTTGTCAGAGACAAAATGGGTCCCGTTGTCCGTCACCAAGGTGCGAGGGGCCCCTTCCAACAAGAACAGTCTCTCAAGGAAAGAAATGGTATTATTTGAATCTGGAGCCTCTACAAACCTATAATACATCCATTTAGAAAAATAATCCATTGCTAGAATAAGGTACCTCTTCCCTTCTGGAAGAACTTTATATGGGCCAGAGAAATCCAAAGCCACCTTCTCCCACGCCATCCCCGGAAATTGAGAAGGTTGTAAAGGGGCCTGGTGAGTCTTCCAATGCTTATGATTATAGAACCTTCAGAATCCTCTCAATGGGTTGCGCCCATCGTCGTAGCACGCAAGAAAAATAATGAGATTAGGCTATGCGCGGACCTCAGGGGTCTCAATAAAAACATCAAAATCGATTGTCACCCTCTCCCCAAAATTCAGGAGCTGTTAGCGAATCTGGGCGGCGCTAGGTGGTTTTCTTTGTTGGATTTAAAATCCGCTTACCACCAGATTCCCTTGTCCAAGGACTCTCAAGAGTTAACAACCTTTGTGACCCCGTTTGGTGCTTTTAAGTTTCTGAGGCTTCCATTCGGGTTAGCTTCAGCAGCTAGTGTTTTCCAAAGGTTGATGGACTCTTTGTTCGGGGATCTGATGGGGGTTCAAGCATATTTAGATGACATTTTGGTCTTTGCTAAAACAATGGAGGAACACAATGTGCTGCTTAAAAAGGTTTTGTCCATTCTTGGCAGTAGGGGTATGACAGTCAGGGAGGACAAATGCAAGTTTGGAGTGTCTGAGTTAGAGTATTTGGGCCATTCTATTTCGAAATCAGGCATTAGACCTAAGTTTTCTGTCGTTAGGGCGTTAATGGAAGCCAAACCCCCATGTGATAAGGACACTTTACGTTCGTTTCTGGGCCTAGCCGAGTACTATGCCAGATTTGTAGAAGGGTACGCTCAGGTCGTGGAACCTCTGAGATTGCTATTGAAGAAAGGTCAAAAGTTTGTTTGGACAAAAGAGTTGGATGAGACTTTTGCTAAAATCAAGGACTTAATTGTCTCTGCACGTGCTCTTCAGGCGTTTAGAGATGATTCTATGTGCGTTATTGCAGTAGATGCAAGCATGAAAGGGCTTGGTGCCGTGTTGTGTCAACAGGTGGAAGGTAAAGATTGTCAATTACGGCTTCACACAAAGGTCCCTTAATAGGTTCAGAATCATCGCACTCAACCATCAACATTAGATTATCAAAGGTGTCACAACAATCATTCATATCTACATAGTTAACTTTAACAGATTTCTTCTGGAATCTGCACACCTTTTGAAAGTGACCTATTTTTTTACACAAAACGCAACGTTTATTCATGGCAGGACACCCTTTAAAATTCCCAATGTGGAATTTGGACCCACATCTAAAACAAGAATTTTGTTTATTTGTATTACCACTAGTCCTACTTGCTTGCCACTTTTCTTTAGCTTCTTTATTAGTAATAGCATATACACCATCCTCAGACACATCATCCGAAATAAAATTAACCTTAGTGACAGTATCCAACGCCATTGCCTTAGTAGAGGTTACTGACCTTTCAATACTCAGGCTAAGATCAATAACCTCGGATAGCGAGGGATTCTTGCAACTAAGAATTCTTTCCTTTACTTTGGTAGAAGAACAATTAAACACAAATTGATCGCGGATATAATTGTCAAGTAAAGGACCAAAATCACAGGTGATAGCTAATACCCTCAGTGCCGAAATATATTCGTCAATTTTTTCATCCTCCTTTTGTTTTCTTTTATAAAAATTGTGCCTCTCCAGCATGATGTTAGGAGATTCTTCAAATTGCTTTTTCAACCTGGCAATAGCCTCTATGTAAACATTCCATTCACTATCCCCTGAATGAGCAGCAGGAGGGGGAATGGGTACCAAACTCTTAAAAATGCGTTGCGCAGCCAACCCAAGACTGCCAAAAAGAAGAGCAAACTTCCTAGGAGGTGAATAGTCAGAAGCATCAATTGCCAAAATGTGATTCTCAAATAAGCCAAACCACTCAGACCATAGCAAAGTAGGCTTTCCAGGTTTCTCAAGAAAAGGAGGAGGTTGTGTGACCTCCCTAACCGAGGCCATATTGTTAAAACAAAATATACAATGACAATAGCAAGATATCTACTCAGGTAATATACAAACACGTTATAATCGCGTGAAAACTTTAGCACAGATAAACATGAAACCTGTATAAAACGAATTTGCTGCAAAAGAAAATTTCATTAATGTTTACAGAACAGTTCGAATACCGCTTAAATACAGCTTCAAAAACAGGCAGATAAACGCTTGAAGAAAGGCGTGTGAATCGCCGAGATCACACGAAGATAAGTCAGACGCTAAAAACGTCGATAAAACTCCAACATCAACAGCTGAAGCTTCCGACTTCACCAATATGTCCGCCGTGCGTAGCGTCGTGACGTGAGCGTCGAGACGTGTCTGGTGAGATATCTTACTTCCCAAAGATGTCCGCCATGCGTAGCGTCATGACGTGAGCGTCGTGACGTGTATGTTGATGTCCTAGAGTTCCAAGACTCAGCAGGCGTAACTGGGAGTTCGAAGAGAAGAGCGCGTTGTTAACGCTCCAAAGACGCGATGCCGGAGTTCCAAACAGGCCGGTAAGCGCGTAATTCAAAAAGCACTCCTTGAAATATCAGATTTTGAAGCTTCAGGGCGACTTAAACTTCAACCACAAGTTTAAGGCTTTGAAGAAGACTTTTATCTCTAATTAGCATTCAGCCAGTTGTCTTCAAGTTGCGATTCACGCTCCAAGTTGCGATTCGTGTTCCAATGAATCGTAATGTCGAGAAAATAGTCACAAATCCGCTCCTCCACAACAAAAACTCGACCAATTAATCCACACGAAAAATAATTCCATGAATCGTTGGATCATAACACCAAAGCAATCCAATTTCGACGAAGTAAAAATGAGCCAAAAATAAATTCCTTGCGTGGGGTCGGTGATGGAAACAAATCCCGATCGTCGCCAATATGTAGAGGACAGAAAGTCCTTAAAGAAACACTTGAGAAAGGAATGTATTCCAAGTAGAAGTTTATTGCAGGTTTCCAATCACTGGAGGAGCGTCTCATCAGCCAGGAGTCCAAGCGGTAACTGACTCCACAACGGACACCTGGCATCAGAAAGCGACTCCACATTTAAACCAATACATAAATACATTCTGTGCACATGCACAGGCATGTGCACACTAAACAGAATAGCTAGCACGAGAATAGAACGACCAGTAACCAAGATACAATACACTACATTTAGTAATAAATACATACATTTTGTATATACCTTGTGTGGTGTCCTTTCATTTGATATTCAAGGGATTATAATTGGTAAAACAGCTTGCTTCACATGCTCTCTGAAGTTTTAGCCTAAGTCTGCTGGTCCATGCTACCACTAGGATAGCTGATCTATAAGGTTGACTTTACAACCACCATCACAAGGGTCGTTTAGACTGGTGCAAGGTGCCCACTAGATATACCAGGCTCACTTCTCACATGTTTTACTTCATGGATCTCTCTGGAGTGTGAGACCTGGGTGTGTAACATCTGTGTAACCTGAGGGATAGCTCAGCTGTCTAAAGCTAACACCTATGGGGCCTATGGGGCAGATTTACAAGCCCCTTGTGCCACCCGTGCGTCACTTTTCCAATGTAAAAAATTACACAAAAGTGGCGCAAGAGGCTTGTAAATAAGCCCCTATGTTTTCACGAATGTGCAGGACATTTATAGTGCGAATCTAGCTAAAACGTAACACCGCTCTGTACAAGTGAGAAGTACACACTATAGACAGAGAGGGGGCGCTGATTGTTCTTGGAGAAAGAAGAAAGTGGGACGTTGGTATGGTGGGCAACATGCCTGGGAGGTGTGTGCAGGGGATAGGAAAAGGAACGAGCAGGGAGTGGGAGCCAAGGGGGGAGGGAAACAAGGAGCTACCTGAGGCCTGAGCCTTTACATTCCTAGGTCAATGTATAGGGTGACCAGATTCTCAAAACAAAAAACTGGGCCCGGTCATAGACATAGAAGTAGGACTACAGTTTGCAGTAACCATCAACATAAAAGTAGGATTATTTGACAGCTGTCATAGACATAGAAAAGGGACAACAACAACAGCTCCCTCCACAGTCCGAGATGAAGCATTACAGACAACTAATCTGAGGTCTTTTATTGGCACCCCTCTCCTTTACACAGCAGCATTAGTACTTCTTATTACATTTACACTTTTAAGGACTACAGCATATATTTGCCAAAAATCAATAAAATATCACAGCAAATGCCAGTACAAAGAGAGCATGCACGCGCATGCTCAACTGGAACAATGAAAAACAGGGACATTTCTGTGTTTACCTGGGACACTGTTTGAAAACGGGGACATTTGAGTCACTTGGAGAAAAGTGTCGGGACACAGGGACATTTCTCCAAAAATGGGGACTGTCCTGGGAAAACGGGGACGTCTGGTCACCCTATCAATGTACCATCAAAGGAAAGGACGCTCCTCTGTTTCCAGGCCATCGGGGGAGTTACCGCGGGTTAACCTGCACGCTACCAGCGCATACCGCCTTGATTGAATATACAGAATCTCTGGCGCAATTATTATCGACGCCACCGCCAGACGATCCCAAGCTCCCCTGTACATGCAGCGCCATCGTGCGCTCAACGTGCCTCGCATTCTTGAGAATGTATTGATTCAACCTACATTCGAGCTCCTGGGCCGGCTCCACCAAACCTCCTACCTACGTTCCACTACCCTCACAAGGGCAGCCGGTTGGGTCCCCTGTGATTTTCTTTATTTACACTTTTAACACGGTGGCACTGCATCTCATCACCAGGCAGGATAGCCCCCCCCCCCTTCAGGTGTCCCTACACTGCCAGGTCCTGAAGAAACCCAATAACCTAACTGGGTCGAAACGCCATCGACAGTCTAAAGAGGCGCACCAAAAAGCACAATTTTTTGATTGTTTAAAGTGTTGCGGCTCACATGATTATAATTTCCATGGTCACCGAATATGTTCTTTAATTGAAACCTTACTCATTTGTCACTTTTGAAGTCACTTTTCAGCTTAGGTACAATTGTATTTTCACTGGGACACCAAACACTATTGTCTAATGTTTAGCCTTTGTACAAACATATTTGTCTACCTGAACACTCATGTATGTATTATGTTATTTACGTGATTTCTATATAAATAATTTCACTAATTGACCAAACCTTGCATGTATATAGTGAGTTTTCTTTCTGACATCCCTCCAACCCTTTGCATAGCCATTGTGCGGAATTCCATTAGAAATATTCCTTACTATTCCACTGGAGCCATTGTGTTCTCAAATACTTTACATTCCTAGTAGCTCATGCGAGAGCTAGGCTATCTTGGTAAAGCCTCTAGGTTTAGTTACCAGTACAAACTGATCAAAGCCATCTTTATATTTCAATTAATTTAAATCAGCCAGGAAAAAACAAAACAGTGTGCATGGCAGCAGTGGGGAAGCACTGTAGATAAACGTCCTAGAGTCACCATGTTGATCACCTGCAATAATTAAGTAAGTTGGACAACATGTAGTGCCATCTATATTCCACCACAGGGAGCTATCAGTCTGGAGGGGCAGGACAGAGTAAAAGAGAAGCAGAAGAAGAACAAGCATTTGCAATGCAATCGGTCTCGCCTTTGGGACCTTATATGTATTTAGCTATGCAGCACATTAGCCTGGGTGCTGAAACATCTACTGTTCTTTAACATGGGGGGAAAGTAAGCACCAAACTGCGTGACACGCCAGGTATGGGAACATATGGAGAGAAATATTGCCTTTCAGTGAGAAATGGTATAGTCCAAAGCTACGTTTTCAATATAAAATGAGGGCCTTTGGTGGTCATATCACTGAAAATCCAAGATTTGGAAAAAATATTGTTTACGGGTGCTTATGGAAGACAATTTCTATGGATTGGAATCTAGAGAATACTAAAGTGATTCTGGTATTTTACTGACCTCTGCTGATCGTTTTCTATCAAGACGGTTAAATAGAGGAAGTTGAACAGAAAAAAAGTCCCTACGCGGAAGCAGACAAGTCCTAGGGCTGATCTTCATAGCCCACAAAGTACATACACATATAAGTATAAACTAAAGTACATACAAGAGGTCTCGAATGCTCGACCTAAAAAGAAAGCTGTTACAGAGAGGTGGTCAGGAAAATGTGCTACTGAAGTTCCTCCTTCCTAGTCAAACACCTGCAATGCTCTCCACAACAATCAGAGATTATGAAACACCTCAGACGCTTCACACTGAACTATAAAAAGCAAGCAGGAGAAACCGGGGTTAGCGACACTCCAACAATTAGTTCCCCTCACCTCCCTCAAGGAAGGATCTATCTGCACCATCAGTGGACACCACATATCATTTCTTTTCTTGTAACACATTTGTAGGGGCCGGAGTCACAAAGAAACCTGTGCTCTCAGGCCCTCCTACTTCATGTATATTGCCCGTGCTTAGTTTGTTAAAAAAACATGTGTCAGGGCCCTCTTCAGGAGGCCACCTTAGCTTGCACCACTCATCGCCCCTGTCAGCACTTCCAATGACAGTACCAACACAACTACTAACCATCACACTGCTACAAGTGTGACAATTCAGACTGTTAGAGCCCTCAAAGCTATAAGAATGACTTGGGTGGCAGGTATTGGTTGTTTTTAATGTATATTGAATTAATAAACAACTGTTCTTTTGCTTATTTCTAGATTACACAAGTCATAAGTGCCAGTGTTGACAATTAAGTGCTGGTGCCAGCACCGGAAAACACCGGCTCAAATAAAGCACTGCAAATCACCATCATCAGTTGCTGTTTCGCTTGGGCCATATCACCAACCTCAGGAGGAGGAAAATTCACCTCTTTTTGTGTTGCAGCCTTGCCTCATGGAATAACAAAACAAGTTGCCAGTACTGCGCCAATATTTGACCATTTGTAGAAGTGACAATGAAGAAAACAATTGTCCTTTCACCAATATATGGTTAGAATTAAATCGAAAATGAATTTTATTTATATCTCGCAGAAATATTTTTTATATCTTTTTTATATCTTTTTTTTCAATTTTTTCAAATTCTCAAAAACTAAAATAGATTACATTTTTATTTACTTTTATTTTTGGAGCCCCATTATCAAATAGAAATTTACAATCATGCTCAAAAACTCAGTTCTATATACATATACACAAAGTGACTCAGTCACACTAATTCAAACATCCATCCACACACTCACATTCAATCTGTTCACACAGGTAATGCCCGCCCTGGGAATATTTCACTACGCCCTATTTTTTGTGCGGCATTAGTAATTGATTGAGGAAAACTTTATGAATACAAGGCCAGCTCAAAAGTAACAAAATTACAGTAGTAACAAACAAATGAATAGAACAAGATTGGCCTAAAGTACATAAAAGGGTCTACGCGTTTCGAATCACCCTCATTCTCCTCAGGACCAAAGACGATTCTTCCTAATCTGGAAAACAAATTTCTGTGACGGAATTTTGGAAAAGGGATCAAGAGGAGCTCAATGATTTATCAATCTTCATAAATGACGGCGTCGAAAATGAATTTCACAGGCTTCTCTTTCGAAGTTCTATGATTGAAAATCGTATGTTTTTGAATTGTAGGGCCGATGGAATCAATTTGGACCTTAATCGTGCTGACGGGCTCCCGAACTTAACGGCACCGTTTGTAAACCTCCGTTCGTCAATACAGCCATTCCTCATTCCTACTCCACAAAGCTGAAAACTACTTTGATTACTGCAGAAAAGACTAAATACAGACTGAAGTAAGCATTGCCTTTTAACCCCTTTGCTGCGGCGGCAATTCCGCCGCAGCGCTAGGGGGGCCGAGCAGCGCTCGCATGCTCGTGACGGAGCCGCTCGTCACGGGCCGCGGTTGAGCTGTGCTCGTGACAGAGAGGTTCCGTCATGGCCCCACCCGCTCAATAGAACGCGCCGCGCAGGCGCGAAATCAGCGCCGCGCAGGCGCGGCGGCAGGGCCATGACGGAACCGCTCCGTCATGAGCACAGCTCAGCCGATGCTCATGACGGAGCGGCTCCGTCATGAGCATGGGAGGGGTTAAATCTAGGGGCTCATTTACAAGCCCTGTGTGCTGCTGGAATGTTGTGACGTTTAGGTGGTGCACAGGGCCTAGCCACATCTATAAGGACACGTAAAGCCATCCTGCTTGGTTTTTCATGACCTCATAGTTATGGTGTGAGGCAACGTATCACAAGTTGCCTCACACTGCGTGGGGGAGGCATGGCATGGGCATTGCGGTGGGTGTTTCCATGTTATACCCATGGCATTTGACACATTCCTAGATTTACAACAAGTTGTAAACCTGTGAATGCGTCAAAAGCCTATGCCTCCCTAAGGGAGGCGTAGTGGAGGCGCAACGAGGAGAAATCACATTATTTCTCCTCTTTTTTTCCTTTCTATGTGTGCTGCATTCGGCAGCACACATAGAAAGAGGAAACCGCCCCCGTTGATTGTTTTTGTGCAGGAAGGCAACCAACAAAACCCTTTCTAAATAATCCCCAAGGTGTCCTCATTTGCTTAGATATGCGAATACAGAGGATGGTGACCATTGCAGTGACGAGGACATTAACAACAGAGGAGGGGCGGTGCTAAAGTCTTCACATTAGTTACATTGAGCTAATGGCCGGTCAGCCTCTGGAGAGTTCATTTATTTCGTTTTTTCCTACTGTGCTTAGCAGGCTAGATTGCAAAGTAATAGGTTTTACTAATTTACTCTCTATAGAAAATCAAAATACCACTTGGTGACTTCAGGAATTGTGTACCGTCTGGGGTATGTTGGAAGTTTGATATTTCTGTATATGTTTACGTCCAAAATGTAGGAGCAAAGACAGCCCTTGAGAGTCCAGACCTGAATTAGAGTTTGAGGGACGGCTTACTCTGTCACAAATGTGGTGGAAATACCGTCCACCTTATTACAAGTTCATTATATCCAATGGAACTTGTAACAAGATGGATGGGAGATCCGTCACGTTTGTGACAGAGTAACCCATGCGCCAAACTATATATCAGCCCTTAAATATTCTGTTATGGTGTTTTATTAACCCCTTCCATGCTGATGACGGCCTCCAGCCGTCATGCATCATGGGGCTCGTGTGCTGATGACGGCTGGGGGCTGTCATGAACCCGCCCACTCATTAAAAGTGCCGCACAGGCGCAGAATCGCGGCTGCGCCCAAGGGGTTAATGAGGAACAATGGGGATGTAGTGCCCTAGCAGAGTTTCTTATTCAAGAACACCATTGCCTGCTCCTCTCACGATTGCGTCCCATGAAACGATTCACAAAGGGGAAGCTGTCCCAACAGGACAACTGTGATCCCAGATATGTTTCTTTGTGAATTCCAAAGAGGACCTGCACGGCCATTTTATGCTCCCTTCACTTTGCAATTTGGAATGAGTCTCAAAAGGTATTTTAGAGGTTGTAAAAACTATTCCTACTTCTACAGCACCTTTAGCATATTGCGAAGCGACTCACAGTTTTGAGGTCAGACAACCTGTAATTTTGCAAACTGCATGCTTTGCGACCACAAAACAGTGTCAAATTTCGGGCCCTCTATCTCTTAAAGAGACAAGGGGCCTGATTTAGTAGAAGATGGGAAGATGGACTAAAGCCCATAAAATTGCTTACCATCTCATAGCCCTAACATAAACTTAATTCAGTATGCCTCAGTGTGTCAAGTGCCTTGCGTGTAAAAGTGTATTTACCTGCAGAAAGTGTCCTGTAAAATGAAAATAGAAGCCTCTAACCTCTGAAGGAGGTGCTTTAACCCTTTGAGTTAATGTACTAATTTCAATTAAAATTAAATGCTTAAGGATTTTCCAGGGTATTTGTAATTCCCATTCTTTAGTTTTTTTGTATTCAAATTGCTTTTGGTTTGTTCAATATATTAAAGCAATGGTGGCTTTCTGGACATTCACTTTTCTCTTTGACCTGAAGTGGTTTCTGACTTCTACTTCCGGGCGATTCCACTTCCTGTCAGCCGTGCATTTGTGATCACTTCTCCCAAACACTGTCTGCTACACCAGACACACACCAGTGTTTTGACCAGTTCTGTGAGCTACAAGTAAGTAACTTTTTTTGGCTTCATGACCAGTGAATTTACTAATGTTTTTTTCTTATAAGATAGTGTTAACTAATTGAAAGAAAACTGTCCTTGATGGCAAAGATCTTAAGAACCAAGAGGTACTTTTAATTCTAAGCTGTGATAGAAAAGACAGTGGGGCATATTACCAAGCAATAGCGATAATTATCGCTATTGCTTGGTTAGAGACAAAAATTTACCGCTGAGCTGCGGCGATTTTTACCGCAAATAAACCTTGGTATTACCAAGGTTTATCGCAAATGCGATAAAAATCGCCGCAATGCATGAATATCGCTGAAAAGTCAGCGATATTCATGCATTACCGAGCTAATGCTCTTAGCCATGTTATCCACCTCCCATTGGATAACATGGCTAAGAACTGCTCAGGGCAGGTGTTAGCTTTTGGAAATATTAGCGCTTAGCGCGAATATCTCCAAAAGTTGGTAATAGGAGATAGCGATGTTAGCGATTGTTTTCAGTCGCTAACATCTGGGCACGCCCACTTTGCATGTCATTAGTGATAAATATCACTGACATGCAAAGTGGGGCCCAAGATGGTCGCTATCTCCTACTAGCTGTCGCTTACTGGTGTTAGCGACAGCTAGGTAATAGGGATATAATTTTATCTCCGCATTCTTGGCTTTTAAAGCCAAAAAAGCGGAGATAAACCCCCTTGATAATATGCCCCATAGTTCCCAGTGGCGTAGTTCGGTCATAATCAATGTGGCTTTTGTTATTGTCCAAGGAAGAGACTGGCCTTAAATGAGTAAGACTCACACACTCACAAGATGACGTGTCGCTCCTGTGCTTGATGATTCCATCTCATGCTCCTGCCAGGAATTGATGCTCCAAAAAATATATCCTCTTCTGCTGGTGACTTTGCTAAACCTTCAGTTAAAGGGACTCATCTTTAGTTCATAAATCATAATCCCACAGTGTTGCGAAAC
Organism: Lissotriton vulgaris; assembly: GCF_964263255.1. NCBI lineage: Eukaryota > Metazoa > Chordata > Amphibia > Caudata > Salamandridae > Lissotriton > Lissotriton vulgaris. The sequence continues at coordinate 1,207,350,169 of NC_141697.1, forward strand.
AAGGGCAGGATCATTGTCAGATTTTCGGGATAGCCACATACAAAACATGTACTTATAATAATTGGAATTATACATATAGTAAATAATTATCCTAAAAATTCTGCTGGGCTCCAATTCTCATGGTCTATCAAGACTCATAGGAGATTGGTACCTGCTTATTCCAGCCTCCAGTAATTACTCACAGTACAAACAGTAAAAAGCAGGTTCATTATTTGTAATAAATGTAACTAGTTTAAAAAGTAATGCACAAGTTACTTACCTTCGGTAACAATATATCTGTAAGAAACAGTAGTTAGTGTTAGATTCCTTACCTTAGAATATCCTCAGGCGTCAGACTGGATCCAGAAAGTTTTCGCCAGCAGTACCCTTGTGCGTCGGTAGGCGTAGTCTGCAGCTTCGCGGCCGTCGTCGGCGTCGTGATCGCTGGGATGACGTAGTCGGAGTACTTAAAGGCCGCACTCGCACGCTGACATCAGTTCTGTACATAGCTTTCCGCTCCAGGAACGCAGAGCCTTGCAAGAAACCGACACTGGTGCCATGAAACTAGGGCCCTCAAAGGGAGATACCTTAACACTAGAAATCTGTTCGCAGAACAGGAAGGATTGGTGGGGCGGTAAGGAACCTAACACTAACTACTCTTTCTTGCAGATATATCGTTACCGAAGGTAAGTAACTTGTGCACCTGAAAGAAACAGGTTAGTGTTAGATTCCTTACCTTGGAATAGATACCCCAGCAATACCAACCCCAGTGGTGGGTCTGCGAACCAAGATCACACCAGAAAGTCCTGGAGAACGGAACGGCCAAAAAAGCCATCTCTCCGGACTTGGCTGTCCAGGCAGTAGTGCTTAGAGAACGTGTGCAGCAAAGCCCACGTAGCTGCCTGACAGATGTCCTGCAAGGGGGCTCCCCGACGCAACCGCTGTGGCCCGAGTGGAATGGGCACGCAGCCCCACAGGAGGCTCCTTTTTTGCCAAGGAGTAACAGACCTTGGTGCACAAAACGACCCACCGAGAGATGGTCCGCTTGTGCACCGCCCGTCCCTTCTTAGCGCCATCGTAACCAACAAAGAGCTGGTCGTCCACCCGGAACTGGCGTGTGTGGTCTAGATAAAAGGAGAGCACACGTTTTGGGTCCAGACAGTGGAGCCTCTCTTCCTCTTTCGAGGGATGCGTAGGCGGAAAGAAGGCGGGCAAAGTAATGGACTGCCCAATGTGAAAGGCTGTAACCACCTTGGGCAGGAAAGAAGGACGAGTCCTCAGAACAACTTTGTCCGGATGGACAGAGAGGAAAGGAGGCTTAGAAGACAGAGCCTGGAGCTCACTCACTCTCCTGGCAGAGGTGATGGAAACCAGGAATGCAGTTTTAAGAGTCAGAAGACGAAGGACTTTTATGAAGTGGCTCAAAGGGAGCGCACATCAGATAAGTTAGTACAAGGTTCAATTCCCACTGAGGCATCATGAAGGGAACAGGAGGAAACATGTGTGTGATGCCCTTCAAGAATCTATTTACAACCAGGGACTTGAAAAGAGGATGCTGATCAGGAAGCCTTAAGATGGCTGAAATGGCCGAGAGATAGCCTTTTATAGTGCCCAGAGCAGAACCCTGCTGGGCAAGAGAAAGAAGGAAGAGGAGAACCTCTGAAAGGGGGGCAGAAAGTGGATCCACAGCCTTTGCTGTGCACCATGCTACAAATGTGTTCCACCTGCAGGCATATATTGTTTTTGTGGAGGGACGCCTGGCTGCCAGAATCACATCACAGACTTCAGGAGGCAAGTCAAAGGGCCTCAGTTGTCGCCGCTCAATCTCCACGCATGTAGGTGGAGACTGGATAGGTTTGGGTGGAGGACCGTCCCTTGTTGCTGAGACAGAAGGTCCTCCTGAAGAGGCAAACGAATCGGGGGATCGACTGACATGCTGAGTAGCTCGGTATACCAGTATCTTCGTGCCCAGTCCGGAGCCACAAGTATGACTTGGGCCTGGTCGCGCACTCTGGGCAGAAGTGGTTTAGGCGGAAAGGCGGAAAACAGACCGCAGCTCCACTCGCAACAAAAAGAGTCGCCGAGCGAGTGCCGCCTTGGAAATTCCAACACGACATTGTGCATTCTCTTCAGTGGCAAATAGATCTAACCAAGGCTCTCCCCACTGCTGAAAGAGACCATGCGCCACGTCCGAGTTCAGAGACCATTCCTGACCCATCATGCACGGGCGGCTGAGTTCGTCCGCCCTGGCGTTCAGGGAACCTGCCAAGTGTTGAACCACCAGGGAGACACCCTGGTGTTCCAGTCATGTCCAGAGGTGCAGAGCCTCCTGACAAAGTGTCCACGACCCCACCCCGCCCTGTTTGTTGCAGTACCACATGGCGGTGGTGTTGTCCATGAAGACCTGCACTACACTTCCCCGGACAGAGGGAAGGAATGCCTTCAGTGCAAGCCGGATCGCTCACAGCTCCAGAAGGTTGATATGGAGCTGGGACTCCGCCGGAGACCAGAGGCCTCTGATCTCCGCCTCTCCCATGTGGCCGCCCCATCCCAGGAGGGACGCATTTGTCACCACTGTGTGCTGCGGTTGGGCAAGGGAGAGGGATCTGATGCTGACCCAATCGCGGTCCGTGAGCCACCACTGCAACTGTCTCGCAGTGCCCTCCGAGATCAGGACGTGGTCGGACAGGTTGCCCTGATGCTGTGCCCACTGAAACTTCAGGTCCCACTGCAGAGCCCGCATCCACCACCTGGCGTGATGCACCAGTAGGATGCAGGAGGCCATCGGCCCCAGGAGCCGCAGCGTCAACCTGACCGAAACTCGGGATAAAGGCTGAAAGATCGGAATCAGAGCCTGAATATCCCGAACCCGCTGCTCGGGAGGATAAAGCCAAAACTGTGCCAAGTTCAGAACCGCTCCGATGAAAAGGAGCTTCTGAGAGGGGCACTGGTGTGACTTCGGCACGTTGATGGAGAACCCCAGCGACTGCAGGAGATCTGCTGTAGTCTGGAGGTGGGAAGACGACTGTCTGGGGCGAGCCCGCCTTCAACAACCAGTCGTCGAGATAGGGGAAGACTGAAACCCCTGATCTGTGCAGATGAGCTGCGACCACCGCCATCACTTTCGCGAACACCCGAGGGGCACTGGTGAGGCCAAAGGGGAGCACGGTAAACTGAAAGTGCTTGTGGCCTACCATGAACCGCAGGTAGCGCTGGTGGGCCGGCAGGACGGGGATGTGGAAATATGCGTCCTGCAAGTCCAACGCTACCATCCAGTCTCCAGGGTCTAGGGCAGCCAGGACCTAAGCTAAAGTCAGCATCTTGAACTTCTCCTTCCGGAGGAAGCCGTTGACACTCCGGAGGTCCAAGATAGGGCGTAGGCCTCCTTTGCCCTTTTTGGGTACCAAAAAGTGAGGGAGTAGCAACCACGTCCTACTTCTGGCCCAGGAACGCGCTCAATGCCCCCCTTGGCCAAGAGGGCCAAAACTTCCTCCTGCAGAAGTTGCAAGTGATCCCCCGACATGCAGTGGTACTGCTGTGCCATGGCTGGAGGGGTCGCCTCGAAGGGGAGGGAGTAGCCCCTTCGGACGATTTGCAGCATCCATCTGTCCGAAGTGATGGTACGCCAGTGGAGGAGGTGATGGCGGACTCTGCCCCCCACTGGCGTCGAATGGGCCTGAAAGCTCAGACTAGGAAGGCTTTGAGGCAGATACTGCGGGAGTGGATGTGGACTGACCAGGCCTCTGGTCCCCTGCACCGCCACGGCGAATGCCACGACCGCGCTGAGGTTGGTTCTGCGGCCTGTGGCTGGACAAACATGTGGGGACGCCTCTTCCTTGGCCACGAAAGGGGCAAAAAGCAGAAGTCTGCTGATGCTGGCCCGAAAGGCCCAAGGACTTGGCCGTAGCCCTGAAGTCCTTGAAACGCTCAAGCGCACTGACTGCTTTGTCGCCAAAAAGGTGACGGCCATCGAAGGGCATGTCCATGAGCATGCACTGGACATCCCCTGAAAAATTGGCAGACCTCAGCCAGGCGTGGCGACAGATCGCCACCATCGTGGAAATCGCTCTGCCCTGCGAGTCCGTGGTATCAAGTCCACATCTGATTGAATAGCGTGCCTGGGCGAGCCGTGCCTGGGCCTCCTCCGGACACTGGGGCAGCACGTCCGCAACCGTGTCCCACAAGGAGTGGGTGTAACGGCCCAAAAGGCAAACGGTGTTGACAGACCGCAACCCCAAACTGAGTGAGGAGAACAGTCTCTTCCCCAACTGGTCAAACCTTTTGGATTCCCGATCTGGAGGAGCAGTCGGGAACGCGGTCTGGGACGTGGACGCTTGGATCACCAGGCTCTCAGGGGTGGGGTGAAGGGACAGAAAGCAGGGGTCGCCCAGAACCTGGCAGCGGCGGCGGGCCACGTTCCGATCCACAGGGGGCACTGTGGTGGGCTAGAACCAAGTGCCAATCAAAACATCCATGAGGGCTTCATTGAACGGCAGCAGAGGTTCCGAAGAGCTTACTGGCAGTTGAAGCACCTCGTGAGGAGATTAGTCCTCACGGCCGCAGCAGGCAGCTCAAGAGCCAAGGCCTTGGCTGCCCTGCTCAACACCACACCATAGGTAGCACCCTCTTCCGTAGCCACGGAGAGAGGAGAGATGAATCCAGTGTCAGGCGAAGTATCCAGACCACTGGACTCCCCCAGATCATCTGCCCAGTCCTGACTTAACTGGAACTGTTGCGCCAGAGGGTCCTCAGACCCCTCCCAGTCTTCCCCTTCATCCGTGTCCTGGTAAACAGGCAGAAATGACAGAGCCGGGTCATAGGTGAATTGCTCACCGACGCCGGAGACGGCGCCGAGCGGCGCTGCTCCAACGCCAGACCCGGACCGGGGCTAAAACCGGAGGCGGGGGTTTCCGAAGATGACACCAGGAGCGACACCATTGGACTCGGCGCCAGCGGAAGAGTCGTAAGGTCAACTGGTGTCGACCGGGATCCAGGCCTGGATCCCCTGGGGCCCTGTGGCATCGGGACCGAAGTCGACGACGGCGCCGGGCCGAAGCTCCCGACGGTGCCGGGGCCGGAGCCGCCGGCGCGCTAGGGCCTGGGACTGCGGGGCCCAAAGGCGCGACGGCAGGCCTCGACGGAGGGAAGCGAGTCATCATGGCCACAAGAAAGTCACGTATCTCCTCCGGTGTCGCATGCAGTACATGGGACCGGAAGGTATGGGACCGGAGGGTATGGGACCAGATGCGACGCCCGCGGCTCTGGTGGAGCCGCGCGGGTGGTGTCACCCGAACCCTCAGTCAAGTCATAAAGACGAGTGAGGGGAGTCAGCAGAACGATGAAGTCTCTTCGACTTCTTTTTCCTCGACTTACCGGAGGACTTCGAGCCCGGTGATGGCTCGACAAGCGTCGATGGCTGCGGCTCCGCGACCGGTCCCTCAACTTCCTCCTCGATTGTGACCCCAAGCCGCGCGGAGCCGTCTGTTGGATCTCAAGGAGATTGCGGGATCGCTCCCGCCTAGCCTTCGAGATCAGCCCGAGGCAGTAGAGACACTGGCGGTGGGGGTCGGTCACCGACATCAGGCGGTGACAGGCGTCGCACAGCTTGAATCCACGCATCCCTACCAGCACCACGAGTCGATATCGACTCAAAAAGAGTAGCCAAAATAGGCCACAAAGTTAGTCAACAATTGACGCTCTTCCGGGATCTGCGCTTGCTGGCGTGGAAAAAAGAAGAACTGACATCACCACGCGAGGGCGGCCTCTAAGTACTCCGACGATGTCATCCCGGCGATCACGACGCCGACGACGGACACGGAGCTGCAGACAACGCCTACCGACACGCAAGGGTACTGCTGACAAAAAGTTTCCGGATCAAGTCTGACGGCAGGGGATATTCTAAGGTAAGGAATCTAACACTAACCTGTTTCTTTCAGATATAGCCTACCTAAGTATTTCAGCATCAACCCTTTTGGTGTGTGATGGGTCCATGTATTTTATTCTCCAATAGATCTGGGATCTGTGTGCCCACCCCAGGGCAAGGTGAGTGAATATCTAGAATATATAGTGGCAAAAAGTAAGCACCACTTAAATATCTTTGTATGAGAAATGTAGTAAAGCCTTGCTGGCTTCACCCACAAATTTTTCTTTTCAGGATAAACGGTCTCCAATGTATATCAACCCCACATAGACACTCAAAGGAGCCAAGTTGTTTCAAACCTATTGGAGGTATTATCTAACTTCTGAGACCTTTTGAAAGTCATGCAGGTTAGCCAAATCACTGTAGTGTTATGCCAATAATCTGGAGGTCTAGCAGCAGAGTACAAAGTTCCCAGGGGAAGTGTGACAGCGTGGAGAGGGAAGTTGGTATTGTCAATACCGTGGCTGGAAGGGTTCCCTAGTCGGAACTTAGAGAGCCTCACACACCCAGAGTATTGGGTGTGAAACACACCGTTACTGGAGGGTGTCCAGTGTCATCATCGGCTCACTGCCCCTCGTCAGACCGGCGCTGCAATGTCTGACGGAGTAGCCAAAGGTACTCTTTTGGCGGGGTTCTTTTGTTCCTTGCCGATGGTGGGTGTAAGTGAGGATGTAGAGAGGTGTAGGCAGTGCAAAAGTGAGTGAAGAGAATAAAAAAGGTAATCAGTCCACAATCCACTTTATTAGCTTGGCTGGTTCCTTAGTTAAAAGGGGGTGAGAGGGGAGTTAGAGACCGTAAAAGTGTACAGAGCGCTAACTCAAACCCCTAGTGTGGTCAACATGTTTCTCGCCATCCGGCGATTCGTCAGGACCTCAATACAGTACTACACAAAAACAAGTATGAACTCAATGCTCAATCTCTTTGGAAAAAAGCAAATACAACTTCGCTGGGTCGGAGGGATAAGAGGGCCAGGGGGTCCTGCTCTATTTAGGCGACCTGGAGGTAGGGAAGAAATTTCACAAAGAAAGAACACGTCAGGTCAAATATTGTATAGTGACTTCATGCTCAGATAGTGTATCTTGACTTTGGTGACAAACGCTCCACACTGTGAAGGGTGAGGGGGGTGGAGTGTGTTGGGAAGGAGAGCACTTATACTTTGGGTGCAGAGTCCCTTCTGAGTCATACTACATATGACATGAATAAAGTTTCACATTTGGAGGATTACCATAGTGCGTATAAAACATAGCTGTGGTGTGGCGCCAAAGTTTACAAGATAACACCCAAAACCTAGGAAACAACAGAAACAGGCAGCAATAGTCATGTCCTTACCCTAAGGGGATTGTAAAAGGGCCTCGCAGCATACTCCCGTGAGGCCAGCGCTATTAGGTTGGATGCACCTATGGGGTATACAAGGAAGGAATGGATTGGTATGTGGTGACCTGGAAATAGAGGGGGGGGTTTAGGTAAAGGCTAGTAGCACAGTGGAGAGTGGTTGTACAGATGACAAGAAGTGTTAGCACCCCCGGACAGCGTAGGAGACACTATCCAGAAAGAGACTCACAGCCAATGAAGGAGGGAAAGACTGGGAGGGATTGTCTCCACTATATCGAACGCCCCCATGTCACTGTAGTGGAGGGCTGGAGATACACTACACACTCCAGTCCACAGCAAAGTACTGGGTAGAAACCAGAGGGGTGGATATAGGGTATTTAACCCTTTCGATGCTGATGACGAGCTCAGCTCGTCATGATGCACGGTTGAGCTGTGCTGATGACGAGCTGAGCTCGTCATGAACAATGGGAAAGTGGAGCCTGCAGCACAGGAGGGGAAAACACCTAGCAGCCAAGGTGTTAATGTGTAAAACCCGGTGTGCCTAAATATCCACGCTGGTGAAGAAAATCAGGGCAAACCCAGTGTGGGATATGCAGGGCAAAATGAAGGTAGACAGGGCCTGGGGTCATGCGGATAGCGCAAGGGTGTCCAGGGTGCTTCCCTCGTTTCATGCGGTTATTTGCCTTTGGAGATTGTGTGCAGGAAAGGGTAATGGCCGTGTATGGCGTGTTAGTGCCTAGTGCCTAATGACTGGCGGTCAAAAAAATAATCTGGAGGTGCCGCTAAACATCCAAACCCATTACAAGTAGGTTTTAGTAAAAGATTTAGAATATACGTAGGCCTGGGTAAAACTAAACTATATGGTGCAATCCAGGACTTATCCTGGTTTATTCTGCCTGTGTTTAATGGCATAGTCCAAATCAAATATGTAAGGTCACTTTTCAGACTTTATCTGTCACTTTGGTGAGTCACGCCCGCAATTAGTCGACTAGTTTCGGCGCATGTACACCATCCAAAGTCAAGCACACTCTTTAGGGCATCTGAATTGTTGATATTTTTGGAAAGAATCTGAAGTATGGCCCAATCAAAGTATATATTAAACATAAGCAATGGGACCCCCTCAAATATATAAATTAAGGCCCAGGAACCGAGGGGAACAAGAATACACAAAGCAAAAAGGGGTGTTCCTACAGTGGCCGTATCATTCAATAATGTGTGTACATCTCTAAGTACTCAAAAGGCAGTGACAGAAGGAGATAAAGTGCAAATAGAGTTCATTCAAAAAATATTTATTTGTTCTTTTTTTTAAGTATATAAATTCATATAAATACTGTTATTAATCAAAAAATCTTATTTTCAAATAATGGGTAATACATATATTAATTGAAAAAGTTCATAAAGAGCAAAAAACAGTCATAAAAACAGCAGCAAATTAGCAGGTCCCCTGAGAAACAATCATACACAGCAGCTCGCTCACGTGCTAACAATCATTCTACATTCACACCACATACAAAGATGGAGAAGGAACTGGATTCCAAATAGCAAGATGACTACGCTAATGTGATCCAAGGGCACCAAGGTGTAATTGTTGGCCCTTGTAGCGGGTCTACGCGCGTTTCGGTGGATCAAGCCACCTTCATCAGGACCTTTATCATCAAATTGTGCAGATATCAGGGGATTAGACACAAGGAAAAATGGCCTAAAAAGAAAAGACAAATCTGTCACTATCACATACACAAAAAATTATTTACAAGAGAGCATTAGTACATTCACTGTTGGGTTGGAGCCCAGGGTTCATCATAGTGGCCAGAGAAGGGAAATCTACATAATGGAGTAGCAGACAGGAGAGTCTTGTCATAAGAGAGCATAGTACTGACGTTAGGCGACTTATCCCTCTGAGAGTTAATGAGGGAGGGACCAAGTGTACACTGAGATTCCTATTTTGCATAAGATGATATCTAAGATGGTACTACATACAGAGTTATGTCCATTCATGTGACAATACTTACAATGTGATAGGTCAGCTATCACTAGAACGGTTTTTATTTCAACATAGGGAGGTAAAGTAACATCAAGTGCGCCGCATCTGTGAGGAGACCAAGGGAGACTGTTTAGGAAGATTATGGGAGAAAAGACTAAATGGTACGCATACGTTGTCCCTAATTAATAGGCTTACCCATAATGTCACATCAGGTGTAGTAGGTGACTCTCAGAGCTTCATCTTAGTATCGTGGATACCAAGTTCTGTATAGAAGGCTACAAGAAAAATGTATAATGCCCCTATGTCATAGTTATACTAGAAGAGGTGAACCTTATTACTGTGAGTCAGCTGGACCCTCTACAGTTAATGTTTAAGGTAACATACCGAGCCAAGCGAGTTGTTTCCGTCTCGATGAAAATTCTAGAGCATTGCTTTTATTCCATAAAATCAGGAGGAAGGTCTCAGGGTATAGCAGTCCACATAGCGGGTTAACTCCAGTAAAGTTTCAGTCTCTAATAACATAAAGAGATACCGACACGTCTGTTAAGGGACACCGTAGGCATTGTCGAGAAGTCAAAAACGTGAAGAAACAAGTAGAACTACATAGAGACTTACATTTACCAATCGTGATGGTATATAAAATGAGTAGATATCCTTTAGAGAAATTGACTCTGTTCAGCCACCGCGACCCTGCAAGACAAAGGTAATATGCGTATAATATATGGTCCTAGGGCATAGAAGAGTTTAAAAGCTGCACGCACTCAGTCGGGCATGTCGACCAGGGTGAAAGAAAAACGCATGCACCAGAAGATCTGAGGCTGTATGCTTAAAGTTGGATGAACATTATCTCAAACTAATGAGGTCCCAGAGTCCATTGACAACCGAGTTAGACTACCGCAACAGAACCCATGGGTTAGACTCACTATACAGACTGAAGGTCTGTGCTAACACGTAGGGGGAATTTTACCATTAGGTCTAAAAGGGCAACTACTCCGTTAATGTTAATGTTAATGTTAATGTTAAGGGAAATTTATTGAGCGCACTGTCACCATGAGTTTCCTGGCGCTGATAGGACACTGAGGTTGAGCAAGAGGAGTTTAGTGGGGATGTGAAAAGAGCAGTGTTTTTAAAGATTTCCTAAAAGATAGGAGGGAGCAAGAGGTCTTGAGTGACAGTGGAAGAGAATTCCATAGCTTGGGAGCCAGGTGAGAGAAGCTGCGGCCGCCAGATTTAGTGAGTTTAAACCGGGGGATAACTAGAAGCTGAAGGTGGGTGGACCTCAAGGTGCGGGGAGGACGGTAAGGGGTGATCAGGGACTTCAGGAAAGCAGGGAAGGGACCAGTTAAGGCTTTGAAGACCAGGCAACAGACCTTGAAGGCTATTCTTTCACTGACTGGTAGCCAGTGTAGTTGATGTAACAGAGGTTTGGCCGACTGCCATCTAGGGATTTTAAATGCCAGTCTGGCAGCCTGGTTCTGGATGATCTGTAGCCTAGCCAGCTGGGATTTGGGGAGGCCATGGTATAGGGCATTAGAGAAGTCCAAACGGGACATCACCAAAGCTATTAAGACTTGTAGCAGGGCTTCGGAAGTCAGAAGATGGGCAACTTTCCGTATCCTGTATAGCTGGAACATACAGGAGGATGTTACAGCACTCACCTGGGCCTTGAGAGTGAGCTCAGAGTCAATAATGACCCCGAGACTCTTTACGCAGCAAGCGGGAGAGGGAGGTGACCCAAGCTCAGTTGGCCAGTACTGAGGGCCCCAATGGGGGGCACTTCTCCCAGGGAGGAGAAGCTCAGTTTTGCCAGGATTGAGCTTTAATTGATTTTGGTTCATCCAGTGTTGGATGTGTGCCATGACCGCCTGGAAGTTGGTGACAGCGTCAGGGGAGGTGAGGGGGAAAATAATTTGTAAATCGTCCGCGTAATTGAACACTGTGACGTCCCACCTACCTAGGGAGTGAAGGAGAGGTTGAAGGTATAAATTAAAAAGGAGGGGGGACAGAGAAGATCCCTGGGGAACCCCGCAGGATGAAGGAACACTGGTGGCGCTAAAGGGACCCAAGCTCACTGCTTGAGATCTACCCTCTAGGAAAGATTTGACCCAGGACAAGGCAGGCCCACAGACTCCGGCGGCCTCGACACGGTGGAGTAAGATGTTATGATCCACTGTGTCGAATGCCGCCGATAAGTCTAGTAGGACTAATGCCTGGGGGAGTCCTCTGTCAGCATTGCTTCTGAGGTTGTCCAGCACGGCGAGAATCACAGCCTCAGTGGAATGGGCTGGTCTAAAGCCGGCCTGGTTTATTTCCAGGAAGTTGGACTCCTCAATAAATTGCGAGAGGCAAGTAGTAACATGTGCCTCCAGGATTTTAGACAGGAAAGGCAAGAGGGAGATGGGCCGGTAGTTGGTGAGGACCGCTGGGTCCGCGCCAGGTTTTTTTAGCAGAGGCACCAGTACAGCCTCCTTAAACGACCTGGGGACTGTGCCAGAGTTAAGGGAGGTGTTGAGTAAGGGTAGGATACAGTGCGGAAGTGTGTGACAAAGGTCGCGAAGTACTGAAGGAGGACAACAGTCCTTGGGGGAACCGGATTTCACTCGGGTGGCCAACTTGGCAAGGGAGTCAGAATCGAGTGTGGGGAAACAGGACAAAGTGGAGATGTTAGCAGGGGGGGCTACAGCTGCAACTGAGGGGAGGGAATAGGGAATGGAATTTTTAATTGCCGAGATCTTGTCGATAAAGAAGGAGTTTAAGGCATTGCATGACTCTGCGGAAGGGGGCAAGTTCGGGAGTGTCCTGGCGTCCGATGTTAATTCGCCGAGGACCTTAAATATCTCTTTAGATTTGTTGGTGGCTGTTAATATTCTCTCGGAGACGAAAGCAGACTTAGTTGTAGTAATGGCTTTTTTGTAATCTTTGCGTGCGGACACGTACGCCTCCCTATCAGTGCTGAGATAGTTACGCCTCCACCTACGCTCCAGTTGACGCAGCTCAAGATGTTGTTGTTTCAGGGCTGAGTTGAACCATTTATGGGATTTGCTGTGGCGTGAGCGAGGGAAGCCGGACAGGGGGGCGAATTGGTCGCTAGCCGTCGTGAGCCAATGAGTGATGTTTGTGTCCAGAGTATTGACGTCTAGAGTGTTATTCGATAAGGATTGGGTCTCCGCGAGGAAGGAAAGGAAGGCAGAGGAATCAAGAGCATTCCATTTCCGAGCGGTCCCACCCTCCAGAGGGGGGGGCCTAGCCAGACCCTTTACAGAGATGGAGGACTCAATCAATGAATGGTCGGACCAGACGCAAGGGGAGATAATCGGGCAAGATAGGGATACCCCCTGCGTCCAAATGTGGTCCAGGATGTGACCCCCGGTATGAGTAGGGGAGGTGACGTGCTGGATCAAATTAAGGCTGAGGAGTGCCTCAAACAGTTCGGTGGCGTGGGGGCCAGCATCGGCATGATTGAACCAATAATTAAAATCGCCAAACATGGCGATGCGGGCCGAAGATGTCAACAAGGCGGAGAGCTGTTCACTAAGGGCAGCAGGAAACAAGGGCATAGAGGTAGGGGGCCGATATAGGACAATGAGGGTCAAAGCACCAGCTTCCGTTGCCAGGCTGATGACAAGGTTCTCAGCGTCAGGGAGACATAGCGAGGAAGATGCAATGAGAGTCAGATCTTTGCGTATGACTGCCGCCACCCCTCCGCCACGGCGGGCAGTGGGCCGATTGGCGTTCAGCATGTAGTAGTTAGAAGGTAGGGCAGCCAAGATGTCAGGGAGGGAGAGATCAGACAGCCAGGTCTCAGTGAGCAGCAAGATGTCAGGGTTCTCAGCTGTCAACAAAAGAAAAATATCGACATGATGTTGGGGGAGGGACCGTGTGTTAAGATAGAGTATGCGGATGCAAGTCTCTGGCGGGGTGGGGGCTGACGGGGACACCCAGATAAGTCTGGGAGAAGGAAGTTCAGCCGAGATGCCAAGGGACACGAGGCGATCCCAGGTTGTAGACAAAAGGGCGCAAGAGGGATGCTGAAGGCTTCTCAGTATAGCGGAAGAGTAAGTCATGGGAGAGGTAGCATCCCGGGGCCCTGGGCCCGTCTGGCCGCGGACGGGCGCAGACGGGCTTGCCTTAGGCGCGCCTTCGGCGCGCAGACGGCGCGCCCGCTGCGCCCGTCCGCTGCGCGTACGTGTAAAACACATGCTCTTATGGGGAGATAGGGGGCGTGGCCTCGTGCAAAAGGGGCGTGGCCTATGGTCAGGCTCGCCGATGGCGGCAAGAAGGGAAACGAAGCCTGTCTCTGGCAGCGTTTAGCTCGGCTGCGCAGGGTCAGGGATGCCAGCAGAGACCTCCCAAATCGAGGTAGAAATGTGCAGGGGTAAAATACAAATAATCACACAGTTTTTTAAAATGTATTAAAAAAAGACCGTTTTCGGCGCCATAAACTACCTCCCGGCTGAGCCTCAGGAGTGTCTGAATCTAGCGAGCTTGTAGTCAGCTCTGTTTATGTAGCAGCGGGGGCGTGGCCTCGTGCAAAAGGGGCGTGGCCTATGGTCAGGCTCGCCGATGGCGGCAAGAAGGGAAACGAAGCCTGTCTCTGGCAGCGTTTAGCTCGGCTGCGCAGGGTCAGGGATGCCAGCAGAGACCTCCCAAATCGAGGTAGAAATGTGCAGGGGTAAAATACAAATAATCACACAGTTTTTTAAAATGTATTAAAAAAAGACCGTTTTCGGCGCCATAAACTACCTCCCGGCTGAGCCTCAGGAGCGTACTCCTCTAATTCAAATGAATTTCTGCTGAGTTTACCTTCGTATCCGGTGTGAAACGACCAAATCCCTCCGCGTTCCTGAGACCCTCCGTGGGACATTGTTGACCTACATCCATTCTTATACTCTCCTGATTCAGTTGAAATATCGCGGGAGAAGTAAGGAGACCGCGAGCATATCGCGGCATAGTCATAGATATAGGACTATGTGGTGGCGGCCATATTGTAAGTACCGAGCGAGACGGGCTCGTAGAATCATGCTGGATAGACAGTAATATATTATCTCCAAGTGTGAGATAAAAAAGAGGAAAGCCACGTCTAAAAGGTAGTGACTGAGGTGGGATTTCTTTTGCAATTTGTATCTTAAGTTACTGGCCCTGCATGGATCTTATAAGTATAAGGCAAGGCAGGCTATTAAAACCTTGCTGGCTGGACGGTAATGTATTATTTCAGAATGTGAAATAGAAGAGCCACGTCTAAAGAGTCATGAATGAGGTGGAAATTCTTATATAAACTGCATCATGAAATGCTAGCCCGGCATAGATCGTGTAATGGCAACGATTATGGGGGAGAAAAAGGATAAGAAACAAGATTCTTTACTTGGTGACATACCAAGATATCTCTTCGTTTAGTCCTCGCTTGACACTGTCCAAAAGGAAAATCCAGAAAGTTTCACGTTTTTTCCGCGTGATTTCAATGGGCTGACCCATTCTGGGAGTGAACTTTTCCAGGATGGACCATCTGATCTCATTCTCCTTATGTGACTTCTCAATGCAGTGTTCTACTAATGGGGCTGACAGTTTCTTGGTCCTAATGGCGGACTTGTGTTCGCTAAAACGGACGCGAAACTCACGTCCGGTTTCGCCAACATAGGCTAAGCCACAATCACAGAACAATATGTATACAATGTTGCTACTACGACAGTTGGTAAGGCAACGTAATTTGATCTTTTTTTCATTGTAGGTGACCATGTCAGAAATAAGGGCTGATTCGCAAGCGTGGCAGCCGCCACACCTGTGGTTACCCACGACCGCAGGAAGACCAGTGATGGAAAGCTGGTTATTAAAATGAGCATTTCTGGTCGGGGGTCTCGCATGGACAAGCATGTCCTTTAGGTTTTTATTTCTTCTGTAGGCCAACATAGGTAGGGGAAGTGGAGAGCCACTTTCATCTATGTTCAGAATTTTCCAATTTTTATTTATGATATTCCTCAGTTTGTGATTTAGGGTAGAGTGATTAATCACGCAAGTGATCCGGTCGTGTTTGTTCCGGGGTTTGCCCTGTAGGAGTGCGGATCTATTAAAGTATTTAGCCCTTTTATAGGCTTGTCGTACTAGACGATGTGGGTAACCTCTTTTCAATAACCGTTCTTTCAGAGCATCTCCGTGTTGATGGAATGAACCCATATCAGTACAATTGCGGCGAATCCGCAGAAATTCGCCGAAAGGTATGGATTCCCTTTGGCAATTGGGGTGGAAGCTGCCAAATTCCAGAATGGTATTTTTGGCAGTACTTTTCCTAAAGAGGCTGACCGATAGCTGTCCGTTAGTACCTGAAATACTGATATCTAGAAAGTCTACCTTCTGAGTGCTTAGGTTCATCGTGAACCTCAAGTTAGTGTCACTGGCATTTAGCCAAAGGTAGAAGGTCTGCAGTTCCTCTTCCGACCCTTTCCAAATAAAAAAGATATCATCAATAAAGCGCTTCCAAACAAAAATATTCTCAAAAAAAGGTGCCAATTTGTTAAAGATGTTTTTCAGTTCCCACTCTCCCATGAAGGTATTAGCTACACTGGGGGCACAAGAAGCCCCCATAGATGTCCCTTTGATCTGCTTGTAGGTTTTCCCATTATATTCAAAGTAATTATTCATTAGAACAATCTCCAAACATTGGAGAATGAATGCATCGGGGCGGTCAGATGGATATCTCCTAAGAATACATTTTTCTTGTAGCCTTCTATACAGAACTTGGTATCCACGATACTAAGATGAAGCTCTGAGGGTCACCTACTACACCTGATGTGACATTATGGGTAAGCCTATTAATTAGGGACAACGTATGCGTACCATTTAGTCTTTTCTCCCATAATCTTCCTAAACAGTCTCCCTTGGTCTCCTCACAGATGCGGCGCACTTGATGTTACTTTACCTCCCTATGTTGAAATAAAAACCGTTCTAGTGATAGCTGACCTATCACATTGTAAGTATTGTCACATGAATGGACATAACTCTGTATGTAGTACCATCTTAGATATCATCTTATGCAAAATAGGAATCTCAGTGTACACTTGGTCCCTCCCTCATTAACTCTCAGAGGGATAAGTCGCCTAACGTCAGTACTATGCTCTCTTATGACAAGACTCTCCTGTCTGCTACTCCATTATGTAGATTTCCCTTCTCTGGCCACTATAATGAACCCTGGGCTCCAACCCAACAGTGAATGTACTAATGCTCTCTTGTAAATAATTTTTTGTGTATGTGATAGTGACAGATTTGTCTTTTCTTTTTAGGCCATTTTTCCTTGTGTCTGATCCCCTGATATCTGCACAATTTGATGATAAAGGTCCTGATGAAGGTGGCTTGATCCACCGAAACGCGCGTAGACCCGCTACAAGGGCTAACAATTACACCTTGGTGCCCTTGGATCACATTAGCGTAGTCATCTTGCTATTTGGAATCCAGTTCCTTCTCCATCTTTGTATGTGGTGTGAATGTAGAATGATTGTTAGCACGTGAGCGAGCTGCTGTGTATGATTGTTTCTCAGGGGACCTGCTAATTTGCTGCTGTTTTTATGACTGTTTTTTGCTCTTTATGAACTTTTTCAATTAATATATGTATTACCCATTATTTGAAAATAAGATTTTTTGATTAATAACAGTATTTATATGAATTTATATACTTAAAAAAAAGAACAAATAAATATTTTTTGAATTAACTCTATTTGCACTTTATCTCCTTCTGTCACTGCCTCTTGAGTACTTAGAGATGTACACACATTATTGAATGATACGGCCACTGTAGGAACACCCCTTTTTGCTTTGTGTATTCTTGTTCCCCTCGGTTCCTGGGCCTTAATTTATATATTTGAGGGGGTCCCATTGCTTATGTTTAACATATTCGCGGTTTTTCAACCGTGGGATTTGTATTTTGCACTCTGTGAATTATTCTCATTGTTGCAGTTTTGAAATATTTTCACTGTTGTGGTTCTTCCTGGGTGGTCTTCATCTGACCAGAGAATTTAACCTTGGTATCTTCCCTCTGTTCTGAGCCATTTAAGAGATTTCAATTCCTTAAACATAGTTGACTTTTTTGCCTCCCTGAACTTTTTTGCCTTTTCTTCTTTCTTCTTTATTATTTTGTCTCCCCTTTTCACAATGGATTCTTTCCAGACATTTGGTTTCACAGATGATGATTTTAACACCTTGATGGGAAAACTAGCAGGTGATAACACTCCCACTCCTCCCCAACAACTAGGGAATAGTGAATGGCAGAATCTCTTGAATATGCGTAAGAGACTTAAACGAATTGAATCACATGCTTTCTACATGTTTGAATATTTAAAAGCAGGCGTTATTCCCACAGGTTTGAGAGTACGCAACGCCCCAGCCCTCTTTATTGACATCAGAAAGTTCCTGGAGCGGTGGTCACTCATCTCTAACCGCTGCTCCAGGGACTGGATGATGCTCATCATTGAAACTGCGAAAGATGTGGCATCTACCCTCCTGCGGGAAATAAATGACCTCGAGGAAAAACTGAATGCATCCACAGCTGTGGAAGATGGTAAGACCTGCTTAGAAAAAATTAAATCAGAGATGAAGGACTTTGAAACCTACCTCACTAATAAAAAAATGGATAAACTTAAAAAAGATGTGAGGTGGTTTACCAAAGAGAAAATCTATCCTTACCTCACTCCTAATTACTACCAAGAGACACCACAGGGCAATTTCAATCCTAATTATAATGGATATCAGAGGAGACAATACACCAACTTCTCCGACACAGGGTCTTCTGGCTCTGATGGAGACAACTACCAGGATATGAACTATGGTCAGCCTAATTCAGGATCCTTTAGGGGAAGATCGAACCAACGCCCATTCAATGGAAGGGGTTTTTTACATCGGGGCCAATACAGAGGGAGGAATGTTCGCTGGCAAGACCAAGCGACTCATGCGCAAATGAACCCTCCACCTCCTCAACAATACGTGAGGACTCGCAACCAACAGTATTGGTGGTAGAGGCAGACAATGAACTCAAAGCTACAAATGATTTACCCGTCTATAATCTGTCCTCTACTAATCTTCAACCAGAGGACATAAAGGTACTTAGTAGAGGTCTATCATTTGTTCCTAGTAGTTATGTCAATAAATACAAACTGCATGAAGACTTGTTTGCCTTCTTTCGCAAAATCAGACTTAACAAATTTTTCCTGGACCGCCCACCACGTGAGGAAGCCAATAATCTTTCGGGCTGTAAACCAGCATCGACATTCACACCGACCCTGGATATGGTAGGTGCGGAGGTACGCATCTTTGAACAGAGCGTCATCCAAGATGTTGCAAGGGTTATTAAACACACCTATACCCCTCCACCGAATCTTTCTCACTCCGAAAGAAACTCTTTGAATGAGTTAAAAACCAATCCCTCCATAGTCATTAAACCTTGTGATAAAGGTGGGGGCATCACGGTATTTGATAGATCGAAGTACGATGATAAAATGTTAGATATGCTAGCTGTGACCGAACATTACAGACCTGCCCAACGTAAAGAATTAGACCGCCTGAACAAATATATTCAAGAAACAACTCAAGCGGCCTTCGCAGATGGTTCCATCTGTGAAGACGAGTTTGCCTTCCTTAATAAAGCCACCCCTACTACCTCTGTTCTGTATGGTCTTCCTAAGACACACAAATCAGAAAATAATCCACCCATGCGACCTATTATTTCGACCATTGGCTCATGTACTGAGCCACTGTCAAAATATGTGGATACATTTTTGTGCCCATTGACCCAGAAATATGCTTCGTACATCCGCGACACCGGGGATATCATCAACAAAATAGAAGGCTTGCCCTTCAACCCCGATACAGACATCCTTGTGACGCTCGACATTGAGGCGCTCTACACGAACATCCCTCAGTGTCGAGCGTCACAGGCAGTGTCCACCCTTCTTAGGAGATATCCATCTGACCGCCCCGATGCATTCATTCTCCAATGTTTGGAGATTGTTCTAATGAATAATTACTTTGAATATAATGGGAAAACCTACAAGCAGATTAAAGGGACATCTATGGGGGCTTCTTGTGCCCCCAGTGTAGCTAATACCTTCATGGGAGAGTGGGAACTGAAAAACATCTTTAACGAATTGGCACCTTTTTTTGAGAATATTTTTGTTTGGAAGCGCTTTATTGATGATATCTTTTTTATTTGGAAAGGGTCGGAAGAGGAACTGCAGACCTTCTACCTTTGGCTAAATGCCAGTGAAACTAACTTGAGGTTCACGATGAACCTAAGCACTCAGAAGGTAGACTTTCTAGATATCAGTATTTCAGGTACTAACGGACAGCTATCGGTCAGCCTCTGTAGGAAAAGTACTGCCAAAAATACCATTCTGGAATTTGGCAGCTTCCACCCCAATTGCCAAAGGGAATCCATACCTTTCGGCGAATTTCTGCGGATTCGCCGCAATTGTACTGATATGGGTTCATTCCATCAACACGGAGATGCTCTGAAAGAACGGTTATTGAAAAGAGGTTACCCACATCGTCTAGTACGACAAGCCTATAAAAGGGCTAAATACTTTAATAGATCCGCACTCCTACAGGGCAAACCCCGGAACAAACACGACCGGATCACTTGCGTGATTAATCACTCTACCCTAAATCACAAACTGAGGAATATCATAAATAAAAATTGGAAAATTCTGAACATAGATGAAAGTGGCTCTCCACTTCCCCTACCTATGTTGGCCTACAGAAGAAATAAAAACCTAAAGGACATGCTTGTCCATGCGAGACCCCCGACCAGAAATGCTCATTTTAATAACCAGCTTTCCATCACTGGTCTTCCTGCGGTCGTGGGTAACCACAGGTGTGGCGGCTGCCACGCTTGCGAATCAGCCCTTATTTCTGACATGGTCACCTACAATGAAAAAAAGATCAAATTACGTTGCCTTACCAACTGTCGTAGTAGCAACATTGTATACATATTGTTCTGTGATTGTGGCTTAGCCTATGTTGGCGAAACCGGACGTGAGTTTCGCGTCCGTTTTAGCGAACACAAGTCCGCCATTAGGACCAAGAAACTGTCAGCCCCATTAGTAGAACACTGCATTGAGAAGTCACATAAGGAGAATGAGATCAGATGGTCCATCCTGGAAAAGGTCACTCCCAGAATGGGTCAGCCCATTGAAATCACGCGGAAAAAACGTGAAACTTTCTGGATTTTCCTTTTGGACAGTGTCAAGCGAGGACTAAACGAAGAGATATCTTGGTATGTCACCAAGTAAAGAATCTTGTTTCTTATCCTTTTTCTCCCCCATAATCGTTGCCATTACACGATCTATGCCGGGCTAGCATTTCATGATGCAGTTTATATAAGAATTTCCACCTCATTCATGACTCTTTAGACGTGGCTCTTCTATTTCACATTCTGAAATAATACATTACCGTCCAGCCAGCAAGGTTTTAATAGCCTGCCTTGCCTTATACTTATAAGATCCATGCAGGGCCAGTAACTTAAGATACAAATTGCAAAAGAAATCCCACCTCAGTCACTACCTTTTAGACGTGGCTTTCCTCTTTTTTATCTCACACTTGGAGATAATATATTACTGTCTATCCAGCATGATTCTACGAGCCCGTCTCGCTCGGTACTTACAATATGGCCGCCACCACATAGTCCTATATCTATGACTATGCCGCGATATGCTCGCGGTCTCCTTACTTCTCCCGCGATATTTCAACTGAATCAGGAGAGTATAAGAATGGATGTAGGTCAACAATGTCCCACGGAGGGTCTCAGGAACGCGGAGGGATTTGGTCGTTTCACACCGGATACGAAGGTAAACTCAGCAGAAATTCATTTGAATTAGAGGAGTACGGAGTAGTTGCCCTTTTAGACCTAATGGTAAAATTCCCCCTACGTGTTAGCACAGACCTTCAGTCTGTATAGTGAGTCTAACCCATGGGTTCCGTTGCGGTAGTCTAACTCGGTTGTCAATGGACTCTGGGACCTCATTAGTTTGAGATAATGTTCATCCAACTTTAAGCATACAGCCTCAGATCTTCTGGTGCATGCGTTTTTCTTTCACCCTGGTCGACATGCCCGACTGAGTGCGTGCAGCTTTTAAACTCTTCTATGCCCTAGGACCATATATTATACGCATATTACCTTTGTCTTGCAGGGTCGCGGTGGCTGAACAGAGTCAATTTCTCTAAAGGATATCTACTCATTTTATATACCATCACGATTGGTAAATGTAAGTCTCTATGTAGTTCTACTTGTTTCTTCACGTTTTTGACTTCTCGACAATGCCTACGGTGTCCCTTAACAGACGTGTCGGTATCTCTTTATGTTATTAGAGACTGAAACTTTACTGGAGTTAACCCGCTATGTGGACTGCTATACCCTGAGACCTTCCTCCTGATTTTATGGAATAAAAGCAATGCTCTAGAATTTTCATCGAGACGGAAACAACTCGCTTGGCTCGGTATGTTACCTTAAACATTAACTGTAGAGGGTCCAGCTGACTCACAGTAATAAGGTTCACCTCTTCTAGTATAACTATGACATAGGGGCATTATACATTTTTCTTGTAGCCTTCTATACAGAAC
Organism: Lissotriton vulgaris; assembly: GCF_964263255.1. NCBI lineage: Eukaryota > Metazoa > Chordata > Amphibia > Caudata > Salamandridae > Lissotriton > Lissotriton vulgaris. The sequence goes on from NC_141697.1 coordinate 1,207,371,975, forward strand.
TTGGTATCCACGATACTAAGATGAAGCTCTGAGAGTCACCTACTACACCTGATGTGACATTATGGGTAAGCCTATTAATTAGGGACAACGTATGCGTACCATTTAGTCTTTTCTCCCATAATCTTCCTAAACAGTCTCCCTTGGTCTCCTCACAGATGCGGCGCACTTGATGTTACTTTACCTCCCTATGTTGAAATAAAAACCGTTCTAGTGATAGCTGACCTATCACATTGTAAGTATTGTCACATGAATGGACATAACTCTGTATGTAGTACCATCTTAGATATCATCTTATGCAAAATAGGAATCTCAGTGTACACTTGGTCCCTCCCTCATTAACTCTCAGAGGGATAAGTCGCCTAACGTCAGTACTATGCTCTCTTATGACAAGACTCTCCTGTCTGCTACTCCATTATGTAGATTTCCCTTCTCTGGCCACTATGATGAACCCTGGGCTCCAACCCAACAGTGAATGTACTAATGCTCTCTTGTAAATAATTTTTTGTGTATGTGATAGTGACAGATTTGTCTTTTCTTTTTAGGCCATTTTTCCTTGTGTCTGATCCCCTGATATCTGCACAATTTGATGATAAAGGTCCTGATGAAGGTGGCTTGATCCACCGAAACGCGCGTAGACCCGCTACAAGGGCCAACAATTACACCTTGGTGCCCTTGGATCACATTAGCGTAGTCATCTTGCTATTTGGAATCCAGTTCCTTCTCCATCTTTGTATGTGGTGTGAATGTAGAATGATTGTTAGCACGTGAGCGAGCTGCTGTGTATGATTGTTTCTCAGGGGACCTGCTAATTTGCTGCTGTTTTTATGACTGTTTTTTGCTCTTTATGAACTTTTTCAATTAATATATGTATTACCCATTATTTGAAAATAAGATTTTTTGATTAATAACAGTATTTATATGAATTTATATACTTAAAAAAAAGAACAAATAAATATTTTTTGAATTAACTCTATTTGCACTTTATCTCCTTCTGTCACTGCCTCTTGAGTACTTAGAGATGTACACACATTATTGAATGATACGGCCACTGTAGGAACACCCCTTTTTGCTTTGTGTATTCTTGTTCCCCTCGGTTCCTGGGCCTTAATTTATATATTTGAGGGGGTCCCATTGCTTATGTTTAACATATTCGCGGTTTTTCAACCGTGGGATTTGTATTTTGCACTCTGTGAATTATTCTCATTGTTGCAGTTTTGAAATATTTTCACTGTTGTGGTTCTTCCTGGGTGGTCTTCATCTGACCAGAGAATTTAACCTTGGTATCTTCCCTCTGTTCTGAGCCATTTAAGAGATTTCAATTCCTTAAACATAGTTGACTTTTTTGCCTCCCTGAACTTTTTTGCCTTTTCTTCTTTCTTCTTTATTATTTTGTCTCCCCTTTTCACAATGGATTCTTTCCAGACATTTGGTTTCACAGATGATGATTTTAACACCTTGATGGGAAAACTAGCAGGTGATAACACTCCCACTCCTCCCCAACAACTAGGGAATAGTGAATGGCAGAATCTCTTGAATATGCGTAAGAGACTTAAACGAATTGAATCACATGCTTTCTACATGTTTGAATATTTAAAAGCAGGCGTTATTCCCACAGGTTTGAGAGTACGCAACGCCCCAGCCCTCTTTATTGACATCAGAAAGTTCCTGGAGCGGTGGTCACTCATCTCTAACCGCTGCTCCAGGGACTGGATGATGCTCATCATTGAAACTGCGAAAGATGTGGCATCTACCCTCCTGCGGGAAATAAATGACCTCGAGGAAAAACTGAATGCATCCACAGCTGTGGAAGATGGTAAGACCTGCTTAGAAAAAATTAAATCAGAGATGAAGGACTTTGAAACCTACCTCACTAATAAAAAAATGGATAAACTTAAAAAAGATGTGAGGTGGTTTACCAAAGAGAAAATCTATCCTTACCTCACTCCTAATTACTACCAAGAGACACCACAGGGCAATTTCAATCCTAATTATAATGGATATCAGAGGAGACAATACACCAACTTCTCCGACACAGGGTCTTCTGGCTCTGATGGAGACAACTACCAGGATATGAACTATGGTCAGCCTAATTCAGGATCCTTTAGGGGAAGATCGAACCAACGCCCATTCAATGGAAGGGGTTTTTTACATCGGGGCCAATACAGAGGGAGGAATGTTCGCTGGCAAGACCAAGCGACTCATGCGCAAATGAACCCTCCACCTCCTCAACAATACGTGAGGACTCGCAACCAACAGTATTGGTGGTAGAGGCAGACAATGAACTCAAAGCTACAAATGATTTACCCGTCTATAATCTGTCCTCTACTAATCTTCAACCAGAGGACATAAAGGTACTTAGTAGAGGTCTATCATTTGTTCCTAGTAGTTATGTCAATAAATACAAACTGCATGAAGACTTGTTTGCCTTCTTTCGCAAAATCAGACTTAACAAATTTTTCCTGGACCGCCCACCACGTGAGGAAGCCAATAATCTTTCGGGCTGTAAACCAGCATCGACATTCACACCGACCCTGGATATGGTAGGTGCGGAGGTACGCATCTTTGAACAGAGCGTCATCCAAGATGTTGCAAGGGTTATTAAACACACCTATACCCCTCCACCGAATCTTTCTCACTCCGAAAGAAACTCTTTGAATGAGTTAAAAACCAATCCCTCCATAGTCATTAAACCTTGTGATAAAGGTGGGGGCATCACGGTATTTGATAGATCGAAGTACGATGATAAAATGTTAGATATGCTAGCTGTGACCGAACATTACAGACCTGCCCAACGTAAAGAATTAGACCGCCTGAACAAATATATTCAAGAAACAACTCAAGCGGCCTTCGCAGATGGTTCCATCTGTGAAGACGAGTTTGCCTTCCTTAATAAAGCCACCCCTACTACCTCTGTTCTGTATGGTCTTCCTAAGACACACAAATCAGAAAATAATCCACCCATGCGACCTATTATTTCGACCATTGGCTCATGTACTGAGCCACTGTCAAAATATGTGGATACATTTTTGTGCCCATTGACCCAGAAATATGCTTCGTACATCCGCGACACCGGGGATATCATCAACAAAATAGAAGGCTTGCCCTTCAACCCCGATACAGACATCCTTGTGACGCTCGACATTGAGGCGCTCTACACGAACATCCCTCAGTGTCGAGCGTCACAGGCAGTGTCCACCCTTCTTAGGAGATATCCATCTGACCGCCCCGATGCATTCATTCTCCAATGTTTGGAGATTGTTCTAATGAATAATTACTTTGAATATAATGGGAAAACCTACAAGCAGATTAAAGGGACATCTATGGGGGCTTCTTGTGCCCCCAGTGTAGCTAATACCTTCATGGGAGAGTGGGAACTGAAAAACATCTTTAACGAATTGGCACCTTTTTTTGAGAATATTTTTGTTTGGAAGCGCTTTATTGATGATATCTTTTTTATTTGGAAAGGGTCGGAAGAGGAACTGCAGACCTTCTACCTTTGGCTAAATGCCAGTGACACTAACTTGAGGTTCACGATGAACCTAAGCACTCAGAAGGTAGACTTTCTAGATATCAGTATTTCAGGTACTAACGGACAGCTATCGGTCAGCCTCTGTAGGAAAAGTACTGCCAAAAATACCATTCTGGAATTTGGCAGCTTCCACCCCAATTGCCAAAGGGAATCCATACCTTTCGGCGAATTTCTGCGGATTCGCCGCAATTGTACTGATATGGGTTCATTCCATCAACACGGAGATGCTCTGAAAGAACGGTTATTGAAAAGAGGTTACCCACATCGTCTAGTACGACAAGCCTATAAAAGGGCTAAATACTTTAATAGATCCGCACTCCTACAGGGCAAACCCCGGAACAAACACGACCGGATCACTTGCGTGATTAATCACTCTACCCTAAATCACAAACTGAGGAATATCATAAATAAAAATTGGAAAATTCTGAACATAGATGAAAGTGGCTCTCCACTTCCCCTACCTATGTTGGCCTACAGAAGAAATAAAAACCTAAAGGACATGCTTGTCCATGCGAGACCCCCGGCCAGAAATGCTCATTTTAATAACCAGCTTTCCATCACTGGTCTTCCTGCGGTCGTGGGTAACCACAGGTGTGGCGGCTGCCACGCTTGCGAATCAGCCCTTATTTCTGACATGGTCACCTACAATGAAAAAAAGATCAAATTACGTTGCCTTACCAACTGTCGTAGTAGCAACATTGTATACATATTGTTCTGTGATTGTGGCTTAGCCTATGTTGGCGAAACCGGACGTGAGTTTCGCGTCCGTTTTAGCGAACACAAGTCCGCCATTAGGACCAAGAAACTGTCAGCCCCATTAGTAGAACACTGCATTGAGAAGTCACATAAGGAGAATGAGATCAGATGGTCCATCCTGGAAAAGGTCACTCCCAGAATGGGTCAGCCCATTGAAATCACGCGGAAAAAACGTGAAACTTTCTGGATTTTCCTTTTGGACAGTGTCAAGCGAGGACTAAACGAAGAGATATCTTGGTATGTCACCAAGTAAAGAATCTTGTTTCTTATCCTTTTTCTCCCCCATAATCGTTGCCATTACACGATCTATGCCGGGCTAGCATTTCATGATGCAGTTTATATAAGAATTTCCACCTCATTCATGACTCTTTAGACGTGGCTCTTCTATTTCACATTCTGAAATAATACATTACCGTCCAGCCAGCAAGGTTTTAATAGCCTGCCTTGCCTTATACTTATAAGATCCATGCAGGGCCAGTAACTTAAGATACAAATTGCAAAAGAAATCCCACCTCAGTCACTACCTTTTAGACGTGGCTTTCCTCTTTTTTATCTCACACTTGGAGATAATATATTACTGTCTATCCAGCATGATTCTACGAGCCCGTCTCGCTCGGTACTTACAATATGGCCGCCACCACATAGTCCTATATCTATGACTATGCCGCGATATGCTCGCGGTCTCCTTACTTCTCCCGCGATATTTCAACTGAATCAGGAGAGTATAAGAATGGATGTAGGTCAACAATGTCCCACGGAGGGTCTCAGGAACGCGGAGGGATTTGGTCGTTTCACACCGGATACGAAGGTAAACTCAGCAGAAATTCATTTGAATTAGAGGAGTACGGAGTAGTTGCCCTTTTAGACCTAATGGTAAAATTCCCCCTACGTGTTAGCACAGACCTTCAGTCTGTATAGTGAGTCTAACCCATGGGTTCCGTTGCGGTAGTCTAACTCGGTTGTCAATGGACTCTGGGACCATTTAGTCTTTTCTCCCATAATCTTCCTAAACAGTCTCCCTTGGTCTCCTCACAGATGCGGCGCACTTGATGTTACTTTACCTCCCTATGTTGAAATAAAAACCGTTCTAGTGATAGCTGACCTATCACATTGTAAGTATTGTCACATGAATGGACATAACTCTGTATGTAGTACCATCTTAGATATCATCTTATGCAAAATAGGAATCTCAGTGTACACTTGGTCCCTCCCTCATTAACTCTCAGAGGGATAAGTCGCCTAACGTCAGTACTATGCTCTCTTATGACAAGACTCTCCTGTCTGCTACTCCATTATGTAGATTTCCCTTCTCTGGCCACTATGATGAACCCTGGGCTCCAACCCAACAGTGAATGTACTAATGCTCTCTTGTAAATAATTTTTTGTGTATGTGATAGTGACAGATTTGTCTTTTCTTTTTAGGCCATTTTTCCTTGTGTCTGATCCCCTGATATCTGCACAATTTGATGATAAAGGTCCTGATGAAGGTGGCTTGATCCACCGAAACGCGCGTAGACCCGCTACAAGGGCCAACAATTACACCTTGGTGCCCTTGGATCACATTAGCGTAGTCATCTTGCTATTTGGAATCCAGTTCCTTCTCCATCTTTGTATGTGGTGTGAATGTAGAATGATTGTTAGCACGTGAGCGAGCTGCTGTGTATGATTGTTTCTCAGGGGACCTGCTAATTTGCTGCTGTTTTTATGACTGTTTTTTGCTCTTTATGAACTTTTTCAATTAATATATGTATTACCCATTATTTGAAAATAAGATTTTTTGATTAATAACAGTATTTATATGAATTTATATACTTAAAAAAAAGAACAAATAAATATTTTTTGAATGAACTCTATTTGCACTTTATCTCCTTCTGTCACTGCCTTTTGAGTACTTAGAGATGTACACACATTATTGAATGATACGGCCACTGTAGGAACACCCCTTTTTGCTTTGTCCAATCAAAGTATATATACAATCACAGGAATCATAACCTGCAGCCATATGCTTCATTTACACTGTCTACCGCTTTTAATCATGTCTCCAACTGAAGAGACGAACGTACCCTAAGAATAATCTCAATCAGTCACAAACTGTGCAGTTTTCTCAGGTAAGGGATGTATTGAGCACGTAGTGTTATCAAAAAGCTGGCAAACTCTCCTGGACCAAGGTTGGACAACCCTGCTTTAGTCAGCTTTAGGCCCAGACTAAAGTTACCCAGTGAAAGATGTGGTCGCCACTGGCCCTGTTATGTGATTTTTCTCACCCACCATTTCTATTGAAGTTGAAGAAAAGTCTTAATTTTATGAAGGAGGTGGAAACTTTAATGACTGACTTACAATACATGTTGACATGTTGGCAGCCCTCACTCACAGACATACATACCGCTGGAAAGTTGAACTGATTTCTTTTTTTTTTTTTACTTTTTGGCCATCATTCACTGCCTGAACAACAAGTATTGCAGAGGCATTAATTAATATGACAGGATATGTTGAAGCCGGAGACCCCTGGTCCCCTCTGCAGCTCACCGATGGGGCTTCTGCCGTCCTCGGCGGCGTGTCATCTCGCAGGCTTCACTTTTTGATTAATGTTCTTCAAAACTTTGCCTGGCCTTGCTCCGGCTCACGCGCACCCTCTGTCACACTTCTTATTACCTATGTATCTTTGCATCAGGGGAAAAAAGCGGGGAACCGGAGGATGGAGAGAAAAAATGCTCCTTTCTCGGGTGACAGCCGCGCGCCAGGGCTATATTATTAAAGGTAGCAATCATAGGTGCCCCGGCTATCACTGCAGGATGAATGGTCCTTGTCAGGAGCTTTGCCGAGGCCGCGCGCGGAGGTGGAAGAGAAACTCTGGCCTTTTTTTTATTTTTTATTTTTTTTGTTCCTCTCCTCTTTTTTTAAGGCTGGCCACCTCTGCGTGCCTGAACTTGCACCCCTCGACGTCGACAATTTCTCTGGCCCCCCGACAGCACGATTAATTTCTCTCGCCCTCTCCGGGTGCCTCGGCGAGCCGCGCCAGTCCAGCTGGCCCGCTGCTGATAAGATGTACCTTTTGATTTGTTTTGTCTTGTGATTGCCTTTTCTGTCACCTACAATGCCTGGCCCTGCCTGGAGACCTCCACTCCTGGCATGACTGGCGGATCTATTTATCTACAGGCCGCTCGCACCTCCCTCCCTCCCCCCCCGGCCCCCTTGCAAAGGGAATAATAACACTAAAAGATTCACACCCCCATTGTGGGGGTCTTGATGTCAGTAGAGGGGGTCTCTGCCTAAAGCTTAGCAGGGGTGTGCATGTTTCTTTGCTTGTCCCCCCTGTTCTTACAGCTGCAATTTTGTGCCAGACTCTTTCTGGCCTCAGCCTTGACAGAAGGGGGCCCCAGGGGACCAGGTTGTGTATTTTGTGTATGTGTGTATTTGTGTGCGTAGAGTTTATCCATTTGTAACGCTTCCTTGAGTGACTTTACAACCAACTTGTACATTTGCAATTTTTTCTGTTTGTATCTCTTCCTTGTGTGACTTTACAACTTGTACATTTGCAATTTTTTTGTTTGTATCTCATGTGTAACTCATGTAATCCTAAATCCTTATGTATTGCAACTGGTTCTTTTGTAAAGCGCTCTGACACCTTCGGGTAATGTTCGCGCTATATAAAATCGCATTGAATAAAAATAAATAAAATAAAGAGAGAGAGAAAAGCCACAATAAAATACATCTGCCCGCCGCCCCCGCCCCCCCCCCCCCTCTCTCTCCAGATAAAAGCCTGTCAGCCTTATTTTCCAATTCCGAGGCAGTTTGATTAATGGTGAAAAGCCAGCGCGAGATGGACTTCTGGGTTTTACAAGTGCTGTCAGATGGCCCAGGGTTATACGAAATACACTCATACAAAAAAAGACACAATGAGGAAAGAGAGGGGGCGAGAAACCGAGGGAGAGAGGGAGGGAGCTGTGTGTATTCAGATCACACGAGGCTCATGACTAAATAAAACAGGAGTGCAGGGGCGCCAGGGACTCTGTCAGAGGGGTGGAGACATCTGTCTGCGCCCAGGCACATTGTAATAGGCAAATTATGAAAATAATAAATCATTGTTGAAGGCGAGATGGCTGATAGGCACCCCTGGACGAGGCTGCTGGGACGGCTGCCATCTTGGTGCCCAGGAGGGAGGGCCCCGGATGGCTGCAGGTTATTAGCCTGTCATTCACCTGGAGGCCCACGTCGCCAGCGTGGACGTGTCTGCGCGCGCGGCGCGTCCGTCTCAGCACACCTGGCGAGGAAGAGGGGAGCGCGTGTCAAGAGGAGCGCGTCTCACCGGGAGACCCGCACGTGCCAGGCTCGCGCCAGGCCCATGCATCACGGACAGAAAGTTACCTGAATATTTCAAGAAGTTCGATTTGGTATAAGTCTAAAATAAAGGGAATTGCGCGTTGTAATGGTCAAACTTGTTGAAGGTACTGCTTAATAGCAGCTGATATATTCTAATCCCACTAATTTCTGTTTACCTTGCTATCAGATTTAATTGGGTCCAATACACAATATGTCACCCTCAAGGGCTGTTCAATCATTACCTTAAGTAAGCAGTTCACCATGTTAATAGTTTTTGTTTACCAGGTATATAGGCAGTGCTTGAAATGGAAAAATAGAAGTGCAGGTACTCTGCCCCAGAGTACCTGTACCTGCTTGTTTCTGAGAAGTGCCGGTACGCTCCAATTAAAAGTCTTATATTTCTCTTGAGAAGTGCCGGTACTCCATACCAACAGTACCGACCCATTTAAAGAACTGTATATAGATAATCAGATATTTTAAGCTTTAAGGCGTTATATCCCCCTATATGTCTGACTAGTTTGCGTCACAATTTAGTTCAGGGGGTTTAAAGTTTTACTTAGGAGCCCCAGTGCTTAATTTGAGCTGTAGGTTTGTTGTAAAAGAACACTCTGCAACCATTAATCGTAGTTCCATTTTTGCAGATGAGAAGCACAGGTAAACACGTCTATATCCCAACGTGTCCACCTACTAACGCCTCAACAGTTACACACTTCAAATCAAATCAAGCTTTATCCTGGTGTAAGAGTAACAGCCATAAAAGCACAATATAAATCATGTACAAAAACATTTTTCAATAGGATTCTTCTACATTAAAAAGACAACTGGTAAAATCAAGGGTAGACAAACCACAAAAAGTTAACATTTCGTGCTGTACATCAAATAATTTCGTTTACGTATTAGATTCGGTTTCACCCGAAGAATAGCTATTAGATAGATAAATGGAATAAGTAATGTTTGTGTATTAAGGAATAAAAAGGCTAAAAAGAGGTTAAAGATTTCTGAAATTTGGCTCCATGTGAGGAAGTTACAATACTGACAGTCATTAAAGGAAGCTAGTTGAGGAGGGAGTACAATCCTAGTTCAGCCCAGGATCTGCCTGTGTTTGATGACTAGCTTCAGGAAAGTCGCTACCCTTCTAGCAAAGGGTTCGGCGTCTAGGAATTGGAGAGCAAGATAAGCCGGGCGGCACCTACGCAGGCCCATGATCTTGAGGATTGGCAGAAGCCAATGGTGCCTCAGTTCCTGATAGAATTTACAGAAGAGTGTGATGTGAATTGTCGATTGGGGTGAGCTGTCATCACAAAGACAAGGTTGTAGAGGTTTTTTCCAGGTGTTAGTTTGAGGAAAGGTAACCAGATGGTGAAAGCTGTCCAGTCTGAACCTAGTTAGTAAGAATCTCTCATAGCCCGTGAAGTTGAATGTTAGATAGGGCTGAACCTTGGGTGTAGTTTGGATCTGGAGTGAGTGCTGGATCGTAACTTTCGAGACCCCACTAACAAGTCGGAGAGATTCTAGATGTGCCAGACAGATCTTTTTAAACTTCTTGCGTGGGATTACAGCTGTTGTGGTGGGTGATTGAAAGTATTGGATCATGCCTAGGTCGTTAAAGAATTTTCTGATATAAGCGATCCAGCTGATCTTTTGTGACCTATCGAGGGAGATGCAATCCTCTATGATTTCCCCGCCGAGGGTCGTCTCACATGCTGACCAAATGCGATGCCACAGGAGAATGGGTTGAATCCAGATCAAATCTGATAGATAGGGGATACCCAGTTCCAAGTTGCAAGAATATGTGGATGTACCCTGCGGTACTGCCAGAAGGAAGCGTAGAAAGGTGTTTTCCACCTTTTGCACCTCATAAATTTTGGCATGTCCCCAAACACCTGCCCCGAAGAGTGCACTTGATGTGCATTTGGCTCTGTAAATTTCTAGTAGTTCTACAGTAGGGCGCCTGCCCAGTTTATTCGCGAACTTAATGAATGCAGCAGTTGTCCTAATAAGGAGAGTTTCCTGGATTCTATGGCAGGCTTCCAAGAGCTTTTCTGATCAAATAATATTCCCAAATAAGGATACGTGGGAGTGTTCTCAATCTTTTCTGAATCTACAAACACTGGCTTGATGTTATGAATCCTCGATCCTGCAGCCATGACAAAAGTTTTCTTGATGTTAATCTTTAGGTCGAGGCTAGCCATGTGTGTGCTGTACCTAGTAAGAGCACGCTGTAGTTCCATGGGAGTGCGAGCCAGAATTACTGCGTCGTCCGCGTAGAGTAAGACCGGGATTGGGCGATTTTTTATTGTAGGGAGGTCCCGGCTACCCGTCAACATTGCCTTTTCCAGGCCATTTGTGTACAGATTGAATAAAAACGGGGCCAGGACACAGCCCTGCCTTACCCCTCGGTCCACTCTGAACGACTTTGTTAGTTCGCCCTCCATGCCGTATCTAACTTTGGCAGTTGCATCTGAGTATAGTTCGCGGAGGAACATTAAAATAGGGGACTCTATACCCATGTCTGCCATGATTGACCAGAGCTTATTGTGGTTGACGCAGTCAAAAGCTGCAGAGAGGTCAACATATGCCATATAAAGAGCCCCTCCTTTGGCATTTACGTATTTCCCTATTAGTAGGGATAGGTTAAGTGCTTGCTCAGTTGTTCCTAACCCCTCGCGGAACCCAAATTGCAGGTCAGAAAGAACTTTGTTATCTGAGGCCCACGATTGGAGGCGGTCTAAGATGACGCGTCAAGCCACTTTCCCTAGTGAATGCAAGAGGGAGATTGGGCGATAACAGGATGGAGATTGCCGATCTCCCTTCTTAAAAATAGGTACAAGGATTGACTGGGACCAGGAATCTATGAGCCCCAAATCGCAAGTTGCCTGCAGGACCCTTGTTATAATGGGGGACCATAGGTCCAAATTGGACTTAAAGAGGTCAATTGGGGCCCCGTCTGGGCCTGGGGCCCTACCATTTTTACTTGCCTTAAGGGCGAATTCCACATCCTCATGGAGTATGTGAATGGTTAGCAGGAAGTACGTCTGAACCATCCCAGATGGGGTAGGTTGATTTGCAGTTAACGAAGAGCCGAATATCCGCTCGAAATACTCGACCCACACGTGCTCGTCGATCGCTACGTCCATACTGGGCTTATCTGTAGTGTCTATTAAAAAGGGAGACTTCACCACCCTCCAAAAAACAACACTGTCCCTCATGGTGCAGGATTTATGGAGTTGCGTCCAGAGTTCGTGTTTAAGGATCTTTTTCCTGGACTTTAGGGCCTGATTATAGGTCCTTCTAAGAACTGCAATGTCCTTGGGGTTTCTATCTTTTTTGTTTAAAGCTACTTTTAGATTCTGGTATGCTTTGGTGCATGAGCTGTCAAACCAACCCTTAGTTCTAGATTTCCCTGCTTTCACTTTGACTAAAAGGATTTCCTTGATTGCTGTCAGTAACGTTAAAAAGTTTACCAGTATTCCCTCGCTGGTAGTCTCAGGGTCTAGACAATTTTCGAATTCCTGTCTACAATTAGTGACCAGGGTTGTTATAATGGCCTGCGAATCCACTTTTTCCCATTTCCGTGAATAACCGTTGATTCTGTCCATTGAAAGGTTGTTCTGGGCTAGGAGGATTTCAATATTAGGCCTCTGATAGCCCTTGGGGACTTTTAGGGTAATGCTGTTTGGGTAGTGGTCGCTAATGGCAATGTCATGTGTTTGCAGTGTAAAAGAGCTGTTCCTGCTGTCCCTGACATGAATATAACATCTATAGTACTTAGCCGACCTCTACCATTATACGTAGGAGCGACAGGGACTGGGGGGATTTACCAGGTCATTGACCAAAGTAAGATCTAAACCACCCAAAATTTCATTAAAAGTATGCTCAACTGGAGTGTGGGGGAAATGAGTCACCAGGTTGTTAAAAAGGGTTTCAAAGACAACCAGTAACCAAAGACCCTTTTATGTTGCCCGGCGGTATCGCCTCTATGACCCACCAATGTTAATCAATGAAGAAGCAGGCGCTGGAGACTGGAAGGCAGGAAACGAGGATTTTATTCTCTCCGGAGGAGAACACATCAATTCAGACAGCAAGTATCGTCACAAGGTGCTCTAACCATATCTCTGAGGCCTGGCCTCTTATACTAGGGTTTATGACCTTTATTGCACATAACACATTCTCGCAACACTTTGGTATTTGAAAGAACATCCTCGGAATCTCCCCTCCAGGCCCGTTCCCACATACATTTACAGTTGAATTCCCCACCCCGGTCACAACAGGTGATGATTGTCGCGCAGCAGGGCATTCCGCCGATTCACGGAATGCGTGGGGTTGATCGGATCTCATAGGGTGGGGGCTTTGATCGGCTCGAGGGTCCTTTGATGGGGAGGGGAAGCTTCCTACTGTACGGGGTAATAAACAGTATCCGCAGGGCCAGGTGGCGGCCTGGGAACAAGGAAGACAAACGGGGACACAGGAAAAGGGGGTTTGTATCAAAAGGATCTGAGGCCATGAAAGGAATGAGGGGAGGTGTCGCGCTGGGAACAGGATGGGATTCTGTGGCGGAGCTGCGCCGAAGAGGGGTTTATGACCCAAGGCATGAGGGAGCGGGGGTTGTCAGCGTGCGGGGGATGCTTGCGAGGTTAGGAGAGAGAGAGAGACGCGCTGGCTATCAGCGAGGGGCAGGGAGGCCATGGTGCTCAAAATGGCTGCCGCTTACGCGCACGAATGGGCTCGAAAGGGGCAAGATGGCGCCGATAATGTTGACGTTTGCAGTCTAATCTTTAACAGTCCTCCCTTTTCAACATATCTTAGCCAACTTGCTTACTCAATGTCAATCTTCATCAAATTCCTAACCTCGGCATCATATATTGCTCTCATATGTTCGTTTCCAAAGTCCACAGTCTTAGGGCAAATACAATTTACGCATAATGTACACAGAGGTGGCAGACATTGAATTCCTAAGCATAAACCGCATATTACAACTATAGGAATCAGGATAATAGTGAATAGTCTCCAGCCCCAGTTCTTAACGGTGCTCCAGAACCAACCACCAAGCGACCATTCTTCTTGTTCTTGGTGGACTTCTGAAGAGAGCCTATGAAGATGTTCGATGGCTTTGTACACTGAGGGTGAGTTGTCCGGTATGTACGTACAGCAGCTGGACCCAATAATGCGGCATGCTCCACCACGATCCGCAAGAACCACATCTAGGACAAGGCGGTTCTGGAGGGCCACCAAGCGGACCGCTTGAAGTTCAGCGGTGTTGTTAGCAAGGATACCAGCCGTGATGTTCATTGTTGTCTCAACCGCTTGAGTCAGATGTCGGATGGCACGGCTGTTTGCCATCGGGCCCCAGAGGGGGACAAGTCCTTTCATAGCATCGATGAACTGCGCTCCTGTTGAGTCGGCTTGTTCAATGTCCTTGGCTCGTTTTTGTCTGTGATGATTTGCTGGTGCCACATAAGTCGGAGGAAGGATGAAGGAAATGAAACAAGTGCCCCCCCAGCCTTTGGGGAGCCAGGTGTAAGCCTTCGTGCCGCAGACGAAATACGTGTTTGGAGATGCCACAAAGGAAGGTGGGTCGGTGGAGTCCAGAGTTCTGGAAAACCGGCAAGCACTGTGGCCTACCAGCTGAGTCCCAAGCCCTTCCATGCACATGTGGCCGGTGACGTTGATGACTGACAGGGCCACAGTCAGAGTGGCAGCCGTTCGTTTTCGCAGGTAGGAGAAGGTGGTTCTGGTTGGATTATTGAACACTTGCATTTCAATTTGTTCTTTAGCAGGGATGTCCAAGTGGATTGTGTTGTTGGTGGTCTGCGGGCAGAAGTGTGTCTTTGTTCTGTTCCGCCAGACCCCGTGGTAGAAATGCGTTACGGTTTTGCTGGAGGTGGCATTGTCCTTAAAGCTTTCTTGCAGAAGCATCAGCCAAGCAAGACAGGAGCCGTGAACTGAGAAAGGTGAAGGGATGAATGGTATCGAGTGCCCAGTGGCGTGGGGTAGCAACCCACAGATCCAACAGTTGGTGGCATTGGTGGCAAGGTTGTGCTGGTGAAGTAGTTGTACGAAAGAGTTATTCCAAAATTCCTTTCGCCTCTCTCTGAGTTGGGGAGAGAGCGAAATCAGATAATGTTCCTTCATGGTGGTAGGCTGAGCAGTGGTCAGGAATGTTTCGTGAGCAGGTGCATTTTCTTCCACAATCCAGAGTGTGGTCATGAGGAGAAAGCAGAAAAGGATTGTGATGAAGAGTGCAATTGTCTTTGAGCTGTGGAGTCTGTCTGCTTTTGGGTTTCTGTGGTGGGTATTTCCTGTTGCCTTCATCATCTTCTTATTTGGCGCTTCCATCATCTTCTTATCTGGCGCTTCCATCATCTTCAAGGTGCTCGGTAGCGGGCAGAACCACAGACTTTGTTTTGCTTCTCTCCGGGTAACCCTTGGTAGTGTTTAGGTCACCGTTCTGAGATTTAACTCAGTCCGTGGTCTGCTTAGCCGAGGCTCCCTCCTTTCGACGCAGGAAATACCCTTCTCTCGATGGCACAGTGGGATCAGAGAATTTTGAAAGTTCAAGTGTTTCGGTATCAGGATAGCAGGTTAGTGACGGTCGGTCCTGGTTCAGGAGCTCTTCTTGGTTGTCGATGTTTTCGGTCGAGGTCAGGGTCGAGGAGATCTTCTTACAGTGGTGTGCATGCAGCCAGTTGCGTTTTCCCTCCACCCGAAGTGCTGTTCGGGTGGTGATGAGGACTTGCCAGGGGCCCGTCCACCGGGGTTCCAGACTCTTGGCACGCTGGAAGTTCCGGATCAGGACGAAATCCCCAGGCTGGATGGTGTGTCCGGGACCCCTGGAAGTGTCAGGGATGGCATGCAGCACCTGTTGATGGATAACAGACAGTGTTTTAGTCAACTGGCATAAGTAATCAGACATTAGGACGTCCGGGACGTCATGAATGGAAGTTGGTTTCGGTGCAGACCAGACATTCATAGGCCGGCCGAATACAACCTCGTATGGTGTCAAGTGGTGTTTGGTAGGGGTGGAACGCATTGAGAGCAATGCCAGGGGGAGTGCGTCTGGCCATTTCAGTCCTGTGGTAGCCACTATTTTGGCCAATTTTAGTTTCAGTGTGGCGTTATGTCGTTCAACTAGTCCAGCAGATTGGGGGTGGAAGACTGCGTGGAACTTTTGTTTTACACCCAACACCTTCAAAATGAGTTGGATAACTTCGGCTACGAAGTGGGGGCCATTGTCGCTCCATAAAATTCGACAAAGGCCGTAACGGGGGAAAAACTCCTTTAACAGTGCTTTTGCTGTGGCCATAGCAGTGTTGTCACGGGTTGGGTATGCTTCCACCCATTTGCTAAATGCGCATACCACAACAAGTACATATTTCAGGCCTTGACATCTGTCTAGTTGGATGTAGTCCATCTGCAGGACTTCAAACGGGTGATTTGGGACCCCAAACCCTCCCCGGGGTACTACAGTTCCTTTCCCGGGGTTGTGTTGCAGGCATATCAAGCATTGTTGGACCAGACGCTTGGCGGACTCTGTGATCTTATCATTGTGCCAAACTCTGGAGACAAGTTCAATCATGGGGGCTGATCCTATGTGGGCAGGGGAGTGTGCCATAGTCAGTATGGGAATCAGATACGAGTCAGGTAGCAACCATTTGTTTGTGTCTTTTGTCCGCCAGCAGCCTTCGTCATCTTTCAATCCCACCCGTGTCCATTCAGTCAGTTCGTGTTGTGTGCTAGCCATTTGAATGTCTCTAATAGTGTCCCTAGCGTCAGACCATTTTTCTGCTTGTGACCTGGTCACGTACATGCGTGTTGTCGTCCTATTTTCAGCTGTCGTTCGGGCAGTGATGTCGGCTAGTGCATTTCCCTGTCCAATAATGTCTGTCACCTTTTTGTGTGCCTGGCATTTGATGACTGCAAGCTTTTTGGGGAGAAGGACGGCTTCGATCAAGGCGGAGACTAGATCCCCGTGCAAAATGGGGGTGCCGTGTGAGGTCAAGAATCCCCTCTCCCTCCAAAGGAGCCCAAAATGGTGAACCACCCCAAAGGCATACTGGCTGTCGGTGTAAATGTTTGCTGTGGTTCCTGCTGCTAGAATACAGGCTCGTGTCAGGGCAATCAGTTCCGCTGCCTGGGCAGATCGTTGCGTTATGCGGGCTGTCTCGACTACAGTTCGAGCCGTGGTGACTGCATAGGCAGCTGAAGTGGTGCCATCGGGGAGTTTGATGCAAGAACCGTCCACCCACAGCTCTCCGTCGGGGTCGGGAAAGGCCGTGTCTCTGAGGTCAACCCTACTTCTGGTCTGTTCGTCTGTGAGGGTCACACAGTCGTGTACAGGGTGCACATTGGGATCGTTTTCTGGTAAGGGCAGCAGGGTTGCTGGGTTCAGTGTGGTGCATCTCTTCAGAGTGATGTGGGGTGCGAGCAGAGTCAGTTCGTATCCAGTCAGTCGTGCACTCGTCAGGTGTTGCGTTTTGGTTTGGTTTAGGAGGGTGTCAACTGCATGGGGTACCAGTACTGTGAGGGAATTCGAGAGCACGATCCCCTCACTCTGTCGGATAGAGATCGCAGCAGCAGCTACGGCTCGAAGGCAAGCAGGCAGGGCTCTGGCTACAGGATCAAGGGTGGCTGAGAAGTAAGCGCATGGTCGTTGCTTTGAGCCGATGGACTGGGACGGGACAGATAAAGCGCACCCCTCCCTTTCGTGAGTGTAAAGGGAGAAGGGCTTTGTGTAATCGGGGGTACCCAACACAGGGGCCGAGCAAAGGGCATCTCGTAGTTGCATGAAGGAAGCCTGACACTCAGGGGTCCAAGGGAGTGGGAAAGGGATATCCTTAGCTAGCAGTGAAAGCAGTGGTTTTACTACGAGGCTAAAGTTGGGTAACCACTGTCGGCAGAAGGAGGTGAGGCCTAGTAGGGAGCGGACCTGTTTCTGGGTCCTAGGGATGGGGGTGTCGAGAATGGTTTGGATCCGGTCAGGAGTCAGTTTCCTTCCGTCTTTGGACAAAAGGTGGCCTAGGTAAGTGACCTGGGGTTGGCAGAATTGCAACTTCTTCTTAGAGACCTTGTGGCCATTTTCTGCAAGGAAGTGCAGGAGTTGAATGGTGGCTGTGACAGCTAGTGGAGTGGTGTCGGCTGCCAAGAGGATGTCATCGACATATTGCACTAACACCACTCCATCGGGTAACTGGACTTGATCCAGTTGTCTCTTGAGGGCCTGGCTGTAGATGCTAGGGCTTTCTGTGTAGCCCTGGGGTGCTCGGCAGAACCTATACGAGCGGGCTTTTAGGGTGAAACCGAAGAGATATCGGCTGTCTGGGTGGATGGGGATGGAAAAGAATGCGTTTTTGAGGTCAATGACAGTGAAGGTGGTGGCAGTGGAGGGAATCAAAGTCAGGATGGTGGTAATGTCCGAGACCACAGGGTACTGGGGTACCACCACTTTGTTGATCTCTCGAAGGTCAATGATGAAGCGGTATGCTTTCTCATCTCCTTCTCCCTGTTTCTTAATGATGGGCAAGATTGGGCTGTTGCAAACGTTGCTAACCACTTCCTCTACCACTCCTGCGTCTATCAGTGATTGGATGATTTCTACCAATGCCTTCTCGCCCTCGGGCGATATCCGATATTGTGGAAGTTTTGGGAGTGTTGCATCTGGTCGAACAGTAATGTGCACTGGGTCGATCATCATGCGCCCTACATCCGAATCCGTTTTGGCCCACAGATACGGAGGCAGAGTGTCAAGCAGGGAAGTGTCAGCGTCGGTGATGGAAAACATGTGTCTGGGGGGGCAATGTCTAAGCAGAACGGGATTGTCGTAAAGGAAAACTCGGACTCCATCTTGGGAACATCTAATCGTTGCTCGGAAGTGTTTCAATAAGTCGAGTCCCATAATTGCGTCAGGGCTATTGGAGGAAAGCAAAAACGTGGTGTCAGTGGTGTTGTTTTCTAAGTCAAAGAGGATCGGGGCGGACAAAGGGTTAGTGGAGGGCGTTCCATCGAAACCTGTCGATGTTATTAGTGAGCCAGACAAGGGTGCCCTTGGAATCAGTCGTTTAGATAATGCACTACGTGTTGCGCCAGTGTCTACCAGGAATGGTGACTTTGTACCCAAGACCTTAGCAGTGACATAAGGGCCTTGCTGGTCAACATGGAGCTCGACTGGATCCCTCCCTTGCCCTAGGCAGTCCTATGCAAAGTCATGAACATCATCGTAGTCAGATTGCTGGCATTGGTTCTGTCGGGGTCGATCAAATGTGTTTGGCCTACTTGATCTATCATTAGTTGCGTTGTTTGGGGGCCCTCGCTGTGGTCCCCTATTTCTTGGTTCGCTTGCTGTATCTCTAGGATCTCTATTTCTGATGAGTTCCAAAAGAACTGGGCACTGAGATTTCCAGTGGCCCGTTCCTTTACAGAAAGCACACTGGTCCTCTCTAATGTCTGTACGTCCAATGTGGGGAGTCGAAGTACGGTCCTTGGGAGGTGCAGTTTTAGGGACGTTCATCTGATGGTTTCCCCGGTATTGGTCTCGTCCCAGAGTCACCCCTTGCAGTTGAGCCATCATCACCCTCTCCTTTAAATCTTTCTTCTTTCTCTCTGTTGTTCTATCGTTTTCGTTTTTCTGATGTTCATAATATTGGGCCATCTGGAGGATAGCCGTAGGTTTGGAGGCTGCCCAACTACTTTCGCTGGCCTGCAGTTTCTGCGAGACCTCCGGTGATAAGCCCTTAACGTAATTCTGGACAAACAGATGGTGTCCGGTTGCAGTGGTCAGGTCCTGGCCGCTGTAATCGGAGAACACCGTTTCAAACCGGGAGAAGTATTCCGATACATCCTCCTGAGGTTTCTGGCGACAAGCCGTTACTATCGACCAGTCCACTTTCTTTTCTGGGATCAGGGTTTTTAATTTCTGTACGATTTTATCCGGGAGGTCTAAAATGGCTTTCAAAGGCTTTTGTCCGGGTTCTCGTTGTCTGTCTATGCCATCGAGTTGTGACCAGTTATGTCCAAACAGCTCAGAGTGGTCGACTTTCCGGATTTGCTTCCACACATCAGCTGGTAGACATAACCCGAAAAACAAGTCGATGTCAGCCAGAGTCATAATCGTCGATCCTAGGGCTGTACCCAACTCAGTATAGAAGGCAGTGGGGTTTTTACGTAGGTCAGGCAGAGATTTCCGGAAGGTCAGAATCTCTTGCCGGTCCCATGGTTGGTAGACCCAATTGTACACTACCCTTCCCTTTGCATCTTTGTTGTTTGCGTCATCGTGAGTCCCTTCACCTCGTGGAGGAACCCAGTAAGGGGCAGCCTCTCGTATCGGCATCATGGTGTTAGATCGTTCAGTTTGTGGTTCGGTTGCTACGGATGTTGTGGATTCGATTTTCGACTTTTGTTCAGTGAGGTGGCGGAAAACCTCAAGCGTACGCGTAAGGAGGTCCGTCACATCACTCTCACTCTCATCCCCGATATCGACCTTCCGGTACAGAGTCGTTAGGCTCTGGGGACCTTTTTCTTGATATCGGTCCTCGTATGCGTTTAAGACGTGGTAACACAGTTGTACAGTAAAGTGTCGTCTGTGACTCCCAGTATAAGAATTAAACACATCCGTGACGGACTCTTCATCTTCCCTCTTCTCTACCAGTATCTTTGCTATCTTGTCGACCCCTGCTCGCTCATTTTTGCTTAGTCTATATGTTCTTGCAGGACCAACCCTTCGGGCCTCTGGGTCGCCCAACGTTGTCGTTTGCGTAGCATCTAATACAAGGAGTTCAGCCGGCACAGAGGCCATGGGGGCTGAAGCCGTGGTGCTACTCTCGCTTGTACCTGGGGGTAGTGGGTGCTGTGCTAAGGGTTGGGAAGGGGCATATGGAGGGGGCATGTGGATGATCGGAGGACCTAGCAGCAGATCATCGTTGGTTCGCTGTTTCGAGTGTAATTCAGGGTAGAGCGTGGAGGGTGTTCTAACCAGACACTGGCTTGATGTTTCTATTTCTAGCTTCTGTTTGGTATCCTCTCTTTCTTTTATCTCTTTCTCTAGTTTCTGAGCCGCTAGGTGGGCTGCTTTCCGCAGCTCTTTTCCCAACCTACTCTCAGTTCTCTTTTTACGTTGTTCGGCTTCTTTTCGCCACATGCCGAAGCTATCAAGCATAGTGGGCGTCGTCTTGTTTTTACCAAGGGCTGTTTCTAGTGCGTTTATTTTATCGTCTTCAAAGGATCCTACCAGTGGCCACTGACTTTCTCGATCCTTTTTCGTATATTTATGCCACAGCTGGCTATAGGCTATAGCGATTAATCCATGCTTCATGAACATGTCCTTATTAGGGGTGCCTTCCAGCGGAGCCGGATGGTTCATCTCTAATAAGCGGTCCGGGCTAAACAGGCTACTAACCAGTGGGGAGAAGACAGGCATGACGGATCGCAATGGGATAATAGTCAGCACTACCTATCTTATCGCTGCGTGCAAAGACTAGACAGAATATTTCTATTCTACGTTGTTTGCACGTAGTGAATACCTCATGAACCAATCTTGAGCAATCAATGTTAGGTCGAAAATAAAAAATCAATATGGTCAATGGGGAGAATAAGTAGGCTCACAAAGGTCCGCGTCACCTACCCTTTCACTATCTGCAAAGAGGGGACCTATTCTTCCCTGTTTGCAGACAGAGAATCTCCAGAAAACAATCTATAACAGTTAATCAATGTAGGTCAAAAATAAAAAATCAATATGGTCAATGGGGAGAATAAGTAGGCTCGCAAAGGTTCGCGTCACCTACCCTTTCACTATCTGCAAAGAGGGGACCTATTCTTCCCTGTTTGCAGACAGAGAATCTCCAGAAAACAATCTATAACAGTTAATCAATGGGGGAGGGGCAATTGTTCAGTGGGGGAGAAAGATAGGTCCGACGGGTGCGTACCTATCCTTCGCTGTTTATAAAGGGAGAGCCTGTTGTTTCTCCGTTTGCAGACAGCGAATCTCCAAATAAATTAACAAAAAGTAATACTAGTATTTTCTCATCAATTATCAATCACTTTCAATTATCAATCACTTTCGCAATTCGTCGTGATTACACGACCTTACCCGGACCGCATGGACAGTTTCTTGTCTTCCGAATCCAGCGCCCGATCGTCCTCTTCTCTTCGTACTTCTCGTGGCACTCCTGATGGTTCCCAGTCAGGACCGCAGATCACTCGAGAGAGGTCTGTTCGGAACCAGTGAAGTTCGGATGATCGGCTGTCAGACGAGGGTCTATCGGACAGGGTACCTTCCGATCGTTGCAGTCGTTCACTCTGTCGTCAGGACCTCTCCCACTGGATCCACGAGTCGCTGATGGGCCCCACGTTTGGGACGCCAATTGTTAAAAAGGGTTTCAAAGACAACCAGTAACCAAAGACCCTTTTATGTTGCCCGGCGGTATCGCCTCTATGACCCACCAATGTTAATCAATGAAGAAGCAGGCGCTGGAGACTGGAAGGCAGGAAACGAGGATTTTATTCTCTCCGGAGGAGAACACATCAATTCAGACAGCAAGTATCGTCACGAGGTGCTCTAACCATATCTCTGAGGCTTGGCCTCTTATACTAGGGTTTATGACCTTTATTGCACATAACACATTCTCGCAACACTTTGGTATTTGAAAGAACATCCTCGGAATCTCCCCTCCAGGCCCGTTCCCACATACATTTACAGTTGAATAACCCACCCCGGTCACAACAGGTGATGATTGTCGCGCAGCAGGGCATTCCGCCGATTCACGGAATGCGTGGGGTTGATCGGATCTCATAGGGTGGGGGCTTTGATCGGCTCGAGGGTCCTTTGATGGGGAGGGGAAGCTTCCTACTGTACGGGGTAATAAACAGTATCCGCAGGGCCAGGTGGCGGCCTGGGAACAAGGAAGACAAACGGGGACACAGGAAAAGGGGGTTTGTATCAAAAGGATCTGAGGCCATGAAAGGAATGAGGGGAGGTGTCGCGCTGGGAACAGGATGGGATTCTGTGGCGGAGCTGCGCCGAAGAGGGGTTTATGACCCAAGGCATGAGGGAGCGGGGGTTGTCAGCGTGCGGGGGATGCTTGCGAGGTTAGGAGAGAGAGAGAGACGCGCTGGCTATCAGCGAGGGGCAGGGAGGCCATGGTGCTCAAAATGGCTGCCGCTTACGCGCACGAATGGGCTCGAAAGGGGCAAGATGGCGCCGATAATGTTGACGTTTGCAGTCTAATCTTTAACAGGGTCATTGTTTTCATCCGTGATCCCGCAGAGTAAATTGTCACTGTTTTTACAGAGGGTCTGGTTGAAGTCTCCGCCCCAAATAATAATCAGCTCTTTACGTGCTTTGGCAGCTAAATCGTGGAGACAACAATCTACCTCTTTAATTGTTTTTATTAGGTCGTCCACGTGTAAGTTATTACAGAAATGTACTACTACCAGGGCACTGGCTTTGCTTTGATGAAGGATAAGTATTTGATAATTTGGTTCCAGTTTAACTGGATCAATAATTAAAAGTTGGAGTGTATTGGATACGTAAGTAACCAGTCCTCCCTTTGCCCTGCCCGAGGTAGATGGTAATGCTGGGGAAAAGAAGGTTCTGTACCCCGGAGTATGGAGCTCCGTTGTTGCCCATGTTTCCTGGAGGCTTACGACGCTGTAATTGTGGATAAAATCCAGCCAAGAACTATTTCCAACCTTCTGGCGGAGACTCGTAATATTCCAAAACAGGATGCCCAGGGTAGGGTCGGGATGGGATGCTACAAGGTTAGGGACAGCATCCGTATCATCCAAGCGATTACAAAGCTGTACAAGGTTGGGTACAGCTTCTATAGTTGTAATGCCACTATGTAGCAGGTTAGGTAAGGATGAGGAACTATCAAGTACACCCGCCACTGTAATTTGGGTCAGAGGGCTGGATACGAATCAGTATACCCAGTCCAAATCCGAAAGCTTATCAAAAGAATTAAAAGTTGGTACATTATATCTAACCCCCCCCCCCCCCCCCTCCGTCTAAATGGGCTCTGTTTGCAGTATCTCAGTGCTGGTTAAATGATTGTATTGGGCGCAGTTGAAGGTAGAAAAACCTCAGGTCCTTAACAAGGATATTACTCTCAATAGACTGCAGGGGCCAGCTGGAAATGTGTTCTACGACCCGCCTATCCCCAAAGTTTAGAACAATACAATCCCCCGAGATTTCCTTTCTTCTGTGACTCAGCCAACTTACCCTCCTAGCGAATAGTATTTGCCCCAAAATGCCTGGAGGCAGGGGCCTGTTCTTATTGAGCCAGTGGGCCACTTTGTTTCGTAACTCGGGAAAAGATTCTAATCTTCCTTTGGGAAGTTCTGGGGCACCTACTAACACTACCGTATACGGTAGCGATTGCAGGGGCAAATCTAAACGTGAGATGGACCTACTTGGCTTTTTTTGGGGGGGGGGGGAGAGATCCTTTGTTGTATTAGAGGTCGCTCCCACTTGCCTCTCCACAATAATACCCTGACCTAAGGGTGCCTCCGCTCTTCTCGAGTCTTTTGTTTCCGCTGTTCTTAAAGTTGTTTGTGTTCGTCTGACCACAGGATCCACAGCAGTCCTTGCACTTTTTGTTAACAGTCTATGGGCAGGCAAGGGTTGGGATATATTGTTTGAGGGAGTGTTCCGATTATCGGGGCAGGGTTGCTTTGTTGCTGACTTTAGTTGTGCTACTCTGGGTGGCTGCCCTGAGGTTGACTGGCCGACTACCATTACTTTCTCCAGGTTGTCTAATTTATCTCCAATGCGCTTTACCCTTTCCAGAAGGGGTGCCATTAGAGATTTCATTAGTATCTCTATCTTGCTAAATAACCCCTCAGTGTGTAATGGATGGCATAGAGGACTGACTAAAGTATCCTTACTTATGTTTTGGGGACCACTATAGTTAATTGAAACAGATGTGAGATCTGGGACAATCTTTTCTGTTGTTAAGCCCCTAGATGTGTTTGATTTAATAGCAATCTCTTTCTGTTTATGTTTCCGTTTCTGAGCTCCCACTACCCCCTTAACGATTGCGGAAGAATGTTCTAAGTTACAATTATTTGCCTTGAACTTGTCTTTTTTACCTCTAGTTGGGACCCTCGGGGTTACTTGCCTCACGTTTGGTGGGGTAGCAGGGATCGAAATTGGGTTTGTTGGGAGACCGCAGATCTCAATAGGAATGAGATCCTCAAGCTGAGGTAAGGGGTCTGTTTGTGACTCGTTAGCAAAAAGAGTGGGGGTCAAAGATAGTCTGGTTAAGGGGGAGGGAACTCTGATGATGTGTTACCTCTACTAGAAGCGCTGTTATGGGTACTAGCAGCGTAGTGTATACCTGGGAGAGATACAGAAGATGGGGCCAAGAGTGAGTCCTGTGAATTGATGGTGGTCATAGATGTGTTAGTTGGTAAAAAGGGCAGAAGAGATCCAACGGGAAGAGAAAGGCGTCTCTCTGTATGCTCAATGGCGTTAGCCACCACCCCGATGATTTTCTGGAGCATACGATCGATCGCCGTCAAGCTAGGTAATGCAGGCTTAGAAGGCCCCTGCTTTTTTGGAGGCATTGTTAGGAAACTAATTTTCCCCTATTTGTATATGTTAAAGAGGGAAACATGAAGGAGTGGCAAAAAGCAAATATCCAGTAATTGGAATAGTAGCGCTAGTGGGTTACACTATAGCATGTGACAACAGAGTCTACCAGCCTACAGATGACCAGGCGAGGGATAGTTCTTACTTCTGGTAAGTGATGTCAGAGGAAAGCCCCTTCTGCAGGACCAAGAGGGGGGGCAGAGCCCGGCCTCCTCCGGCCACTAACGGCCACGAACGGTCCCGCCCTTGTCCCGGGCTTCTCCCGGCGCGCTCCCGCGCCACGGGGATGTTATAGCAGTTAAATCCTGTCTGAGGCTGTGGGCCTGGTGATGGTCCGGGCCAGGTGGGCTAGGCCAGAGGGAGTCCTGGGACTTGCAGTCCCCCACAGGAAAGTGGTCGGAGATCAGCAAGCGCCACTCTCAGTCAGGGCGCTATGTGGCAGCGGTAGGTCCGTAGCAAAAGAAAACAACACCAGGGAAGGAAAATGCCTCTCATGAAATGAAAGTTTCCTGTGCACGCCGCAGTCACCTCAAGCGCAGCGGCACCCGCGTTAGCAGGTGCGGCAAGCTGTTTTCAAAGTTTTCAAAGCGCCTAAGGCTGCGGGCGCTTTCAGCAGGTGGGTCCTTAGCAAAAGCAAAACAACACCAGGGAAGGGAAATGCCTCGCATGAAATGAAAGTCTCCTGTGCACTCCGCAGTTACCTCAAGCGTAGCGGCACCCGCGTTAGCGGCACCCGTGTTAGCGGGTGCGGCAAGCTGTTTTCATAGCGCCTGAGGCTGCGGGCGTGGCGATGGTCCGGGCCAGGTGGGCTAGGCCAGAGGGAGTCCTGGGATTTGCAGCCCCCCACAGGAAAGCGGTCGGAGTTCAGCAAGCGCCACTCTCAGTCAGGGCGCTATGTGGCAGCGCTTTCAGCAGGTGGGTCCATAGCAAAAGGAAAACACCACCAGGGAAAGGAAATGCCTCGCATGAAATGAAAGTCTCCTGTGTACGCCGCAGTCACCTCAAGCGCAGCGGCACCCGCGTTAGCGGGTGCGGCAATCTGTTTTCAAAGCGCCTGAGGCTGCGGGCGTGGCGATGGTCCGGGCCAGGTGGGCTAGGCCAGAGGGAGTCATGGGACTTGCAGTCCCCCCACAGGAAAGCGGTCGGAGTTCAGCAAGCGTCACTCTCAGTCAGGGCGCTATGTGGCAGCGCTTTGAGCAGGTGGGTCCGTAGCAAAAGGAAAACAACACCAGGGAAGGGAAATGCCTTGCATGAAATGAAAGTCTCCTGCGCACGCCGCAGTCACCTCAAGCGCACTTAAAAATACATATTCCAAAATTTCATTGGAATACATTCCAAGAATGTCATGCTTAGTAACATTCCATGTTACTAAGCAACATGACAACATAACACATTCCTTTTCTTACCAGAAATGAATATTAAGAACAAAAATAAATAAATGAATAAGTAAAGAAAAGAAATAAAAAACAAGACGATTACATATATATATATATGTATATATATATATATATCCAAAAGGAAGCTTAGTACAGTCTAGTAAAAAATTTCCCCAACATGTGTCAAAATCTGTAACTGAGCAATTAAATACCAAAGAAATGAACCTATTTGTTAGCAACAATGTAATCTTTCAACCAACCCGGAGCCATCGTTCTCCTTTCAGAATGTTCAAAAGTGAAATCCTCAGCGGCCGTAGAACTGGCACTAGCATGCTCCTCGGCTCCCACAATGTCATTCTCCCTTGTTGTATCTGATGAATTGTCCTGATCGGTTCCTCCATCACCCTCTCCTGTAGTGACTTGTAAACTCTGTCCTTGCAGCAATTGATCATTATTACCTACATTCTCACCTATGTCATCCTTTCCAATTTCCTCGAGCAACCAATCAAACTCACCATGATTCATGCGTTCAGTACTCCTACTCTTCGCAATCCTGCTTAAGTTCCACACTTTTCCATTCTTCAATCTTACAGCATTTTGCAAAATTTCCACCACTTTTTCCGGTTCAAAGTATTGAGTCTCCACTTTGGGAACCATACTTGGTTTCTTGACATTCACCAATCACCCACCTTGACTCCATTTTCAATGTCATAATATTCTTTACTTTTACTATGCACAGCTTCCATATGGTTCCGATCTTCAGCCAAAGTCTATGATTCCACTCTCATAGGAAACAACCAACCAGGGGTATACATAGATCTTGGCTTTCAAACCCTCATTATTACAAAAGGGGGTAACTCTGTGGCGTTATTGCATGTGGCTCGGTATGCCCAAACAGTTTTACCCAACAGAGTGATCCAATCCTCATTGCCATTCATAGCCGCTTGAATGGTGCCTTTCATAAAGCGGTTGAACCTTTCAACCATTCCATTACCACTCGGGTTATATAGAAAAGTGATTCTGTGTTTTAGTCCCAGCTTCCCAAAATATGACTTGGTCTTATTAGACAAAATCTGCACCCCATTATCGCTGACAATTGATGCTGGGATGCCTTCTAAAGTAAAAACTTCATCTAAAAATGCCAATACAGAATCAGTATCCACACTACCAACACCTTGACCATAGGCCACCTTGGGAACATATCTATCAAAACAAATAATTATTGATGTGGCTCCCATATAGGTCCCATAATATCAATAGCCACCATCTCCCAAGGATCCTTAGGGCAAAATCCTTCACTCATAGGAGGCGAAAAGTCCACAAGGATTTATCAGCAATAGCACACGCACAGCAGTCACGCACCACTCTTACAACACAGAAATCCATCCTAAACCACCAGAAAAATATTTTGTGAATAGACTTAGTTCTGGCAATGCCTGCATGACCTTCATAGCACACCTCCATAATCATGCTGCAAAAAACTTCTAGAGGGATAATCCTTTCTCTTCTGGTTAAAATACCCTCTTCCAGGCTAAAATACCCTCTTCCACTGCCAATTCAAATCTCACCTCCCAAAAAGGTTTAATAGAGGAACTCAAAGAATCCTTTCTTGGCCATCTATCCAACATGTGCAATAGTACTTCTTGAAGTATTAGATATTTTACATACTCCGCTGCCCACTCACTTTTATCAATTACAGAAAATCCTTGGTCATGAACTAGAGCCACCTGGAATCCATTCCATTCCTCACCCTCACACTTTTCTAACATGGCTGGCATCCTAGACAGAAAATCATCTACCACATTAGCTTTACCCGGCCTGTAAGTCATCTTATACACAAAATTCTGCATATGCACTGATATTCTTGCAAGTCTCACAGATGCTGTGGTGGCTACCGCCATTGTCAGAATTTTGACCAAAGGCTTATGGTCACAACGTAGTGTGAAAGCCTTCCCCCAGATAAAAGATTAAAAATGTTCCAATGCCCATGCACATGACAACGCTTCCCTTTCGATGACTGAATATTTTTCTTCACAGGAAGCATAAGAAATTATATTTTCTTTCCCCATACTATCCAATTGGGACAGAACTTCCCCCAACCCATTGTTACTAGCATCTGTGGTAATGATGCTGTCTAAGGATGGGTCAAAACTACGTAGGGCTGTAGCACTAGCAATTGCCAATTTAATGGTCTTAAAATTCCCCACTTCACAATCTGAAGACCAAGTGACCACACTGCTCTTTTTAAGTCTCGCCTGCTAATGCGCTTGCGCATTGCTGGCGAGAGATATTGGGGCTTAACCAGAGCTTAACCATCGGGCGATTCCATGCAGTGCCCGTGAAAAGCACCTGCACATCAAAGCCATCTGCCTTCCTCCCACAGGCCTCCCCCACCGTGCGCTCTGCCTCAGGCATTTCTCCTCCCCTAATTATTCACTGCCAACGGCCGGCCGGCCGTACTTTCACTTTCACGGCCGCCAGGCCGTGCGACAGAGACGCTCTTATGAAAATGTAACTCAAGTTCAGCATCCTGCTGCCTCACCCCTCCCGCAACATTATTTGCTTGTTTTGTTTTGTCCCTCCCACAGTGCAGGAACTAAGTACATTACTTTTACGCTTTGGTTGTTTAGGCAACTATTTTTATGTCTCGCCTAGCGCTGCATGCTCTGCGAGAGCTATAGTCATCGATTCATGTACTTGCGGCGGTATATAGATGAGTTTTATTACTGTGGGTACGCACTTTCTTCATTAAACTGAAGGCCTCACGCCAAGTCGCCGACAGCTGCGCTTGGTTTAGCTCACCGGTCACACCCTCCAAAGTATCTTTCTTTCTTTCTTTGATGCTTTCTTTTCTTCACCCCGACCTTGCAGCGCCAACCCTTTTCTCTGAGTTGTACTGTCCCGTCTTCCGAACTTGCTTGCACTAAACGCTCCAGGTGCAATGTGCTCCCCCCTAATCCAGCAGTTGCCTCTTCCCTTCACGGCACTCCTAGTCATAACTCTTCGGTACTTCCCTCTTTCCCATGTCATTTACATTGCCTCCCTGTCAGTGCCTGCTAAAAGAATTATGTCCTAGTACCCCTTCAGCCCACTCTACTTTTACACAGCAGCCATGTTGCGCTGTACGTGGTTTTACTTTGCAGCTCATTCTCGCTATAGTCTTAATGTGGCCGCGCCCCTCCTAAGGTGGGCTATACAGGACACACAGCTCTATGGTACACTGTTAGCCTTGTTGCACTTTCCTCTCTTTAGTAGGTGTCCCCAACATGGCCACTGAACATGTTCCATAATGCTGACGCACACAGGATCGCTGTGCATGCGCACTACAGCTAGACAGCCACAAGCACGAACACTCAAAACTATTTCCAACAACCCGCGTTTCCAACAACCCGCATGTACACGCTGGCTTCCCCTCCCACTAGTCGTAGGCACTGCAGGGCACTGCTCTGCTGATCTCTCAGGCTTCCCCTGCCTGCTCGCCAGCGCAGGACGGGAGCTGTTTGACACACTGATGCTGAGGACAAAAAAGGAGCTGCTGCCATTTTCGCAGTGTGCACTGCTCTGCACGGCCAAGAGCGGCTTATAGAACACATATCCGCACCACCACAAACTAACAACCCATGCATGAGCAGACCTAGACCACGGTGCCCGGCCCTGGCTCTGGGCTGAGGCTCATGGGCTGCCGCCGACACACCTCCTGCCGTACAGCGCCCGCAGCTCAGTAGGTGGCACTGTGGAACCAGCGGGCAAAGGGCATCCCAAGAGCTAGCTTCGAGCAAGATAGGTCTTCGCCCCACCTATCTTTCTCTGCCAGCCCCTTCTACATTCCCCGCAGTCTCCTTTCTCCTGCCACCCTTCACCCCACCCCTAAAGCTTCTCACCCACTGCCCTTTACCCTTTTCATCCACTGCTCCTTTACTCCCCAGCTTCCCTTCTCTACTCCCGCT
This sequence comes from Lissotriton vulgaris, assembly GCF_964263255.1. Lineage (NCBI taxonomy): Eukaryota > Metazoa > Chordata > Amphibia > Caudata > Salamandridae > Lissotriton > Lissotriton vulgaris. Next base: position 1,207,402,482 of record NC_141697.1, read on the forward strand.
GCACTGCCTTCCTTGTCGCTCTACTGCATTCTTCGCTCGTCTGCCCCGCCTGTCCTCTCCTTCTGTCCCTCAAGCCCCACTCGCCCCCCTTCCGTCTCACCCACTTCACGCTCCTCATTGCCTTGTATCCTATTTAACCCCAACCCCTCTTACATCCCCCTGCATTCACAATGCAATAGGTCTCCCATTTGTGCAAAGTTAAGCTATTGGCATAGTCATTTACAATGCAAATAGCTCAAACTCTCCTAAATGCGAGACCTATTGCATTGCAAATGCTTGTTTAGCAACTGCGGATATTAAACATTTTTTTAGCAAAGTGGGAGCATATTTAGAGCAAAATTTTTCCATACATAGAAATGATCAAATATCCTCCTTACTAGTAGGTATAGGAGATTCCACTATAGCAGACACCAAGGTAGGTTTGGGTTTGACACCTGACTTGTCAATAACATGATACAGGTAAGTGACGCTTCTTTCTGAAAGTTTGCACTTAGTATGTTCCACAGTAAGATCTTTGTCCTCTAGACTACTTAACACTCTGCTTAATCTAGATGAATGCTCCTCTTTATAAGAGCCAAAAACAAGAATGTCATCTTGAAAGAAGGGGACACCTTGTTCGTTACTGAATAGTGGAACTTAAACGCAGAAAAACAGCAGCTCCTGAAGCTATCAGAAAGGGCACACGCCTGAATTGGAAGCAAACAAATGGAGTGACAAATGATTTGAGCTTCATAATTCTGTTGACAAATCTGGTGATATGTAGCTGAAAGGTCTAGTTCGGGGTAAAAATTCAGACAGGTTACCATCTCATTGATTTTTGGCAGAGGAAATCTGTCCATCACTATGTTGTTATTCAAATGTCTTAAATCCACACATAGCCTAATCTTGCAGTTGCCATGTCTGGCTAGAACTATAGGAGAAACCCACTCAGAAACCTCAATCGGCTCTATTATGTGTGCAGCCACTAACCTATATAATTCTTTTGAAACTTCATCCCCGACTAGTATTGGAATGTTGCAACATTTGTGTGCCTTAGGTACAGCAGTCTCCTTCAAAATTATTTTATGTTCGAAGCCTTGAAGATTGCCTAAAACATCACTGAATACCTTAGGAAATCTTCTCAGCATCCTGTAACCCATAGAACTCTCATGAACTACCAAAACTTGCTCCTTACTATTTGGATCTAAAATAATGTGCAGTTGCTTCTGGTCGAACTATCCCAGAACCGGTGGACCTGTCTTGGCAATGTACAATTTGTCTCTACACTTCCTTTCCTTGAACTTGACGGTGAACTAGCAGTAACCCAATAAATCAATGGTTTCTCTACAATAACCTTCTGGATGTATGTCCGGCTCTACTGATTGTCTACCAACTTTCTGTATTAAAGAAGATTCCCACAATTCTTCATTTATGATAGTGTATCAATGTTTATGTTTACCCCACCAATTTCCATCCAACAGTCTTGTTTGTTCTTGCAAGTCTTGTCGTTGATATTAAGTACATGATTGTTACGTAACTTCATGACCAATTTGATAGTGCAAGTATTATCACCACCACAATCTTCATCTGCCACACATTCCCTGCCATCATCTTCAATATCAGACATTTGCCCTCTTCCTTCTACACACTTTTGCAAAATGGCCCTTAATGTCACAATTACCACATTGGTGTTTGGCAGCTGGACAATTCTTGCTCTATGCTAGATGCTCTGTGCTACCACATCGATAACTTTTAACTCGAGTTCTGAACTTCATACTGTCTCTAACCGGTGTAAATATTTTTTTTTATTCTGCAGCACTGCAGACTTTGCTCACAATCTCCTTGACCAAAAGGTTCTGCTTATGAGCACTAGCACATCTGCTAGAAATCTCTGCTTTACATACTAAGGCAAGAATGTCTTCTAATGATGCATCACCATTAACCAAAAGCCTCTCCTGTATAGCTGGGTTACTGGCATGCATGACTACTTGAACCCTGATCAGTTCGTCCTGCAGGGTACGCAATCTACAATCCAACACCAACTTTTTAAGATCAGACACATACTCACCCACAGGTTTTGGCTTGCCTGGTTTCCGCTGTAAAAACGTAATACTGGTTATACCCATACACACTTTAGGCGCAAAATAATTATCAAGGTGCAATAACACTAAGGCATATGCATTAAGATCCCCAGGCACAATAGTTTTAGTCATTTCCTGGAATGCGTTTAACCCAATAGGTCCTAAGGAGTGAAACAGTAGCCTTTTCTTTTGCACAGGAGCCATTTTGCCAGCTTCATCCACAGCTTCAATGTAATATGGAAAATAAGCCACCCATTCTAACCATTTGAGGGAAGGATTCTGATCCAGAAGTCCAAAATACCTTGGGTGGGCTGTTCTAGCTTTGGGTGCCATGGTGAGTGGACTTGTTCAGTGTCCTTACTTCACCTTAAGACTAGTTTACTGTCTGGGGCTTCACCACAACCACAGCAAAAACTGTGAAATGTAAGTGAAAATGTAAATAAACTGGAGAGAATTGCCAAATCAGAACTCACTCAAACCATCACAAGCTAATTACTGTGTTAGAATCATCCGTCGGTAATCTGGTAATTAACACAGACTCCGTGTAGAAGCGCTGTAGAGAGGCAAACAATAAAGTCTCCTTCCAATGCTTATTGGAGAGAAAAAAACAATATAGCCGCTGTGTAAGGTCACGTAGTGTGACCCAACGCGATGATGTCACTTCCTAGACCTGTAGTATCCTTCATGTCGAGCAGTAGAGAACACTTGCTTGTGCATGGTGCATGGGTAACACGCGCTGTGTGTGCGTGAATCAAAAATTTGCTAGCATTCGCGCCAAGAATTTTCAATTTTATTAAGGACACGGAGGCGAGGATTATGCTTCTCTATTCTTTACTGCAAAATCACAGCAGCCAATAACAACATACAATTAGTTCAAATTAACTACATTTCCTGTGATGCTTTCTCATAAGCCACGCCTCCACTGCCCATAAGAGCCTTTCGCACAGTCCCATAATCTTCTTTCTTTGCAGGGAACAAAAGTCCAATAATTAACCAGAACAGATCCGAACGTCCTCCAATGTGGAAGAATAAACCAGGAATCCTTCAAGCATAAGCTCTTGCGAGCATCCGTCTTCTGATCAGACTTCTTATCCGATCCTGAAACAGACTGAAATAGAAAAACCCGTAACCACTGTATAACAAGACATGTTTTGATGGGCGGGTAAACTTTAGTACAGATTATTAAAGCCGGGTGGGATAATCCTTGCCTCCATGTCTTAAATAGAATTGAAAATTCTTGGCGCGAACGCTAGCAAAATTTTAATTCTATTACAGGACCGGAGGATTCAGATTATGCTAGTTTAACACTTTCCAAAAACTACTGATGTAATATCTCCCACCGGCTTGTAATAAAAAGTTTTGAATGTTGATTCAGAAGACCAATCAGCACGACGCATGATATCCTGAATATTCAAACCCAACATATATGACTTGGAGGCCATAGCGCCCCTGACAGAATGCGCTCCAAATATTTGGAGGTCAATACCAGCTTCCTGCATGATATATCCAATCCCTCTGGCAATAGTGACAGACGCCACTGGCTTATACGGTTTCTGTAAAGCAATTAACAGCTGATAACAACCTTGAGGTATCAATACCCTTGTACATTCCTCATACACTTTTAAACATTGTACCACACATAATTTTTCATTATCAGGAAACGCATTGTAATCAATGTGTCGTGACAGAGTCTTGGTATGACCAGTAATCTGAAACTAAACTCCCTCTGGAGTAAATACTCTACCTGCAATGTAGAGAGCACTTACATCCGAGGAACGTCTGCACGCCGACAGACATAGCAACATAGCTAACTTGGCAGATAACTGCTTCCTAGAAAGGAGATTGTTAGTTGGCCAACGGTTGAATAAGGAAATGACCAAAGAAACATCCCAGACCCGCATATTTGGGTTTAGGTGGGTTGGAGACACGAATGCCTTTAAGAAGCTTGCATACGACCGGATGCATGCCAACTGGTTTCCAGTCCTCCAGCTCATGACCCGCTGAAATGGCTGATCTAAAATTGTTGACCGAGCGATAAGCAAGGCCCTCCGAAGCTTTATTCGAGAGAAAATTTAACACCTGGGGTAGTTCCGCCCTCACGGGATCCAAATGCCGTTCCACGCACCAAACCACCCAGTTTTTCTAGGCCGATTAGTAGCGTTTCCGCGTTGAAGGGGCCCAAGCCTGTTTGATGAATTCAGAAGCTTTGTCAAAAACTCCTGTCATGTGCCACTGCTGCCTGAAAGCCTCCATGCCATCAGTGTGAGGACTCCCTCTAGAATCATCGGATGGCGTTCCATGAGAGGGCCCAGGAGTAGCGATGTCGACTCGGGAAGCAACCTGGGAAGATCGCAACTCCACTGTAGCAACATTGGGAACCAAGGCTGGGCTGTCCACCACGGCGTCACCAGGACTATCTCTGCTGATTGATCACCTGTGGCATAACCCTTGGGATCAGTAGGAATGGGGGAAAAGCGTACTGCAGTGCACCCAACCAATCCTGAAGGAATGCATCGGTTGCCAGAGCCATTGGGTCCGGTCTCCAGCTGAAGAACTGACGAACCTGGCATGTGAGCCTGGAGGCGAAAAGGTCAGTCTGAAATGGACCCCAAATGTCCTGTATCCATTGAAAGACCTTGGGAAGCAACTTCCAGTCGCTGTGGTCCCTGAGATGTCTGGAATTCCAGTCCGCTACCTGATTGGACTGGCCCGGGATGTATTCCGCAATCATCGAAATTTGGTGATTGAGGCAATAGTGCCAAAAATCTTTGGCCATCTCGACAAGAAGAGACGATCTCGTGCCTCCCAACTTGTTGATATACCTCACCGCCGACACAATGTCCATGCGGAGGAGGATGCAGCAAGAGGTCTGCTTTGGGATAATGTTCGAATTGCGAAGGAACCCGCAAGAAGCTCCAGACAGTTTATGTGTAAGGACAACTCTTGCGGAGACCATCTTCCGCCTGTGGAGATGTCTCCGCAGCGTGCGCCCCAGCCCCAGCGGCTGGCGTCGGACACGATAAATACCTCTGGTAGGGAACCGAAAATTGCCCTACCGTTCCACGCATCCACGTGGTCCAGCCACCATTGAAGCTCGGTCCTGACCTCCTGAGACAACGGAATGATGTCCGTTTAGGACAGCCCCTTTTGGATATGTTGCATCTTTAGACGCTGCAAGGCCCTATAGTGAAGAGGGCCTGGGAAAATGGCCTGAATTGAGGAGGCCAAAATTCCCACCAACCTGGCTATGGCTCCGAGCAAGACCATCTGTCTTCTCAGTAACGTTAGTATCTCTTTCTCGAGATCCTTCAACTTCGTCTTCGGAAGGCACAACTGAGCTGTCCTCGAGTTTATCGTGAATCCGAGAAAGTATATTGTCTGCGTCGGGGAAATGACTGACTTGGAAAGGTTGATCACAAATCCCAAGCTCTGCAGGAGCGCAGTCATGAGTTGCAGATGCTGTAGAAGGATGTCCTGACTCTGAGCCATGAGTAAGATGTCGTCCAGATAAATGATTAATCGCACAGCCCGCTCGCGCAGGTGGGCAACAACTGGCTTCGTCATCTTGGTGAAACACCATGGAGCTGATGAGAGCCCGAAAGGAAGGGCCAGATATTCGTACCACTGACCGTTCCACCGGAATTGAAGGAAGCGTCGGTGCGGAGGAAAAATCGGAATGGAGAGATAGGCGTCCTTGCGATCTAACCTGACTAGCCAATCTCCCTCCTGCAACAAGTCAGCTAGAAGATGGATTCCTACCATCTTGAAATGGTTGTAAGTGAGAAACTAATTGAAGTCCTTCCGGTTCAGGACGAGCCCTTTTCCACCTCCCTTTTTCTGTACTAGAAATATGTTGCTGCAAAAACCGTGAGGCCCCTCGTTGCAAGGGGCTGTCGCGTGTTTCTGCAGCAACTCTGCGATTTCTTTGTCTATAAAATTGCATTCTTGTAGGGAAAAATGGAGATTCGCAGGAAGTTCTAGCTAAAACGGAGGAGAGTAAAGCTCCAAGTGAAAACCCATGATAGTCTGCAACACCCACGCATCCTGGGTCAGTTTCTGCCAATTCAAAAGACAATGCTGAGTGCGACCCCCCAAAGGTAGATGAGAATGGTCCTTTACACTCACCTGAGGACTGCTGGGCTTTAAAGTTTGCTCTGTTGCCGCCACTCTGGAACCGTCCCCGATTGAACCTGCGACGAGAGGGGTAGAAAGTGCCTCCACGTTTGGAATCCCACTCCCCTCTGCCACGTCCAAAATCGCCTCCATGGGAGCCTTGCTGGAAACTGCGGCCTGATGAGCGGCCCCTGCCTCGTCCAGCCCTGTTAAAAACCCTCTGCTGAAAAACTCTTTGATTCCAGTTCGTTTTTTCTATGGACGTAAAGGTTCTGACGTATTTTGACACGTCTTTAACGAAGTGCTCTCCAAAAAGATGTCCACCCGCTAAGGGCCCGGGTTCAGCGTCTCCCAGTTTGGTGAGATTACTGTCCATTCTAATGAGCAGTGATTTGCGCCTTTCGGATGAAATCGCACAGTTGGCGTTTCCTAGTAAGCATATTGCCCGCTGGGTCCAGCCCGCGAGGATGTCAGGGTCCACAGGAGCAGAGTTATCCATGGCCATTTCCAGAATTTTCGTCAAGGGACCAACAACTTGTCCTGACATTCGCCCCATGCGCGGTCTATGCCTCTTTTCGGATCCTTGGTAAATTTCTTCAAGAACGTGAGGAGGCTCGCGTCTATTTCCGGCGTTTCCGCCACCTTATCGGGAATGTCCGGCCGGGGAAATTCCGACCGAAGTTGGTTGCGTACCTCTCTAGAGAAACTCTTTAGGAGATTCTCGTGTAAGTAATCAGATACCGCAGGAGGTGGGGTCCAGTCCGAGGACCGGGGGTGCATTATATCGGTAGGATCAAACGTGAATGGGGTATTTGGAAGCTCCGAAACAGACTGGCTGGATGTTTTCACCTTTTTCGGTGGAGGAGGATCCTCGGAAGTATTGGTGTTGGTATCGGTGCCAGTTGTGGTGGTATCAGTGTCAATGTGCAACTTTTGTTTACATTTCGCCTTAGCCCCTGAATAAGAGTGGTCACCTGCCCCACTTCTGGGCAGCGCCGACAGGGCATGCGCATGCGGCCATTGTCGTCCGGCATCTGTGCCCCCACCAGAAGCCGAAGCTCCAGCTTTCTTCCTCTGCGGCTCCTTGTCATAGCCATGGCGCTTGGCAAAGCTCTCAAGCTGCCTCTTTATAGGTCGCAATGCAGCAGCCAAAGCCTGGTGAACGGTTTGGGGAACCGTGCTCTCAATTTCTTTGTTCACGGAGGACTGGACCGAGGCGCCCAAAGCCTCCACCAGGCTGTCTTCTATGACAGTCTCCTGCTGTCCTTCAAATACCTCCTCCTCATCCTCATTAGGGTATCTAACCCAATCATCCATGACCACAAAGTTGGAGTGAAGATAAGTATTGCCAAAACTAGAAAAACACTATACACCCTGAGGAGTAAGGGGGGGGGGGAGGCGGGGGGGGGGGATCAGCCCACTTGCACACAATGATAAGAACAATACTCAGTAGAGTCTCAACCCCCTCAGCAATGCTGTATTCCACAGGTCAGAGACCTAAGCCAAACAATAGTAGCAGTATTAAGAGCGTGTGAGCACTCCAATGGCTATGATTTTACAACCCAAAAGGCTATTCTGAGGTAGAGCAGTAATCCTGATGAAAAATGTGTGCTGGTAATGCCCTGAAATTCGCGCCGAGGTGCGCCGCACAAATCGCGCCCAAAAATAGCCCAAAAGCGGCCCAAATGCGCGCGATGGGGAGCGCACGTCGGCCGAGAGCCCCTCTAGAGAAACTCTTTAGGAGATTCTCGTGTAAGTAATCAGATACCTCAGGAGTTGGGGTCCAGTCCGAGGACCGGGGGTGCATTATATCTGTAGGATCAAAAGTGAATGGAGTATTTGGAAGCTCTGAAACAGACGGGCTGGATGTTTTCGCCTTTTTCGGTGGAGAAGGATCCTCGGAAGTATTGGTGTCGGTATCGGTGCCAGTTGTGGTGGTATCAGTGTCAATGTGCAACTTTTGTTTACATTTAGCCTTAGCCCCCGAATAAGAGTCGTCACCTGTCCCACTGCTGGGCAGCGCCGACAGGGCATGCGCATGCGGCCATTGTCGTCCGGCATCTGTGCCCCCACCAGAAGCCGAAGCTCTAGCTTTCTTCCTCTGCGGCTCCTTGCCATAGCCATGGCGCTTGGCAAAGCTCTCAAGCTGCCTCTTTATAGGTCGCAATGCAGCAGCCAAAGCCTGGTGAACGGTTTGGGGAACCGTGCTCTCAATTTCTTTGTTCATGGAGGACTGGACCGAGGCGTCCAAAGCCTCCACCAGGCTGTCTTCTATGACAGTCTCCTGCTGTCCTTCAAATACCTCCTCCTCAATCATCCATGACCACAATGGTTGAGTGAAGAGAAGTATTGCCAAAACTAGAAAAACACTATGCACCAGGAGGAGTAAGAGGGGGAGGAGGTGGGGGGGGGGGGGGGGGTTAGCCCACTTGCACACAATAAGAACAATACTCAGTACAGTCTCAACCCCCTCAGCAATGCTGTATTCCACAGGTCAGAGACCTAAGCCAAACAATAGTAGCAGTATTAAGAGCGTGTGCGCACTCCAATGGCTATGATTTTACAACCCAAAAGGCGATTCTGAGGTAGAGCGGTAATCCTGACGAAAAATGTGTGCTGGTAATGCCCTGAAATTCGCGCCGAGGTGCGCCGCCCAAATCGCGCCCAAAAATAACCCAAAAGCGGCCCAAATGCGCGCGATGGGAAGCGTACGTCTGCCGAGAGCCACGCTGCACGTGCGGCATTTAAGGGCGATTAGGGAAGCCCTGACGCCGGCTCAAGGAGCGCCACAAAGGGGAGAAGGCCGAGATAAATGAGGCTCCACTGATCGGGAAACCGCAACTGCCAGGTCAGTGACCGATAAGTATGCCAGCGACTGTTAACCGCGTTGCATCTTCAACAATAACGGGTACTTTGAGAAACATACGCAAGCAACTCCCGTATCGGAGATCGCAGCGCGCTGTAATGCCGGCATGCACTCACTCCTAAGGCAGCAACAGCGCGGCAGTAACTCGAGCATAAGTCACAACAAAGGCAATGAATATAAGCCAAACAGTCACTCTCAAACAAATAATCACCATCAATACTACAATCACAGTCAATGACAATCAATACCAATTAGCATAAGCGATCTAACGGGGAAGGCGCACTTAACTCTTGCTGTGAGCAGCAACGAAAGCGGAATATGGGACTGTGCAGACGGCTCTTATGGGCTGTGGAGGCGTGGCTTATGAGAAAGCATCATGGGCAATGTAGTTAATTTTAACTAATTATATATTGTTATTGGCTGCTGTGATTTTGCAGTAAAGAATAGAGAAGCATAATCTGAAGCCTCCGGTCCTGTAATAGAATTGCAGGAATCGGAAGCCCTCGCAAAGCCTGGATGCCCTCGTGAAGCCTGAAGAAACCAACCTCGCTGGCAACCATCACTCCAGAACATGGGTCGGTAAATCCATATGGTAAGCGCGGAAAGGAACAAAGCACTTAACATTTATCGTAGAAGTCGTTCCAATACAGGATCTAAAAGGGAACAGACTTGAAAATCCAGGAGTGACAGCCTTTGGAAGCGAATGACTTAAATCACAGTAAATGGCAGTTTTCTTAGGTTCGAATCAGTCTGCTCCGCGTCATCAGTGTTGAAAAGGAACAAACTGCAACCATTAATTTGGGTTTCCTTTATTGCAGCTAAAGAGCACAGGTAAACAAGTCTATATCATAATGTGTCCACCTACCAACGCCTCAATAAGTATACACTTAAAAATACTAATTCCAAATGTCATAGGAATACATTCCAAGAATGTCATTCTTAGTACCATTCCATGTAACTAAGCAACATGACAACATAACAAGGTTGCAGATGGATCCCACCCACTGGCATTCTTTTTTTTAAAGATTCTGTGCAATGAAAGCTTTCTAACTGTTATAGAAGAAACCTAACTCCCCACCCTCCAGTAGACAGACACAGCATTCGGTATCCTACAGAAATCTCCATAGAGGGAAATCTAGGTCCATTCTAGAACATTCAATTAAAAGATAGGTAGACACATTGCACCAGCACAGCTTTCCCATCAATCAGCAAAGTTCTACAGCCCGCTTGGCCTATTGTCCCCTGCACTGTTAACGGGCTACACCACATGGGAGTGGTCTTGCCAGGCCCCCTCATACCTTCTAATATTTCCTGGGGCAGCCTGATTAACCGTTTCTGCCTCCGTTGACAATCCCACCAGAAGAACATTCCCAGTAACGCAAGTTTCGGATGGTGGACGCAACTCATTTTTGGGGACCGGGGATTATTTTTCCTCAACAGACTTTGATAGCAAGAGAGAGGAAAACATAAAAAAAAGGGACATGAGTAAGGGAAAGAGGAAAAACTAGTGACAATGGAAGAAAGTACAGATGAAAACGCCCCGGCTAAAGAGAGAGAACGAGAAGGTGTCTGGTGGATTAAAGCGACATAAGGTGGAATCGACTACTCAGCCTTGGTATTCATCACCCTGCCCTTTGAAAGCACCATCCGTGGCTTCAGAGTAAAATCTTTGGCCCAGGTGCTTATTTGATTTTCTTCTTTACAAATTAAGCACTTAATTGTCTGGAGCCTACCTCTGGCACTGCGGATCCAGGGTTACCAAATGCCAAGGAGACTAGCCTTGATTTCAATTCATGCTTCTTCCTTCCCTCACTGTACATCTTCGGTCTCTTTATCTCACACTTGGAGGGTCTTTTTCATCCCTGCTTCTCTCTTTGTCACTGTTTACCCAACAGCCTCTTACCTTTTTCTCCCTTCTCTGTCTTTCTCTTGCCTCTATTGGGTAAATGGTTGATCATGAAAATTAAGTCCCGTTCCCCAAAAATAAGTCCCATTCCCTACCACCTGTACAAATTAACCAGCGGAAAGAACTAATTTAAATCCAAAATGTACATCACAGAATAGTTACATATTTCTCTCTAAAAAGAACCTGTACTTCGTTGTACCTATAGTGCCCCTGGATGTGTCCCAAAAGCTTGTGGTGTAATCCCAAAACACACCACTTCTGGTCACAAACAACTTTATTCCCACCCAGCTCTAAATTGTTCTTTAAACTTATTAAAAAAAAAAGTCAAGAGCAACAGTTCTTATGGAATTACTTTTGCTTTTGTTACAACATACATTTTCATTCTGATGGTGACAGTAACAGCGGTTATTAGTCCCATCAGGAAAATAAGAACCACAAGCATGCTGCAGTTCTGTTTACTTTCTCTAGCAAAATGAGGAAATACCAGGGAATTATCAATTGCCTCTGTAATTCCGAAATTCTAAGAGTTCAATCTGGAATCTCCATTCATTCCTCACACCATGGTTAACTCCTAAGGTGCGGAATCGCCACTCATGCATTTGTGCACTCCTAATGTGGCCACGAGAGGTCAACATCAATGAGAAAATAAATCCAGTCACTTTTGCCACCATTAGTGATGACCACTAAATCAAATTATGCAAATAGTTGCTCTGTTCTTGGGCCATTGGTCTGACGGCATCTGCACGATTTAATTTAATATAGCCCAATCCATACTTGGAAAGTCCTCAAAGCTTTTCTGAGGCAAATGTAATTCAATCTAACGTAAGCGAAGCAGTACGTTATTAAAGATGCTTAGACTCAGAAACCGGAGGGACTGCCGTCCCTGTCTAGTGGTTGTATGAAACAACCGCACTTTCCTTTACCACGCATTCATTAACAATGCGGGAGGAACAAGGAGTGCGTCTGAACCACACATTCCATTTACAACGCAAGTGATTACAACGACTTGCCTTAGGAGGGTTCTTGACTTTTGACTGTTTACACAGTGCAAAGGCTGGTGAAATTTAAAAATTTGGTAACATTTCCAAATGAGGGTCCGGCATCGAGCAGGAGTGTCAATATAAATATGCCAAAATGTCAATCTTAACTACAGAGATGCGACGGTGCCGTCATTTGTAGTTCACATCTATTTCAACTACGCATTTTCTTATTTTTTGGTGTTCCATTTTGCCACTTCAGAATTTTGGAATTTTCAATCCTTTAGGTCTGATCACTTTAAAACACGATAGGTGCAATATCTTATGTTAGGGCACATCACATGCAACAGGTATGCAAGACTCCTCCTTCTCCAAAACTAGGCATCTAGAGCATGCCTGGAGTAAGCAAAGAAATATATAACTACGTTATAATTTGACCAACTTCTGAAGCACAACGACTAATCACAATTCCATATATATTGGTCTTTGCTGCTTCTATCGCACCAGAAGAACATCCCTTCTCAAAATTGAGCCTGTTACATGAAGGCATTTGTGTAACACATTCTGCCATTTGCACAGCCCTGTGCTTTATACAGGTCAGGTCACTTTCCTTGCTGGTCTGCGGGTTAACATGGTACACCAAAGTCTGATTTAGTTGCTGATCATGCATTATGGTCATTGTGCCCTGGTCATATCCTCGCTAGGTGGCTAAGTCTTATTCATGGAGTTGTAGGATCATGGTTTTTACCGGTCTACGGCTTTGTCAATTGCTTATGCATCTTCTTGGTCGACAGACCTGCCCATTCCCCAACAGACTGAGAAGTGGGTAGTCTTTCTTGGGGTCAAGTAGTCATGTCCCATGATAATCAAATGCATGGAGCATCTGGGCTTGTTGGATCCAGGTAGAGGTTCTGTTGGATGCTAGCTTGGGGGACAACATGATTAAAAATAAACACATACATTGAGTAACCTGCGAGTACAGAGTTGACCAACTATGAGGCATATCTCTAGAGTATTTATGAACGCATGGTGTCTTGTTTAATGTTGAATGGATGTTTGACCAATTTGTACCACGGATTTTGTAGCATCCATTACTATTTGGTGCCAAACTTTGAGGCTTCTTGATTACTGATCGCATGTCACATCCCTAGCCGCAGTGGCAGCAAAGAACTGTGTTGTCACCCAAAAAAAAAGGAGTAATTCACAGTATGCCCGGTAATCCAGGTGGAGAAGAGTAGAACAGATGCAACTTTTTAAAAGCAAGGATACTGCCCACCACTGTCTAATTTAGGCAGTTTCAAGAGAAATCTGTTTGTGACATGAGGAGAACTTACAAAACCTTTTCAAGACCCAGTTTTTGCTTACTCCCCCCTTAGTGGAAAGAGGACTGTATTGAGCAGGTGTTCATGACCTCACCTCAACTCGTGCCCATTAGGCAGACAATCTGCAATTGGACATTCCCGAACCAGAATATCACCCTGCACATGCAAATGAAACAGTTTGTAGGTTGCAGCTTCACCTTTCTCATTTTAGGAAGGAAATAACATTTCTGGGAGACACAACAGTAGCATGAAAACAAAAGACAAGCTATGCTGCGTCCATGCACAGCTCAGAGAAGTAACCAATCTTTCAGCACTTGTATTGATTAACTTCTCATACAGGCAATAACAGCTACGCAGCGGTCTCCTATTTAGAAAATCACTCAATTTTCATAATACATAAAATTATCCCTGTAACTTGTTTCAAATATTTTTGACATAGCCACTCTTTCCAGAAACGGTGTAGATAGGCTACAAAATACAGTACACACAAAGATATTATACATGAGATAAATTACAGCTGCCGTACATTTTAAGGACATTGCAAGTCACAGAGGAGTACCATGACCACAGAGATGGAAGACAAGATTATGGAACTCCAAGGTGACTTGGAATATCCTTATCATGTACAGCAAGGGGTACTTTATCCCTTATAATGCATGGCCACACCATCATCTTTCCCAAAAACCACTTACATCCTTGGTGTGCAGGGCTTTCATATGACAGAGAGCACGTTCGCTAACATGAACAATAAAAATAGATTGTTGAGTGCAAAATGAAACATTGAAAAAAAGCTGTCAGATATCTGTTGCAAAAAGATATTAGAATCAATTTAATGCAAGTCAGCTCGGAATGTGTAGAAACATTCTAAATATTCTCTAATTACCCAAGGAGTGCAAGAAATAAACATGTCGCCATAAATATCTCTTTTCTCATTGTGACATTACAGCTGTAAAAACAGAGTAGAAGAAACGCCAATTTTCTTTACACAGCTGCTTGAATTATGCACCATGACCGGTCCTTCCCCTGAGGCATTGTGACGCCAGAACTCAACTTTAATAAGTTATTACATTGAGTTCTGGCATCATTTCTTTATAATCGTCGACAGGGTGCGTCAGAAGTCGCTGATTATAAAGAAATTAGAGCCGGTTTTATAATACAGGGATTGTAGACCCCAACGTATTATAGTGTAACTAAAAAGGCATAGAGTTGTTATCGCTCTTTTGTGTTACGCTGGAAAGATTTATTAAGCACATATGCACCCAAAAGGTCGCTTTTAATGTACTCATTTTCACCAATGAAACTCCAGAAATTAAACCTCATGCAAGCTTCGAGTTCAAAGACAGGATTTGTGATGTGAAAAAAAATAAGCTTCAGGATTTTTTTTTTCAAACAAAAAGAATTGATTAAATTGCAACCAACTCATGAACCCAAAAAAGTTTATTAAAAACAAAACGGTCAGCAAAAATAGATATTCTTTCACGATTACGGTTTCAAATCTAAATCCATAGCTCAACAGCAAAGTGTTTCTATTGAATCAAGCATGAAGAGGGAGTTCTTTGAACAAAGGAGGAGACACAAAGAGAAGGAAAGGGTTTGTTTCGCGGCGCTATCTCGCACCCCTAAGCATACGCTTAAATAAATTAACGTCAGGCATGTTCTTGACTTAGAATGAGGACAACAGTATTCAACATTACTCAAAACTTAAGTAGCAACTGTTCAAACAATAAAATGGATGATCAGTAACAAAAATAATGGTTAGTTTCCCAGGCAATCTTATGGAGTCCAAAAGGAATGGCATACTATCCAATGCTGCAAAGAGATGTGGGCCATGTAAAATCAACGTCTTCATTATGCCACTTGATCGCCTTTTTGTTGGGAGTGTCACCGAATACGTTGTGTTCCTTTTTAGGGCAAGCGCACAGCAGATGGACATCTTTCAGTGGTGTGTTGAAGGTCCAACAGACCAACAGGCCTTGCACCCGAGCAGTGTCCACCTGGGTTCAACAGGTGACGTGCGCCTCGAAACAGCGACTACATTGTCAGTCTATTTATTTCATGTACTTGTCCTGCTGGTCGGCCAGGATTTTGGCTGAAGACTTTGCATCGAAGAACAGTTCGCTGATTTCTTCTACGTGTTCCTTCTCGATACTGTCCTTCCCGTTAATCTTGGCCAGCAGGTTAGCCGGTGTCAGCAACTGTACAGAGTACCTATGTGGAGAAATACTAAAATTACTCACGGAGCACCTAAGAAAATCCTTGAAGGAATTGTAATTTGTGCCTAGTGTGAGATAGCGTTAATTTATTGATTGAGGCAAAAAACACAACAACAACAAAAAAATGAACGAACAACATTTGCAATAGTTTTACTAGTGTTATTACAACTTATTCCAAGTTTTGAGCTGCCTCTTAAAACAGTCACACATCTAAATGAGAATCTTTGCCTTCTGTTCTCTTTGGCAATCAACAAATTCAAAAAGTGCGCCTCTTTGATGAGCAGAAATATTGGACTCTTCATTTGCAAAAACTATAGGAAGGTGAAAGGGAGATGCTGAAGATGAAGGGTAACACTTATGAACTAACAAGCAGTGAAAACGTAGCACATGCAAACAACACACAAAACAAGAACTTGAATAGCAATCACTAGGAACTAACTCTACCCCGCACACACGGTCCTCCTTGCGGGGAAGGGGGGGGGAAGGGGGGGCAGGGAGGGGGCAGAGCTATCGCAAGGCTGGAGCCTTCGTTTGTAAGCACACACCATTCTATATCCTAAAGGGACAACGGTTTTAGGAATCAAAGATGTCATCCTCAAATGCTGACGACACGCAGCTAGTGGTTGCCCTAACGGAAGGATCGGCCCCAAATGTCTCCAGGTTTAAACACGGCCTGACCGCCGTGGCAGACTGGATGGAATCTACCTGTCTGCAGTTGAATGCAAATAAGACAGAGATGCTACTGGTTGGAAAAAACGTAGACCTATGGGGCGACCACTGGTGGCCCAATGCTCTGGGTAAAGCCCCAGAACCCAAAACAGAAGTCACAAACTTGGGGGTGTGGCTTGACTCCTTCCTTAGTTTCTGCTTGCAGACTAAAAAAGTCTTGGCTACATGCTTTGGCATTCTATGCGGTCTAAGACCTATATTAAAATTCTTTGACTCATCCACAAGGCAGCTGATAGTCCATTCTACAGTTCTTTCCCGATTGACTATGCATGTCCCCTGTTGCTGGGAGCCAATCGAGCAGAGATCTCTCGGATGCAGCACATTCAAAATGCGGCTGCTAGAGCCTTAGTAGGCCTTCCCCGATTCTGCTCCATCTCTGACACCATCCGGAGGCTTCATTGGCTCCCTATGGCTCAGCGAATTCCGTTTAAGACTATGCCTTTCTTTCAAAATCTTAAAGCTTGCTACTCCTAAAATGCTCTGTAACCTTTTGACCCCGTATGTTCCAACTCGCACACTACACTCTGCAGGTCAACATCTGGTCAGAGTACCCCGGATTAAGCGCTGCCGAGCGGGAGGACGCTCCTTCCGCTACTTAGCAGCAAAATTGTGGAACTCATTACCAGCTTACATACGAGAACAGGAAGGCCTGTTGAACTTCAGGAAAGCAATTAAAACTCATTTCTCCCCCCTAAACTAAGCTTTTCTGGAAGTATGCCCCGTTGAATACCATCGGAGTCAGTTATCTCTCTGCTACTCAGCGCCGGGACGCCCCTTTGCTGGGGCAGCTGAGCGCTATATAAGCTCTTTCAACATAACATAACATACTACACCATCCCCCCCTCTCCCCCCGGTACATCCCATTAAGTCTGACTCTCAGGTATTTAATGTTACGTTCTACTGAGCAAGAGCAGACTGTAGTTTTACAGAATGAGAGGTGAGCCAGCAAGTGGGAGCAGATCACATTTTCAAAAGAAAAATAGATAAAGTTACTGCTGTGCTGGCTGCTAGTTCTATGTAAAAAGTTGTTCAAGCACGAACTGTAACTCAAAAAAAGCATCCTGGCACTGGCTAAGAGGCAATACTGTAGACACACACACAGACACAGAGTCTATCTCTTCGTAAAGCACAGTTTTCAAAGCCTTTCTAAATGAAATGTGCAGAGGGCAAACAATTCCATCCTTGGCTGCAAAGCAGTCGAAATCTCGACCTCCCATTTTAGGTATCTTAATCTTAGGGAGACTGAGCACTGGCCGAGTGGGGTATGTAATTGGGTAGATGCCCTTTTACCAACAATTTAGTCTGAAGGGAAAGTGACCTTCTTCCATGGACAGCATCCTAAACCAGGCACCCTTGTGGAGCTGCTGCTTTGGATTCAAAAGGTGAGGAAGCTGCAGAAATAGGTAATCCGTAAATAAGACTGGGAGACTAAGAAAAGCTCTTGCTCAAGGCGTTCATCCTTTCGGCCTTTCTATCCTGTGGAGCACTAGTGAAAGTAGTAGGATTTACCATGCTAGGCACGGTCTGCACAACAAGGCTCTCCGGAAGCCGATGCTTCGTCAGTAACGATGGGTCTGTGGCGCCAGCTCACAAGTGGAGCAGAACAAGGGTCGAATGAGCCTGCCACAATAGACTCAGCAAGGGCCCCAATCAGTGGTAGTCGGGGCTCAGACCATGACGGACCAGGCTGCAGAATTTCCGTAAGCAAGTTTGCTTTAGTCTTTACTGTAGGCAACTATAATCAAAGACCACCGCAGCCTTTCGCATAACCACTGCAAAGAATGCAAGGGTAAACCTAACTGTCTGGGGAGGTGTCTAAGCCACTAACATTCTGAAGGCCAAGCAATAAGCTATCATCAGTGTAATGAGGGAGAAGCAAAATATCCACCACCTCATAGTCATCTTTGTAGAGAGAAATCTGCATGAGCCCCTGAACCGCACTGGAATCAGAATCTTCTGAAGCACTGTATGACCAGCAAAGAAATGCTTCTGGAGCGGTGCCACAGTAATAGTGAAGTGTAATACGGTGAGAGCTCTGGCCGAAGTGTGCTTTGTCCCGTCACTGGAGCCAGAACCACATCTGGAGCTAAGGCCACATCAAAACTTGACCAACCCAGAGGGCAATCGAGGTAGAGGTGTTGAAACAGAAACACAGCCAACACAGGAGGAAGCACATGCTGAGAACTAACAGGGCCAGTCGGCCTCATCGGTCAAAGTCTCTGTGGAACCCGATAGATCCAAGGGGCTACAAGGAACACCAGAGGGATCTGGAACCAGTCTGAAAAGCTGCAGCATGGACTCCTTTAAATCCACAATCTGCTGCCAAGTTGAATATGGCCCGTGCAATTTGGGGTGCATTGGCGCCAGGGCTCTGACTCAGATGACAAAGTCTGAGTCAACTCTTTTGAGTGAGACTATGCAACTTCTCCGTGGAGCTGGAACATCAAGGAAGCGTCAAGACTTGCTTACGTCCCTTATGCTTAGACTTGCCCATTGACTTTTTCCTGGACTTGCTGAAAGACTGAACAGATCTGGGAAGGACTAATTTGGAGTGGGATCACTCCAGTGTCTTACATTTGGTGACGTGGAGTATGGCTTCCCACTCCTTGATGGGCTTCAGATATATCGGCGAGCATTTGACTTGGGGTTGTGTGTGGTGATGAGGCACTAAAGGCACATGCCATGCAGGTCCATGACCGATATCTGGTTCCAGTAAATGCAGCACAGCTTAAACCACGTCGTTTTTCTCAGGGGACTCCTTCACAGTGTCGTTTTGAAAAATCTAGGAAAATACAGCAAATGGGCAAGAAGTGGGATCAACGCTCTGGAACCCCTATAAAAGGGTGCAGAAAAGAGGAACCAGTGTCAATGATGTGGTGGCGCCTTTATGCCACACTGTGTCATAAGGTCCCAAATGAGGTTAGAGTCATGGAGGCCGATGCCGCCACTGGTCAGCACACGGGAGTTATTCCGTTTCCAGATCTAGTATGTGCAGAATCTGTGGCTAGAATTATCCATCAGAAACGGAAGTGCATCTATAATAGGCATTACAATTGCCTGTTATTGTAGTTAAATCTATTGCAGTCAATTATTCTTATTTTCTTTCTTTGTTAATCGAGTTCACTAGCTTGAGCCCGGTCAAGGAAAGAACCACTGCTTTCGACCCTGTGACGAGCATTCCCCTCTCACCAGCTAACAAAGAAACAAAAAACAAAAGGAAAAAGGTTTGAAGACCATCTAGAAGCTTGAGAAAGTAGTTGCAGGCTAGTTATGGGTCACCGCTTCATCTCATCGTGCACTGTACCTAAGACACCTGAAGCTGTTCAAGGGCTAATCACAACCATCTCTTAAGACGCAATCCGGAGAAAGGCACTTTCAGACACACTCCAGGAATGTTAGATCACTAGAACAGGATTCCGCACCCTTGCTCTCAAATAAGCCTCTATTCTCTCTGCTGCCAATTGATAGGTTATATTAAATTAAAATGGAAAAATGCACTCAGCCACATACAGCTGCCTCTTGGCTAGGAACGTGCTACAGAAGTACTATATACATCAATCTCTGCAGCACTTACCTCAACGTGGTCTTTGTGCCAATGTCACCAAGGTGGTTTAAGGCTTCTTCGCTGATGTTAATGCTCTCAGTTTGTGCTCGGATTTTTATGATCTATAAGAAAAGAAAGGGAGAGTGAAAGAACAGATTTTTCAGAATGCATAGATGTGGAATCAGTAGGAAGCTGCTATATTTTTCTTAGCTCCACACTGCATTATGCCACCTTGTCTACTCCTTCTGAGCAGCGTCTGCTAATTGCATATATAATAGGAAAAATCTGCATCTACAACTTCCCAGTGTTTGTATAAAATAATACTGAGACAGAGATCTCTTTCTTATGTAAGGTCCACATGTGTTCATTGATTGAGACGAAGGACAACCATCACTACGGTCTTCGTGACTGCACATCTATTACGGTTTCTGCACTCAGGGTTAGAAAAGAGGGATCAGGCAGGTTCGAGGGAGCAGAAGATCATCATTGTTCCAAGTCCTTGATCCGAGGAGTAAGAAGAAAATGAGTTAATTACCTGTAACTTCAGTTATCCGCTGTGGGACTCTCACTTAGACGACGGGGAATGATTCAGGAATGGGAATCTATGAAAGATCCAATATTGGATAAAAGAAGTGATCTTTAAGACTAGCGTTCGTCAGGAGAAAAAAGTGATAACATTTATTGTGTTTTGAGCAGTCTTGTAAAAAAAGAAGTTTGTTTTTGTGAATACTTGAGAAAAAAAGCATTGCCTTTTTTACTAGAATTCACTGAGCCATCAATGCAGCAAAGGGGCTACTGCTAAGTGACATGAGCACTTTATGTTGGCATCATAGTGACCACAAACATAGCAGTTTAAAGTTCAGCATTTCCAAACAAGCCTTCTGCCCTTCCAAAAGCAGGACATGGATCACCATTAAATTATGTAACATCAACACCTGTTATTTACAGCATTTAGAAATAGTGGAAGTGCTGTATAAACACCAAATTATTTTGACCACACGTTGGACCCATGATACGATTTTTTTTTTACATTGGTCTTTATTTTCTACACTTAAGTTACCGAAAGGAGGGTAAAAACATCATCCAGCTTGCTGTAAGTAACATGTAATCTGCATCTACTCACTGAATGTGTTTCATCTATAAGCCAGATTTATGTTTGTACTCTAGGATTTCCTACGGTGTCGGTCTGGACTCAGTGTGGCTACTCAGAACTGAGAGCAGGTCACTGACAGCCTGCAAGTGATTGTAAAACTCATAAGCACTGAATAACTCCTATTACGAGCAGATCATCACTTAACAGGAAATCTCGCTTTAAAATCTGAAGAAATGACTACCTGGACTGTACAGAAAACATTTTTAAAAACAAACCCTACTTTCAATTTACTGAAAAGTCAAACTACGGCTATGCTGCTGTCAATCCTTTCCTCTGCATTAAAAAAGAGAAAAAAATAAAAGGCTAGACCGGTTGCTAACCCTTAAAAGGCAACAGAATTCCGTTGTTTTACAACAGCCAGGCTTCCCCAGGGCGACGATGGAGCGCGAGCCCAGTTGGCCTTTAGAGCAGAAATCCAGTCCCCTGAGGTGGCCAGATGGACCTAGAGGAGAGCAATGCAGCACGGAGACAGCTGACCTCGCTCCAGGTTTAGGATAACTAAAGGAAAGCATCTAAGGCACTCTGAAGGACCGCACCCAAGAGCTTGTTCCTCACGGGTGAGGCCTTTTAGGACCATCAGTGAAGATCCTACAAATGCTAAACAGGGACAAGTGATTATATATGAAATCACCGTAGCAAGTAAAGAAAACCTTGCAGTCATATGCTTGTGGTAGTAGGACTCAGCGATTACATGTTATGAATAATCTTGGCATCAACAATAAACACAGACAACTGAGCACCTTGATAAATGGACCCACCTCTGAGGGACCCAAGCCCAGCGCCAAGGAAGGACCCACAGTAATGTGGACTTTTACTTTCATCCTTTAAGAGAACACTCAAATAGGGACCAGGAGCATTGCAGAGGAATACCGAACGAGGCTACAAGTCAAAAAGCCTCCCTGTTCCTCAATCTTTTAAATTAAATTTTGACAAATTGGCAGTTCCCAACAATGTAACTGTCAGGAAGACACGAGTGAATCTTGTGTGGTTTACTTTCCTGGAATGTGTTCCACTGCAGGACAAGCTCACGTCATTCAAAAGGGGACATGGTGCCAAAGGTCAAGGAAGGGAAAACAACTATGGAGAAAGACAGGAACAAAATGCCTTACTTCCAACACAATAACTTTGAATGGAAAGATCACTGAAAGACTGAATAACGTAATAGACATTAGCAGCTTGTTCAGAGACCCTTGTAGAGCAAGTGTTGGCAAAGCCAACATGTCTCGTCTTTGGGACAGAATGGCTTTGGCAATTTTGTTTGGCGAAACAAAAAGCGCGAGGACGCGGCCACTGCACCTGCTTGCATGCGTTATGAGGGTATGGAGGGTGGGTATCTGGTGGACAGAGAAGCACGAAAGAGATAGGAAAAAAAGGAGTTCCCTAAAAGTGAGTCTGCCATTCAAAATATGATAACAAAGCTATGCTCGGTGGGGGGCAAAAAAAATAAAATAAAGGAGGAAACCCATGGAATAAGAAGCAAGCAACTGAGAGTGACAACAAAGTCAACCAATGGAAGCAGTTTGAGGCGGGGTGGGAGCTTCACATAAAAATTATTTTCCAAGAGCTAAAAATGACCTATGGTTGTTTCTGAAATACATTTTGGATTTCTAGGTAAGCCTGTCTGCCATTCTTCTTAATTTCGGGCCAGCTGGCTATACCTTCCCTTTTGAAAAAGTTGAACTTAAAGCCGATGTAATTTGAAAAAATAAATTAAAAAACGCATTTGCAGATAAGTTTAAAAGTACCTGTAACCTTAGCAGTGAAGCAAGGCGGCAGTAAACTGTATTTTGCAGCAAGATTTTTCTTTCAAAGGTTTGCGAGACTCCCGGCGTAAGTAGAGATGTTCAGTGCTTACAAATGGCAATAAAGTTCCAGGATTTAAGAAGTAAAGATGTTGTGGGGGTGTTGCTGAACTACACATAAACCCAACGTTCCAATATGAAACTATCTTTAACTACATTTCAAATTGGGGTAATTCCCTCACACGCCCAGTCATTTCTGGCACCGTCTTCAGTCCGGTGTTTTCCCCTACAAATCAACAATTTCAGTTGTGTTGGTCTATTTAGTCCAAGACTCCAACACCCATAATGCAGTGGGCTACCATGCCAAGGTCCAGGACTAGAAACAGTAGCTGTAATGACCTGGATGGAGGCTGTCACCCTAGGTTCCAAATACAAGGCAATTTAAAATCCCTCCTCTCACCAAACTCCATATTACAAGATAAACACACTGGTGAAGACATGTTTTTTTTAAACTTAATATGAGGCATAGAGCATAAAATGCATCAAAAGAGCTGGTAGGGAGTGAACTAGGTTTTGAACAGGAGGCTTTGACATTATTGCTGGAAACAGGGAGCACACGCGGTTCATAGGTTTAAGGATTGAAAAAGGACTACAGAAAATCCAGTTCACAACATTTCATGAACAAAATATCCACAGAAAATAGTGAAGTCCTAACATAACCACCATTTTAGTTCAATCTACACAGTAGCAATAACGTGTTTCTTTTGAGAGGTTCAACATGCGATCCCTGAAATAACCCAGTGGGTTAATGCACCTAATGCAGACATGTAGCAAACCCATAAGTCATCAGCCGGAATCTAGGCTCAGCCAGCCCAGTCTTTCATCCTTGCACAGCTATTAAAATGATCACGAAGACTTTGAGTAACTGTTACATGCTTTGTAAAGCGCCTAGGCAGGCAAGTCGGTTTTGTGTGCTATAAGGCTAAAGCCATCATTTAAAATGAGCACTACATTCACAACATATCAATGGAGAAAGAGTAAAACCATTGAACGCTAAGCATGCATGTGTACATGTCCACCCTAATTAATAAACACACTGACACAAAAAGATTTATAAGCTGTTCAATAATGTATTACAGAGAAACGCACAGATCTCAAAAGCTCTGGTCTGGGTAGGACAAGAGGTTTCCCATTCTCTTGATAAGATTGAAAAAAACTAATCATAAGAGGTTTGTTTAGAAGGTGTTCAGACACTCCAGAGCCAAAGGGGATTCAGCTCGAATATGCATCCATTTTTATGCTTGTACAAGTTTGAAAATCTCTACAAAGTTATAGTGCAAGATAGTGAGTATATCCTTCTGTTCCTGGTGTGATGCGAAGTGGCAGCGGGCTCCGCGCAGTCGCTGCAGCGCTTTGAGTGATAAGAGGTGCACTGGTTAATGATGTGTTGTGTTGCGGTGAAGAGATAACTCTGCAGTAGGAAGCCTCATATAATACAGGTATTTTTCACTTTGACAGCTCAGTAAACAAGATAGCAAGCAGAATGTGTCTGAAATAAGCCCTGAAAAGCTAGGAGAGAGTGCCCCAGGCGCAGCTATTTGAACGCATCAGCACTACCAACACGAACTAAAGAGTACTGCAGGCTCTGAGCGAGCCCCATTTCTACACCGATTACCAGTACTTTATCTGCTAAAATTCAGATTAAGTCGCCAATATATCTTCAAGATGTAAAATTCGAACCAAAGAGTCCACAGCTGTTTGAGAACTCAAGAAAGCACAGAGCATTTTGGGGATAACTGGCTGTGTTTAACATTTTTATCATGTAAGGCATGGGTACTGTTGGACAGGCCACATGAAGGGCCGCTCTCCCCCGGCCCGACCAGGCCCGAGCCCGGTCACGCAGGTACCACACACCACCATTACACGTCCTCCGTCCCCTCAGGGACCCCTACCCTCGAACATGTCGACCTCGTGGGCCCGATCCACTGCCGGCCTGCGCGCCCATCCTGGGCGCCATCTTGGACACTCCACCACGAGGCCGCCTGGCCCCCGATCGACCTCAACCCTGGGCCTGGCCAGGCCTCAGACATCCCGGCACCACCATCCACCCAGGAGGTGAGCGGGCTACTTGGCAAGTCAATGGGAGAAAGAGGTGTCGATGGCTCTCCCCCGCCAAGTGCCGCTCGCCCATCGCCTCCCCGGGCGCTGGCTCCACCCCCCTGCTGGGTGTCTGGACTCCCTCATCCCGGACCTCCCGACCTCCAAGTGCGAGGGTCCGGACATCAAAGAACACCAGCCCTATAACTGGGGCAGCTCCAGAGCAGGAAGGCAGTTGTATCTTGGAGTCGAGAGACGCAGAGAAGAACTCATCCTTGACGGACTACTGGCGCTGCCATAGCTCTGTCTCGTGCACCATCGTCTTGCCTGCTGGCGCTGCCGCAACCTTCGTAACCTTCATATCCTTCATCGTCGTCGGGACCTGCTGGCGTGGCCGCGGACCGTTTGTAACCATCATCTTCATCGGGACCTGCTGGCTCCGCCGCGGACCGTCGTTTCCTTCGTCCATCTCGGGACCTGCTGGCTCCGCCGCGGTCCGATCATCTAGAACGCCGAGCTCGAGGATTGAGAGCTATTTCCATCTTTTTGGTAACAAGACTGTCCCGCTACCCTTTTCCCAAACCAGAGACCAGAACCGAGGGGACCCCTGAGTCCAGACCTCCTTGTACCATTCCATCGTAAACTTAAAGAATTGCCTATAAAGTCTCGTTGAACTTTAACCTTGTGTGGTGTCCGTCTGTGGGGGGGAAGTTACTTGTCTGTACGATCGCTGGAGACGGCTCTCCCCGGAGACCTCTCCCCTTATCCTCGGCCGACCCTCCCGGTCCGTCTAACATTGGTGGCCAGCGGCGCGATCCGAATCACCGCATAACCGTACAGAGAGTAGCTCACCCCACGGCGAATCACGATGACAACTAAAGAAAGCGGATCAACCGAGAAATTCCAGATGGAGAAATTGGACGAGTACAGCCATCGTGAACTAAAGCAGTTCTGCATCGAACTAGGTATCGCTACCACCGGACTAAGTACCAAAGACGATTTTAAGCATGCCCTAGAATCTTGGGCAGAAACCGGGGCTGCCGGAACCCCCGATCAAAGCATCGCAGCAAAAACCACCACGGCCCCTGAAGAGCGAAGAACGGGTCTCTCGCAAGACGAGATCCAGGAACGAGAAAAAACCCGACTACACGAGCTGGAAATGGCCCGGCTCAAAATGGACGTTGAACTTAAGTTGGCCGAACAAAAAATCAACTTAGAGCACCTGCGTCTCCGAGAAGAAAGAGAGGAGAAACAGAGACAAAGGGAGCTCGAGGAAAAGAAACTGGCATATGAACATGAGCGGAAACTAGCTGAGATCGACCTACGCAAGCAGAATAAAGAAGTAGGGGTGTCCGAGCAACCCCACACCCCAGGGGCAACAGAGAAAAAGGTACACATCCCCAAGGATGTCGTTCGAGAATACTTCCGAGAGGACGACATCCAGCAATGGTTTAAGGCCTATGAAATCGCTATGACTGCACACCGGATCGATAGGAGCGATTGGGGAGCCGGTCTATGGGGGAGATTCCTCAATGAGGGCCGCGACGCCCTGCTGCAACTCCCGGACCACCAGATGACCTCCTATGACCATATGAAAGCTGCACTCCTCACCCGCTATGGCCTCACACCCGAGATGTACCGTCAGAGGTTCCGAGACTGCACCCGCATCCCGGGTACAACTTGGGTGGACTATGTAAACTACCTTAGCCGAGCCTTCGAGGGCTGGATCAAAGGAAGCAAGGTCACAACCTACGAACAACTGTTCAATCTTATGGTATGGGAGCATCTGTCGAACAATTGCTTCATTGAACTCCGCCAGCACCTCCTCGACAGCAAGTTAACGGATCCCCGGCAGCTCGCAGCCGAAGCTGACCGGTGGGAAATCACCAGAGTGGGCCGAAATGGGTCCTACGAACAGAACCGGAACAACAATGGTCAGCACCGTCCCCGAGGAGGAGGAGGAGGCCAAGGACGCGGAAGAGACAACGCTCCGGTCGCCCCCGCTACCAGCACCACCCCCCCGGCCAACCGGGGCAGCACCCCGGCGCGACCGGGATACCGAGCCAATGTTACGTGCCATCGATGCCAACGAGTCGGCCACTATGCAAACGACCCAAGTTGCCCCCAGTACCAGAGCCCAAGACCCCGCCAAGTAGCCGCTGCTGCTCTGGGGGAGGAACAGATCTCAGAGGAACAAGAAGAATATGAGCAAGAGCATCAAGAATGGGAGCCAGCCGCCATGGCTCTAGCCTGCTTAGGGGGGAGAGACATGGTCCCGCGGGTCCCCCTACCCGCTAACACCCAGAAGTACAGCCAATGGGTGAGCATCAATGGACGCCGGGCCGAAGCCCTTCGTGACACCGGGGCCAGTGTAACAGCCGTCCGCTGTCACCTGGTGACCCCAGAACAATATCTACCGAACATTCTCTGCCCTGTACGTTCAGCCGATAACTCGGAAAGTCTGTGTCGGATGGCCTGCGTCCCCTTCGAATGGGGAGGGGTCTCCGGCATGTTGAAGGTAACGGTCCGAGACGATGCCCCCGTAGACTGCCTCCTGGGGAATGACCTTGAAAGCTCTCCGTGGGCAGCCGTAGAACGAAGAGAACACCTGGGCATGTTAGGCGTCCCGGACTGGGCGTGCGTCACCACCCGGTCCATGGCCGCCCGTGCCAACTCCCGCCCAGAGGAACCCGAATGGCCGGCGCCACCGCCTCCGGTCGCCCCAGCCGAAACCACCGACCGTGACGTCCCCCCAGAACCAGCTCAACCTCCAGACCTCGCTAACCTTGACCAGTGGCCTCAAGAGGGGGGGCCCACGCAAGAACAATTTCGCCAAGAACAGAAGACCTGTCCCTCCCTCGAGGGACTCCGCCAGCAAGCGCTCGCCCAAAGCGCAGGGGATACCTCCGGAACTCACTGGGTCTACTGGGACAATGATCTGCTGTACAGTGAGCAAAGAATCGCGGAGCTGGGGGCCAGCCGAGTACTAGTGGTGCCCCTCCGTTTCAGAGACTTTCTGCTAAACCTGGTCCACGATGTCCCCCTGGCGGGACACCTGGGTCAAGATAAAACCTACAGTCGTCTGGTGACCCACTTCTTCTGGCCCAAAATGAGGAACGATGTACACCAGCATTGCCGATCTTGCCCCACGTGCCAAGCCAGTGGAAAGAGCGGCCGCAAACTAAAAGCCCCCCTGCAACCTTTTCCCGTGGTCACCACCCCGTTCGAGAGGGTCGGGATAGACATCGTGGGGCCCCTGGACCCGCGTACAAAACAAGGCCATCGATTCATCCTGGTGCTAGTGGACCACGCCACCCGCTACCCCGAGGCTGTTCCCCTGCGAACTGTGACAGCCCCGGTAGTCGGCCGGGCTCTAATGGGGATCTTCTCCCGTGTGGGCTTCCCCCGAGAAGTCGTCAGCGACAGAGGCACGAACTTTATTTCTAAATATATGAAGTCCCTCTGGCAACAGTGCGGGGTTACCTACCGATTCACGACCCCCTATCACCCTCAAGGAAACGGACTCATTGAGCGGTTCAACCGCACGCTCAAAGGGATGATCGGGGGGTTGGAAGAGCCCCTCCGTCGCCAGTGGGACGTGCTGCTGCCATGCCTCCTCTTCGCATATCGAGAGGTTCCCCAGAAGTCCCTGGGCTTCAGCCCGTTTGAACTGCTATATGGACACCCAGTGCGGGGGCCGCTCAGCCTAGTCAAGGAAGGCTGGGAGATGCCCCCTCTAAAGAACCCACCAGATGTCTTCCGGTACCTCCTAACCCTCCGCAACCAGACCCGGCGGTTCAGAGAGCTGGCAAAAGCCAACCTAGAGGCCAGTCAAGAGGACATGAAAAAGTGGTATGACCGGAATGCCTCCTCCATCGAATTTGAACCTGGGCAGCAGGTATGGGTGATGTCCCCCACCGAACCCTGCGCCCTGCAAGACAAGTGGACAGGGCCCTTCAAAGTAGTCGAGCGCAAGGGTCCTGCCACCTATCTCATCGACATGGAATCTTCCCGGAACCCCCTCCGGGTCCTTCACGCTAACAGACTGAAACCCCACTTTGTGCGTTCAGAACTCAGCCTCCTGATGGCCACAGACAATGGGGCTGAAGAGGACTCCGAGCCCCTCCCTGACCTCCTACGGACTCGGGAGAAAGACGGCTCCGTGGATGGGGTCCGACTCTCGGAGGCCCTCACCCGAGAGCAACGCCAGGAGTGTCGAGTCCTCCTGTCACAGTTCGCCAGCCTGTTCTCCCTCGCCCCAGGTGTCACTTCCTGGTGTGTGCACGATGTGGACACGGGGGACAGCCCCCCTATCCGCCACCAGGCCTACCGCGTGCCAGATCGGGTACGGGCCTGCATCCAGGAAGAGGTAGCAAAAATGCTCACGCTCGGGGTCATCGAGCCCTCAGACAGCCCCTGGGCCAGTCCTGTAGTACTGGTCCCCAAAGCGGCCGCCCCTGGCACCACACCGGAACTCCGGTTCTGCGTCGACTACCGGGGCTTGAATGCGGTCACCAGAACAGACGCACATCCCATCCCCCGGGCAGATGAACTAATCGACCGCATGGGAGCTGCCCGCTACCTCAGTATTTTCGACCTGACGGCGGGCTACTGGCAAATCGGCCTCACACCCCGGGCCCAAGAACGTTCTGCCTTTTCCACCCCCGATGGCCATTACCATTTCAAGGTCATGCCCTTCGGCATGAAGAATGCCCCAGCAACATTTCAGCGGCTCGTCAACCAGGTCCTGGCGGGGCTCGAAGGGTTCAGCGCCGCCTACCTAGACGACATCGCTGTATACAGCCATCATTGGTCCGAGCACCTCCACCACCTCCGAGCAGTGCTACAAGCCCTTCAGCGAGCTGGCCTCACGATCAAGGCCAGCAAATGTCAAATTGGTCAAGGGTCGGTAACCTACCTCGGGCACCAGGTGGGAAGCGGCCTGGTGGCCCCTCTGCAGCTCAAAATTGCCGCCATCCAGTCCTGGCAGCCCCCCATCACCCAGACCGAGGTACGAGCCTTCCTGGGCCTCACGGGCTATTACCGAAGGTTCGTGAAAGACTATGGTACTATAGTGGGGCCCCTCACAGAACTCACGTCAAAAAATCAACCCAAGAAAGTCAACTGGACCCCAGAGTGTCAAACAGCATTCGAACAATTGAAAGCCGCCATGTGTTCCGCCCCTGTGCTCCAGGCCCCCGACTACAGCCGGGAGTTCGTCGTCCAGACGGATGCCTCCGACCATGGCATTGGGGCAGTCCTGTCTCAAGTGAACACCGAAGGCCTTGATCAGCCAGTGGCCTTCATCAGCAGGCGACTCCTACCAAGAGAACAACGCTGGAGCACCATCGAGAGGGAGGCCTTCGCCGTGGTATGGGCCCTCAAGAAACTCCGGCCCTACCTCTTTGGCACACACTTTCGGGTGCAGACCGACCACCGACCCCTGCAGTGGCTGATGCAGATGCGGGGGGAAAACCCGAAGTTACTACGTTGGTCCATCTCCCTTCAAGGGATGGACTTCACGGTTGAACACCGACCTGGGCCAGATCACGCAAACGCGGATGGCCTGTCCCGGTTCTTCCGCCTCGACGAGGAGAGTCCCCAAGAGGATGGGTAACTCTCCCCGCCTTCAGCTGGGGGGGACGCATGTTGGACAGGCCACATGAAGGGCCGCTCTCCCCCGGCCCGACCAGGCCCGAGCCCGGTCACGCAGGTACCACACACCACCATTACACGTCCTCCGTCCCCTCAGGGACCCCTACCCTCGAACATGTCGACCTCGTGGGCCCGATCCACTGCCGGCCTGCGCGCCCATCCTGGGCGCCATCTTGGACACTCCACCACGAGGCTGCCTGGCCCCCGATCGACCTCAGACATCCCGACACCACCATCCACCCAGGAGGTGAGCGGGCTACTTGGCAAGTCAATGGGAGAAAGAGGTGTCGATGGCTCTCCCCCGCCAAGTGCCGCTCGCCCATCGCCTCCCCGGGCGCTGGCTCCACCCCCCTGCTGGGTGTCTGGACTCCCTCATCCCGGACCTCCCGACCTCCAAGTGCGAGGGTCCGGACATCAAAGAACACCAGCCCTATAACTGGGGCAGCTCCAGAGCAGGAAGGCAGTTGTATCTTGGAGTCGAGAGACGCAGAGAAGAACTCATCCTTGACGGACTACTGGCGCTGCCATAGCTCTGTCTCGTGCACCATCGTCTTGCCTGCTGGCGCTGCCGCAACCTTCGTAACCTTCATATCCTTCATCGTCGTCGGGACCTGCTGGCGTGGCCGCGGACCGTTTGTAACCATCATCTTCATCGGGACCTGCTGGCTCCGCCGCGGACCGTCGTTTCCTTCGTCCATCTCGGGACCTGCTGGCTCCGCCGCGGCCCGATCATCTAGAACGCCGAGCTCGAGGATTGAGAGCTATTTCCATCTTTTTGGTAACAAGACTGTCCCGCTACCCTTTTCCCAAACCAGAGACCAGAACCGAGGGGACCCCTGAGTCCAGACCTCCTTGTACCATTCCATCGTAAACTTAAAGAATTGCCTATAAAGTCTCGTTGAACTTTAACCTTGTGTGGTGTCCGTCTGTGGGGGGGAAGTTACTTGTCTGTACGATCGCTGGAGACGGCTCTCCCCGGAGACCTCTCCCCTTATCCTCGGCCGACCCTCCCGGTCCGTCTAACAGGTACTCACAAACTTTCTCTCGGGGGCCAAATTTACAGTGTGGTTTGTGTCCGAGGGCCGCATCGGTCGGGGCGGGGTCAGTGGGGAAGGGGCGGGGCTAGAGCAAAAAAAAAACTGTGACCATGAGGTTGATCATAGGTCCCTGCAGCGGATGCCTTCGTCCACTGAGCCACCAGACCCGGCATAGACACACATCTCTCTCTCTCTCTCTCTCTCTCTCTCTCTCTCTCTCTCCCTCTATTTTCCCTCCGACTCTCCCTCTCCCTCTCCCTCTGACTCTCCCTCTGACTCTGTCTCCCTCTCACTCACTCCCTCTCACTCTCACTCACTCTCACTCCCTCTCACTCTCTCACTCCCTCTCTCCCTCTGTCTCCATCCCTCTGTCTCCATCCCTCCATCTCTCCCTCTGTCTCCATCTCTCCCTCTGTCTCCATCTCTCCCTCTGTCTCCACCTCTCCCTCTGTCTCCACCTCTCCCTCTGTCTCCATCTCTCCATCTCTCCCTCTGTCTCCATCTCTCCCTCTGTCTCACTCACTCTTACTCTCTCACTCCCTCTCACTCCCTCCCTCTGTCTCCATCTCTCCCTCTGTCTCCATCTCTCCCTCTTTCTCACTCACTCTTACTCTCTTACTCCCTCCCTCTGTCTCCCTCCCTCTGTCTCCCTCCCTCTCTCTGTCTCCCTCCCTCCCCCTCCCTCGCTCTCCCTCGCCCTCCCTTTCCCTCCCTATGTCTGCCTTCCTTTCCCTCGCTCTCCTTCCCTCCCTCGCCCTCCTTCCCTCCCTCACTCTCCCTTTCCCTCCCTCACTTTCCCCCTCCCTCGCTTTCCCTCCTTCCCCCGCTTTCCCGCTCTCCCTCGCTCTCCTTCCCTCCCTCGCTCTCCCTCCTTCCCTCGCTCTCCCTCCTTCCCTCGCTCTCCTTCCCTCCCTCGCTCTCCCTCCCTCGCTCTCCCTTTCCCTCCCTCACTTTCCCTCTCCCTCTTTCCCTCCCTCTCCCTCCCTTTTCCTCCCTCTGTCTCCCTCCCTCTGTCTGCCTTCCTTTCCCTCCCTCCCTCGCTTTCCCTCCCTCCCTCCCCTTCCCTCCCTCGCTCTCCCTCCCTCCCTCGCTCTCCTTCCCTCCCTCGCTCTCCTTCCCTCCCTCGCTCTCCTTCCCTCCCTCGCTCTCCCTCCCTCCCTCGCTCTCCCTCCCTCGCTCTCCTTCCCTCCCTCGCTCTCCCTCCCTCCCTCGCTCTCCCTCCCTCCCTCGCTCTCCTTCCCTCCCTCTCCCTCGCTCTCCCTCCCTCCCTCGCTCTCCTTCCCTCCCTCGCTCTCCTTCCCTCCCTCGCTCTCCTTCCCTCCCTCGCTTTCCCTCCCTCCCTCGCTCTCCCTCCTTTTTGTTCTTTTTAAAGACTGTCTGCAACCAGAGCTCAACTCAGAGACTCTGCTGCCTGTGGGGGCCGGGCGATTTCCGCCGTAGTCAGAGTGGGGCTGCAGGGGCGTTGAGAGGTGAAAATAGCCTCATTAACATGCAAATGGTCTTTGAAAGACCTGTATACAGCACATCAAGCCACACATCTATTCTTTGTAAGTGCCGTGATTAAAAGATGTTTCTATTACTTAAAGTCACAGAACTGCATTGAACGACACCAGAAGGTTAAAAGTCCCAGGCAGCCTTGCGAGGATTCGAATTTGTGACCTGCAGATCACTGCATGTCTCAATCGTGAGTGTTTAATTCGCTGAGGGATTCTGTCCGATTAAGTAATCTGAGCACTGACGGGGCCAAAGGCGTCAAGAACTGCGCAGTGCTCCACTGCTCTGACATGGCCAAAAGGGCGACCCTGTCTGGGTGCCCTCCCCTCCCGGGCTGTGACAGCTTCCAGGCACGCTCACACAGCTGCATCAAAGCATTTCACAGGTCTTTAGAAGACCATTTGCATGTTAATGAGGCTATTTTCACCTCTCAGGCCCCTGCAGCCCCACTCTGACTACGGCCGAAATCGCCCGGCCCCACAGGCAGCAGAGTCTCTGATTCGAACTCTGGTTGCAGACAGCCTTTAATAAAAAAACAAAAACTCAGGTATGATGTCTGAAAGGTCCGCGGGCCGCCAGGGAAGGCTTGCCGGGCCGCCCCTGGCCCGCGGGCCGTACTATGAGTACCCCTGATGTAAGGTAAGGAAAATGGAGGATTACAACTACCCAAGCCTGTTCTTAGGGGGGGAAAAACCATTATGTCCACATCAATCAATCATTTATAACGAGCAGCTCATCACCCGTGGGGGTATCTGGGGTCTTGAGTCCCCTTCTTACATCCGCCAGGGATTGGGATGTTCGTAGGTGGAGGGGTAGGTCGTTCCAGGCCTTGGCGGCGAGGTAGGAGAAGGAGCAACCATTACTGTACCTTCAGCGGATTCATCCATTATCCGGACCTCGCACGCCCTACGGACACACGGATCGGGTGCGCTCCCTTTTGCCAAAGGCACCTCCATGAAGCTCGGGACGCATCCATCCTAGCCTTCAACGCCTGCTAGTTAAGCAGCTCTCTGGCGATACTCTACTTACAATACATACGGACGTGGCTGGCATACCACCGTTCCGTGCCTCCACGATCCAGATACTACTGTAGCCTATCAGCCCTGATGAGTCACATCTCTTCAGGGTGTGACGAAACACGTGTCGGCTGGCTACTATTTTCTGTACTGACCAACAATTGACTTATAAACAACTTTCACCCACATGAACCTTTGTATCTGGCGTTTTTGAACTTCAACGCATTATATTTTTCTCTCAGCGGGTTTACTAGTCCTCACACTAGGACCACATACTACACTTGCGTGTGCACAGGATTTGTTCTTCAGCGGATACATGGGTGTCTGCAAGGGCTAGGGTGGAGAAGCATAGGTGTCTGGCAACACACATTAGTCACCATTCCTGCTGAATCGGCTTAGGTGATGCTCTTGGTTCACTGGCCAGCCTTCTTCTGCAGTCTTTGGTCCAAGAGGGTCTTTCTTCCTTCACAATCATCCACCGGTGGGGGGAAGAGCCACAACAGCTGCAGACAGGGACTTGGACACAAGTTTCAGGAAATGGCAGTCAGTCGCTTCACAGCTTTTGTCCCAAGGCTCTTCCCTTGGGCAAACCTTCCTACACCATTCATGAAGCACAGAATAAAAGGTATCTATCCACCCTCTGGTCCACACTACTTGTTCCTCTTTAAAGCAGGATTGCTTTACCATACCATCAAAGCATTTTGTTAGCCTATTTCGGCATGCCATCAACACCACATCACACACCACTGATTTAACATCCATCGTATAAACTCTCCAGCCAACGACGATCTTGATGCCTATGGAACGCCCGATTGTATGCATTAACGTTTTTTAGGTGAGTGCTAATCTAGATTTATACAAACTTTTGAGATGAAAAAGATGGCTGCCACGTAGCTAAGAAAATGGAGAGAAATACCCAATGAAAACACAATATATAAGGCAGATCAAATAGTACTCGGCCATTTTACTCATTTCACCAGAGAACAAGGCGGCTTGAGTTTTAAAAATGCTGCTGAAAATCTGGTCCAGCCCATCACCTTATACGGGTGCCTCAGGTGTGCAACTCTGGACAATTATTAGAATGCAAAGACAAACTGCACCCCCTTCTGCTGTCTACGCACACATCCTACTTTTAACTTTAATAATATCTCTTTGAAACTCACCATGCTTCTGTTTGTCTCGTCATAGGACCACAGACGTCCAGGCTTTGGGAATTGTATGCAGATTTTACTCTTTGGGGTAGCTGTGCCCATCTTCATAGGCAGAGCAGGACCTGTTCTCCCTACTAGATAAGCTTCCTTCACACTGTATATTGTATCAAGGAGTACTTAAGTAGGGCAATGACTATGGGCCTACTTCTTGTGTCAACTTTTGGAGTGATAGTAAAACCTACTGGGAAGGGACAGTTGAGGCGAAAAGTGAGGGAATGCCAGTGTAACAAGCCGAACCGGTGGAGTCAGCAAAAGCAAGACTGCCAACCTGGTTTAGGGATTGTTGAAAGGAAGTTTGGTCGAGAGAAATTATCTCTGTGGAGAATAATGGGTCAGGCAGGGCTCAAGAAAACCTACTGCATGATTAATAACCCTGAAAGTGCATTAAAGAAGTTGAAGTAACCACTGCCGATAGGCTGGCAAAAAAGAATATTAAGTATGCGATTTGCAAAAATACTGACTTCGTCAAAGGTAGGTGAAAGGAGATAATTGCATTAATCTTATTCACTCAAAGCAAGTATGTTCATGAGGGACTATCTTTTGGTGAGGGGGGGTTCCTGATCCAGCAGCTGATATCAAACCGCTAAAACAGGTACTGGAGATAAAGGAGGGTCACCACATTCCTGGGAGACTAGCGCTCCAAGGTTTCTACCTAAGAAGATAGGGTCTAAACACATCTGGTGGAAAGAGATTACTAGCAGGGGTAAGTGGAGCCGGAAAATATATTATTTTCATTTTGCCGCAGTTGCGGACAAGAGATCCTAGAGTCATTCAGTGCAGGATGGTCGAGAGACTGAGTAAGGAGTTGAGGTATGAGTGCAGAGAAAGAGTACAAGTTTTGTGCACCACTGAAATGAGGTGGTATGAAAGGTCAAAAGAAGTTACTCAGGAAGATTGCCCAAGATGACTCTGCTGATGCTCACTGGAGAAAGGGGAAAAGTCTGAGCAATGTTCAATAAAGCCAAAAATTCACGACTGACTATGCAGAAGAAACAAAGGGACGCAAGTGATGCAGACACTAGCAATGGTATGGAGTACAACCAAATGGGTGACAGTACCAAATGCAGCCAATAGAGCAACAGAGGCAAATATGGTTGGTAAGGTGATGTGGTTTTCTGAAGAGATACAATTGGAGACATGAGATAGCGATTTCTGTAATCTGAAGCTATTCAGAGAAGGGTCAATTTATTTGTCTACAGAAAGGTTATGGCAGAGTTAAATGCCGGACACCAAGAGAAAACAAGCATTGGAAATACAATAGGGCTCGCGTTTGTTGGAGTTGGGCCGATTGGCATTATAAATGCCAATTTTGTTACCTATGCAGTAGATATGCCCTCCCCACCTTAATAAAATAAATAACCCAGTTGTGCTTTTTGTATGTAATAAACATGCAATGGTGCCGTACCGCTGGGAAAGAAAATGGCATATTCGACTCCATGTTAAAACGAGCAGTGTTGTGAGGGTGCAGTACCACATGTTGTCACTAGGTGTCCCTTGGGACCTCTTTTGGCCACATATGGTACTGCACCCCGCAGCATGACTAGGCAAAGGATATGGAACAGCTGTGAATTCTGCCAACTGTTGAGCTGGGAATCCTGGTTCGAGTCTGCTATCAAGCTCAACATCCTTTGATAATTGGCAGATTGTTTAATTTACCAGAGCCCATGGCTACGTGCAATAGATAAATAAAAGCATTTGTAAAGTAACAAAATAAACAAGCAGTGGTTGCGGCCTGCCAGCAGTTTTGTGGGAGGGATGAGGGGGAGGCAAGGGGAGATTAAGGGATATAAAGCAACCAGAGCAGTGTTGTGGGAGGGGTGAGTGGGAAGCACAAGAGAGATAAAGTGACGGCAAGCAAATGATGAGAAAAAAGTTTCAATGCACAAGTAAACAGAACAGTTAACAAGCAATTAGGCAGGCCGCTAAAAAAAAGGGTCATAGTATAAATAGCCTGTACAGTAAGTACACATGTAAGAGCGTCAGTCCTCATGGGAGGATACAAAATTCCAAAAGGAGGGACTACAAAGTGTATTCACCAATGAAAAGTCACCATTTCTAAAGTACAGCAACAGGAACTAATGAAAAAGCTAGGTGTTTTTTCAAGACCATATCCTAGAAACAGCATGTCTCAAAGAGACAGTGCAATAGCTGCCAAGACGAGACCTAAAAAAGCAGCTGGATAAAGGGTCCTTAATTTGAAGGAGAGGAGTCTTGCATTTGTGGCAGTACCTTGTCAGACCACACATCCAGCAAGCCTTCAACGCCATGGAGCAAATATAAGGACAAATTAGCAGCATTGACACATCTTCATTCAACCTGCTCTGTCACACAGGGTCAACAGCAACCTATGGAAAGATGTAACCCCTTGACGTACAAGTAGCACCTGTCACAGCTGGAGAGGTTCGTGCTTGGTAGCCTGCACTTGGGGAGTTCGAGAAGGGACCAAGTGATTGAACATGATTTATCAGACTTAGAATAAACTCATTTGAGAAGTCTTTCTTAGATTAAGATTGATGACTTTGAACACATTTTCAGCAGCATTTTTTTAAAACAGAATTCTTCTTTTTCTCTGTTCAAATGAGCTAGGACGATTTAAACTGCCTTTTTTTATTGTTATTTTCCCTATTCTCTTAGCTGCTTGGCTTCCAATTTTTTCATCACAAATGTTTGTAAAAATTAAATCTAGACTAGTACTTATAATAGTTATTAGATAGAGGTCTGGCTTTCTATACGCCGCATGGTCGTGGTTTGGTGGAGAGTTTTTCAGAGGGATATCAAGTTGGTAATGTGTGTTGGGGTTGTGTGGCCACGAGATATATACTAGTCGCTGGTGAAACTGATTAGAAAAATGCAAAGGTTAACAACACTGGAGTGTAAGAGATACCTTGGTGGATGTATAGTGATAGGCTGGGACAGTAGCACAGGTTTCATTTGGCAACTATGGCATATAACAAGGCACCACTCTAGAGCAGGGCATGTGACATGGTAGATTTAGATGCTAGGATCCTCCATGTACAGCATGATGGAGGAGTGTATCCTATTTTTAAAGGGTTACAAACATTAGTCTTTAACGAACAAGACTTAGTACGAAAAAAAGATCACATCCTTTCGGGAATGCCAATTAAACAGCTAAGTATTTGGTATTTAATTGCTGATGGGAAGAGATCACAGCTAAGGCCTTCCATTCTCACCCGACGTCTACCCTTTGCTAGTCGGAGACGCCACAACCAAAGATTTCAAATAAACCACAAAATCAATCATTTTATCTCTGGGAACAGGTGCTAGATACCCGTCAAGCTGTACATATGTAACTAACACTTTTTAAATAGAGCAAACTGGGCCCACAAAAGTGGTGACCGTTGGGCTACAGGAGATTGTGGTTAGAAGGCTATCATATTATAAGTAGTAGATAAGAACAACAAGTGAAGGAAGAAGTATGCAATTATAATATTCCTGAGATACATATCACCGTCATTTGTGTGAGGTCATCAGGACATGCAGCTCAGACCGTGACTCTTAAGGCTTTTTTCCATTGTTTCAGTGGGGACAGTTTGATCTGGGTACAAAGACATTCCCACATCTCTGCTGTGTGTCCTGAGACAGAAACATTTCAGCTGGGCTTCTCCTTGATTAAGTAATCCATACATGTATCAGCGTTTTGCTGCTTGAAGCTCTGCATCCTACACAGACTAAGTTTATGGTTAGGTATGATGGAGTGTTCATGTGAAGTACTTTTTATGCGAGGTCTTGTAATTTCTTATTTTGCTTGAAACACAAATGGAATTTTATATTTGTATTTTGATCTAATTTTGGACTGTTACACGCCTCTCTCTGTTGTGCTTGATAAAATGACTGCTTTAAGAAGCATAACCGTGCCACAGTGAGGTTGGGCATCAGCAGCGCGTGTTGCTTGAAAACCCTTCCGGATCCCTCTCCTTCAGAAATAATTATGGAAGCTCCAGTCCCACACGAGCATGCTTACCTGCTTCATCTCCTGCGGTGTGTACAGCATGGTTCTGATGATCATCACTCGGTCCAGAAGATCCAGAGGAATACCATGAGGAGATAAAATATCTTCGGTGCCCCTAGAAAAAGAACAAACAGTCTCAAGGAAACCAGCCAGTTGGGATTTTCCAGTTTCTATGAAGAGGTGTATATTTTTTATCATAGTAAAGAAAGGTGACTTGTAGCTCTGCAAATACCATTTAATGCATAATGTTTTAAAATACATTTGTGTGAGCCAGTAAATCATATAAACAATACTTGAACACATATGCAGCCCTAACTGGACGATCAAGCAAAGGTTTTCACACTCCAGTTACCCAACAGGCACATGGCTGCCTTTCATAAGGGGTGCCAAGTAATGGAAGCACATGTCATCCATGCTGAAAGAAGAAAATTAGCTCCCAAGCAAACAATTCCACCAGTTAAAAAAAATCTTTGTGTACAAAGCGCTGCATGAGATCTAGCAGAAGTATATGAAAATCGCCGCTTCAAATTAGTCAAAGGAAATCTAATTAATTATGCCTTGAGTCCAAAGGCACTCTTATTAGGGACACCTGCCTTGGTAAGAAACTCGATTTTACGAAACAGTTCCCAGCCCAAGACTAATAAACATGTGAGTTTATCACCAAGTTGTATATGTCTAGGTCTGCATTCAAGTATTCACATAAGAAAACCGGCTAAAAACAAATGTGGAAAACTAACTTTAGTCAGATGTATTCGATGCAAATGGAACTTATTACTGGGTCTCCACGCCCTCCGCACACGCCTGTCAAACGCGATCTTTCTGCACCTCTTTCCAGCCACTAATAGCAACTCAATACCATGTGCAATGAACGTAGGCAGGTGAATCGTAAATTAATATTTTCCAGCCCATGGAGTCTGGTTGTTAAGGCGATATCGGATCACATATACCATTGCAATAGAGAGAGCAAGCTTGAAAAAGGTAGTTTAGGAATCTCTGAGAGTGGGGGATGCAAGGGAACACAGGTTCCCACAACAAAATACACATTTCATATTGTGAGGACTTTGGTGTACATTTCTGTCATCCTGAAAGGTGTGACTCCATAAAGTGAAATAACTATTAAAGTTATGCAAAGGCCCAACTGAATTTAATAGAAACTGTGGGTAATCCTTCTTAAAGAGTGCTGCTACCGTGTAGCCTTAAACAAAACAATGTGACTCTCACATTAGAGCAAAACCAAAGGGTATGATGGATGGAGTGTTGAACATTGCAAGCACTCACCCCCAGTCAACTGATCTGGGTTTAATCCATCATCATTCTTTAGCTCACTCCACCACCTCAGTTCAGACATGGCCATATGCAAATCAGTCTGACCATGTGCCTCATGGGAATAGTCCAGCCCGAACTGCCGAGCCATGTCCTCCCTGGACCGGAAACAAGCATCCTGGGACCAATTTCTGGATAATCAGCTGTCATCAGTCAGGATAGCTTGAATCCAGAGGCAAAGTGAGCACTTTAGAGTCATTGTCTTGCAGACTCCGCTCATCACGCACCCAACCGAACCTTCAAGCAAGATCTGAAAGACTTTTCAGCATATTCCAATGTCCCAGCATCAGCCACAGAGTCATAGGGCTTCGATGCGGGTAATGACAACGTTGGTTCAGTAAGCAGCTAACCACCGCTGGCCTCAGTTGACCAACTTCTCAGGTCACCACAGAAGATAGGGGAGAAAATGAAACTGAGAAAATGAAAACATTTTACCAGTAAGAACCATTCCAAGAACCTTATGAAAAAATTAAGGTGTCTGCAGCACAGTAGAGGTGGGAGGGCGATGAGGAATTACAACTGAAATACCATTACTGAAGGTAGGAAATTGTTCTTGTTTTGGAAACTTGGTTTCTCATCATAAACCACTCCCAAACCAGTTTCACAACGCTTTTTCAATAACTGACTGAGGAGAATGATTGGTACTCCTCTGATCTAGCAGCTTTTCCCCCTGAAGGAGCAGCCTCTGATTTCCTCTAGTACAGTCTTCTCTAACGAGTAGCTCATGAGTCATGAGCTACTGGTAGCTCTCCAACTACCTGTAAGTAGCTCCTCTGTGTGCAGGTCAGCCCACTAAATTAGAAGCGTGTGCTTGGCTGAATTAATATATGTGTACCAAAATTGAAAAGTTTGTATTTTTCAGAACTCAAAAGCCGATGTTTGGAAAAAAAATTGGAATTGCCAAAATATTTTTAGAGCTGATTTTTTTTTTTTTAAATTTTTTGAAAACCTTTATTGTGCATAAAGAAAAGAACAAATACGGGCCCACAACCGTCAGGCCGGCCACGATACATTGGAAGCACAAGTGTAAGCAATACGGTTCCCCAGCGGCATCAGGAGACATAGCAACTATCAATGGACATAACACAGAATGGAACATGTCGCCGAGGAGAAGGAGCATTGAAGGTTAATTTTTTTTTTAAAGTTTTTTTCGGTCAGAATAAAAGCAGTGAAGAATAGGAACGAAGGAGAATTGAGTCCGTACATGAGCTTCACGACATGAGCAGGCAGCATCATCAATGGAAACAGCAATGGAATTTAACACCCCGGGAAATATGGCGGTGCAGAGGAAAACAACAAGAGCAGCAGTCAGCATTTACGCCCCACCCACAGCGCCACCCACTCCCTGCTAACCCCTATCGCGGACGCAGAACAGAAACAAGATTAGGAAAGCGCAGAAAAGTAGAAAAAATAAGGCCCATAGAAACGAAATGATGAAAACTAAATCTAACCCCCCACCCTACACCAATGCGGAGGCTACGGCCTACCCCCCTCCCCGGCAATGTGTCTGTCGCCCATTAAAGAACCCGAAATATAGACCAAGAAAAGAGGGAAGAGAGCAGGAAGATGAAGAAAAAGAAAAAGGAATTTAACACTTGAAATATAGGGAGGAAGAAAGAGTAAACTATTCTACCACTCCCAAAGAAAAGGGGGGATGCGGGGAGGAGCCCACCCAATATCGAGCCTCCCGGACTCTCCAGCCCTGTGCAACTCCTACGCCGTGCGGAGCAATAAATTCGAAGGCATACAATCAAAAAAGGAACAGAAGTAGTCACATCCAGGTTACCGAGTCAGCACATGAACTATCACCCCATCAGTAAGATATACAGCAGGACATGCACACCTCCATCCCACATGAGAATTTGCCACAATCAACAACAATAACAGAATAAATTGCGAGGAGGCACAGCTTCAATACACGCCGATGGGGCATAACAGACCGAATCCCCACCAGACAGAGCAGCATAAGTCATCACCCATAAGCCCCTAGCCCTGACCAGACCGCAGACGACCCCTCCACCATGACACCCGGCAGAAGTTCGCCTCAGATGGAACAAAGAAACAAGATGGCCCCCCTAGGTAGTACAGAAGCAGAGAGGAGCAAAATGGACGCCACCCAGCAAAAACAGTTCCCCTGTCCCCATGAAATGTCACCGGCAGAGCAGTCAGGCATCGCAGAGCATGTAGGAGAGTCTGTAGATCACAATGCACATGGATAGCCAGTTGAGGCGCCGACTGCGCCGTAGACAAAGGCTGCAATGCCACGGAGGAAGTCTTCGATACAAGCAGAGAGGGAAACACTGTAGCGTTGCCAAAGGAGCTATCCACCATTCTTGTAGCCTGCAACATTGTATCCCAGGTGGAACTCCGTGGAGGCGGAGCGGCATAGCGAGGGGAACAGGTCGGTGGCAGAAGCGCCGCTGGATGAATCACAGTATCAAGCTTCCCACACAGTACTCGAAAGTTCGTACACATCTCAGCCCTCAAATCGGCAAGCGCCACCAAGACAGTACTGTAGGTCACGTCAGGGGAATGTACCACCCTGACCGCAGTTTGAGGCGCGGTTCGCCACCCAGCAGACCGGTCCAGTGTCCGTTCGGCGTCACACTCCTGGGTCACCATGTAGGGGAACATCGCTTCCATGACGCCCGCCATCACTGTCACACGCACGGACAAGCCGAGATTGTGCAGGCGAATTCCTCGAGGGAGACAGGGTCCCCGGCCACCGGTTAAAAACCTCCCCTGGCAAACTCAGGGCGGGGGCACAACAAGAGGCAGGCTCCGTCAGTCAGCTGCACACCCGTACGGGGGGGGGCACGGCGCAACTCACCTGGGCACCCCTCAAAGCGAAGCGATTGCGTGGCACCAGTAAGTCAGGAGTAATCTTCCCAGAGGGGGCCAGGAAGCAGCGTCGCGCAGCACGCAGTAAGACAGATCGCCAGCCTCCCCCCAGCTCGGCTGGGTTACGGTGCTGCAGCAAGCGCCATCTTAGCGGGGCCGCCCGGGTCTCAGCTCCAGGTCCAGGGGCGGTCGCCAGCGCAAAGCGGCCAGTTCTCAGGCTGGAAGTCTGGTAGGATTCCCCAAGAGACAGCAACAACCTCGGCGTCCTTTCGCCGTCTTCCCACCATCACGTAGAGTCCGGATAGAAGGCAGGATTTATCGGTGGGAAACAAATGCACGGAGAGCCGGGAGACTACACGTCCGTCTCCGTCGCCATCTTGGCTCCTCCCCTTAGAGCTGATTTTTGAGTAATAAGTCATGAGGCACTGGGGTACACTAATTACTCCTAGTGTCAGGGGCATTACATATGTGCCTGCCTGATACGTATAACCCATGGAGAGGCATTCCACATTGGGAAAGCCTTTTCTTTTTTTACATTACTTGAGGCAACTTTGCATGATACATTGAGGTGGTTACTCATAGTAATCTTGCTTAGGGTGGCCACTGATATAATTGTGTCGGATGTGGTCACTATTAACCATGATATTAGTAGCTCTGGATGATTTTATTGGAATAAAAGTAGCTCCTGTCGCAGAAAAGGTTCGAGGCCGCTGCTCTAGTAGTCATATGCTACAGCATAGCAATCTCAGATGCATAGTGCCCCAAAACCAGTTGCCTGCGAACAACCATAACCATCTTAAGACAAGACAAAAAGATTACCAACAGGCCGTCAAAGCTAAAGTGCTTAGTTCTCTCACAGTAGAAAGTTGAAGCCCTCGTAGGGTCTACCGGTTGAAGCCGCAACTCTATGTTTGGAGATGAGGGGGTGGAATAAAAAATGGAAGAGTGACCTTGTATGCAAAATGAAACACCGACATAACCTACTTAGAAAAGTCAGGATAATCTAACAAGTGAAAAGGAATGTAAATGGGAAAACAGGCCACCAGC
This sequence comes from Lissotriton vulgaris, assembly GCF_964263255.1. NCBI lineage: Eukaryota > Metazoa > Chordata > Amphibia > Caudata > Salamandridae > Lissotriton > Lissotriton vulgaris. The sequence goes on from NC_141697.1 coordinate 1,207,446,798, forward strand.
TTGTAAGGAGCCCTAGAGTCCACTTGGGAGCTCACCCCACAGTTAATCACTCTGGGCATTTGGGGTGACCAACCCTTGGACTGCTATTCTCTCCTCTTTTGCAATATGGCCCTGACCGTGTCAAGGCGAGCCATCATTAAACAATGGGGGCAGGAAAAGCCACCACACTGCAAGCATGAGAGTCCAATCTAGACTGGTGCACGAGGGCCGAAAAATAAGTGTACCAAGACCGAGGTTGTCCACAGAAGTTTGAGAAAGTACGGGGCCTGCGGAGGATAGTTGAGGACATAGAGCTTTGAGGGACTGTATAGGAGGGAGCCTGTGAAGGAGGGGGGTGTAACGAGATATTTAATCAATAAGTAGAAAATGTCACTGTATATTTAAGCATATACAGACATTGTATTAGCTGGCCCCAAAGGGTGCAAGTCAGGGTTTCCGACACGGTGTCCAAGGTCTCCAGATGGGTATGCCTCACTATGTTGAAAGCGGAAGAGTGGTAACTACCGCCACTAATACAAATAATTTACCAAAAAAATATGTAAAACGCAAAGACATTAATGGTTGCAGCTGCCTTATCTGCCCGTCTCACAGACATGATAGCAACAAGAAAGATTGTCTTCTTGGACATATGTTGCAATGAACATAAATGCCTGCTCTTGCATGTTGGGCATATCAAAAATGGCAAACCTGTCCCGGTCCGAAGACGTAAATATGAAATGTAACAAGAATAAAAGGACTTGATACATGTCTGAAATCTTGATACCTCGCCGACTCTGCTGCTAGAGGACACCCACATAGCATGCTTCGTGATCATCTGCATCTCTATCACCCTCAGGATGAAGAATGGTCAGGGACGGCTCAAACTAATCTAACGAGCAAGTCCACTCCAACAATTACAGTCTCCCACTAGGCGAGCCAAAGAGACAAGTTTATCTATGGTTAAACACATTTGCATCGCCTGGTCAGAAAATGTTGAAAGGCTCTTCCCCTTATGTGGATTCAAAAGATGGGACCAGTACTTGAGTGTAAGCTCCTACCAGTACGGAAAGAAAGGCCCTCACTGCCAAGCACTGCCCACTTAAAGTTTGAAGATCTTTTTAAGGGGGGAGTTGAATGGGTGGTTGCCAAAATAAGCCCCTATCACTCCAGAAATCCATCAGCCACTATCATGAACCCAGGGAGGAGGATGGAGCAGGTCCCAATAGCAGAGTCTTGCATATTCCACCGCTGGAGTTGTGGTGCCAGTGCAGGCGACAGCCTTTATAGGTCTGAAAGACTAGCGAAAAGTGATTTCCATCAGTCCAGTGGATATCAGTGGAGGAGTATCATGCCAAGACGTGTTGGGTACCATAAATATGCAATACGCTTTTAGGACTAGTAATCTCAGTATCAAACACACTTTTTAAGTGGAATTTGGTGCAATCACATGTTGGATACTTTGATTTCTCTCCAAAGTCAGGATGTGTTTGTGTCCAGCAATCTGTGTTTGCATCAATCGTTATTTTATGTTAATGAAAAATCCAGACCATTTGCAGAAGCGTCCATGTCGAATCCAGGTGGTACTGGAGTACTTCTGGTGACCGGGGCGTACTCCGCTAGTAGTCAATATAAGGCTGTTGTTGGTGAACGTGTTGCTTTCAGAGGTGAGCGGACCATTACAACACTAGCCCTGGTAGAAACCACAGCCCAAAAGCCAGGATGTCAAATACTATTACTCCCCCGCTGTGAATCTGAAGCATTTCATGACAAAGCCAAACAGAGATGTAGGCGTATCATGGACACAGTGGTGCCATCCAGTCAGAACTCAACCGTGCCGGAAGAATCTGCGGAAGTGGGACTATTTAAAACCCATATGCCCAGGAAATGTAAAACTAACACTGGGTGTAAGGCGCTCTATTTCTAAGGGGATCAGGAAAGGAGAGCCGAGATTATGATGAAGTGCCGACGCGTACTTCACCAAGACCTACGGGTGGGGGCAGGATGCGATAGACAGGGGGTCTCCTGTGGAATATAGGCAAACACTTCACACCAGTCGATCCTGCATATCATTTAAAGTGCACTCAGACCACCCTCCTAAAGTAAAGCTCCACCTGTTTCCCACGAAGGTGTCGCGGCGCTAATAGCCCAAGTTCTCACTGCAGCTTTGCAGGAGTCTGCGTGGAGGAGGGAGGGGGGCCTTTGCTCCCGAAAGCCCAATCACTGCTGCGCGGCGGTGGACAGTTTTGGTACTGGCTGTACTCTAGGTAACTTACAATATTTGAAATATGTACTGAACGGCTGAACCAGAAGCGTGCATTGTAACCCTGCTCTGTTAGAAGCTCTGCGGTCAGCTATCAGCCTTTTCAGCAGAACATCTATCTTCAAGCCAAGCACGTGCGTCCTCGAAAAAAACAAGACAAAAGTAATCTTGTTTCGGGTAGAAGCTGATGGACCAGGTTTACAATCGGCTGCACAGCTTGCCGCCTACATGGTATTGTTGACAAGGGCAAGCAAGGATGGCTGGGTGATAGTTGCCCTGGATTATTTGTGATGAAAACAGTATTTTTGACTATAACGGAAAGCTCAAAGGATAAGGTCTAGGCCACCCATCTACAACCAAATAGGCATGATACAATCAATACCTTACAAACATAAACATAATGTATATCCTGAGCTAACAAAGATAAAGAGGTATAAATAAACAGTCGACAAATTGTGTCTTTTCTCTTCTTCTTTTTTATTTTTGTGTTTTGCAGTAATTCTTCTTAAAAACCTCTAGCCGTTGCCAACACGTGTTTCATCTTTGGTGGTAATATACCACAGACTTCTTCAGGGCTAATCCAAGTTTTAGGTCTTATTCTTGTAAACCAGGTAATAGCGTACTTCACTGTACGGTCTCAATAGCTCAAAAATGTGTGTCTATCGGCTCCATAACACTGCAATTCAACGTCAAAATCCAAACTCCAAGTGTGAGGAGTAATCGAAATTTGCCTAGCGTAGTAACGGTAAGTTTCAATTCTATTAAGGACACGGAGGAGAGGATTATGCTTTTCTCTCTTCGCTGTTTATTCACATAACACCACACAGCAGCCAGAAAAGCATCAAAACTTGAAAAAAAAAGTGTATTCCAAACACAGGAATATCAGAAACATCATAATAACATTTTTTAATAACTACAAGTCCCATGAGATCAACATTAGGCAGTCCTTTCTTAGTGTCCATAAATCCCAATATAAGGCGTCCATCCTGTGAACTCCTCCTCTTTCTTCGTCGCGAGTCAGGCCAAAGTCTCAAGCATCTCGTTTCGCACCATCATTCCCTGGCGGAAAAAAGAACAACGTGAGCTAAGCCATACCCGCTGGGTTCGAAGGCAAGAGAACAAGACAACGTCACAAGTCAATGACATGCAATCCAGAACAATAATCCACAGTGAAATTCGGAAAGAGATTACTTACACCAGTACGGGCGGGATCTCCGCAGGAGGTATGGGTGGGATAATCCTCGCCTCCGTGTCCTTAATAGAATTGAAACTTACCGTTACTACGCTAGGCAAATTTCGATTCTATGTCAGGACCGGAGGCTTCGGATTATGCTTGTTCAAAGCTTGTCCACCACCAAACTAGCAATATCCACCACTGGCTTAAAATAGAACCTTTTGAAGGTGGAATCCGAAGACCAGTCCGCAGCGCTCAGGAGGTCTTCTAAACGTGCCCCAAGGGCAAACGCTTTGGAGGCCATGGCCCCTCTTGCGGAGTGAGCTCCGAACTGTTTTGTATCAATACCAGCTTCCTGCATTACCCAACGCACCCACCGGGCTATAGTGGGGGAAGAGACAGCCTTGTGAGGTTTGCGCAGCGCAATGAGTAATTGCCGCTCGCCCGGAGGGCGAAGTTCCGTCGTGACCTCCTAATAGGTTTTCAAACACTGTACCACACACAACTTAGGGACATCTGCAAATGCCGGATAAGAAATAGACCTCGTAGCCGATTTCGTGCGGCGGCCCACGGTAAAGGTCACCCCATCCGGGGAAAACGCTCTCGCCGTGATATCTAGGGCACGCACGTCAGACACTCTGCGACATGACACCAAACAGAGGAGCATCGCCAGTTTAGCTGAAAGTTCCTTTAAGGAGAGATACTTGTTAGGCTGCCAGGAAAGAAAAAGGTTCAACACCACGTTAACATCCCACAGGACGGAATATCGTGGCTCCGGCGGTAAAGCCAGACGCACTCCTCTGAGGAGCCGACACACAAGGGGATGTTCCCCGACCGCCACTCCATCCAACTGCACATGAGCTGCTGATATGGCAGAACGTACCGTGTTAATAGTCCGGTATGCTAAGCCGGCAGTAGAAAGTTCCGCCAGAAAATTCAGGATGGGAACGAGGCCTGCGACCATGAGATCCAAACCCCGTCGAAGACACCAACGAACCCACCTGGTCCAAGCCGATCTATACCTCTTGGCAGTGCTGCCTGCCCAGGCCTTGGACAAAAAGTGCTGAGCTGAGTCCGAAAGGCCTGGAAGCGACCAGCGTCGCCTGAAAGCCTCCATGCCATGAGGCGGAGAGAACCCTGGAGGAGATGGTGAGGGACCCCGTCTGGATTGAGGAGAAGACTAGGAAGCCGGGGGAGTAGGATTGGAGAATCCCAGGAAAGTTCCAGAAGAACTGGAAACCACACTTGCGACCTCCACACGGGCGTCACCATCACCACGTTCGCCATTTGACGGCGAATCTGGGCCGCGGCCCGCACTATCATGGAGAAAGGCGGGAAGGCATACGGTCGTTCCTGGCTCCAGTCCTGGAGGAACGCATCCGTCGCCTCCGCCAAGGGATCCGATCTCCAGCTGAAGAACCGCGGTAGCTGGAAGTCCAGACGGGATGCAAACAGGTCTATGGAAAAAGGACCCCAGCATGTCGCCAGCCAGTGGAACACTTGAACATCCAGCTTCCACAGGCTGGAGTCTCGAAGGTATCTCGAGTGCCAATCTGCCACTTGATTGGCCCGTCCCGGCAGGTATTCTGCCGTTACTGAGACCTGATGGGCGAGACAATAATCCCAAAAGTCTTTCGCCAGATCCGCTAGTGCCCGCGATGGCGGACCCCCTAAATGGTTCACATAACGAACCGCCGAAACATTGTCCATCCGCAGAAGGACACATGACTTCACCGAATCCCTCGTCCAGCAACGGACGGCGAATGAACCTGCTAGAAGTTCCAAGCAGTTGATGTGAAGTCGCTGTTCGTCGGACGACCAAGCGCCGCCTGTGGAGAAATCCCCGCAGCGGGCGCCCCAGCCGGACCTGCTGGCGTCGGACTCGATCACCAAGTCCGGAACGGACCCGAAAATCGCTCGGCCGTTCCACGCCTCCATGTGGGCGAGCCACCAGGACATTTCCTCCTTGACCTCCACCGACACGGGAATCAAGCGGTCGTAAGAGAGCCCCCTGCGCAAATGATGCGCTTTCAGGCGCTGAAGGGCCCGATAATGAAGAGGGCCTGGAAATATCGCCTGGATTGACGACGAGAGAAGGCCTACTACTCTGGCAACCTGCCGGAGGGAGGTGTGCGATTTGGAAATAGTTTGCCGCAGCACATGTTTGATTTTGGCCATCTTCCTGGACGGCAGACTGAGAGTCGAGTTCACCGAATCCACCACGAAGCCCAAGAACACCATTTGCTGGGCGGGCGTGAAAACCGACTTCTCCTTGTTGACGATAAACCCCAGACCTTGCAACAGGGAGACTGTCTGGGACAGATGAGCGGCCAACCTGCTCGGGTCCTGGCCAGGAGCAAAATGTCGTCGAGATAGACGATCAGCCGAATCCCCTGACTCCGCAGGGTTTCTATGGCCGGGTGCAGAATTTTGGTAAAGCACCAAGGGGCTGAGGAAAGACCAAACGGAAGGGCCTTGAACTCGAAAACCATGCCTTTCCAGCAAAACTGGAGGAAACGGCGAAGCGGGGGGGGAAATGGGAACCACCAAATACGCATCTTTGAGGTCCAGGCGGACCATCCAATTGTTCGGGAGCAAAACGTCTCTCAACAGATGGATGCCCTCCATCTTGAAGTGGTTGTACACTACCCAGCCATTGAACTCCTTGAGGTTGATGACTGGCCGTCTGCCCCCGTCCACCTTTTCCACAAGAAAAATATTGCTCAGGAAACCCCCGGGGTGACGCGTTGTTCGACGAATAGCCCCTTTGCGCAGCAGCGCCGAGACTTCTTCGTCGATCAACAGCACGTCTGGTTGAGAAAAAGTTATGGGCCGAGGAGGCTGTAACTGGCGCGGTTGGTCCTAAAACTCTATGCAGAACCCCCGCACGGTCTGAAGGACCCATGCGTCCGTCGTAATAGCCGCCCATGCCTGTGGGAAACATGCCAACCTCCCCCCAATAACAACTTGATCCGCAGGGATTACACGCACCGTGTGAATTGTTGCCGCCGGAGTCGTTCCGGATGTTTCCGCGCCCTCGGAAACGCTGACCTCTGGTTGGGTATAAGTTGTTGTAGTTCGCAGAGGAGTTGTAGCCTCCTCTGCCGGAGCCATGCCCTTTACCGGGCTGTTGTTGACCACCACGGCCGGTCGTGAGGCCCCTACCACGACCAGCCCCTCGGGAAAAACGCTGGTGGAAGACCCGCTTGATGGCTGACTGGGCCTTGTCCAGGGAAGTGAAAGTGGAAACAAACTTTCCCAGCTCCTTTATGAACGGCTCCCCAAAGAGACCTCGTTGAGCAACAGCGCCAGCTTCCGATGAAGCCAAATCACCTAACTTGGGGTCCAGTTTAATCAGCAGCGACCGACACCGTTCGGTCAAAAGGGCAGAGTTAGCATTCCCCAGGAATATAACGGCCCGCTGCGCCCAGTTGGACAACACCTCCGGGCATATGGCGCTGCCCGACACCTTGGCTTCTTCGGCCATATCCAGGATCTTGGTGAGGGGGCCAATGGTGTCCAATAGCTTGACCTGACAGGAACGCCAAGAACGGTCGATCCCCTTACGGGGGTCCTTTACAAACTTCGCCATGAAGGTGGCCATCTTTCCATCTAGTTCCGGCGTCATAGCCACCTTCCCATCCTAAGTCGGGCGGGGGCATTCGCCCCTCAAACAACTGCGCGCCTCCTTCTCCAAGGGCTTGCGGAGGCGGTCCGCCACAAATTGCGCCACCTTGTCCCCAGGCGCCCAAGCAGCCGACCGTGGGTGCATGATTTCATCCGGGTCGAGCATGCCCGAAGTGTCCTTGGGCAACTCCGTCGAGTTAGATGCCGGTCGCCACGACCGGACGGAGTCTTCGTCGTCGTCTTCGTCAGTATCCGCGGGGGAAACACCCCCCGGGGAGGCCGGGACAGCATCCGCCGGCGTCGAAGGAGTCTGAGGCGGGGGCGCCTCGGAGGCAGACCCGGACGCCTTAGCCAGGAAAGCGTCTCGTAGGCGCTCGAAAGCGTCCTTGTCCACGCCTTGCGCGCCACTGGGACCCGCGTCCCCACGTGGCTTCTTGGCCGCCGGTGGCCGGCTAGGATCGTTGGCGGGCATCCCCGCGAGGCCCGGCGCCAACTTGGCACACTCTTCCACAAGGCGGGCCGATAGCCTGTCCTCCATAGGCCTTACGATTTCCTGCACGCAACGGTAAATCGACTGATCCACAGCCGCATAGAATTCGTCGTCTTGGAGGTACTGGTGTGACTCCTCCTCCTCGACGTAGTACCCCTCAACCATGGCTGCCACAACGCAGTAAAGAGGAAATGGGTATCTGAGGGTTCCGATGGCGTAGACAAACTGCCACGGGTGGGCCAACCGGAGGTTAGCAAGGTTTTAGGCCGGCGGAACCAGGCAGTCACGAAGGCAGCACCAGCCTTCTCAGCGAGCCGACCCTCTCTCCAGAGACCGGGTCGCACCACCTCCCAGCGCGCTTGAGCGGGTAACACCCCAGCGGAAGCTGATGCAGGAAAAGGTGCTGAAAATCGCCCGCGGGCGTCAACGTGGTCACAACCACCAGTACAGACCCCAACGGGGCGTTCAAGCTCAGGACAGTACAACCCAAGAGGGCGTCAGGGTTAGGCGGCAGCAGGGCTCCGGCGACGTCGACTCCCCAGCGCAGCTCCAATCAGCGAGACGGAAGCCGCGCGCGGGCAGGCGAGACGCTACGGCGCCCTCTAGCGGCGAAATCAGCACCGCGGAACACACAGGGACATCGCGTAAGGGGCGAAGGCGTCCCCGCGATGGAAGGGGGTCTGGAAGGGAAAAAACCCCACAGACCCCCCAAAGCAATAGCAAGAATCTATGCAAATAGAATATCAAATACGCAAGAAAACACAAGACCTCAGCAGACACAAAATTGTGAAAGAGTGGGAGAATAGTACTTAACTGGCTGCGAAGCAGCGAAGAAAGAGGAGGAGTTCACAGGATGGACGCCTTATATTGGGATTTATGGACACTAAGAAAGGACTGCCTAATGTTGGTCTCATGGGACTTGTAGTTATTAAAAAATGTTATTATGAGGTTTCTGATATTCCTGTGTTTGGAATACAAATTTTTTTTCAAGTTTTGATGCTTTTCTGGCTGCTGTGTGGTGTTATGTGAATAAACAGCGAAGAGAGAAAAGCATAATCCGAAGCCTCCGGTCCTGACATAGAATTATATGTTCTTCCGTCTCATGCAGATAGGAAAACTGGAGTTTGGATTTTGACTTTGAATTGCAGTGTTATGGAGCCAGGAGACACACATTTTTGAGCTATTGAGACCGTACAGTGAAGTACGCTATTACCTGGGTTACAAGAATAAGACCTAAACTTGGTTTAGCCCTGAAGAAGTCTGTGGTATATTACCACCAAAGACGAAACACGTGTTGGCAACGGCTAGAGGTTTTTAAGAAGAATTACTGCAAAACACAAAAATAAAAAAGAAGAAGAGAAGACTCACAGAATTTGTCAACTGTTTATTTATACCTCTTTATCTTTGTTAGCTCAGGATATACATTATGTTTATACATGGTATTGTTGTTCAGTAAAACGTCTACAAGTCACAATGTGCCAATAAGGTGTCAGCAGTCCATTCAGGGCTGTGGCATTAGAGTTGTGAGCGCGACGCACAGAGGCCAGCAGGGGTCAGTCGGCCTCCGTAAAGTGCACAAGCAGTGGCGGCCAAAATGAAAGGCTTCGTTTCAAGACGTGAATGCAGCTCAAACCAAGAGTACAATAAACCCAGGTCTGTCTTCCGAACGCCAGACAGGCGAAGGATGACAGGTCGAGCGTCCCCACTCCACAACACGATATTTCAGGCTCAGGCATACAACCAGGGCTCGTCCTGCTGCTGCTAGAAGTCTGGGAATGGTCTTCAAATCACGATCTCTCTTACAGAAACAGAACCAGACGAGTGAAGTGGGGAGCGGAAAAACCCCGTCAGCAGGACGATTTCTAAGATAAGTTATGCAACAAAGGAGTCCGCGTCCCCCTTACAACTGCCCCCCCCCTCTGCTCCCCCCCCTTCTAACTGAAGACCACTACTCCTTCTGCAGAACCTATTAATGTTTAATTCAGTCTCCTGCTTTCAGAACTGAAACATTTTCAATTCTAATCATTCACAATTAAGTCAGTGTTGTTAATCATTTATTTGATGCTGCTAAAAACCATTGACAAAGGCAATAGGTGTGGCTTGTTTTAAAGATGTCTCCACTGTGTTAAATATGTGGATACAAGAACAGACAATTCACAGAAAGGCTCCCAAATATCGTACAGTCAGTATGCTGTGTGAAGCATAGGATTTGAGCTTCATATTTTAAGCCACACCTTTAATTACACAGGCCATACATGTTAGAAAGGATTTCTTGCTGCCTTCTTTGGCCATACCCCTTTAGAGGTCCTCCACCCCACCCTTTTCATCCCTTTTAAAACACTGCCTTAGCAAATTGTCTCAAAAACAAATCAGGGTTCTCTGCTCTAATAGGGAAACTGCAGGTGAGAGGTAGCTGTGGGGTGAATGGTAACATCTGTTCTGGGCCTATAATACAGTGCATTACCGGAGAAAGTATGCACTGGGAAAATATCCGCGCAATTTAGGCTCCTGCTAAACATTCACTTAAGTCAGGCTTTACCCACACAGCATAGCCATTTAGCTTACAATGAACCAAGCAAGCATGCAAAAATACAACACAGAACCCAGCACCTCACACAGAAGGGCAGTCTAAGCCTATCTCCCACCCACCAACACTTCATATTTTCAACTCAAAAATATTCACCCATTGTCCGCCCACTTTAGTTTTCATCCAGACAACCATTCAGCTTCATGTGCCTACTCGGCAAGCAGTGTAATGTCTCTTTACACAAATATTTTCAAATGTACTTTTCAGAAGGTACTTTACATATCACATTTTATGTACAATTATTACACAATCAAAAATCACAATTGATTATATTGATCTTTAAAGAAAGAAAGGCAGTAGGAGTAGCTGGGATTCAAACCTGCGATAAAAGATCTCAATATCAAGTACTCCCATCAGAGCTATTTTACAGGCGTTACCTACACCACCTTCTCTACCATACTTGAAATTTCAAACAGCAATCTTGGACAAAACGAAATCAAATATAACTGTACTGTGCCTACACTAAGCGCATGTTAAAGGTCGGCCATTTCCTTCTTGCAAATCCTTCCTCTGGCAATGACCTAATCTCTGTTCTCATCATGCACCCCAGTTTCTTGCTCTGAGGAATGCCAAGTCACACCTCCACATTACACAGAACACTTTTATGCCAACTAGCAGTTCCCCAATGCAAACATGATTCTGAATCTTCCCACACTTAGAAAATCATTTGTACAGTGGTTGCTATCGCCATTAAGACTCATTTTCTTCTCAGTTAAGCGCCCTTTTGCCTGAGCACTTTCACTTCCAGGGGTCTAAAAAATATTTGTTCACCCACAAAAAGGTGGCACCAATGGTCGGAATAGAAGACGACAGTTCCCCTGCAAATAATAAACACAGAAAAAAGAACATGGCCGTCAAGCGAGAGGCAGTCCTGGCCACATCAGACTCAATTTTAAAATGTGAAATAAAACCACTGACGTGTTGAAGCAAGGTTACCAGACATTGAGAGAAAGAACGTGGACTAAGCAAACTTCCACTGTCTTACCTCGCATACCTAGCCAAAATGCAGCGGAGCGCTGTACAGGGTCAAAGAGGAGCATAAAGTCAACGCGTTGTAGGAGAAGAATGTTGGTTGTAGATGGTTAATGGATTGTGATATAGTGAGTGCCCTTTAAAGAGGAGCGTCTTTACCTCTTTCCTAAAGTGGAGCAGCGTTGGGGCAGTCCTGATATATACAGGGATGAAGTTCCAGATCCTGGGTGCATATATGGAAAAGGCCTGCTCCACTGTTTGTTTAATTTTTTTATACTTCTCAGTTGGCAGTCTAATAGGATCCCAGCTGTGGGTGTGCTGAGAACCACCAGAGAAGGAGAGCTTCTCTGCAAGATCAAGGGGGAGTGGTGTGGTGGTTGTATTTGTAAATCAGCTAGTTTTGAAGACTAAGAGGGCCTGCACGGGAAGCAACGGTACTCCATCAGCATAGGGGTAATGTGTTCATATATTTTCAGGTCCTGGATGAGATGTACTGCAGCATGTAATGTGCCCTTAACGGATGTCAGTGTGGCGTCTGGGAGGCTTTGGAGTAGGGCGTACCAACATGTTTTATCCTACGTCTACTTTCCTAGGTGTAATTTAGAACTATAGGATAATGTCATAAAAGTTCTGAATAATGCAAATCAACATAACTCCTTAGACCATCAATAAGAAATGTGGTTATAGATAATGATTGTTGTTCTGCTCTAAGTCCCACAACACTATCCAGAGCAATGACCGGAGGTTAAAGGTGAACAAATACTGAAGGTGGCCCCCAGGCTGCTTGAAGTAGACGCCAGATCTTGATCTCTTCACTCTCATTATGTTTAGCTTATTTTCACTGTTAACTGGAATCACTAAACCATTCATGCTTGAGGGATAAGTTAACTCATCACAAAAAGATATTAAAAAAAGTAATAAAAGTTACTAGCAAGAATGTGGCAAGCGTTTATGAGGTGTACTTCTGTGACGCTATCACAGTATTGACTCTGACCAGTCCCCTCAGAAAAGATAAAGCGGTCACAGAACTACTGATGTGCGTCTACAGGACGTCTGCTGCACAGTGTGTGGTGGTCACAGCCTTGTACCATCTTAATATTCAGGTCTGCAAGTCAATTATGCAGGCTGCATGCACTTTGCACAGGGAAGCATAACCGCTTCTTTCTAGAACTGCAGTTTTATTCATCCATTCTAGAGGACAAATCTTATTTCGACTTCAGGGAAGTCTATTGGACTTTTTTTTAGTTGTTTAAGTTTGAGTTCATTTAAAATATTTAAATAGCAGAACAACGAAAGAGAAGGAGAAACAATATTGTAGAGGGAGATACACTGAGAATTAAAATTTTGTATAGAATATGAGGGAGAGAGGAAGCGAAGGAGGGAAAAAGTAAGTCTTATATATATTAACTTTTCATACATGTAATGCTCCATTATAACAACCTGTAGACAATTTCATGTATTAACTAAAGAATGAAAAACATTTAATTACAGGCAGAAAGATAATGGGGAGTAGTAAACCTAAGGCGGTTTCTGGGTCTCATCAGGAGTTAGGACAGTCTTACTGAGGAGTAAACACGATTTAGATAAACAAATGTATTAATCAGGAGCCATAGGAAATCTTGTGGTATTGCTAAACAACTAGGCGTAAGCTAGTTAGTATCAAGTCTATGGTGAAGCATATAGCGCACCACCAAGATTAAAAAGTAACAGCTTGCGCATTTATCCAGTTAGAAGTAATCAAATGGAAAGCAACAGTTAATAGTAAACCTAGCAGTTTTTGACCTTCAAAGGAATGTTGATTTTAAAAACCTTATTATTTGATTCCACACTTTTATCCAGAATAAATTAATATTGGGACGTTCAAAGAGCATGTGTTTTAAAATCAGGGTACGAGGAGCTGCAAGACCAAAATAGGATTGAGTCTGAAGAGAATCGCTGTCGATTGGCAGGAGTGAGCAATAAACGTTGGTAAATGAAAAATAGGGATTGTAAAGTATTGGTAGCTCTGGTGGATTTATGAATCTTAGTCCAAATTTTGTCAAATAAAACAATGGGCCAACAATGCGGTAAACCTGCTTCACGTGTTCGTTCAACTTTTGATTTAAATCAATGGGTGGAAGGAATTAGTACTTTGTAGATTGTGGAGGCTTGGGATCAGTACTTAGTAATATAAGTAGTGAGACTGAATCCGGGGGGGGGGGGGTTGTTGAGAGACGTCAGATATGAGACGTGCTACTGAATTATGAAGGGGTTCATATTGTTTCTTAAACAAGGAGGGTAGGGAGAAAGTATTGCTTAGTGCAGAGAAGGACAGAATTTGACTATGAGCAAAAAGCTGATTCACCCAGAATGAATCTCTGTTCCTCCAAGATTTCCACTAGACAGAACTGTTACTAGTTTGGATGTTATGAGTGCACAAAAGAGATTGCTTCAGAAGATTGGGAAGAGATGTGTGAGTAAAATAATGGAGGGAGGACAGAATTGCACACACCTGTCATCACCCAGTCGAATTGACTTCTATCTAATTATCTCTACTGAATTCTCAGTTTAGGTCTGCAGGAAAACAAACATTCTTTGAAAACCAGGCAGTCTCCAACTGCAAACTGCGCATGTCAAAGGAGTCTCTCACTCAGCATTATATTATAAATTTGCTTTCTAGAAAATGTGATGGAGCAGTGCAGTGCAAAAAAAAGCATGACAGACTATATGATATATGCAGTTCCCAGAAACAGTGACATACCGCAATATAGCAACCCTTCATAAGGCATCCCATTTCAAACACGGATGCTCAGACATCGGAGAATCAAAATCCTAGCTCATTGCCTACGTTTTTAGCCGTGTGTTCCTGCAGATCTATATAGATGTTGGAGCCGGCTGAATTCAGTGACAAGTCTGTTATGCCCAGGTATTATTTCACTATATACTTGAGGAGTGTTCTGCAATGCAAACTGTTTCAACTGCTTCAAGCACTTCCAGATAAAGTTTCTTTTACATCAAAGATGAGCAGAAGTGTGAGTGGGTGGTGAGGAGAAAATGCAATTAAATTTGGGATCCAATCAGATTAATAGTGGGGTTCATTGCCATGTCCAAATCAGCTGCTGGGGTGGGTTGGTGGGGAGTGATATAAATAAGCACTGCATGCCCAGTGTGTGTACAGAGAAAGTCAAGAAGTCATCAATGAATACAGATGGTACTACAAGCTTTGGTATTCCAACCTTTAGAGTTTGGCTGAATGGGCAGAACTGTCTCAGTTAACAGTTTTCCGGCCCTGTAAAGCTATGAGTTCACCACCCGCATTAAGAGGTGGGGAAACTGTGGGGTTTCCTAAGGTGGAGCCTCATCCCATTCCATCGTGGTAAAACCCTTCAGCGGCTGTAGACCCACAACCACAGACTGATGGTCAGCTAGCTTCAGAGCACCAAAAGACCCTACTTAGGGCAAGTCTTCTGATGCTCGAATTTCTCATGCCCACAACCACTGAGTGGCAGAGCACTGGCACAGGAACAGATAGTAATGGTCTTCATGCACCAGGAAAAAACTTCAAAGCATTAGAGCCAATGACTTTTGATTTATTAGGCAGATACCCCGGCCAGTAGGGGAGATCGGCCAACATAACATGGCAGTAAATGAGATTTTCAATTCTGCCCCAGTTGGGGCACTTCCACCAAAACGGCTCTCTTGGAGACTTCGATAAGAAAAGAGCCAATGGCTTTCACTAACCATGTTGGCCGCAGCCAGTCTAAAAGGACCACCTAAGGGCTGTATACTTCTCTGTAGGACGACAAGTCTTTAATCCTGGATTTTATTTGACTGACTAGTTTATTCCAAGAGTTTGGCAACATTTCATTTGGAGAACTACGATTGTGCTGGCTGCTATAGAAATGCTCTGTCGGTTCGGTCTGCTGAACTAACTAAACCAATGTACCTTATAATTTGTAGCAACAGAACAGCAAGGACTGAAACCATGATGTGGCCATATGGAGTTATGTAGATTGGGCTGGCTTGCCCATCAGATCAATCGCCAGCATAACGGGACAGGAACTCCTATTCTAAAATATTCTGTTTATAAATTTTAATATAAACTACACACGTGGACTATAGATGCACCAGGCTGAAAACCTCATACCTGATAAGGCAGTTCCCCCGGTTTGTAGCAAATATGACGATGGGTGCAATGGCGGACTCCAGAGCTCGGTGCAAGTATGTAAAACACTCAATATCCAGCATGTGCACCTCATCGATAAAAAGAACCCCGGGCACTAGCTCTGCGATGCCCTGGTCAATGTATTTGTTCACAACTTTGTTGATCTCTCCTCGCAGCTTATCTGAAAGATAAAAATAAAGAACAGACAATAATGACCATTGAAGTACATCTCTTTACAATGCACAAGACAACTCTGGTGCCAATGCCTCCAATTCTCAAAGGTGTCCAGAAGCCTTTGGCAACTAAATTGTAGGGCTCACAGCTAACGTAGCACAAAGCAGTGGGAGGGCATTTCTTGCAATGGCCTGATCCGACATCTTGATAAGGCAAATGACTACACCTAATCAAGCAGGATCTCCAAGCCAAACAAACTCATACACTAGGCAAAGCAGAGTGTACAAATTCTGAATTCCTTGACGGAAATTAGCATCCTGGTGGCAATGAATACTGCCTTTAGTGGGTGAAGTAGTACAGATCACTCAATGAAGTTGGGGTAATGACTAGAGAGCAAAACACAGAGGAACAAGGAAAATAAATTAAAAAAAAAATGAAAGGGTACATGTAAGCGATAAGGTAAAATTTGGATGTGCTAATGGCAAAAACATAACAGAGGCATATCTAAAAAAATAGAAAAGGTTTAAAGAGGTTGGGTATAAGTGGTATGACGCACATCACTCCCCATGTAACTCCAATAAACAAAAATAGGGTAAAGTGAAGTATTAAGGTTAATAGGTTAAGTGAAAATGTGACCGCATGAAGAGGAGGTGAGGGAGAGAGGGTGGTTCTAACTGTAAAATCTGAGTATTGCCTAAATGCCCATATAAAAAAAAAAGAGATTTTTGCAACAAAAAAAATCCAAGATTTATCAGTGGTGGTTTATCTTGAAGTGATTAATCTCAAAACACTTATTTCAGAGAGAAAAAAATAAATCACACTGAACATTATGACAGCATTGTGCCCGCACAGGGGAGGTGCGGGCAGGAGGGTGACAAAGGGTGAGCCAATTCAGCGTTGTCAATCAGGCAGAAACCTTCCAAGCAGTTCAAAACCTCACCATCACTTGTGCAGGATAGCCATTTGGCTAGGGCTTGAGCCATAACCCAACCAGGGGTACCCGGACTGGATAAAGAAGTAAGAACAATCATGGCCTTTGAAAAGTTGGGAGTTTCTGCTCAGGGTTCTGGCTTTGACTGCTCTTCCATCCATCTTGCCTCAATCGGGAGGTGTAAATGGACAGCAGTAGGAACAATGGCATTTACTATAACCTTACATACCCTGGGAGTTTAACAGGTCCCCAGATATGGTGGCCCTGAAGCTTTTGTGTGGCCCCCCTTTACTATGCCACTGCAGAACCCAGAGTACAGTGCGATAATGAAGCGATGCAAGACAACACAACAGTTACACAGTGGTTCTCGGTGTGAGCAGGGAGCTATTAGTTCCATTGGACATACTATAGTATCGGTTATGATTCTTGTATATGATCATTATTTTTGGTTTGATTATTTTTCCTGTAAATGACTATTGAATTTTGCTCCCCTTAAGTCATTATGCTCCATCGTCTAGCACATTCTTCGATCACCAAGGTGTATAGATGATCCGTTAGACGTTCAACATTTGATTCAATGCCTTTTAGACTGCCCATTTGGCTCTTTTTTCGATTATTGTTTTGGGTACTGGTTATTATTCCTGTATATGATTATTGTATGTACTCCCCTTCTCTCTCTATGCTCTATCGCATAGCCCATTCCTACTCGTGCACTCAGGTTACATTGAGCAGTTATGTTTGTACTAGTTGATTCAATGCCCATTAGATCCTTCATGTTAGACTAATGTTCTGATTTGTTGCCTTTGCCTCAAATTGTAAAGTGCTCGGATATCCTTTGGGATCTAGTTTGCGCTATATAAAACTTTATAAAAAATAAATGTGAAGCCACTCATGTAGGGTGAGGGTGAAGGAGAGGGGCTTGTATGGTGTAGAGGAGTACCTAGATAGAGTGGGTCCCAAACAGAATTCCATTTCCCTATCCAAGATATCCATGGAGGTGGCAGATCTCGGTCAAGTGGGATGGTGATTCAGGAATGTTGCACTAGCACTGAAAAGAGCATGAATGACGAAGCTGAGCATGGACATTGTGGTTGGTTAACAAGGTGGGGTCGCCAGGTGTAGAAGGAAATTGTGAAATTTGGGGGAGGGGCAAAGGCATGGATGCAGTGTCAGAAGAATAGGCTTCTGCAGACTGGTTTGCAAAGGCTTAGAAGTCTGCAGTGGAAAAATGCTTACATAAGCCCCTTTAATGCAGGGAGGTCCTATCAAACAAGGTAACCCCTTCTCTCGGCCAAAGTCTTTTGTTTACCTACAAACATCCTTATGAGACGTTCTGGGAAACCACTTCAAATGTTCAGGTGGGGTATCTGTTATTTCTGCACCCCAATGGACACACGGTTCATGACATACAACACAGGCTGAGCAGAGCAACAAAAGAATCCACCATAAAAAGAATGAACCATACCTGTGATTTCAGTTTTCTTGGGTTTCATTAACTGACCCATCATAGAGAGGATGTCCTGCCCGCCCTATAGAATAAAAGGGAAAACATTTAAAGAAAAAAACAGTGAAAACAAAAACAGAAATGTTTTTTCTAGGACTTCAATCGATGTGTATGTTGTGGAGTACCAAAAATACAATGTTATGCCTAAGCCTGAATACAAAGTCATAACACCTGTAAACGAGTTTTGTCCACACTAAGAGAAACTTTAATATACATAATAGTTTTTTATAAGTTACACCGTTTGTATATTTTTAGGGCCTCAAGATTGGCAGAAAATATAAAAAAGGTAAGTTACGTTTTTTGCGTTTTATTACATATTTCTATTAGGTTACCTTTTTTACACCTGTACAATATTTAAAACTTATTTGTAGGTGTGGCCCCTCCAGTGCTGTAATATCAGCAGTTGCCATAGGTCAGGCCATGTGCAAGATACAGCTCTAGATGCAGTTTAGTTACACTCTAGGTTGACAGCCCCCCTCAACGCCTCTTGCCAAAACTCCGCATCACGAAATCTCAGATGGAATACCTGCGGTCTCGCGTTGGCCACGTCCAAGTCGTGCAGAGTGACATCCTGGATGATTTCTTTCTTCTTGTGCACATCACCCTTGGGCAGTGGGACATACTCCTCGGCTTCAAGGTCGAACTCTGTGGCGTAGGTATCGCACCTGCCTTGCCTCTGCGGGGAAGAGGGGGGTGGTTAGTGGTAGGCAGGGCACAGGTGCGCTGGGAATCTCATAGCCAAGCCTCTGAGTGACAAGTCGCTGACAAAGAGCAAGGGCTGGGTTCACAATTTTGGCCCAGTCAAGCTTTTGTCGACAGCTTCAAATGAGTCCCGCCCCCTCCTTGCCTGCCAATAGACTGGGTCTGTCAGCAAAAAGCAAGCCTCAAAGACGGGCTATTCTTTTCATAGGCATGGCTAACCTTTACGTTTTCTCTCTTGCAGTCAGTTCAGACAAAAATATCAAAACAGACGAAACTCCTGCCTGATAGGGCCACCTGGAAGAGGCGTCAGACGATGTGGGCCAATGATGCTCTTCTGCAGGCAAATTGAGACTATTCAGAATGCAGATAACTAGACCGAGGTCTCCTCCCTCTGGCATGCAGCCAGAGAACATGTATCAAAGTTTACCACATGCAGGCCGCCTGCTCCAGCAGCTGGGTCCTACTTTGCGCTTTTGTGTGTGATGGCTGCCAGTCCTCTTCTGCCCCAGTCGCCCAATAAGAAAGGTGCATCTAAAGCAGCATCAGTTCTGGAGCAATCACTAAAGCAGTGGAAAAGCAATTATGCAGCAATAGTTTAGCCAAACCCAACATAGCTCACACATGATCTACAATGGTGCTCCACTTACTCATACACATACAGTTGCACCTTTTAAATAATAATAATAATAAAGACATTTATAGAGCGCCTGGTTACGTCATCCCGGCGTGTCCCCGCGCTGTGGAGAAAAAACTAGCCCGGCGGGCAAGAAGAGCCAAGTCCCCGCTAATCGTAGCCACTAGTTGGCAAACAGGTAAGTTTTGAGCAGACTCCTAAACCTAAAATGAAACTTGAAGCGTATTATACAATAGTTCACCATTATTCTTGCACCAAATCGTATGAAAATACACAACTTTTCACCTTTGAGTACTACACAGACCAGTCGCTAGGCAATGAAAAATTAAATTGATGAGGTGAGTCGATTCCTCCGTTACAACCTAGAGTTAATTAGGACACATTTCCCTAATCAAACCCAAGCTGTCCAGCCATCTTTACACGAAACATAACAAGTCAAATGGTAAAGATGTTTGCTTTAAGCGACCACCGAACTCTGCTGGACTACTTAAAAAGGATGTATAACACTCCGGCAAGAACAGTGGTGAAGGTTAACATTAAGCTTCACAACTCCATAGTCTAGAAATTTTCAACTGCATTCTTGGCACTGTACGGATGAAGCTGCTCACAAGAGCTCACAGTACACTTGATCTTAATCTTTCACTAAAGTCCAAAGCTGCTACAAGTCAAGAAAACCTTATCAAACCCAGCAGTCTCCAGCAACCATCACCCCTGTAATAGCCAATTAGGATGACCAATGGGCAATTAAGAGGGGCGGTATTCGAAGCCTGGCAAAAATAACTCCAATGTGGGAGAATTACCATGACCGATAAGTAACTTTTCTCACATAGTATTTATGTTTTACAGATTCACATGTTTGAACCAGAATTTCAAGAAGGGCAATATATCCAACATATTAACAGTGTGAGGTGAGTAACAGCTCTTTAGGCCTCCTTCAAGAAAAAGGTGACAGTACTTTATCTGCCACTGCCGCTTTGAGACAGTACTCCTGCGTAGATGTGTGCCTATTCCTCCAAATTACTATTTGCATAAATCCATCAATGAACCCCCAGGTATCGGGCCATTAATGCTGCAACACCTCCTGCACAATATGCTGTAGAATTATTTTCAAGGGATCTGCCCGCCTGAGCATGACTAAATATTATAGCTGCTGCAACCCAAAGATATCCCTGGTTTACCTTCATGTGGATTAACAATAGAAATTAAAAGCTCACAAACATTTGGTTCTGCCTAGCTAGAACTTAGACAACACTTAAAGTCAAAAGAATGCAAAGCTGTAGTTGCTACAGTGGATGGATTTGGAAAGAATGGGTTTAGTTTAATGGGTTTAGATAAAGGACTGAAGGAACGCTGGGTATAAACTAAACAAGCACTGGCGTTGCCAATAGGTCTCGCAGTAGGAAAGTTGGAGCTATTGGTTTTGTAAATGACATTTTATATTTGTTTTGTGATTTACAATGCCAATACTTTTAACTTTAGCATATGTGACACTTTTAGTATTTGTAATGTCACATGTTTTATATTGACGTGACTTAGATGTATTGTTATTACAATTAACAATGGCTTTTAATTTTTTTTAAATAATTAATACTTAAATAAAAGTGATTGTAATTTTTAATGGCAATAGCTTAAACTTTTGTAAATAACTTTTGTGAAGATTATGTTCAGTGGCGAATATCCAAGAACAGAAGTGAAATATTAACATTTTTTGTGACATTTGTAATAAAGCTTGAAACATTGAGAGAACATATTTGAACCAGTGATGCTGTGGTGGTGCTGAGTGATGCTGTGTTTGCGCTGAGTGATGAGGGCTGTGTGCACTGAGTGAGGCCTGTGTGCAGTGCGAGTGAGGCCTGTGTGCAGTGCGAGTGAGGCCTGTGTGCAGTGCGAGTGAGGCCTGGGTGCAGGGCGAGTGAGGCCTGGGTGCAGGGCGAGTGAGTCCTGTGTGCACTGAGTGAGAGCTGTGTGCACTGAGTGAGAGCTGTGTGCACTGAGTGAGAGCTGTGTGCACTGAGTGAGAGCTGTGTGCACTGAGTGAGAGCTGTGTGCACTGAGTGAGAGCTGTGTGCACTGAGTGAGAGTTGTGTGCACTGAGTGAGAGCTGTGTGCACTGAGTGAGTGCTGTGTGCACTGAGTGAGTGCTGTGTGCACTGAGTGAGAGCTGTGTGCACTGAGTGAGAGCTGTGTGCACTGAGTGAGTGCTGTGTGCACTGAGTGAGTGCTGTGTGCACTGAGTGAGAGCTGTGTGCACTGAGTGAGTGCTGTGTGCACTGAGTGAGAGCTGTGTGCACTGAGTGAGAGCTGTGTGCACTGAGTGAGAGCTGTGTGCACTGAGTGAGAGCTGTGTGCACTGAGT
This sequence comes from Lissotriton vulgaris, assembly GCF_964263255.1. Classification (NCBI taxonomy): domain Eukaryota; kingdom Metazoa; phylum Chordata; class Amphibia; order Caudata; family Salamandridae; genus Lissotriton; species Lissotriton vulgaris. Next base: position 1,207,468,332 of record NC_141697.1, read on the forward strand.
GAGAGCTGTGTGCACTGAGTGAGAGCTGTGTGCACTGAGTGAGAGCTGTGTGCACTGAGTGAGAGCTGTGTGCACTGAGTGAGAGCTGTGTGCACTGAGTGAGAGCTGTGTGCACTGAGTGAGAGCTGTGTGCACTGAGTGAGAGCTGTGTGCACTAAGTGAGTGCTGTGTGCACTGTGAGTTAGGGCAGTATGCACTGAGTGCGGACTGTATGCAGTGTGATTGAAGGCTGTGTGCACTGAGTGAGGCCTGTGTGCAGTGTGAGTGAGGCCTGTGTGCAGTGTAAGTGATCCCTGTGTGCAGTGCGAGTGAGAGCTGGCACCTGTTACCACCATAGGTTTCCGAGTGGCTCGGTTTGAAATGGTGTCACTTAACCGAGCAACAATACCTTCTGCCATTTACAGAGCCTAGACACTGTAAAAGTGCAGTATGAAGCACTAGATATAATTTGCATGAAAGGCTCTATATAAAAGAGCGCGTCTTCCGCAGAGTTGGCGCTATCTTGCCCCGCTCCGTTTTAGCGCTCGATAATGACACAGGCTTTGCTTACAGCCCCCTTGGCAGACCCTGCACATGAAAAGAAGACCTCTGCCTGTGATCCCGCTGCAGTTGCACTTTTATGGAGAGTGTGACGCTGTCCCAGGCGCCAGGCAGAGGGCTGTAAAAGTGATTGAATCCTATAATCATGAGTCAGCCTAGTAAACGACAAACGCATGTATTGTGATCAGTAGAGCTTTCAGGTCTGCCGTGTCGGCTGCCCCCAGCCCGACTTAATATCTCCCTGAGGACCGGTGCCGCTGGTACTGGCAATCAGCAGAGTGCAGATACATGCGAAAGAGAAAGACAAGCATTGAGAGCCTGGCGGGGGGGCGAGGGAGCCAGCGAGTGGGAGGGAGGGCCTGTCCTTTTGGAATGTGTAGGTGATAAGATCGGAGTTGAAGGGATACGATAACGATGAAAGGGGAAAAGAGGGAAGTGGGAGGGGATAGAGAGAGAGTTAGCCGGTGGGGTTCCTACTATTTGCTTATGAACTGTTTGCCTCTTTGTGACCGCAACTAGTGATGCGAGATGTCTTACTTGCTTACGCTGATAATACATTGAGTACAGCATTTAAAAGGGTGCAGTATGTTGTTTTAAAACATGACATCTCTCACATGAGCGTCCAATTGCTGGAGGAGCGCAGGACATCCGGGGCCTTTCACACACTCACCAAACACAGGGGAAAGGGTTAACGACCTCCACACGCCGCCGCTGGAGTTGAGAGGCAGGCAGCTGGATAGTGCTTGGGCCCCCGAGAGCCTTAACATATATTTCTAAAAGTGTGCAACGTGCCCTGTAGCGTGTGTGACAGTTTTCCAAAGATTTGGCGTTTTAGTCAACAGACGCTGGTTCAATTCTGCAGCATGTAGTTTTATTTTCCCATTCGCAATAGCGGCCTGGAAATCCGGGAATGCAAGTTGCTATAGGCTAAAAAAAGCCAGGCGTCACTGATGACCTTGCTGCCTCTGGGCCACATATTGGTACTGTGGAACGAGGACAGATGCATGCTGGGAAGAATGTGCGGCAAATGTGGAATGTGGGCGGGTGAATGAGGAGAGAATGGGCCCCAAATATCCCTGACCATGACAAACACATCTTCTCTGCATGCAGAGCACACACACCTTCACTCAGCCACAAACCACATCCCAGCTGGACGCAGCAAACACTTCTAACCATGCCTCCGGCTTTGTTTTTGTTGCCGAATTTGATTATACCAGAGAAAAACTTTAAAAATATAGATTTTCCCAGACAGATACGTGACCCTGCCTAGTGAGAAAGTATAAATGTGTTATGTGACAAACACATGTGACTGATTACGAGACAGGACAATGATTTTTGACTGCTAGTCGTTGCAACGGATAATCATTTGTCAACATATGCAGAGTTTTCATAACAGTGGGGAGTGAACCAAAAAAAACGATTTTCTCGTGAAATAAACCAAATGGTGGCGAACAACGCAAAGGATGCAGGGAAATGGCCATAGTGGCGCAGAGGGCATCTTCAGCATTTCTACAATCTAGAAGTGCATTGTTATAAGAAGTAAGCCATATATACAACGCGAGCCCTTAACTATACATTAAAGACCACGGTTACAGACGCATTGTATCGCCTTGGAAGCTAACATATCTCAGGAAGGGGCACATGTACTCGCTCCTGGGTACTTTGTGAGGCGTTTATCTCGAGGAAAGACAAACCGACTGTACCTGGGTCGGACAGTGCGCCGAGGTTCAGCCCCGAAGTACTGTCGTCACCTGAGTCCAAACCCAGAGCGAGAGGCTCTGGAAATATGTCTCCGTGCAGGAGGCTATGGCGAAGCTTGGGGTAAGCAAGTCCCAGAGAAGTGAGTGTTGGGCAGTATACGGGGTGCTCCAGCGCTTAGAAGGGGACTTGCGATAGCGTAGGAGGCTAGACGGACACCAGGAGCATCCGGCTAAACGGAGCACTGCCATCTTCAGGCAAGGCTGTGTTTGCGGGGAGAGAGAGGGGAGGTGCTGGTGTGGGAAGGGGGAGGTGCTGGTGTGGGAGGAGTGCTGCTAGGGCAAGGCTGTGTTTGCGGGGAGAGAGAGGGGAGGTACTGGAGTGGGAGGGGGGAGGTGCTGTGTGGGAGGAGTGCTGCTAGGGCAAGGCTGTGTTTGCGGGGAGAGAGAGGGGAGGTGCTGGTGTGGGAGAGGGGAGGTGCTGGTGTGGGAGGGGGGATGTGCTGGTGTGGGAGGAGTGCTGCTACGGCAAGGCTGTGTTTGCGGGGAGAGAGAGGGGAGGTGCTGGTGTGGGAGGGGGGAGTTGCTGGTGTGGGAGGAGTGCTGCTAGGGGCGGAGAAGCCCTGGCCGTGAATGCGCGTGCATGTTTGCTCACGTGATTCACGTGAACTGCAAGAAAACCGCGGGGCTGAAAGCCCTTGGTTTGAAGAGGATTTTGCCGACTTGAATTCTCCCCATTTCCCATTCCTGCGGAATGGTAAAGGCGAGACCTAAAAAAGATATGTGAAGAAGTTTACTAATGTTTGTGAAATTCTAGGAAGGGCTCTATTAATGCATAATCCTTTATTTCACCAGCCCACCAAGTTGAAGCTAGAAGTAAGTCAATCTTCCATGACAGAAATTTGATTCCTGCTTTGTGAATCAGTTCAAAAGGAGCTCACACTAGTTGCAAAGAAGCTGTGTGTTTAGCTGCCTTTGAACTGGGGGTTTTCATACAGGAGGGAAAGATTTGAAAAGTCCTTTCATACACTCCTTTACCAGTATGTTAGCACACAACGGCTTATTGAGTTTTCTTCTGAAACGAGAAATAACGGAATCATGAACTTTATTTAGGATACATGAAGGACCCGGATGTGCCGGGTTTAGCACGTTGGGAAGAATCTGATGAGGCCCTACAGGCATCAGGTTTAGATCTTTTTTTTCTTTCCTCATTCGTCTCAAACCTTCAGCTTCAAACCAACAGAAGATGAGAAGTCTGCCACTGATACTCAAACAAGAGAAGTAGGCTGTGCGAAGATAGTTTCCGCCCTTCGTCCCTCGCCTACCAGTAGCAAAAACCGACTTCCCTCCAGTTGCTGCCCTCTCGTTATTAAGGAGAGGGTGGTTGCATTCTCTTCAGGGTTTAAGACTGAAGCCGGTGATTAGACAGGCTGAAGCCTAAAATGTTACAGCTCTCTCCAGCACAGTCTAAGAGTTCCACTTAGGCTTAATCATAGGACAAAAAAAACCACTCAGACTGAAGTCCAATTTAGCAAGCTGTTCCAAATGGCGCGCTTCTTAGAGTTCTTCAGGCGGGCTAGATCTATTTTAGAGGTTTTATATAGCGAGGATAGTCACTCTGATTGTGTTTGGGGTGTTGTCTCGACCCATCTCTTACATATTTCCCGTCTGGCCACCAGCATTGCAAAAAATAGAAAATCTCTATCAGGGCCAGAGAAGTCACTAGATACGCCAAAAATGATAGGTTTAAGGGAAATTTGTATTGTACGTCCCAAAACAGCAGTTAAACAGTCTCCAACTTCTCTCCAGAATTTCAAAAGAGACGGGCAAGCCCAAAACATATGCACATCCGCGACACTTTCCAAATTACATTTTTTACACCTTGCAGGTGGGCCTTTAGAAATTTTGGAAAGCCTTGACAGGGAAAAATAAGCTCTGTGTGTCGTGAAATAATGATTCCTCCCCAGTATGTCTCTGGGATGGCTTCCCCCCATAACTCCTCAGCTAGCTTAAACTTGCCGTCAATAGCCTCTTCAATAGACCAATAAAAAAAGGAGATCTCTTTCTTCCCTACAAGCTTGTTAACCAGATGTTCAAGAGGATTCCCCAGGCCTAACGAGCTCTTTAAATCCTGAGACCAACTTAATAACTGTAAGTATTTAAACGTTGATATGCCCCCTTGCAACTTATCATTTAACGTGGCCCACGGTAAGAGAGATCCATCCCCCCATCTCAATAGCCCGCTGTTTTGAAAGAACTGCCAGCTGATCTTTTAGACAACTGGGAGTTCCTGGGCTATCCCACATAAGAGCCAGCCTTGAGTAAAATGCAAGACCTGTTAGTTTTTTGATCCTAGCCCATATTTGACCTGCGCCACTTAGGACTTTCAGTCTGACTTTTTTTAAAACATTTCTGTCCCCATACTTAAACAGAAAGCCTTCTTGTGACCACCCCAGTTGTTCCAACATGGCTAAAAACATTCTTCATCTCCCTGAAGAGTCAGGAGATTTTAGCAGCATTCTGGAGTGTGTTAGCTGGAAGGCCCAAGCATAGTATTGGATATCAGGCCACCTTTCTCTCTTCTAAGTCTTAGCTTCCTCCATGATATTCTAACAGCTTTGGAAGCCCAAACAAAAGAATTAATGGATTGCTGGAATTTATCCAACAATACTTTGTCGAAATTCCAAGGGATGGTGTTAAATAGAAAAGTTACCTTTGGCAAAATTGTCCTTTTTATAAGATTTTCTCTAGCCAGGATAGAGAATGGGAGGTGAACCCAAGATTTCATAAGTTCTTGACACTCCTTCAAAATATTAGCAAGATTGACTTTTGCTATTTTATCTATTTCTGGGACAATTTTAATCCCCAAGTAACTCAACTCTTTTTTGGTTTAGTATCGGCATTCCGATATGTTCCATGACATAAGCTCGGTTTTATCCGCATTAACATCATAGCCAAAAACCCGGCCAAAATCTCTTGCAGCTCAATCACCCGAGGATAAGAGGATTCCAGGTCCGACGAAAGAATAAGAATGTCGTCCGCAAACAGGGCTACCTTCCTCTCCCATGAGTCGCTCTTAAAAGGTGTAATAGTTGACTCTTACCTAAGACACTGGCCAAACGGCTCTATATATAGATCGAAGAGGAGAGGGGAGGGGAGAGGAGAGGAGAGGAGAGGAGAGGAGAGGAGAGGAGAGGAGAGGAGAGGAGAGGGGACAGCCCTGTCTGGTTCCCCTTTTGATTTTGAATGGTCTAGTTGTTCTGCCGTTTACCACCAGCCTAGCTGAGGGCTTGCTGTATTTAAGGCGGATGGTACGGCCCCAGGTTCAGCTTCTCCAAAACCGCTATAAGGCGTTTCCAATCCATCCTATCAAATGCTTTAGTTGCATCCAATGTCAACGACGTCAATGGAAGAGAAAAAGAAGACGAAAAATCTATAGCACCAATAAAATCATGAGTCAGATCAAAAAGATTCCTACCCTTTACAAAGCCCTTTAGATCAGTATGCAAAAGCTCGCCAGCCATGCCCCCTAATCTGTCCGCCAATATCTTGGAGAAAACCTTATAGTCTAAATTCAACAAAGATATTAGTCTATACGACCCGCATTTTGTAGGGGGCTTACCTGCTTTTAAAATTAGGGTAATATTTTTGCTTCCCCCCATGTGGTAGGTGGTTGAGCTCCCTCTACCAAAATTTTGTTAAACATCTCCACCATGAAAGGAATAATATTTTCATCCAATTTCTTATAATATTCCGCAGGGAGACTGTCTGGCCCTGCAGCTTTACCCTTTTTACAATCTAAAAGAGCCTTCCTGACGGGTTATTTCTGCCTCCAGGTTTTCCCGAAGAGTTGTAGTAAGAAAAGTTAGCTGGATCGTATTTAACCAATCTTGTATAGATAGACTGTCAGTATCACTGTTATCCTTATACAATTCCTCAAAATAATCATGGAACATTTCTCCCATCTCCTCCTCCCTACTTATTAATGATTTAGTATGTACGTCCTCTATTTCTTTGATGTGATTCCTGACTATCCGTTTTGGCCTTCCAAGCGAGAAGCCTGCCGGACCCCTCACCATATTCAAAGTGGCCAAGCTTGCTCGACTCCCACCTATTAAAAATTCTTGTTTGAATTATATTTTCCAAAAAGGCTTTTAACGAATCTAATTCTACTCCTAGCGCCTCTCTTAATTCTTGCTCTTCATCGGTTAAACAGGTAATTCTATCCTCCAACACCTTCATTTGGCGTTCCACAGATGCAATTTCCTGCCTGTACTGTCTGCTCTTATAAACAGTTTTATTCATAATCAGCCCCCTTATAAAAGATTTCAGGGCGTCCCATATGATCATGATGTCTGCTGATCCCATATTAATTTCCAAAAAGGCTTTTACCTCCTGGATCAAATGACCAGTTACAGTATCGTCTAAAAGGAGTGAGCGGTCAAAAGTCCACACCCTCTGTTGTTCACAACCTACTAAATCGAGGTCAATCCAAACCGCTGCATGGTCCGACAAGTGGGGGGTCAAAGATCCAATATTCTTTGCATTACCCCTTAGATCGTTACTAATCAGTATGTAATCTATTCGTGACTTATGTTTGTATTTTTTGTTATAGAAAGATACGCCCAACTGTGTGCCAGATCGCTCTCTCCATATATCACAAATAGCATGTTGTTTCATCATCGCTTTTAAGAAACCCTTAGATTTAGAAGAAACTGTAGCACTACTTTTTGACGATTTATCGAATTTTGGACTCAAAACTATATTGAAATCCCCTGCCAAGATGGTTAAATCAGGGAATTCCAAGAGATTGAAAAAACACTTTTTTTAAGTTGAAGGATCATCCTGATTAGGGCCATAATAACCTACAATTGTAATAGGGACATTCTCTACAGAAATCTTAGTTATCACCCATCTGCCACTTGAATCTGTTTTTACTACTTGTAGTGTAGCATTTGATTGTTTTTTTACTAAAATAGCTACACCCCTTACATTGGCAGTCTGACATGAACAGGCACAATGTTCCACCCACCGGAGCTTCCCACAAAGATCGTTCATTTCTTTTCTCAACAGGTGGGTTTCTTGTAGAATAATTACTTGTGCGGGTAAGTCTCTTAAATACTGTAGGATTTTGTCCCTCCTACTTTTAACTCGTAGGCCATTCACATTCCAGGACAGACAATGCAATGTTTTCATGGCGGATAGAGACACAGGGATTTCAATTTATCCCAGCCTACAGTACACCGGTACCAAACCAAAAACACTAAAACTTGAACTTCAGCTAAAGTAAGAGGTGAAAGTTTTATTTTTTATTTTTTCCCCACTGCTCCCACACCCGTGCCCTCACCCCCCCTGCCCAAACTCCCTCCCACCCCTTCCTGAAGAACCCTACCCCTATTTACCAGGACTCGTCCAGATTCTGCCTGCTAGCACGCCCTAACTGCTCCAAAAATTATTATAACTACTTTAAGGCTGTCCCGATCTTCCACCACCACCAACTACATGCCCAATTATATAGTAAGGAAGGCCTAATCTATTTGATAAAGTATGTGTACAAAGGACTGGGATGGCTGATTAAATTTTTAGGTTCTCCAGGAGCTCATCAACTTCCTGCACTGTTTTGGCAAAATACATTTTATTGTTAAACATGATCTTTAATTGCGTGGGAAATTTTTATTGGACTGTTGCTCCTAGCTTCCTAAAATCGTCCATTCTTTTCCCCAACTCCAATTGTCTATCCAAAGTGGTGCGCGAGAGGTCTGATCTAATTTCAAAGGAAAAAGAAGAATCTCTAGGTTTTAGAGATTTCAGTTTAAGGGCTGATGTTAAAATCTTCTCTTTGAGGGAGAAAGTCAAAAAATTGATCAAGATCTTCCTGGGTTTTGGCCGATTTGGATGTTTCCTAAAAGGATCCCGATGAACTCTCTGGATATCACTCCTTAACTCCTCTTCCGAAGCTTCAATTTGTATTGTGTCTTTAATGAGGGAGACAAAAGATTTAAGGTCCTTACCCTCTTTCCCAAGTTATTGCGCCTGGAATTATTTTCCAACAATTCCACCCTTTCTCGAAGAGCGGCTTCCTCTTTTTTAAGCAAGGAGATATCTGTTCTAACTTCTCCTGAAACCATCTTTAAGGAGTTCAACCACATTTTTCAAGGCCACCGTTTTTGAACTTATACTGTCCAGTTTTTTCTCCAGTGATTCGCAAAATAATCGAATTTCCTCCCGATTTGATTCTGAATCTGCGAACCCTTTTTTAATATCCGTGGCCATGGTAAAGAAGAGAGATTCCAGCGATCCTCCCAAGGGACCTGAGACTCCTGAGGCTACCATAGGCCCCGATATACCACTACTGACCTCTGATGTTATCTCTGCCCCTGTGTCAGGCTCTACCCTAACCTTTGCTGACTCCTCCATGTTACCAGCTAATGGCACATTGCCTCTAGTGCTGGCCAAAATTACAGCATCTTTCACTGAATTAACCAGTTTAACTTGTGGCTCAATTGACTGCGTAACTGGCTCAGAGGGGTCCGAGAGAGAGCCTGAAGGGAAGCCTGAGCTGAGCGAAAGATCTACTGCTGGGACCAACTCGGAAGCTGAAGAAGGGGATGGTAGCAAAGGCAGGGAAAGACTTAACTCCATATCTAAAGGCACAGACATTTTTGTTAGCATTAATGGATCAGACTCCTCTCTCAGCACCCTCAGCGACTTCCTCGGTTTCCCCACCTCCAGCACTTGTGGCAGCACTTTGAAATAGGATCTTAGTGAGGGGGTTATTCTGATTTTAGCATCTGTTGGACCACCCTTTTTCTCAATTTTTCTGATGCACGTCCCTTTATATTCCCGGTATGGAGAACTATGTCCCCTATTTCCTCAGCACCTAAAGTTGGATGAGTTTGGTCCGTATGTGCCTTCTCCTGAGTTTTAGGCTCTTGCACACTAGGCTCTTTCCCTGCCCCTCTCTTCCTGCCCTTTTTTGCCACTTTGCCTCTTAGTGTCGTAGAGGCCCCACAGACTCTCCCAGCCTCTCTGCTTTTAACGCCCTGTAAATTCACAATAGGCTGGGTAGGCAGAGAAGACACAGAAGACTGCGCTGAAAGTAGGAGATTAACTGCGCCTGGGTCCCCTCTCCGACTGGAGTTGCGCAGAGAATAAGGGGGAGCGGACTTACCACACTTACGGGCCCCCCGAAGTCCCAGTACCTCAGAACCCGGTTCTCCTTCCTGTGCTGTACCAATGGAGCTCCTTCTTTTTTGTTCTGCGTGTTCAAACTATGTCGCCTCTCCCTCCGTCGCCATCCCCGTCATTCCCTGCAGCGCGAATACACCAGACACTCCGGCTATCACCGTTAACGCTGCGCTGCCGGTACTGTCTCTGCCACCAGCCTTCCCGGAAGCACTCTGAGTCAGTCCCCCACGGAGGAGGCAGCGCGCTGCGAACCTCCGACCCACCTCAGCTCTGACGCGGCCCGAAGCAACGCGGGAGATCTAAGGGCAGGCCAACACACATTTCAGGTAAGAAATGATCTTTTTCAAATGCAGCGCTATCAATATTCAGCCATTCCATATAATTATTTCATGCTTAGCTCAGTTCAGTCTACATGCAGTATAGGAGCAGTCGGGCTGCTTGACGCAGGCATGCAACCGCTCAACTCACGGCCGTCATGTTCTCCCTCACCCCCAGGTTTAGATCTTGTTGTTCGCACCACACACAAAACCTCATCAACGACTAAGAGACATTGTGCGTAGTGGAAAAGGGTCTTACTTGTGCCAAGTTCACTGTACAGTTGTCAAAATTACAAATGGTGGAATGCAATATATTCAGGATGTGTGTGACTTCCATCAGAGCTGGAATTAGCTAGGTTTGGACTGTAGGATCTGGTGAGCAGGTGCAGCAATTAGGTTCACAGTATCTGCGGGCTTCCGAGAGCAGTAAGTTTTGTGAACCAAAATAGTCTTGCTTACTCATTTGTAGGTCACGCCTAGGCAGCGCTTGCATTGTCTCTTCGAGACATGCAGTATTAAGGTATGGACTTGAAGCTCCACCCATTTTTCGCCAATCTTTTTAACTGGCTCCTGTCGCTGTCCTTTGTAAATGGTGGCTTTTCATAGGTCAATAGGCTTAGTAGTCCCTCCTAAATTTTTTCTTGGAACCTCCCATGAGAACACCCCCTGTTACATGTGTTGTTACTCAGTACTTTGCAAATACAGCCTCTGAGCATTATTTTGTTACAGGTCTTTCTCCTGCCTGCTACTGCAGGCAGGGCACGCTCTTCCGCAACACCTTTCTTTCTTTCATGTAACTAGCATGGCACACCTCCACTGATATAATGGCGGACGCGCCTTTCTTTTGTTATTTGCGGCGCAGTATGTGGGTGCATTTTTTTCTTCTTCTATTTGTTAACTATTGGTATAGTGGCAGCACCTGTGCTTTAGCATTTAACATCTTAAGCTAAAGCGTGGGTGCCGCGATTGTAACAAAAGTAAAGAAATAGAAAGAAACAAAAGCACTTGACCGCCATTTTTATTTCTATTTGTTTACTTCTGTTACAATCGCGGCCCCGTGCTTTAGCATTAAACATTTTAAGTTAAAGCGCGGGGATGCGATTGCTTAAAAAAAAAAAATTCAGCACCCGTGCTTTAGCCTGAGATGTGTAAAGCTAAAGAGCGAGTGCTGTGATCCATTTGCAATGCAATAACTCTTGCATTGCTGAAAGTTTGAGCTATTGACGTTGCATTAATATTAGAATCGCCAACAGCTTAACCATTCAGTAATGCAAGACCTATTGCATTGCAAATGCTTGTTCTCCGTGCTTTCGGGAGCATGGGAAGATGAGGAAATGCATAGGTAAAGTTCCCTGACCATGCTATTGATCCCAGTAGCATTCACTTGCAGGTGTAGTGCTAACATTTCCCACTGGTCACAAAGAGAATGATTTTTGGGTTGCCAATGCTTAAAACACCTTATTGAGTGGATTATGATTGAATTCTCACTTATGAAAACCCTCCATTGACTGACTGACTGAGCATGTGCCACCCATCGTCTTCTCCCGGCAAATGTTCTACAGTTAATGGGCTTCAGTGCTGAACTGCCCAATTCAATAGAGCTAAAGCATCTCCTAAAAGGGTTCTTGATTCTGTACTTCCTGGTTTGTTAAATAAAACAGTGTGGTTGTTATTGTCAGTGCGCCCCAAGAATGATGAAGCTCTTCTCCTGGGAAAGAAACATTCCAGAAGACGACACACTGCTCAAAGCTCTATTGATGACGTTCCTCCTGATGCCATTTCCTACTGATAGGTACCTTTGGGAGTGCACCCCAAGCCATCCAGAGAGGCAACTGTTGTCATAGTGACATTTGTGGGCTCCAAAGAAACTTGGCATTTGCAGTATTGTGATTTATCATCTGCCATATTAACCCAGCTCTTATTCTTGGGGTTACCTTAATCCTGTGGGCCAAAGTGAATGGTTCATTTGAATACATGTTGCTCAGATCCTCCTGACAATATCATGTCTATGCGACAGAATGGTATTGTGAAAATGCAAAAGGAAACCAAGACTAAAAAGTATTTGAACTGACACAATATCTTGTTTGGTTAGTATCAGATTAGCCAATTTGTGCAGTTGCTGTAATCTCTCTTTGGAAGGAAAGTACTTTCCCTACTACGTTGTCTAGGATAGCCCAAAGAAAATGAATTCCAGTGCAAGGCTTGAGTGTTGATTGCCAAATGCAGATTGTGAGGCCTAGATATCTAAATAGATTTAGACATGCCTGTCTGGACGAACCTTTTATCAACCAGTCATCCAGATAAGTAAACATCTAGCAACTTTATTTCCCCAAGTGTGCTGCGATTGGTGGTATGCATTTTGTTAATATTCTTGTGGGCGACTTTAGTCCCAAAGGTAATAACTTTAACTGGTAGAGGTAACCGGCTACCCCAAAGAGTAGACCTCTTTTGGTTTTTAGGATGGATCGGAATATGGAAAAAGGCCTCTTGCAGGTCCAAGTTGGTCATAACATCGGATTATCTTAATATCTTAAAAATGAAACAAGGAAAGAATCCTTAATTTGATGGGAATTGGGAACCCTCTTTATTGTCCCGTTTCTTTACAGCTGCCCCAGATAGTTAGGTTGACCTCGTTCTTGACCTACTAAACTGGCTGCTGTATCCTCAGGTGTCTTGTATTTGTTCTCCAGCCTAGGGACCACTGCTGCCAATGTGGCTAGGTTTTGCATGTTCTTAAGTCCTTCCTTCCTAATAGGATCAATTTATACGGATAGGATTGCATTGACGTTTTAGGGGTGTACTTGAAATTATAGGGATAGCAATCTACATCTTCTACAGGATTTGGGAAGTCCATGCGTTCCTAAGCATTCAGAAAATGAACAATCACTATCATCCAGAGGGGAATTAGCAGATGCCAGTAGAGGCAAATCAGATTGTGGGGCTAATTAACCATCTCTAGTTAGGGCTTCTTGGCAGAGATAAATCTCTTGGCAAGTCACCCTCCGTGGTCATCAACAGATCTGTACCACACCTGGGCTGGCAATAAAGGTGCTGTAGTCTTTTGCAGTGTCTGTGCTGGAGATCTATCTGGAAAAAGTGGTCTCAATGGCTGTGGCATAAGTGACATTGGAGGTGGTACCTTTTAAGGCGTTTGTTGACCTGATTTTCTGGAAATCTAATAATCAGCCACCATCATTCTCAAATCAGGCACAAAGGCAAATGGGATCTATCCCACTGAGGGTCATGGTGTTGATTTGCTTTGTAATATGTTTCAGACATCTTGTCAACACCACTGGTGGTGTGTGAGCCCTCTTAGAAAGGTTTGTAGGATCTAAAATGAGGTGGTTCTTCCAGTATTTTTTTGCTGGTCTTGTGTTAGATTCATCCATTTCTTGACATTTGACCCTAAATTGTGCTGGGATGTATGCTCTGCAAATGGGCCCTTTCGTCCTCTGGCCCCCCCGCCCCCTCAGTGTCCAAGAAGCTTGAAGATGGATGTTTAGGTATTTGACTTGGTGTAGTATGGTGTGATAGTATTGTGGACAACACTCCTGTTACAGAAATAAATATTATTGGTATTGTAAACGGTACCACTATTGACAGCGGAATTTTGGTGGATAATGCCATAGACGGAAACGCTGTTGATGATGGAGTTGCAGATGGTAACCCCATCAATGGTTGCCAGGGACTTGCTTGTATACTGAAGTATCTCCACTGGTGACCCATTGTCAGTTTTTTCCCCCACTATCAGTCTCGTTGACGTCAGTGTTGTTGATGGTAGTTTAGTAGATGAAGGCGTAAATGCAGTTCTCTCAGTTGCAACAGTGGTGGTTGACAAGGTCTTTTTAATCAAAAGTGTTGGTGACCGTGGACTAGAATATTGCGTTATCACCGGCCTCAACATCAACGAAGGAACAGAGAAAATATGAGATTCTGAGCCTTAGGAGACCGATACCTGGATTGAGAACCAGACCTTTTTGGCGAAGCTCGTGCCAGCTGCTGTTGTGGTTTCTGACTGCATGTGTTTCCACAGGAGAATGACTTTGTTGATGAGATTATTTTTAGATGCCTCCTTAGAGGCAAATGTCTCTTTATCTTCTGAAACAATTACAAATACATTTTTTCCTTAAGCCTTATATGGGCATTTTTAGTTACTTTTGTAGAGAAGTCATACTTTTCATATGAAACAGTGGTACTCCTAGATTTCTGAAGGCACAGCAGAAGTCATGTTTCCCTGTTTTCGAGTTTTAATGTAAAATTTCTTGCAGTCTTTATATGATCCATCATAGGAAAGCCACTTTGACCCACATATGCCACAAGGCCCAAAAAGCCTCTCTTCCTTAGAGTCTGACATTTAAAAAATAAGCCTGAAGCAAATTTACACAAGAGAAGAGGTCAAACCCCCAACCCAAGACTTTGAAAGTGAAGATGCTCCTCCTGGACATTAAAAAGAAACCTGCAAAATCCAGCATCAAGAGACTGAAGTTGGAGGAGTAAGGGGGGAGGGGAGAATGTCCCTTTTAACTTGTTGAAATTAAAGTGACATTTTAGGCTAGCAGGTCTAGGGAAATAAATGTGCCATCATTAATAATTTATGGGGGTATAGGGCACCAGAACATTTAAGAGAAACTGTGTGTGCCTAAGTATATCCACTGTTGCCTGAACTGTTCTTGTGGATAAGAAATTCTTATTTTATAATGGAAATGAAAGCCAATTTACACATTTCAGTAGATCCAGACAATGGTCAGATGACACCAAAAACATCCACATGAGCACCGAATAATTATGATAACATACACTAAGAAATGTGCACTCTTTCCTCACAACATACAGCAGTGTCTCGAACCAGGGTATCAGTCAACGTACAAGTACATGTGGCACAGTTAATTGCATTGGATTAAATCCGAAGGAGGAGAAAACCAGGGAGACATTTTTCTTATGAAGGTGATTTGTATTTCAATCACAAAACATGTTGGACATACTGATATTCATATGTACAGGCACATGAGGCGATAGCACTGCGTTACATTAAATGACATGTAACCATAAAGATACTGTGCACGAGTGCTTGTGAGGTTTGAGTGACGGCGCAAGTGACACATGATGTGGTATATACAGCAATTGCGGTGGACGCCACAAGGCAGCGAAAATCTTGGCACTTCCAAACAAACAAATGCCCTATCCAAATCAGTATAACTTTCTAACATTTACTGTCTTGGGTATTCTATATGTAAAGAAATTGTTTTAACTCCACATGCTTTGTTGCGCCCACTGCAATCGCTGTATATACTGTAGGAGAGTAGGGTCAAAAATCCTATGGTCACCCCCGATTTTTGCTTCACTGGTTTACGACTTTCCCTGGCTGTGGGCCTGCTAATCAGACCCACAGCCTAGTTGTTCTCTCTCTAAATTAACAACCATGTACCTTAGGTGCATTTACCAATTGGTACTGGGCCACCTTATCAGCCCCTGTACGGAGTACCTTAGGTATCCAGGGCATAGGTGTACCCAGGGCCTACCAGGGGCTGAAGCATGCATTATGCCACCCCTGGCAGGCCATCTAAACAGACACAACTGGCTGCACAACAGCTGGGGCAAGGTGATGTAATCACCCTTTGCTTTAGATATAGTTCCCTATATCTCATCCTAAAATGGACACATATATTCCTATCAGTCACTCCTATGGAAGGCCTTATCAATCCTGAAGGCAGAGTGCTTGGAATTATGTGAGATGGTGCTCTGGCATGAGCTAAGCCCGTTTGCAGCTTGCGGAACCAAGTCCTAATAGCTGTTCCATGATAACGCTATACCATATACTCTTAAGTGCATTATAATCCTCGCGGTTAAATGCTAAATTTGGTATAACATTATCAAAACATGTCGAGTAAGGTGTCATACGAATTGGAATACTACCCCCTCGCCAATTCTGGCGATGGGGGTAGCATTCCACCCTTCTAGAGGGACACGACATGTATGTAACTGTGAACCCCAAAAGTTAACTCGAGCCTCAGCATCACAAAATGGATGCTGCCACCACAGACACAAGTCTGACCTCCTGCTGCTGGGAGTCCTTCCAGCGAGGGAGGCTTGGACAAAGGGTTTCCTGCCTTGGGAGGTGCTAGCACCACCCCAGACAGGATTTTGTGTATTAGGTAGGACAGGGCTCAAAGGAATGAGACATGCCTGGGGCACACAAGGTGTCCCTGTGCATACACCGGTCTAAACCAGTTCCTGGGGCACTGTAGCCCCAGAGCTGTCGCAAGACCGGACAAAGGAAAGGGGATGTAACCACCCCCCTTCCTGGTCCCACCCAGGGGAGGGACCTAGTCGTAGTTCAGCCCCCCTTTCGCTGGATAAAGGTAGGAACTGTTCCCATTCCAAATTAGATTACCCTGATCAACTCTACAAGAAGAAACTCTGGACTTCGACGTTCTGCTCCACAGAAGACTGAAGAAATCTCCCTTGTGGGCAAGGAGTGTCCACCCTGTACAAGCAGGCACCATCAGCGTACAGCGGCTTCCCTTTGTCGTCTTCCTGCAAGGATTCAGACTTCAGAGCCCGACGAGACCCGAATTCCCAGACCTCTCCGACCTCTACCCACATCTGCAGCACAGCTGAGACCCATGGGTGCGACGAGACACGTGGAACCGGCCATCTTGAAAGAAGCAGCACTTCGCTCCAGCACGACTTCAGAGGCATCCTCGTCCAAGTGCTTTGGGGACTGAGAAGCCCCGACCCCGAGCAGCCCCTGCATCGAAGACCAGCCCTCCAGCATCCACGAGATCTGCGTGGGGCCCTTCTGCCTGGTTGCTGCTCGACGCGTTGTCTGGTCACTTGCCGGCTGGCTAGTGGCCTCCAAGACGACGAACTCCGACAACTTCACTGCTTGTCTGGTTGCTCCAGACTGGCCCTTGCTCCCTTCCAAAAGAGGAGCACCCCGGACCCTCCTGGTCCACTCCAGACGCCGTTTCCACTCACCGTGTGGGTTGCCTTTGCCAAGGCCTGTTGAACCCGAATCCGGAGACGACACCGCCGACAGCGAGAGCCTGCGAGGGCAGCTCGTGCCTCCATCCTGGTCGAAGACACCACCTGGTCCACGTGGCTGCGGAGACAAGCGTCCACCTTCACCTGATCGCGACGACGACATCTGGTTCCACTCCTGGTTCCACTCCAGTCACTGGCTAGTGACTTTGAACATTGTCCCCTCTGCTTTCAGGTTCTTCTCTTCACTGATCCACCCTTGGATCACACCGGACATCTTCCTCCTGACCGCCTGCAGCATCTTTTTCTCCAGGCTCCATAGACTTCAACGCCGGAACCTGACACGACTTGGCACCTATGCACCAGCAGCCTGTGGGTGAGGTAACACGAGCATTTCGGTGCTCAAGGGTAGCTTGACTCTCCTAGTGTCCAGTTCCACAGTCGTTTTTGTCCTATCTAGTCAGGGACGTCCGTACTCACCTTTTCTTAAAACTGTACTGTCCATAGAAGTTTGTACGCATCTCGCGTGTGAGTTCACACTCTGCACACGCGTTCCGTGGGCCTCCTAGTACCTACCTCCAGTTAGTATAGCGTGGTCCCAGCGATCCTACAACCTCTGGACAGCTCCATTCCTTTGATTGACTTTCACATTCCACTTACTTAGTATATGGTTTGTCGTGCCCCTAGGGCACCATTGTAAATCGTGCAACTTAAACGTATTTTTCCTAAGAGTTTGTCATGTGCTTAGCCCTCTGACCTCATAAAGAGTTCAGAGGTGTATGTTAGTTAATAAATACTTGTTTATTTTCATAACAACCTGTGTGGTGTCCTTTCACTTGGTATTCAAGGGGTTATATGTGGTAAAACAGCTGGCTTCACATGCCAAAAGAGTTTAGCCTAAAGACTGCTTTGTCCACTCTACCATTAGGATAGCTGGTCTATAAGGTTGACTTACAACCAATCACCATAAGGGTTGTTTGGACTGATACAAGGTGATCACTAGAACTAGTGAGCATCATATATCAGGCCAACTTCTCACATATACCACATCACGGGTCACTTGCGCCGTCACTCAAACCTCACGAGCACTTGTTCACAGTATCTTTATGGTTACATGTCATTTAATGTAACGCAGTTCTATCGCCTCATGTGCCTGTACATATGAATATCAATATGTCCAACATGTTCTGTGATTGAAATACAAATCACCTTCATAAGAAAAATGTTGCCCTGGTTCTCGCCGCCTTCTTATTTAATCCAATGCAGTTAACTGTGCCACATGTACTTGTAGGTTGAATGAAACCCTGGTTCGAGACACTGTTGTATGTTACTAGTTATTGCCCCAGTCTCCCTGTGGTTTATTGGCTACCTCCTGTAGTCTGATACTGCCCTCGTTTTTCACAAGGCAGCAATTTTTTATGCAAATTCCCAAAATATACAGAGGCAGTGCACAATGTATTAGGTGGAACATGTGCCTGCATATACAATTATTTCAAATATACTAATTAGTTGCGATGTGCAGCACTGACCTATTCACAAAAAATAATCTTAAAAACGTTCCAGTTGCTGAGCATTTGATAAAAAAAGAAGCATCACTTAACATTTCTATGGTCTTCCCGACAGTTACGCAACTTCTTGCTTTACTAATCCAAATGGATTTTTACACCCAGATTACCGGATGCAACAGTCCTGAGTAATGCAACTCCCATTTCTCTAGCACACTGACCAAATACAAGCAAAAAAGTGATTGCTGGAGTATGCAAAGTAGAAAATAAACAGTGGCAAGATAGTTAAAAGAAGCAGTTTACCTGGAAATTAATAAGTGATTAATAAAGGGGCAATTTTCACTATACTTAGGTAGCATTTACTGATTCTGAAGCAAGAGGATTGATCTCATAAATTGACTGACAGACATGTAAGTAGTATGTATTCAGTCTCTCTGCTGATCTAATGCTTCTTGTAAAAATACACTTGCCACTATAACAGAAACAGAAGCATTGGTTAATCTGTGATAGGTTATTTATCTATTACTAAAATAAAGAACCTCTTAATTAATCCAGTTTAATTTTTGCAAACATTACCTACTTTTCCTGTTATATTATAATTAAAGTTTAATAATAAAAATGCAGCTACAACAAACCCTGAAGCCGTTGTTTTATACTTGGTAAATTGGAGAAATTGCTTCTCCAGTATTTTAACCTCTATATACAACGATGTTGGGGTAACAATACTAGACAATCAAAAGAAAGCAAAAATGGAATGGAAAGATAAAAGGGATTAGAGGCAAGCGTTCAGTTTGAGGATGGGGTGTAACATAAGGGAAACATTAAGGTTCAAGAAAAACATGAAAAACAAAAGAAGCGACATACTGGGGTCACCCATGTAATTACACATTGAAAGATTATTGTCCTAATACAATTAATAATAAAATCCACAATGCAATAAACACAATATTAACAACATTTTTAAAGGTCAAGGAGGAAAGTAATGGGGGAGGGGTCTCTACTGGTTTAATTTAAAAAAGCAAAAAGAGGACACATCGAGATTTATATTGGATTTCTCAAAAGTAATGAAAAATAATTAAAAAATATAGGAAACCCAACTCAAATCATACACAGATTGGTGTGCCTAGGCCAGTCCGTTATAAAGACTTAAGCTTTATTCAATTCTATTTGTTGCAGTTAGCAATGTGATTAATGATTGTGATTTTAATTAGAAACTGGTGTCATAAATATGGGATCAGCAGCAAAGAATTACAGGATCCAAGTATGTAACAGCACTTTAAATTAACTCTTAATACTTCTTCTGAAAGACTACTTGAAACCTTTACAGGGTAGAATTGCACTCCATTTCAGAGTACACTATTACAAATTAACTTAGCATTAATACATTTTCACTTAAAAATCTTTAGGTTTTTATATTAGTTATGATGATGCCTTTCTAATTTTGTCACACAAACTGCTGTAATGCAATTGTATATCCTGCTACCGCATCTTTGAACTAAGAGTTGAATAATTTCAGTATATAATACAGGACTTGCTTACCTTTACAGCTCCACTGTTTGCTTCAATGTATATCACATCGCCAGTTTCAACACGTTCCTTTTGAAGACTTTCAAAAATGCTAGGATCCAACTGAAATAAAGAGAAAACTCGTTCCAATACAGGAATAAGTGCACAAAACATAAAGGACTTAAAATGTAATGAAAAATACAAAACGCTAAAATAAGACCATAAAAACTCCCAATGCATATTTTGTGATTAGGACAGTAACTCACTAAAATAAATTTTATGACCCTGCAGCAAATTTCAAATTGGACTAATGAAAGTTAAAAACGTACTAACCATCAGAATTCACTAATAGCTTTTGGGCGTGTGTATCAGCAAGCGTGCACACACAAGTGCAGGAATTTCCAGATTTACATATCTGAGTAACAAATAGTGTCCTTGGTGGTGGTCTTACTCGACGTCAGCACCCGACTCATTCATGAAGGGAGAAGTTACATCAGCCCAACTCCAAATCCCCAAACAACTTTTATTTACACAGTAGCATGCCATGACAGAGTAGCCTAGCAGAACACTACTCCAAAAAGGTTTCACCCATAATCTGCAGACCCTTGAACAACTGCAGTGGATTGATTTTTATCAACATAACTTCATTTTGAAGTGATTTGTTTTTTCCTCATCATCCTGATGTCAACATAGTATTGGGCAAGGGTGGCCGGAACTTGCGGTATTTGACTCCACAGAATTCCGCACAATTACAAAAAAAAACAGAAATAGGCATGTTGCGGTAATGTCACACTGTGATTTAGTACCAGCACCACATTCTGCACTGAAAAATCAGTGTGAATGGCACCACATGGCGCACCAGAGGGTGCAGGTACTCTAGTTGATACTGCTGCCACTCAAGTAGATTTTCTACTGAAGTGCAGCCTTCTGACTGCAAACAATTGAGACTGCCCGCATTGGAAAAATCTCGCCGGATGTCCTCCTAGCAACTGGAAATCATACATGGGGACGCCAATTCTTGCTTGCCAACTTACCGTTTTAGGGTGCTACAAGGGACTTGTTTAAAAAAACGTTGATTCTTGGTTAACGTGTGGTTTAACAATTTCCACCCTTGTGTATCCTACAGGATATCTGATTCAATTCAAAGCAACATAAATGCAGGGAAGGTAAAAAGACAAAAGAGAGCTGGAGAAGGTGGGTTTGTACTGAAATAAATCTTTACTTCAAATAAATGATGCGGGATGAAAACATAAGTAAATTCAAGCAGTGAGAGTCATGAACTAAGAAAGACAATCAATTGCTCAATAATTCACAACCCTACATATCAGCTCCAAATGATTTCAACAAACAACCCAGATTAAATGATAAAACGTGGTTGTAAGATGGCGTCAAACGACAGCATTTACAGGAGATGATAACTAGATGTCGACGTTTCGGTCTTGATAGTGTTCATCAATAAGACCTTCATCAGGACGATGTTGTGTTTCAATGCTGTGAACAACTCCCTATATAAAAATAAATCAATTATAATTATAAACCTATTAAAAAATAAATCAATTAACACTTATTCTCGACCCTACCAAAGCTCTATGAACAAACAATTTATTCTCATGTAGAGAAGCAACCACCCCTTCCTGGTGATGTTTCTCTGCAGTTAAAAATTAAATGAACAGTCAATATGACCGAATTTTGATTTGTGCGGATATTAACGTTTAAACATTGTTGATGAAACATTCAATCCAGCATTATTGAAACATTTTTAAAAAAACAAACAATTAGTAATCCTTGCATTGTAGAGTTTTAAGAAAAACCTAAACTTAATGTATCTCATCAAGGAAAACTTAGCACATATATATTATACTTAACATGTCAGGACATTTTCATCAAGTCATCCAAAGGCACACTTTTTAAAAGTGTGCCTTTGGATGACTTGATGAAAATGTCCTGACATGTTAAGTATAATATATATGTGCTAAGTTTTCCTTGATGAGATACATTAAGTTTAGGTTTTTCTTAAAACTCTACAATGCAAGGATTACTAATTGTTTTTTTAAAAATGTTTCAATAATGCTGGATTGAATGTTTCATCAACAATGTTTAAACGTTAATATCCGCACAAATCAAAATTCGGTCATATTGACTGTTCATTTAATTTTTAACTGCAGAGAAACATCACCAGGAAGGGGTGGTTGCTTCTCTACATGAGAATAAATTGTTTGTTCATAGAGCTTTGGTAGGGTCGAGAATAAGTGTTAATTGATTTATTTTTTAATAGGTTTATAATTATAATTGATTTATTTTTATATAGGGAGTTGTTCACAGCATTGAAACACAACATCGTCCTGATGAAGGTCTTATTGATGAACACTATCAAGACCGAAACGTCGACATCTAGTTATCATCTCCTGTAAATGCTGTCGTTTGACGCCATCTTACAACCACGTTTTATCATTTAATCTGGGTTGTTTGTTGAAATCATTTGGAGCTGATATGTAGGGTTGTGAATTATTGAGCAATTGATTGTCTTTCTTAGTTCATGACTCTCACTGCTTGAATTTACTTATGTTTTCATCCCGCATCATTTATTTGAAGTAAAGATTTATTTCAGTACAAACCCACCTTCTCCAGCTCTCTTTTGTCTTTTTACCTTCCCTGCATTTATGTTGCTTTGAATTGAATCAGATATCCTGTAGGATACACAAGGGTGGAAATTGTTAAACCACACGTTAACCAAGAATCAACGTTTTTTTAAACAAGTCCCTTGTAGCACCCTATGTTTTGAACCAGAAACTGCCCAAGCCTACAAGGGTTTATTGGGTTACCCCTGTGTGAAATCCTAACTTACCGTTTTGGCGTGCACGTGAGAAAATAAAATTCTGCCATGCAGCAACTGGAAGAATTTGGCTGGAACTCCACATTACAAGAGTAACACCGAGTGCCAAAATGACACCAATTCCGCCAGCGGAAAAGACTATTTTGTCCACCCCTAGTATAGGGTACTTTCTGATGGCTGTGTCTCTCCTTAGGATTCTTTCATTGCTTCAGTAAATGAAAGAATTTTGCCCTCTCCGTGAAATCTGTGGATGATTTGGGAAATAGATAACCTGAGTCTGAACCTCGTCATTGGCGACGTGAGGTATCTTTTCCTCGAAGCCCTGCTCTCCCTCTGGGGGTAATCTTGAATATGTCCCTGATTGTCGTTGCATCTGCAAATACTGCGGTCAATATGGCTAGGAAGAGGCACAGTAGGAGGGATACCAATATTGCCGATATCCCCTCTGTAGGAAGGAAGGCCCCATCCTCTTGCTTCCCTAAAGGGTATCTTTTGGTATTGAAGTGTCCCCAACGAGAAATGCGTTACTTACCTGTAACAGCAGTTATCCAGTATTGGTGTCTTTCATAGATTCACATGCCTGAATCATTCCCCGTCGCCGAGACGGGAGCCTCCGGTACATAAAAAAGTAATGTCCTAAGGACATACATAGAGAATATAGGCCGAAGGGCCTCCCCTTATGGGGCCTTTCCACGTCCTTATGTAAAAGGACCGAACTCTCATCGTTAGCCAATCAGCTCCGACCTCCTTCTAGAACCTTCCCGGGAGGAGCCTCCGTCCCTCAGATTTTCGTACGCACCCAGCTAGGGTGTCGCAATGTAGACCTAGAGGTACGTGAGTCCTTACCGGGGAGGCGGGAGGGTTGCATGTGAATCTATGAAAGACACCAATACTGGATAACTGCTGTTACAGGTAAGTAACGCATTTCTTATCCAGTATTTGGGTGTCTTTCATAGATTCACATGCCTGAATCAGAGTAGCCAGCAGTTATACATGCATAGTGGTAAGGCACATTCTCACATACAGTAGGCCTTTAGAAAGTACAGGCAACCTGAGAGAAAACATGGTAATATATATTCATGCATATAGCAGAGAAAACCATTAAGAATGTGCATACCTGGATGGCGGGACGAGGTAAGGCTCACCTTATTGGAAGAGATGGCGCAGCACCGCTTGTCCCACTGCAGCGTCCTTCTGCAGTTCGATGTCCAGGCAGTAGTGCCTGGAAAAGGTATGCGGGGACTTCCATGTCGCCGCTCGGCAGATGTCCAGGATCGTCACTCCAGCGAAGAGCGCCGCTGACGTTGACATCGCTCTGGTCGAGTGGGCAGCCACTCGGTCTGTCAAAGGCCGTCCGGCCTGATCATGGCAGAAAGCAATTGCTGAAGAAGTCCAGCGTGAGATGCTCTGTTTTGTCAAGGGTAACCCCATGCGCGGGTTGCTGTAGGCTACAAAGAGTTGAGAAGACTTCCTGACGTCTTTGGTCCTGTCCAAGTAGAATTTGAGACACCTTTTAATGTCCAGGGAATGCAGCGCCCTTTCCGCTGCCGTGGAAGGGTCCGGAAAGAACGACTTGAGGACAATTGGTTCGTTCAGATGAAAGTCTGACGGCACTTTGGGAATGAATTTGGGGTTGGGCCTGAGTACCACTCGGTCGTGCCTGAATTGGAGATACGGTTCCTGAATGGACAGCGCCTGAAGTTCGCTGACCCTTCTGGCCGACGTCAGGGCGAGCAGGAGAGCCGTTTTCCAGGAAAGATGCTTGAGCGATGCCCGGTGTATGGGCTCGAATGGGTGTTTCATCAATTGGTTTAGCACCAAGTTCAACTGCCAGGTTGGAGGAACTTTCCGAGGCCTCGGAAAGGATCTGTAGAGTCCTTTTAGAAATTGCTTCACCAGTCGACTGGACCAGAGGGAGGGTCCCGAAGGGGTCCTGGTGAACCTAGAAATCGCAGCCAGATGAACCTTAATGGAGGCGTGAGCCAGTCCCGATGTAGCCAGGTGCAGCAGGTACGGTAGCAGCTGTACTGGGGTGACCCGGAGCGGGTGTAAGTCGCGTTCCGAACACCACACGCAGAACCTCTTCCATTTCAGCGAGTAGGTCTTGGTCGTGCTGCTCGCTCTCGCTTTGGCCAGTACTGCCCTGCAGTCCTGTGGTATGTCTAGCTCCCCGAACTCACAGTGCTCAGGAGCCAAGCCGATAAGTTGAGCGAACGGAGGTTCGGGTGGTGTACCTGGCCTCCGGACATTGTCAAGAGGTTCGGGAGTTGTCGCAGGTGAATCGGCGGCCTGATGGATAGGCGAAGAAGATCCGAGAACCAATGTTGTCTCGGCCAGTACGGAGCAATCAGGATCAGCGTGCACGGTTCCGTCCTCATCTTCCGGAGGAGCCTCGGTATCATCGGGAACGGCGGAAAAGCGTACGCAAACACGCTGGACCAGCCGATGGAAAAAGCATTTCCCAGCGACCCCCGTTGGGGATGCCAGCTTGCGTAGCTTCGGCATTTGGTGTTCTCTGCCGTCGCGAAGAGATCGATCCTCGGGGTGCCCCATTGTGAGAAGACGTGGGCCACCGTGTCGCCGTTGAGCTCCCATTCGTGGGAGAGAGAGGTCTGCCTGCTGAGGGCATCCGCGATAGTGTTCTCCTTCCCTGGAACGTACTCCGCCTTGAGGGAGAGGCCGTGCGCCACCAACCAGTTCCAGATTTTTTGCGATTCTCGTGAGAGAGAGAGAGATCGCGTTCCCCCCTGCTTGTTCAGGTAGTGCATCGTCGTGGTGTTGTCTGTTTTGACGAGCACAGGGGAAGAGCCGATGCGTGGCAGGAAGGCCTGAAGAGCCAGGTACACTGCCCTCAGTTCCAGGAGGTTGATGTGTAGTTGTGTCTCCTGGGCGTCCCATTTGCCGCTGACTCGAAGGTCTAACAGTACTGCGCCCCAGCCTTCCAGTGAGGCATCGGTCGTGATGACCAGTGGTGCCGGCGGCAGGAGGAACGGCAATCCGGCCGTCAGGTGAGTCCTGTTTCTCCACCACAGCAGGGCCTTTATGATGGCCGGCGTGATTGTGAGAATGTCGTCGAAGGAGCCCGAACACTGTTTCCATTGTCTCGCCAACGCTTCCTGTAGGGGGCGCATGCGGAGCCTGCAGTGCGGTACGAGGAGAATGCATGAAGACATCATCCCTAGCAAAGAGGTGAACGTCCGGACCTTGATGCGAGGCTTCTTGGCCACCGCCGCGGCCAGAGACAGTACCTTGCAGATCCTGTCCTCTGAGGGGAAAGCCTTCGCACGCTCCGTGTCCAGGGTTGCCCCTAGGAAGGTGATCCTCGTTGACGGAGTAGTGCATGATTTTTTGAGGTTGATCGTCAGACCCAGCTGTTGGAAAAGAGCGCTGCAGGCGTTGAAGGAAGCCAGCGCGTCCTCCGGGGAAGGAGCCTTCACCAGCCAGTCGTCCAGGTAGGGGAACACCTGGTGACCCCTTTGTCGCAGGAAGGCAGCCACGGGCGCCAAGCACTTTGTGAAGATACGTGGGGCAGATTTGAGGCCAAACGGCAAGACCTTGAACTGGTAATGTCTGCCCGCTATTTCGAACCTTAGGTATTTCCTGTGCCTGACGAGTATGGGGACATGGTAGTAGGCGTCCTGCAAGTCCAGGGAGACCATCGAGTCGCCTCTTTCCAGTGCTCCTAGGATCTCCTGGATTGTGACCATCCGGAAGGATTGACTCCGTAGGAAGGCATTGAGTGCCCGGAGGTCTAAGATCGGCCTCCACTTGTCCCCTTTCTGTTGGACCAGGAAGAAGTGGGAATAAAAACCCTTCCCTTTCTGGGAGTCCGGGACCTTTTCGATGGCTCCTTTGTCCAACATGGCAGAGACTTCCTGGAGAAGGAGGTGCAGGTGTCTGTGAGCACGCTTCAGCGGGGGGGTGTTGGGAGGGGTGTTGATCAGTTCGAGGGAATGTCCAAATTGAATTATTTGTAGTACCCACCGATCCGTAGTGATTTTTCGCCAATTGTGGAGGAAGTGGGTCAGTTTTCCCCCAATTCGAAAGGATGGAGACGGTGGTGGGACTGGCTGGAGTAAGTGGTCACTGGCGGCCGCCAGCGCCCTTCTTGGCGGATTTGCCTCTGAAGGACGATCTCCCGTAGGATGACTGTCGGGACTGTTGTTTCTGTTGTGGTTGGTTCCTGTTGCCATAGGAATAGGACGACCGATTTTGGTAGGAACCTCTGTAGGAGTACTGACCTCTGGAGCGGCCTCCCCGAAAGGATTGGTTCCGGGACTGGAGGGAGCCCAGAGCCCTCGCCGTGTCGGTGTCTTTCTTGATGGCCTGGAGTGCCTCGTCTATCTTTTCCCCAAAGAGGAATTGCCCATCGAACGGCATATCCAGCACCTTAGATTGGACCTCCTGCCGAAAAGACGTAGCCTTGAGCCAGCCCTGGCGGCGGAGCACGGCAGCCCCGGCCAACTGGCGGAATCCCGTCATGGCCGCGTCTATGGCGCAGTCGATAATTTCAGCCGCGGAGTTTTGTCCCTCCGCCAGAAGAGCTTTCACCTCGTCCTGGACCGTGGCCGGCAGGCCTTGCAGGTAGGGAGCTATGTCTTCCCATAGCTGGCGGTTGTAGCGGCCCAGGAGGGCGATGGAGTTTGCCACCTTGATGGACATGGCGGATGTGGTGGAGAACCTCTTGCCTATGGTGTCCAGCTTCCTTCCTTCCTTGTCCGGGGGCGCGGACAGCGGCGAGGAGGGGTTTCGGGATTGTTTTTGGGCCGCCTGAGTGACAACCGAGTCCGGTTTGGGGTGGCTGGTCAGGCAGGCAGGTGCCGAGTTCGGGGCCTTATATTTTTTGTCTAGGCGCGGAACCACCGCCGGCACCGAGGCAGGCGTGAGCATCAGCTTCTTGCCCTGTTCCCAAAGAAAGTCTATCAAAGGAATAGACTTGGCTGATTTCTGTGTGTGCTCCTTGAAATCATGGAGGAAGCATTCCGTTTCCGCGGATTCCACCGCCATGTGAAACCTCCTTGCAGCTCTGTCCACCAGTTTGTGGAAACCTCCCACGTCCGCCGCTTCAGAGTGGCGCGGTCTCGGGGATGCCGGGGCAGACGAATGGTGTGATGACGCAGCATCGGCATCGTCGTCTCTGTGGTCCGAGGCGACGTCTTGCACCTCGCCTTCCTCTAAGTCCGTGTCATCCTCCTCGCTTTCCGATGAGTCCTCCGCCTGTGTTTGCGGTCGGAGTTGGCTCCGAGGACGGGCCGGGGGAGCGGAAGGGTGCGAGGCCGACGGTTGCGCTTGGGTGACCGGTACCTGGGCACCGCTGTCTGCGTCCGGGAACCTTCGTTTATAGTCCTGCACCAGGGATTTCAAATCGTTGACCAGAGACAGTGGCAAACAGATCATCGGGGTTTTCACCGTGTCTACGGTCAGGGAGCTGTCTTGATACGTCACTCCGTCCCTGATCTCTTGGACGTCCTGGTGTTCTTCGTGAACCTCCTGTTCTTCGTCCGACTCCTCACTTTGTAGTGTGTCTTGTTCTTCTTCGGGTGCCAATTCCACCGTTGGGCGAACCGAGGGTGTTGGACTCGAGTGAATAGAGACTTCGACCAATCTCGATTCTTTCCAAGATGGCGCCGGGGTCTCTTCCGACGACGTGCGTGAAGATGGCGCTCCCGCCATGTGTGTTGGTGATTTGGGCACCTCCGTCAGGGTTAATGGTACCAATTTTTGCGGGGATAAGGGTTTCGCCGCCTTACTGATGGTAGGGTCGTGGACTTGAGATGCCTTAGTCGAAGGTGTGGTTTTTGAACTTGACTTCGACTGTTTAGGAGACGAACTTGACTTCGATGTCTTGGGTGACGAGCCTTCGGTATGAGGTGTTTTCGGCGAAGGCGTACCTGAAGATTTAGACCTCTTAGGTGACGAAGAGGCGGCCTTCGAGGGTTTCAGAGGAATGGTCGAGGAGACCGGTGCGCCCGAGGACGCAGTGGTGGTCGTCGTGGTCGCCGCGGAGGGCGATGAGGCCGTAGTAGTCGACACAGTGGTCGTGACTGAGGTGGTCCGCTTAGTAGATGGAGCGGGCTTCTTGAACCTCTGGCCATCCTTAACAGACACGGAGGAGGTGGTGGAGCGTGCCTCCGAAGGCTTCCTGTGCGCCTTCTTAGGAGGAGTGTCTGTCTCTCCAGGGGACTGCACCCTGGGTCTCTTCTTGGAGACTTTGGAGGTCGCGGAGACACTACCCTCGGAAGATTCCAGAGTGTCTCGGACCTTAAGCCTGTCGAGCCATTCGCGAAGGCGAGTTTCCCGTTCCTTAACCGTCTTCTTTGGGAAGGCTCTACACACCCTACACTTGTCAGTGACGTGGTCAGGGTACAGGCAATATATGCACAGGTCGTGCTTGTCCTCCGCTTGAATCCGCTGCTTGCCGCAGGAGGAGCAGGCCCTTAGGAGGGCTTTCTTCTGTGAGTCCGCCATGGACGAAGTTTTCTTATTAGATTCCGACATGTAGTCGATGCTAGGATGAAATCCTTTTCGTAAAAGTGAATTTCGGTGAAGTTTGAGACTTCGAATTTTAGAAACCTGAAGAGCTCAGGTTGGAGACTCCCTAGCACAACGTGCGGTAGAAAAATCTGAGGGACGGAGGCTCCTCCCGGGAAGGTTCTAGAAGGAGGTCGGAGCTGATTGGCTAACGATGAGAGTTCGGTCCTTTTACATAAGGACGTGGAAAGGCCCCATAAGGGGAGGCCCTTCGGCCTATATTCTCTATGTATGTCCTTAGGACATTACTTTTTTATGTACCGGAGGCTCCCGTCTCGGCGACGGGGAATGATTCAGGCATGTGAATCTATGAAAGACACCCAAATACTGGATAACTTTGCAGTCAGTGTCTTTCTTTATATCCAGCAGCGCATTATCGATGTGCTTTTCAAGAAACGCTTCTCCATCGAATGGGAGGTCAAGAATCTTATTCGGTTCTTCCGGCCTAAACGAAGTGGCCCTGAGCCATCCTTGACGGCGCAACACTGCTGCACCTCCCAGCGATCTGAATGATGTAGTAATGATATCTAACGCACAATCTATCACCTCCGCAAATGCGCTATCTCCTTCCTGGAGAATTTTCTTCGCCTCCGATTTACTGTCTTCAGAAAGTGAAATCCACATAAGGATTTGGTTTGCACCTCATTTGTCAATCATATAGACCTAGAATGGCAAGAGCATTGGCTGCTCGGACTACCAGAGCTGACATTGAGCTCTTAGCAATCAATCACGTTGCGAATCCTGGCTTTTCTGCTTTAATAAAGGTTCAGCTTAATCTTTCTGTGCCGCAATCAGACCTGCGTGTTCCTATGGAACATTTAAACTTTGCATGCTGAATGCTTTTAATCTGTACACCGGTTTGTTAAGTTTTTTTATTAACAGCACAATAAATTACTACTACTGTTGTAGAGTGGTGCTGCATGGAGTGGTGTAAAGAAGTGGAGTAGAATGAAGTCGTGTATAAGAGTAGAGTAGAGTAAATTTGGGTGGAGTGTCGTAGAGGGGAGTATATTGGGGTGGAGTTTCGTAGAGTGGAGTATAGTGGCACAGACTGTACTAGAGTGTTGAACAGTGACAGAGTGGAGTACAGTGTTGTGGAGTGACAGTAGAGTAAAGTCTGGTAGACTGGAAGGAAGTAGAATGAGGTAGAGAAGAGTACACTGGAGTGGCATAGAGCAGAGGGGCGTACACTGGAATGGCATAGAGAAGATGGACGTACACTGGAATGGCATAGGCAGGAGTGGCAGAGAGAAGTGGTGTAGAGTGGATAGTGTAGAGTGGAAGATGGAATAGCGTACAGTGGAGTGGTGTATAGTGGAACAGATAAGTACACTTCAGTGGCGTACAGTGGAATACCATAGAGTGGAGTGGCGTACAATGGTGTACTAGAGTACAGTGGAGTAGAATGGAGTAAAGTGGGGTGTAACGGCAAAGAGGGACCTGTGTAGTGTGTGTTAGAGTAGCATACAGTGGAGTAGAGTGTTGTACAGTGGCTTTGAGTGAAGAAGAGTGTAGCGGCACAGAGTGTTGTAGAGTGGCGTAGAGTGTGGTACATTGGAGTGGCGTAGTGTGGAGTTTCACACAGTGGGGTTAGAGTAGAGTGCAGTAAAGTGTAAGAGTGGAGTGATGTGCCGCATATTAGAGTGCCGTGCAGTAGAGGGCAGAGGAGTGGTGTGGAATAGTGAGTAAAGTGTCAGAGTGGAGTGGTGTTTTGTAGAAAGTGGGAAACTGTCCGAGTGAAGTACAGTGGAGTGGCATTGATTGGAGTAGAGAGTTGTAGAGTGGAGTGACAGATTGTCATAGAGCCAAGTGGCGTCGAGTGGAGTACATTGGAGTACTCTGTCAGAGCAGAGTAAATTGGGATAAAATGCCGTAGAGTGAATTTCAGTGGCACAGAGTGTACTACTGTGTTGTACAGTGACAAAGACTGGAGTATAGTGTTGTACAGTGGAGTGACAACAGTGAAGTAGGCTGGAGGTGCATAACGTGTAGTAGAGTGAGGTATAGTGTTGTAGAGCAGAGTAGGCTGCAGTGGCATAGACTGGAGGGGCATAGAGTGCAGTGGCGTATAGTGTCGTGTATTTTAGAGTGTCGTATGGTACGGTCTCCAGGCATTGAGTGAAATGGCATGGAATGGAGTGGCATAGAGAAGTGGAATATTGTAGAGCAAAATACTGTAGCGTGAAATGCTGTCAGGTTGAGTAGTGTGACCTAGAGTGATGGAAAGTGTCGTACAATAGAGTGGAGTAGAGTGTTGTTGAGTGGAGTGGCATACAGAACAATGTTGTAGAGTGCGATAATTAAAGTGGTATAAGTTTGGGAAAAAGTAAGTGGTAATAAGTAGGGAGAAATTATATAACCTAATACCTATACCTAAGCCCCTAACCCAAAACAAAGGAAAAGTGTCCTGAAAAGAACATGTCTGCTTTAACTTTTGTAAAGGCAGTCATTAGTCACTCACATCATGACTGGTCATCGCCATATACAAATTTTACAAAACTACCACAGCAAAAGATATCACTAAGTTAAAATGCCTTTGATGTTAAAAAATAAGTATCCTGCTTTACTCTACCACCAAAAATGATCTGCATACCAAAATCTATATTCTGGCCAAATTTGATTGAAATCTGTCCAGTTGTTTTTGCGTTTTGTCCAATACAAAAATCTATGGAAAATGCATGGGTGGAAAAACGCATTTTGGGGCACACCCCACCCCCTTTTTCATTGCACCCCTTGACCAATCAGCGCAAAATTTTACATCCTCTGCCAATGCACAAAACGCTATAGGTCTGCAAAGGGTCGTAGAGATTTGTCCAACGGGCCCAAAGTTATTAGAGGTAAAAAAAAAAGAGAAATTCCTCTCCTCTCTCTGGGAGTCCGAACTATAACTGCAGAGCGGCTACCAGTGGGGGCTGGTAACATTTATAAATGGTGCGGCCCGGACCATGAACGCTGGCGGCCACTCCAAACTGATGCTCCTCTCTCCATGCTGATCCTGAGGGTGATGAGGAGCAGCAAGTAAAGTACTTCCCTCCTTGTGCAACGCAAGTCCAACCAATCCTGGAGCTGCAGAGCAGTTCCAGGACCAGTTGGAGCAGGCTAACACTGCCCATTTTGAGGCTGGGGCCTCTGCCTGCAATCCCTCGTCTGTTTAACAGTGCTGGGATTGCTGGCTTTGAGCTGGCTGTAGGCAGCTGGCCTATCTGACGCGTACTGAGCATCTACAACGTCAACCTGCAGGAACCTGCCCCGCCACCACATCCACTCGCTACGGCTGGTGGCACACAGAATAAAATGGCACTGACCATTTTATTATTCTGTATTTACCGCTGCTCTTGCAGCAAATGGGGCAACTCTCTTCCGCCCACAAAGGAAACCGCCCATGGTAGCTACTTCCACTCTGCGATTAAAATATACACATTAACACACATATATTCATGTGCTCACACACACCGAAAGAGAGAGATGTACAAGGACTGACTTGCGATAAGTGAATGTTGTAAAAGTGAACAAATAACCTACTAAATGGTCATCTGTACCAAGGTTCGCCAGAGCCAAGAGACTTGACTGGGTAGTGACAGCTCTACAAATACCTGCAGTCAGTCAAGCAACCTTGCACTCCGAAGTGCAGCAGACCTCGTGTAGCCAAGACGTGCTTCCTGCTTATGCTAAAACCCCTTTCCTTAAGGTACAAATACATTGACATTCTTAAATTGGTGCTACCACTGCACCAAAAACTGCAAAGAGGGGCCTGGTAGTGCGGATGAGACGAGCAAAACGTGGTTGTCGCCAGAGTGTGTCTACTCACAGTGCAATAATGCTGCACATTGTGGCTTTGCGAAAACTGCGTCCTTGCAATGCCTACTATGCCAATCTGAAACAATGACTTGCATGCACGTCACATATTTTGGCTTTGTAGATTGGCACATCTCTCTCAAGTAGATTTAAATGAAAAAAATGTAATACTCCCCACAACAACAAAGAAAGATGATACAACAGGATACGCTATAAAACTCTGCATAAAACTGGTCCTAATATCCTGCAGAATAGAATCAAGTTTTATGCACCGGCTCAGAACTTGCGTTCACAATCTACAGCCAAAGCAGTCACTACACGAGTAAAAAGAGCCAGATTGGGCGGGCGCGCTTTTTCGCATTTAGCCGCCAACATTTGGAATGATCTGCCAATAGATCTAAGGCTCACGGAATGTTATCCTACTTTTAGAAAAAAACTAAAGACAGCACTGTTCCCTAAAATAGAATAAACATTAGCCTCTGGCATTTGCTCACAATTTACTGTTCAATCTTAGCGCCGTGATATCCTGCAAGGATGAATGTTGCGCTTTAGAAGCACTAATAACATAACATAACAAACATAACATAACATTCATCTATGTTCAAAATAAGAATTGTCACTTCAGCATAAGCTTAAAAAAATGACAGAAAATATTACATTTAAAATGCTGGTGTAAGGCTCTCATCTGGGTTTGGATTGAAGGTTGGAGGAGGCCCTAAATGTGAACAGGACTCGCCATACTAAATGCTTAGTTGAATTACCAGATTTTCATACTGTACATAGATTCATTCTACCAGAATTAACTGTGCAAGGTGTGCAATGTGCCCCGCCTCACGAGAAAGGCTCTAGCTTCACTCAGTCTTTTCAAACCTTGATCTGAAATCTTGCTTTGGAGGGCAGAGCTCTGCCTTCAAGTCCGTTTATGCCTGGCAGGGCGTGTTATAAACAGATTTAGAGGTTTTTCTGTAGAGGACTTCATCTTTGGTGCAATCAGGTTTTAGCAGTGTTACACTAAAACGAGTGAAATGCTCATATGGGGTAGATATTTCTATTTGTCTTAATCCAAATGTGTTTTTGGTTGCAATGGTTTGGAAGGTAGAGTTTCTATCTCAAAGGTGATGGTCATGTCTCCCCACAAAATCACCCCATTACAAAAACCTAGTCTGGATGCATTTAACGGTTCTTTTGATTTATAGGTCTGAAAACAGTAGCTTGAATTTTAACACAACAACATTATCAAGTTGATTATTGTTTGCACTGAGATACCATTTCTAGTTATTTGTTGTAGACTCTGCTCTAATTTTGAGGTGCATGGTCAAATCCAGCATTTTGAGTTTCTGACATGCTGTTTGTGCGTCCTAATGAACAGAGCGCAGCGATGTGGCTAGCAACTCCAGCGCCTTGAGACCCTCACGAGTGATCTGCGGCGCTTTATAAATCCTAATGTATTTATTGATAATGGGTAAACTTCAGGTCCTGAAACCGTTCATAGGGTTGGCTGAAAATAAAGCAAAGCAATGGGGCGATACAATAGCTTTCGGAGTACAGAAATCTAATACTTCCGATGGCAGCAGTTAAATGTTTAGGAATGTAATTTTATGCAAATAGTAGATTCAGATGCAGAACACCCACAACTATGGAATGTATGGGATGGCTGTTGAGAGGGCCTGTCAGTACGATGAACAGTGTTAAACTAAACATCAGCTCCTCTGGTGCTCAGCATTAGATTATTGTTAGTTAAACTTTCCAGGACCCTCTTACTACTCTGAACTGTCACAGGTCGAGAAATGTGAACAATTATTTCAAGCGTTCTCAGACTCTCCCACTCAACAAGACTCGCCCAGCTGAGCAGAGAAGCCAGGAGAAAATGAGTAAGAAAACGCTGGCGACAGGTTCTGCAGTGAGAACCAGGCATATGGTTTTCCCAACTGAGTGATGCTGTCTAGAAACAGAGTGAATCTTAGACTATTCTCTCGATGGTTTTTGAGAAGCACAGGATTTGTACAAGTCTGAAACGGTCTGGTATATTAGACATGTAATTGGGCATTTGAGACTGGTTCTACCGAAGAGCGTTTTAAAGTGGGTGAATCACCAGTCTGTTGGTAAGACCCAAAATACATTTGATGCCAGAGATGGAATTGAGGGTATATCTCGAATATGGGCACAATTTATGCCATGACGCTTGGGGTTGCATGGTTTGGGTTCTGCAGACATGTTTCATTCTAGTTTGCGGATTGGCCTTTTTCTGCCCACCAGATAAGTGGTGTAATGGTGGTACACCTCTTATTTTTTTTTTTTTACTTTTCTTTGAATTTTTTTTCTTTTTACTTTTCTTTGAATTTTTTTTTTTCATGTCGAATCTATGTGGCCTGTGTTTTCTCTTTTATCGACTGCAAGTGCATGGTAAATGATTTGTTAAATTGTAGATCATTCAGAAGCTGATTTGGATCTTTTTGAGAATCAATAATGGAATCTAGGTAAACTGTCGACCAAACTCGCAAAGCACTTGTTTCCCAAGAGTACTCAGCACAATAACTAACAGACTACAATACACAATCATTGTGGACTGACATTTATAATGAGTAAAAGGTTTGCAGAACTGTACCTTAAGCTGTTTGGTTCCTTTTGCTGTTTTAAGTCCTATGATGACGTGGCTGATCGTCTTTCCATAACCCCCCATTGGGTTTTCGGTCTCACAAGGGGATAACTCAGTTACTTCTCCTTCATAGACCTCTTTGGTCTCCTTTATCCTCAAGCCTGTGAAATGCAAATTTAACAATTCTCAATGGCTCTTCAAGAACTAGAAAGACAACACCCACTGTAAGCAATTATCCAGCAACGCAAGATGCGGATTGCGCTTATTTCTCCTTCTGCCCCCTTCCTCCGACGAACAATTGTAACATTGTTCTTTTTCCTGTGTTTACTATGCTCTTGTAATGGATGTAATTTTTGTAACTTGTAACTCAACGAGCCTCATGCAAAGCAATCTGATACCTCCGGGTCTAGCCAGCGCTATATAAAACACGTCAAATAAAGTAAATAAATTCCAAACTCCGCACCAAATTTTAAACTGAAGCATGACCCAGTCTCAGGTGGATCACCATATGAAGATATCTCATGAGTGGCATTTAAAAAAACTGTCAAACGTTTGCATCCAACATTGACAAGGCTTTCTTTCAGACACAGTGTTATAGAGAAGTAACAAGCAAATTATGAATTTTCACTCTAGAGGAACAACCTAAAGCATAAAAAGGTGTGAAGGAAAACAAGTTTATGCAGTTAACTGGCTACGGTTATAGCGTGGAATGTGGAGCAGGAAGTGAAAAGGTGCAAGTTCAAACAGAGCAATAAGCTGTAGGACAATTCATGACTTCTGAATCTTTTCCTTCCTTACTAATGTGTGTGTTTTCCAACAATCTGTTGTCTGGGTGGTCACTGGGTCTACTAAAGCTGGTCAGTCTTCTCTTTAGAAGATATGTTCCAGGGATCGACACAGCGGCTACTCGTGTTCTCTGGATCCTATACCTCAACTCTTTTGCGTATTGTTTGCTTTACTGGCGCTTCCTTGGGCAAGCGTGCAGCTCTACAGTCCAGTTACACTGCTAGTATCCGTGTTAGCAGTCTTCAAAATACTCTACATACAAACTGTAGTACTTTTATCTTTACGAGAGACAGCAAATGTGTTATTTGTTACTCTAGGTTTTTTCCAGAGTGCAGCAATGTTCCATATTAGGCCCTTTTAAAGCAACAGGATACTCTTCTGTTCATAAATAGGGAGGATCTGGTCCAATGACTGAGGAGGGCCCAGGCAGAGGGAGAGGTTCTTGGCCCTCAACACAAAGGGTAGAGTTGGTCCCTGTCTAGTGCGCCCGAGTGCTTGGGCAATGGCTTAGAGACAGGCCATGCTGCCTATCAGAAGCATTTTACAGTTTTAGGCCTTCCCTACTTTAAACAGGGAGTGCCTGTTTATACTTCAATGTCATTACTTTAAAAGCTGCCCGCATGAGTCATTGTACTCTGTGATACCCATCATTAGATAGGTTTTAATATTCCCATGGTCCTCACAATTAAAGTTTTAACTGAGGAACCCAAGGTTTTTTTTGTATTCATCTGGATCCCGTTACTGTCCAGTAGTTTTATATAAGAACTCACTCCTACCGCCAAGTCTACGAGGAGGTTGAGTCCGCCTCTGTGGTACCATCTTACCAGGGTGGGGAGAGGATGCAAATGATGAAACATGACACTAATGTGTGTGAGGCATCCTCTTCCATTAAGGTTGGCCTTCCCGTTCTGAACGGTCTCCACGTGACTTGCAATAGAGGGTACTGGATCTGACTTTGGGTCCTATGCCCTCTCGGCTGATACTGGCACCCTACTTTATTGTGGTTTGTGTCCCAAGGAGAAATCTGCACCAACGTGAGAGAGTATACATATTTGTATTTACCTAATTTGTATTCCAGGCTACACAATTATTAACCACATCGGTGCGGTACGATTTACCGCCGGGTGCTGACCCCTAATGGAAATGGGCGTGGTCATGACGGAACCGTTCCGTCATGAGCATCGAAGGGGTTAAAAAACTGTATGGTGTCTACATAGGATCTATAGACATCTCAGACCATGCTGCAGTAACTCTCACTTTGAAAAGGATTAGCACAGCCCCTGCAGATAGAAGATGCTGGTTGGGAAGGTACCTTTAACAAGGTGCAGCTAACAGGGCAGAGATTTGACAAACAACTTGGGACTATCTGAAGCACAATGATACCCTTGACACCCCACGCAAAACTTCAAGGCAGGGTTGAGAGGAAAGCGGATTGAAATTACAGATACATAAGCAAAATAGAACATTAGCGCAGTCGAGTGAACATTTCTAAGAGGGCCTTGCAGTCTTTGGATAGGAAGATGTAAGAATTTGGTAAAGCCCGCACAATCCTGGTGGGGCCTAAACAGCCAATCATAATAGGCCCAGAATAGTGAGACTGAAAAACTGCAACAGAACCCCAATTCTTTCAGAAAGATAGAGGGGGGGGGTTAAGACAATCTACGAACAACTGTACACAAAGGAGGATGAGACTAGGAAAGCTGAGACAAGTATGTTCCAAATCCTACATCTCAGCAGAACAAAGGTTGGTGAAGTGCCATCAGCGATCAAAGACATAAAACCCTTTAAATCTCCATGTCATAATGGCCTTGCATTATTATTTTTTTTTAACATTTGCAATACTAATATCAATGCTAAACACCTGTTGCAATCTATAGCAGAAAAGGGAAGGCTACAAAAACAAGCCATGGCCTTGACAGAGCCATCCTTCCAATACCGGGCAAAGAGAGGCCTCTACCATGCCTAAAATCGGCTATAATTTATCTACAAAGGCTCTAGCTTCCAGTTGTTAAGTCGGGGCTGCTAGTTGTTTGGTCCTAGCTGCCAGTTGCCAAGTCTTAGCTGTTCGACTTACAGACCTACCAGACATTATGCATGAAGACAACCAGGATTTACCTAGAGAGGGCCTGTTTTTGGCGGAGAGGAAATGTTGGGATTACCGTTTTGTAGCATTCCTGTAGGGTGAACCTCTGCAATTCTTGGGTGTACTCTGTATAATGCCAATTACTATACATTGCTCCCCTGCGGCTCCTGCGTGGACTCCTCAAAGCACATACGTAGCAGGCTGTATAATGCACTGCGCCTCTGCTACTATTGGGTGAACTCAGAGCATATACTATGGCTGATTATATAATATTCATTGCTGTGGGGTGCACCTCTGCAATTCTTGGACGACTCATAAGAGCATGTACCATGGCTGGTGGTACAATGCCTGTGGGGGTGTACCTCTGCCACTACTTGGTGTACTCCTGAGAGCTTGCGCCATGACTGGCTATAAAATGCCCATTCCTGTGGGTTACTCCAGAGTGGACTCCTCAGAGCATGAGGCATGGTTGGATGTATAATGCCCATTCCTATGCACTCATCCGCTGCTGCTCCCGAGTCAACTGCTCAGAGCATGTAGCATGGCTGGCTGTATAAACCCATTCCTATGCATTGATCCTCTGCCACTCCCGAGTCAACTGCTCAGAGCATGTAGCATGGCTGGCTGTATAAACCCATTCCTATGCATTGATCCTCTGCCACTCCCGAGTCAACTGCTCAGAGCATGTAGCATGACTGGCTGTATAAACCCATTCCTATGCACTGATCCGCTGCTGCTCCCGAGTCAACTCCTCAGAGCATGTAGCATGGCTGGATGTATGACCCATTCCTATGCAATGATCCTCCGCCACTACCGAGCCAACTAGTCAGAGCATGTAGCATGGCTGGCTGTATAAACCCATTCCTATGCACTGATCCGCTGCTGCTCCCGAGTCAACTCCTCAGAGCATGTAGCATGGCTGGCAGTATTAAGCCCATTTCTATGCACGGATCCTCTGCTGCTCCTAAGTGGACTTCTTAGAGTATTTACCACGGCAGGCTGTATAATGCTCATTCCTGTGGGGGTGTACCTCCGCCACTACCGAGCCAACTGCTCAGAGCATGTAGCATGGCTGGGTGTATAAACCCATTCCTATGCAATGATCCTCTGCCGCTCCAGAGTCAACTGCTTAGAGCATGTAGCATGGCTGGATGTATGACCCGTTCCTATGCATTGATCCTCTGCCGCTCCAGAGTCAACCGCTCAGACCATGTAGCATGGCTGGCTGTATAAACCCATTCCTATGCACTGATCCGCTGCTGCTCCCGAGTCAACTGCTCAGAGCATGTAGCATGGCTGGCTGTATAAACCCATTCCTATGCACTGATCCGCTGCTGCTCCCGAGTCAACTGCTCAGAGCATGTAGCATGGCTGGCGGTATAAACCCATTCCTATGCACTGATCCGCTGCTGCTCCCGAGTCAACTGCTCAGAGCATGTAGCATGGCTGGCTGTATAAACCCATTCCTATGCACTGATCCGCTGCTGCTCCCGAGTCAACTACTCAGAGCATGTAGCATGGCTGGCTGTATAAACCCTTTCCTATGCATTGATCCTCTGCCACTCCCGAGTCAACTGCTCAGAGCATGTAGCATGGCTGGCTGTATGAACCCATTCCTATGCAATGATCCTCTGCCGCTCCAGAGTCAACTGCTCATAGCATGTAGCATGGCTGGCTGTATAAACCCATTCCTATGCACTGATCCGCTGCTGCTTCCGAGTCAACTGCTCATAGCATGTAGCATGGCTGGCTGTATAAACCCATTCCTATGCATTGAGAGTCTGCCACTCCAGAGTCAACTGCTCAGAGCATGTAGCATGGCTGGCTGTATAAACCCATTCCTATGCACTGATCCGCTGCTGCTCCCGAGTCAACTCCTCAGAGCATGTAGCATGGCTGGCTGTATAAACCCATTCCTATGCACTGATCCGCTGCTGCTCCCGAGTCAACTCCTCAGAGCATGTAGCATGGCTGGATGTATGACCCATTCCTATGCAATGATCCTCCGCCACTACCGAGCCAACTGCTCAGGGCATGTAGCATGGCTGGCGGTATAAACCCATTCCTATGCACTGATCCGCTGCTGCTCCAGAGTCAACTCTTCAGAGCATGTAGCATGGCTGGCTGTATAAACCCATTCCTATGTACTGATCCGCTGCTGCTCCCGAGTCAACTGCTCAGAGCATGTAGCATGGCTGGCTGTATAAACCCATTCCTATGCAATGATCCTCTGCCGCTCCAGAGTCAACTGCTTAGAGCATGTAGCATGGCTGGGTGTATAAACCCATTCCTATGCATTGATCCTCTGCCGCTCCAGAGTCAACTGCTTAGAGCATGTAGCATGGCTGGCTGTATAAACCCATTCCTATGCACTGATCCTCTGCTGCTCCAGAGTCAACTGCTCAGAGCATGTAGCATGGCTGGCTGTATAAACCCATTCCTATGCACTGATTCGCTGCTGCTCCAGAGTCAACTGCTCAGAGCATGTAGCATGGCTGGCTGTATAAACCCATTAATATGCATTGAGCGTCTGCCACTCCCGAGTCAACTGCTCAGAGCATGTAGCATGGCTGGCTGTATAAACCCATTCCTATGCACTGATCCGCTGCTGCTCTCGAGTCAACTCCTCAGAGCATGTAGCATGGCTGGCGGTATAAACCCATTCCTATGCACTGATCCGCTGCTGCTCCCGAGTCAACTGCTCAGAGCATGTAGCATGGCTGGATGTATGACCCATTCCTATGCAATGATCCTCCGCCACTACCGAGCCAACTGCTCAGAGCATGTAACATGGCTGGCTGTATGACCCATTCCTATGCATTGATCCTCTGCCACTACCGAGCCAACTGCTCAGAGCATGTAGCATGGCTGGCTGTATGACCCATTCCTATGCATTGATCCGCTGCCATTCCCATGTCAATGCCTCAGAGCATGTAGCATGGCTGGATGTATAAACCCATTCCTATGCATTGCTGCACTGGCACTCGTGAGTGGATTTCTCAGAGATGGCCACTCACTCCCCTGTTGTGCCGCAGTGGACCAATCAGAATCTTTATGCTGGCTTGCTGGTATAATGGCAATGCCTGTGGATTGCTCCCTGCCACTCCATGGTGGTCTTCCTCAGCGCACGCATTAGGCTGGATGGATCATATCCATTTCTATGGGTTCCTCTTCTGCTGATCCTATATTATAGTCAATAGGGTACTGCAGTTACCAATGGCAGGACCCCTCTGGGCACACCCATCTTTCCATAGGCAGAGTGGGTGCAACTGCATGAAACAGAACACCCAAGATATGGTCGGGATCTGCATGCGTGACGCAGTCCACTCTTGCACATCTCTCCTGTATCCAGGCACATGCAAGGCTTTCAAGCCAGATTCAACTGATTTAACACAGTCTGTCGTACACCGAAACACTTCCCAGAAGGCCACACTGCACTCACGCACTTTCTAAAGCTCATTACGAACATTTAATTCCTAAGTGTTTGTATAAGACAATTAATAAAAAGAGGGTCAAAGGGGAATATTTAATGACCTACAATGGTATCACCCCCCAGAAATCACTACTACCACCACTAGATACCAATGGGTCAAAATAACGAAAAACTGTCTCAAAAAGTGTTGGTTAGGGAACAGTCACCAAGTCTATATTTCAATAGTATATAGTAGACATCAATATGATTCCCATCAGATACCCATCCTGTGCCGCCCTACATCATTTGGGATCCTTCACCCGAAGGAATTGATGAAAACCACTTGTGATTAGGTGAACTGTAACCTAATCAAGTGGAAAAACTCAAATGTGGTGGGTTGGTATGTATGGCAAAAGGAGGGTAAAAATAGCAGTGCACCAAAAAGTGTTTAAAGTAAATGTGTGAAACGAGTATGTGAATATTAAGATTGGGTTGTAGAAGTGGAAAATTAATTTTAATGATATCCTATCCACACCCAACATTAAAAACAGTGCATAAGTATATTGAACTTATATATACTTTGGTGTTATAAAGGTCAACATGTTTCTGCGGTATCCGGAGTCATAAGATCTCCTCCAGCTTCATCAGGACCTTATGTCAAATGCTACTGCATATTGGTGAGAATTTGTAAATGAAAGTGAAGAGAATGTCACCTGTAAATTCGCCCAAAGTATGGGGAATACACGCTCCACCCCACCTGGCTACAGCTCAGGTAAAACGGAGCACCGCTCTGTCCGTCGGTACTCCAGACATCCGTCTTGGCTGTCATTTACTTTTCACTTGAAGTCACGATAAGGTGCAGTGAAAAACACAAGAGCACCAAACTCGGATCCTCACACACAGCATCAAAACCCTGCTGGGATTGCCTACAGGACAGACTCCGCTCTTCCATCCGTGGTATTTCCATGGAGCCGCGGGCTACCTATCCGCAAATGCACTTAACCCCGTCAGCTACATAAGGTACATGAATGCAAGTACTATGATACTAAAATAAAATGTATTTTATAAAAAGTGTTGAAATGAGCCTTTTGTCCACGTTTTACGTGGTTGCCTTTACAATTTGAGCACTCATGTGTGCACGTGAGCCAAAAAGACAATGTCAGGTAAGTGACGAGTTCTTGTCTATGAAGTCACTTAAATAATTTCCTTATAGGAGATAGATATGCCTCACTGGGTGCTCCATGCATGCCCCGCGCAGTACCAAGGGCTACAGGCCACAACCTGCTGGCAGCTCCACAAAAATCAAGATACAAGCTTGTGGCAAGCGGCTTTACATGGAAGTAGGCAGTAAAGAAAATAAACAACCCGCTCAGTGTTGACCCCTTACCACTAAAAGTGGATCAGAAACGTTCCTGGATTGAATGCTTTATAGTATAGATGTCGAGCAGTCCTGCTCAAAGTACGGGCCCGGGGCCACATGCGGCCCTCCTGACCTTCACGTGCGGCCCTCAGCTGAACAACTGCACTGGGCTGCTAAGAGCACTACTATTCATAAAAATGCTAATTAAATGGGCAAGTGTTTATTTACACTGCCCATTAACTGAAATGAAAGAAGAGGCAAATAAGGTATCATGCACCATTTAACTTTAGGAAAACATTCACTTTCAAGACATCTTTAAACAAACGTGTAGACATAAAGCATCTTCAAAACATTAACAAGCATTTACAATGCAACGGTCTCGCCTTTGCCAAAGTTAGAGCTATTAGCATTGTAAATGACACATTTTTATTTATGTTGGT
This sequence comes from Lissotriton vulgaris, assembly GCF_964263255.1. NCBI lineage: Eukaryota > Metazoa > Chordata > Amphibia > Caudata > Salamandridae > Lissotriton > Lissotriton vulgaris. Next base: position 1,207,511,902 of record NC_141697.1, read on the forward strand.
TTTGAAAACAGATAAATAAATGGCATTGTCATTTACAATGTCAATAGCTTAAGCTCTCGCAAGCAAACGCGAGACCTATTGCATTTGCACCCACCCACAGAGTCCCCCCACACACAGAGAGCCCCCCACACACAGAGAGCCCCCCCACACACAGAGCACCCCCCCCCACACACACAGAGCACCCCCCACACACACAGAGAGCCACACACACACAGCGAGTCCCACACACCCACACACACACAGAGCCCCCCACACACACAGAGCTCCACACACACACAGAGCTCCACACACTCACATAGCTCCACACACACACAGAGCTCCACACACACAGAGCTCCACACACACACAGAGCTCCACACACAGAGTCCCCCCACACACAGAGAGCCCCCCCACACACAGAGCACCCCCCCACACACACAGAGCACCCCCCACACACACAGAGAGCCACACACACACAGCGAGTCCCACACACCCACACACACACAGAGCCCCCCACACACACAGAGCTCCACACACACACAGAGCTCCACACACTCACATAGCTCCACACACACACAGAGCTCCACACACACAGAGCTCCACACACACAGAGCTCCACACACACAGAGCTCCACACACACACAGAGCTCCACACACACACAGAGCTCCACACACACACAGAGCTCCACACACACACAGAGCTCCACACACACACAGAGCTCCACACACACATAGAGCTCCACACACACACAGAACTCCACACACACACAGAGCTCCACACACACAGAGCTCCACACACACACAGAGCTCCACACACACACAGAGCTCCACACACACACATAGCCCCACACACAAACAGAGCCACACACACACACACACACACACAGAGAGCCACACACACACACAGAGAGCCACACACACACACACACAGAGCCACACACACACACACACACTGAGCCCCCCACACAGACAGCCCCCCACACACACAGAGCCTCCCCCACACACACACAGAGCCAGCCCGCCCCACACACACACACAGAGCCAGCCCCCCACACACAGAGCCAGCCCCCCACACACAAAGAGCCAGCCCCCCACACACAAAGAGCCAGCCCCCCACACACAGAGAGCCAGCCCCCCACACACAGAGAGCCAGCCCCCCACACACAGAGAGCCAGCCCCCCACACACAGAGAGCCAGCCCCCACATACAGAGAGCCAGACCCCCACACACAGAGAGCCAGCCCCCACACACAGAGCCAGCCCCCCACACACAGAGCCAGCCCCCCACACACAGAGCCAGCCCCCCACACACAGAGCCAGCCCCCCACACACAGAGCCAGCCCCCCACACACAGAGCCAGCCCCCCACACACACAGAGCCCCCCACACACACAGAGAGCCCCCCACAGACAGAGAGCCCCCCACACACAGAGAGAGCCACACACACACACACACACACCGAGCCCCCCAAACAGACAGGCAGCCCCCCCACACACACACAGAGCCAGATCCCCCACACACACAGAGCCAGCCCCCACACACAGAGCCAGCCCCCCACAGAGCCCCACACACACAGCCAGACACAGCCCCACACACACACAGCCCCCCCACACACACAGCCCCCAACACACACACACAGCCCCCCACACACAGCCGCCCCCACACACAGCCCCCCCACACACACAGAGCCTCCCCCACACACACAGAGCCAGCCCGCCCCACACACACACACAGAGCCAGCCCCCCACACACAGAGCCAGCCCCCCACACACAAAGAGCCAGCCCCCCACACACAAAGAGCCAGCCCCCCACACACAAAGAGCCAGCCCCCCACACACAAAGAGCCAGCCCCCCACACACAAAGAGCCAGCCCCCCACACACAAAGAGCCAGCCCCCCACACACAAAGAGCCAGCCCCCCACACACAAAGAGCCAGCCCCCCACACACAAAGAGCCAGCCCCCCACACACAAAGAGCCAGCCCCCCACACACACAGCCCCACCACACACACAGCCCCCATACACACAGCCCCCATACACAGACAGCCCCCATACACACAGCCCCCATACACAGACAGCCCCCATACACACACAGCCCCCCCACACTCAGCCCCCCCACACTCAGCCCCCCCACACTCAGCCCCCCCACACTCAGCCCCCCCACACTCAGCCCCCCCACACTCAGCCCCCCCACACTCAGCCCCCCCACACTCAGCCCCCCCACACTCAGCCCCCCCACACTCAGCCCCCCCACACACAGCCCCCAACACACACAGCCCCCAACACACACACAGCCCCCAACACACACACACACAGCCCCCCAACACACACACACACAGCCCCCCAACACACACACACACAGCCCCCCAACACACACACACACAGCCCCCCAACACACACACACAGCCCCCAACACACACACACAGCCCCCAACACACAGCCCCCCATACACACACACACAGCCCCCCCACACACAGCCCCCCCCCACATACACAGCCCCCCCACGCACAACAGGAGGATGGGGGCAGAAAAGCGAGCAACAGGGGTTGGGGGGGCATACACACAAAACAGACTTCATACGAGGAATCGCATGCTGAGACATACTTCCATCATTTATCAAAAGCCCGAGGTTTTTTTTTACAAATACCTTTGGATTTCAGGATCCATTGCTCTAAACAAGTGACTAAGACTAAGGATGCAAAATCAAAATGTAAGATTAAAGCGAAAAGCTAAGACTCACAGATATGCGCTATCAAAATTAGAGTTATAATGGTGCCCCACTGAAACTGGCACAGCTGAAGACTGTTCTATGACGAGCTTCATTCAAAGTGCGAGACTCGAGCATCATACGTGTAGTTTCCGCAATCAATTATTAGTTTATACGAATACAGTCCCTGCTCCCCCAAAGCGGGGGTTTGGGGGGTAGAAAAGCGATCACAAGGCAATAGGGGGCGGGGGCAGAAAAGCAAGCACAACGGACAGCTGGCCTCGCGCACTGGGTGCGCCAAGGAGATCATATTAAAAAACATACCGCTAACAAACATGCCAGGACGGCACTAACCTGTCCGGTGTTCTGCCCTTCTCTCACTTTCAAGTCTCGTCTCGTCTAGTAAGCGCTGTGTTACTACTTACTCCTTGACACAAACACGGTAACATAGGCGACTAGGCGAACTAAAGAACTAGAGAAAGGACTTCAAAGCAACACCCCCTGAAGCAATGTTAAGCGTAGCGTCCATTTTTAATTGGGAACATGTAAATACTTTCCAATATATATTTAGGACGTCAGTCGTCTCTCTGAACAACAGAGCAAAAGTCAAGCATCGTTCATGCTACTGCAAGAGAAGCCATGGAGTTTTTGGCATTTCAACAGATATCAGGTTTCCCAGGTTCGTGAGTTTGCAGCTTATCTATCAAGTTTATGTTCTTGGAATCTGCGAGTTGTAGTCCGTATGAGAAGTTGTGGAACTAAGGAAGGAGGAACTAAGGAAGGAGGGTTGGAGATAGACAGGGAATTGAGAGGCAGTGACCTAGAGGGGAGTGAGTCGGGGGAGAGACTGACAGCGAGAGGAAGGGCTGAGAGAAGAGAGGGCAAGGGGGATAGAATTATCACAGCATGAGGCCCCAAAGTAATAATTATCACAGCATGCCGAGAGGCGCCCCACCTGCTGGAGCACTCATCTGCGCATTAATTATAGTTGAGTGCTCCAGCAGCCTGGGGCGCCTGTTGACATGTTGTGATAAGTGGGGTCTCATGCTGTGATAATTGTTACTTGCGGCGCCTGACGTGCTGCGCATTAATTAATGCGCACAAGCTGTTCCACTGTGAAGAGCGTTCACAGACCTGAATCGGCTCGTTCCCATAGTAGAATCGGCTCGTGCACAGGTCTGTCTCCAGGTCTGTCTCCCTTGGAGGCAAACATGGAGACTATAAGTCTCGTTGGCGGCAGCGCTTCGCGCTGCAACGCCAGCGAGACCTAAAAAGTGCATTTCATTAACATACGTTTCACCTTAGTACATCAGATTATATCAGTGCTTCGAGATATATGTTTTTAAAGTGACAGTTTTCAAAATGAATATAGGAACAGTCATGCCTCCTCCCAACCTGGCAACAATGCCAATAACCGAACTAAGAGGCAAGTCAGTTTTCACGACACACCTTCTGGGTGGTCTGGGTTGTAATTATAGATGGACAACATTATAGTTTAATAAATCAAACAAAAGAGAAAGTGTTGTACTGCATATACCTTGTTCACATGTATTTTAAAGCGTTCCTTTATGTCAAAATGAAGAAAAGGGAGGCAGAGTGAAATTAGCCAATTGCCTAAGATCACACAATTTGGTCAAGGGGGGGAAGCCATGATTAATCCCAGGTTTGATGGTTTCACATTGTGCAATTCTTTGTCATTCCTATTAAATAATTAAGTAACTTCCTTTTTTCACTTGATTCTCCCAAGGTAGTGATAGCAAGCAGAGGTGGCTTACCCCAAGGTGTGGTTGAAGGATTGCGACTCAGATACAACATAACAAAAAGCCCTACTATCACCGTGCTAGCATCAATGCGGCCTTCGGCAACACCGCAGACCTTACTTTGTGGCCCCTGCGAAATGAGTGTGAGTACACATGATGTAGAGTGATGGAATTATGGCAGGCCAAGGATAAAGGCATGGACAAGGACTCAGGATCATGGCAAGAAGGTCTGGGCCAACTGCATATGGATAAACGCACGTGCACTCAACAGGACGGTCAACTTGATACCACTTGCCAATACATTGGGCTGCACACTTTACTCATCCATACAAGCTTGGTTTTCCTAATTTACGCTGCACCTTTAATTTGAGCGGTCACAGAAAGTAAGTAACCTTCATCTTGGTGTGGTCCAAATCACACAGTACAAGGATAAGGAGTAAATTCTGAAGTGTGTTGAGCAGGTCAGACTGACAATGTGCACGATGGGTGTCACCCCTAGCGACCTGTCACAGCTGCAAAAACAGGGAGTTAAAAAACAAAAAACCTACACCATCGTCGTCTGGCAACAGTGAAAGTTCTATGCTTATTTGAAAACGTGAAGACATTTTCAAAATCGCTCCAGTGCTGAATCAGCAGCACTGTCAAACCTCAAAGTAAAATCCAGCAACGGTTGGTTACATTAAAAAAAGCATCGCAACAATTAAAATAAACCCATTACATGTGTAAAAAGAGGCAAATGCGCTTCAAGCTCATCACTTTGACTATGTCGTGCAAAGATTCACACAAGTCAAAATGTTTGATGAGAAAATAACTCACAGACTATAAATGATGCAACATGTTTTTAAATTACAATTGAGAGATTAAAGGGAAATTAAGCAGATTTAGCCAAGCCTGCAGAGCTTTAACTTGTACAACAAAGGGTGCATTCAAAAATAGCCCTTAAAATAAATATCCCAATTACCTCAAATTTCAACACAACTTGTACAACAAAGGGTGCATTCAAAAATAGCCCTTAAAATAAATATCCCAATTACCTCAAATTTCAACGCACAAACAACTGATAATATCAGGCGATAAGGAAAATTAAAATTAACAGATGGATGTAGCTCAGCATTTTTTGAAAGGTTTACTCTACGAAACATAATTTAAATAAATCCTTCCAAAAACCAAAAAAACTAACATCATTGCACCATGGGGTATAAGCGCTAGTGTTTGAAGGCGGGAGTTTGGTGAAGATATGTTCTATAAGAAAACCTCAATTTGTCACTGAAAGCAGCACTTGTTTTGAGGTACTCCCCTGTGCTGACATCAAGGGAATGTGTGCAGCAGGCAGCTGTTAACAGTGACTTACCTCCCACTCCCCCCCACCCTGTTATCTCTCCATGTGACAACATGGATGACACCAGTTTCATCTACAGCTTCAAATTTCCAACCCCCTGACAGCGGCCTTCATCGCATCAAGGAATCTCAGCGACTACTCTTCCCTTTGTTTCGGACAGCTTTTCTCCATCCTCCTTCCCGCCCAGGCCGCCGTGACATGAGCTTACCGACCAGATAATGCTGAAAGCACCCCTCTTACAGAAATCAATAAAGGGTCACTATTACTCAGCATTGGGATTAAGGAGGAGATTTATCTTCCTGTCGCTGCTGGTGAGAGCTTGTGGGAGAAGCCGTCCCAGTGATACCCTATAGTGGTAACATGCACACAGGACACTTATCAAACTCATTTGTAGGCAGGCTCAGTCCATTGTGTACAGCTGAAAGGATCTATTCCACGAGGAATTTATGCATGTGGCCTGGGATGTAACCACTCAAGATTAAAAGGACTCCAGCTAATCCAGGAAGAGGATACCAGGTTTGTGGTTTTGTTGTGCTCGCGTCTTCCTGATTCAATGATCTGCCAGCATTGCTACATGCAGCACAAGGAACCGCAGGAGAAACTGAATGACGATTAACATTAGTCCCGAGACCACAGCCAACAATATTCCTGATAAGATCGAATCCAAGATGCAAATTTAGAAAAATCAAGAAACTATCCTTGATCGCTGCACTAAACGCACACCATGGACACACAAACATTCTCAAAAATACACATCTATTCACTAACAGTTCATGAAAATTTAAATGTGAAAGCAAAATCTTAAGAAACTTCAATTCAAAAAGGCAACATATATAAATGTAAAACGTGAAACGTCATCCGCAAGCTTTCAACAGATATTGTTATACAGAGCACTAACTGCAGAGCTATAATAGCACTTCCTAACAGGATAAGACACACACTAACAATCAGAACACCCTATACAGAACATACCCACAGCTAATATGACCCGGATACGCCTGCAGGGGACTGCTGCAGCACCAAACAGCACTTGCACACCAGAAGGAGCCAGGCTATTGGCCTAGCAGAGGTTTAAGCAATCGGCAAAGCATACCTCAAGGGCTCAGTGGATATGACATGGCACCCTCAACAAGGACAGGAGCAGAAACCTATACCCGACACATTACGAACTGGCCTGCAGTGGTGGCCTCTGGATCAGGTGCCGGACAGTAGGGACTGCTTGAAGCCATCCCAAGTGGCCGACAGTGCTGCGTACAAAGGTCAACAACATATACGCAGTGGTGGATTATCAGAGAGCCGCAACAAACTGGCATTGAAGGGCAGGCAACGTGCCAATGCCCCCTCCATCCATAGTTCTGCAGATGGTCACCCCACCCTCTAAGCTGCCCTACTGGGAGACTATCAACGGGGTCAAAATGAAGAGAGTGGCAGGGTCGGAGAAGAGGGGTGGGAGAAGTTCTATCAACAGGACTCCCCTCAATAGGGACAGAAGCCACGGAATCAAAGAGACGGAGGCAGTCCTCCTGTCGGTCCCCACTCACGAACAAAGGGATATTTGTTGTGGCAAAAATATCAATGTTCTATTTTTTTCTTTTTTTTGCGATAGATATTTTAGGGTTAAAGATTATGTACTTGCAATCTAAAATACAGTAAGTAGATACTACTGAGAGACATGTTCCTGGTCTTCGATTTTGAGGTCGATACTAGGACAAACAAGTCTGTCTCGTGCCGTTCTCTAGGAAGGCTCTTATCCGCTGCCTTGTAACGCCTTCCTTTTAGTCTTGTGTTTCATTTATATTCTATTAACAGACGTAGTAAAGGACGCCCCTTGCAGCTGTTCCTCAGTTACTTATCGGCCCCATGACTAAGTGGACTCCGTGGTTCGTTTACTCGGATACACCGAAAGGTTAGAGGTAAAAATCCTAATGAGTACAACCAGTTTCGTGTTTGATACGCTGCCGTGGCACAACCTGCCGATTAGCCCGTGTGGACTTTATTTAAGTGGTCTACTGGCCAGCGTCATAGCGATGTGCAGAGGAACAAACTCAGACAGGTGGGGAGCCAGAATAAAAATGCAGGTTTGACAGATTTAAAGCTGATAAGTAGTAGATTAAATAAACCTCACTTTCTGCCTTTATAATTACCACAGGGACTCTTCGAACAGTGATCTCTAGCCCCCAGAGCGGTCAGTGCACAACACAATTAAACATTTTCAGCAGTCTGTACGCACTGTAAATACTGCTCTGGGGGGTAGGTGTCCCAGCACAGAGGCAATGAAGGTGGCGCTTTGAGCCTGAGAGAGGGGTTCGCACAGGTGCAGAGCAGCTTACCTCCAGCTCACCCCCATGGTAACTTGGCAAAGCAGTCAGGCTGATCCCAGAGGCAATGTGTAATGCATTTGCGCAACACACACAACAGCGACACACTAGGCACCCCACACAAGGTTATATCATAAATAGCCATTGTATTACTCATAAAAAACATTAGAATGCATGTAGGAAGGTGGCTACCTGACTATGGTTACCCCAGATTTTTTGCCCTGTGTTTAGCTGGTTTTCGACTTAGTTGGCCTGGTTCCCTGCTAATCAGGGCCCCAGGCTATCTGCTCTCTCTGTAAAATGGATTCCATGTACCCTAGGTGCATAACTAGATTGGCTTGGGTCACCTTATCAGCCCCTGTACAGAGCACTATAGGTGCCCAGGGCATAGGTGCATCCAAGGCCTACCAGGGGCTGCAGCATATCTTTTGCCACCCCTGGCTGGCTATCTAAATTGACACAACTGGCTGATCACTCAGCTGGGGCAAGTGGGTGTAATCACCCCTTGCTTAGATATAGTATACCTATATCTAAACCTATATCTGGACACATATATAGCCTGTAAGCCACTCCTATGGAAGGCCTCATCAATCCTGGAGGCAGAGTGCGTGGTTTTATGTGAGATGGTGCTCTGGCATGAGCTGAGCCTGTCTGCAGCTGTCGGGAACAACTCCCTAAGCTGATCCGGGATAATGCCATACCATATACTCTTAAGCGCATTATAATCCTCGCGGTTATATAGCAACTTTGGTTTGGCTTTATCAAAACATGTCGTGTAAGGTGTCATACGAATTGGAATACTACCCCCTCGCCAGTTCTGGCGACGGGGGTAGCATTCCACCCTTCTAGAGGGAGAAGACATGTTACTTTACTGAAACGCGGTTGATTTAAAATGAGCCTCAGATCCACAAAATGGATGCCCCTGCCACAGACACGGGTCTGACCTCCTGCTGCTGACCGAAACCCGGCAGAGGAGGCCTGGACAAAGAGTTTCCTGTCACAGGGCGGTGTCAAACCACCCCAGACAGGAGATAGTGGATTGGAGTAGGGAGGTTTCAAAGAAACCAGACACTGCCTGGGGAGCACAAGGCTGCCCCTTGCAGGATCCGGCCAAACCGGTTCTGGGGCCTCCCAGCCCCTGTCCCAGCGCGGCCAGGATCAAAGGAGAGGGGTGTAACCACCCCCTTCCTGGGTCCCACCCATAGGAGGGGACCTAGCAGGATGTCCAACCCCCGAGATTCGAATAAGAGGGGGAGCAGTCCCAACGGACCTCAGATCATCCTGAAGAAACATAAGAAACGAAATCTGGACCCTTCGACTTTCTACACGACGTGAGAAGACTGAAGAATCTCCCTTGTGGTCAAGGAGTGACCACCCTGTGCAAACAGGCACCATCCAGCCCTCGACCCTTGCTTTGTTGCAGTTCCCGCCGGAACTCGAGCGACAGAGATCGACGAGATCAAGCTTGCCTGCCTTCTACCTGCCCGATCCACAGTCCCTGCAGAGCTGAGACCCGTGGAGGCGACCGGAAGCGTGGGGCACGCCATCTTGAAAAGGCCACGAGACGCTGACCGTGCGGCCCACGAGTGACCCTCGAAGCTGTACACCGGGGTTTGAGAAGCCCCAGCCCCGAGCTCCACTTGCACCAAAGCTCACCCCTCCACACTCGACGAGTGCTGCGTGGGGCCCTTCTGCTTGTGTGCGCTCGACGCGTTGGCCCGGTCACTTGCCAGCTGGCTTGTGGCCCCTGTGCCGACGAACTTTGAAATCCGACTTGCTTTTCTGGTTGCTCCAGATCTGCACCAGCTCCTGTGAAAAGGAGCACCCACTCTGACCCTCCTGGTTCGAGTGATAAGCAATCTCCCGGTTCCGCGTGGATTGCTTTTGCCAAGTGCTGTTTGCTGCAATCTTGAAGCCGACGGTGCTGACGGCGAGAGCCTACGTGGGACAGATCGTGACCTGCTCCTGGACGTCGCAGATGCCCCAGAGCCCACGTGACAGCGGAGAGAAGCCTATCGACAACCGCCTGATTGCGCCCGACATTGCCTGGTTCCGTCCTGGTTCCACCCTGGTCACTGCTGAGTGACCCAGACTCTGTCCCCTCTGCTTTCAGGTACTTTTCTACTTCGATCCACCCTTGGATCGCACCGGACACTTCTGCTTCACAGCGCCTGCAGCTGCAACAGCTCCAAGCACCAAGAACCTGCGTGACAGAACCCGACGCCACTTCGACCCTGTGCACCCACGGCCTGTGGGTGAGGTAACTTTGCAACGCCGGTGTCTTTACACTGGTACACACCTCTAGGGTCTGTGTCTAAAGTTTTGTGTTCCTAGGTTCAGCGGAAGTATCTTTTAATTCACTTTAATTGACTTTTACGCACCATTGACAGTGCATTGGTGCGCGCCGCACTTTCCGTGCTGCACCCGTCTCCTGTGGGCTACTCCCGACTTCTTCATTGCTTGTCCTGACTGCTCCCAGCGAATCTCTAGGCCCTAGGCCTAACCATTGTTCGATAAGTGTTACTTATACCACTTTTTTAATATATGGTCTGAGTGGCCACCCGCCCTCATCCATAAACGTGCAACTTTATATGTGTAACAGTGCTTTTGATTTAACGCTTGTGCCCCTTTCCTCATAAAGAGTACTGGGGAGTAATTTAGAAATAAATACATATATTTTTATAATATATACTTGTGTGGTGTCCTTTCATTTGATTACAGGATTGTATGTGGTAAAACAGCTCGCTTAACACGACCTCTTAAGTTAAGCCTTTAAGGCTGCTTAGTCCATGCTACCACTAGGATAGCTTGTCTACAAGGTTGACTTACAACCTGACATCTTTGGGGTTTGTTTGGACTGATACCCAGTGGTTCCAGAATTGGAAACACTACATATCAGGCCAACTTCTCACAATGCAACCACATATATACACTGTGCCACCTAGTACTAGATATGACTTTACAGGGATTAAATCCACTACAGGGCCAATCTGGTCACTGTTGTCACCATTCGAAATCACTAGTAGTGAATTAAAAACAACCAGTAATTACTGGCAATAGTACACTTAGCATATACACATTAGGCAGAAAAGATAATCAGTAATGCATCATTTCATAACACCTTATGCGCCTCCTAGGCATACATTGCACCAATAGGTGATCCTTACACCATCTTATCATATCAGGCCTCACCTAAACATAGGGGCGACCATCAGGCCAGCTGGCCTTGACCTCGGGGGCCCGTCTTGGGCTTCCCCGCAATGCCCTCTGTCCCAAAAGTCAGGGCTCTACTATCATGAAGCCTTCAAACTGGCCACTGGGCTGCTGATGCAGCAGAATATTGGCCCCAAAAGGCCTATGCTGAACATGGGGGCAAGGGTGCAACTCACTGTGTCTCTCCATAGACACCAAATGCCCCAGATGTCACCGCTGCCCGCAATCTGGCGGTGCAGCTATGAAAACAAGCAGGCACCAACATTGTGCCTTGTAAGCCCCACTCACTGGGGCTTTTCCTCTTCGTAGGGCCAGCAGCTGGGTCCCACAGCGGTTCCTCCTCCTCAGCAGTCCTTCGGCTTCAGCAGATAACCAAAAGTTCCACAAGCCAATCACATGGGTCCCTGCTCCAATATTTATACCTATGCAAGTCTTTGTTCTGCCCTGACACTGGACCTAGTCCAAACCAGTTCTGGGGAGCACTTAACAAGTGCACAACAGTCCCCATTGTTAGTGTAGGCTCTGGCCCCAGACACACCACAGGGGGCGGAGCCAGCATTGTGGAAGGCAGGCACAGTCTTAGTCAGGGTTAGGTGCTACTCCTCCCAGTACTCCAAATGCAGCTCGGCCTATTCAGCCTAGCGCTGACTCACCCAGCCCCTCTGGAGCCACTGCACCTCCCCAGACCCTGTAATTCAGAGCCAGACATGAAATACACAACAGGCAGGCACAAAGACACATAGCACACAGAAATGCCCACTTCTAAAAGTGACTTTTCTAAAATAGTGATAATAGATCTGTGAACACCATTACGCAGCATTTATTACCACTATTCCAAACATACCAAACTTGATCACGCTACTCCTCTCATTTCCGGAATTACCACTGAAACACATATCAGGGAATTCCCAATGCATTCCTATGAGAGGGCAGCCTCACGGTAGTTAGAAACCAAAATGGCTGTTTGTCACTCTAGGACATGCCACACAGTTAAGGCACATGTCCTACCTTTTACCTTCAGCGCACCTGGCCCATAGGGCTAGCTAGGGCCTATCTTAGGCGTGACTGATATGTAGTAAAAGGGGAGTCACAGACGTGGCACCCACTTTATGCGCCACGTCACAGCTGCGGTAAACTGTGTGCACAGGCCCTGCAATGCAGGCTACTTTGGTGGGTGGCGCAAGCAGCACAGCAAACCCACCAGTAGCATTTAATTTACTGGCGTTTGGTATATGAAATACCACTTTACAAGGGACTGATTGGTCAATTAAATACGCCAAACAGGTGTAGACCAATCTTACCACGTTTATCATAGAGAGCAAATGCACTTTACTACTGGACAGCAGTGATAAAATGCCCAGAGTCTTAAAACCACCAACACCAGGTCAGAAAAAATACCAGGAGGAAGGCAAAAAGTTTAGGGATGACCCTGCAAAAAGGGCCAAGCCTATCACCCCTACTCTGTGTATGCTAAAGGGGTGCGTCTCTGGGTGGCTCCTGAGGTCCAGTAGGCAATAAGCTGTAAAGTCATGGAGCCCAAGGGCAGATAAGTGGCGGTTGAGAGGACGCTCAATGGGGCACCAATTGCCTTGATGGAGCTCTATATGCCCCATAGTATTCAACAATAATTTCTAACAAACTTACCTGGCGGCGGAGGGAATTTTAATGCTGAACATTTCACCTACTTGTGCAGGTCCTTCTCCCCCCACAGGGAATACTTGCGCTCAGACTAGCAAATGTCCTCAGGGAATGGCTTACCTACAGGCACATGCATGACATCTGGTGTTCCATTCACCCCACCACAAGAGAGAACTCATTGTCCTCCCCAGTTCACAAACCGTATACCAGAATAGACCTCCTTTTATGTAACTCCACCATGGTGCCCATGGTCTTAGCTACTAAATACTTACACTCTCCAGCCACAGTCCCCCAAAAATGAAAATACAGTGGGGTAGACCTCAAGCACCGGTGCCTACAAGGAAATTAGACATGCCTGCACAGCAGGATAGGGTTTTCCGAGACACCATAGGCTTGCACATCACTATTTCGAGGAAAAGGAGAGGACTGCCTCAAATACAGGAATGGAGTGGGACGTTTTTATAGGAGGGTCTGTGCACAATAACCACATATGGAGTAAAGCATGCACTACAGGCACAGATCTTCAACCTAGAGCATGCGATACGAGAAGCTGAGCTGCTGGCGGGAACAATTGCTGGCAACAAAGGCAATGTTGCCCTCTTCTGGAAACAACATACGGCTCTGGAGCCCAGGCTCGGAAATTAGATTACGCAGAATATGTAGCTAGACAACATGCAGAGGACAAAGCTGGACATGTGATGGTGTGGTTTTTAAGGTCAGAAACCCCTAAATCCCACGTGAATGCCATTAGGTCCTCCACAGGAGAAATACTTAACACACAGGGGGACATTAACCAAACCTTCCTTTACTGCTAAAACTCACTATTCCAGGGAGTGAAGGAATGGGGGATTCCCCCTTAAAGGAATACCTGGATAGGCGGTCTATCCCAAGACTGGACGCTCTGCAGACGCACAACGTAGAAGTACGGCCAATACAAAAAACTTGCCTCAAATGTGAACATATAGCACATAACAAATCTTCTGGGATGGATGGACTCCCAGTGGAGTTTTACTCCAAGTACAGAATGACTCTTGATCTGAAACTACCCCGGTTGTATCAATAGCCCAGAGATGCGGGTATTTTAACGGCGTCCATGCGTGATGCAATGATCGTGGTCCTGCCAAAGCCAGGAATTGACGCGCTAGAGGTGGGCTCGTACAGACAGCTGTCCCTCCTCAACACCAGTTACAAAATCCTTTGTAAGGTCATCACAAATAGGTTGCTGTTGTGGTTTCCTCAGCATGGTCCATCACAATCAGAAGAGCTTCATCCCATAAAGGAATACATTCTTAAACCGAAGACACTGATACTCATAAGAAAATCCACTAGAGCCCCACCACACACAGCCCCATCACTTGACAGTGAGAAAGCTCTTGAGACCCTAGGATGGCCCTACTTAATGGAAGCATTGAAGAGAATGGGGCGAGGCCAGGAAATATTGCTCTGGATTGAAGAGCTCTAAGCAACCCCAGTGGCTTGAGTTTGCACTGGCAGGGAGATCTCTTCTGCGTTCGGAGTGCACAGGGCCACCAGGCAGGGTTGCCCACTTTCACCAATCATTTTTGCCTTGACTATAAACCCCCTTGTGGGCCTCTTATGCCTGCAGGGATGCAATGGAGGATCCCAAGTGGCAACGCTTGGGAAGCAATCTCACTTTTTGCTGATGAGGCATTGGTATAACTCAGAAATGTGATTAGGGACCTCCCTTGGATGATGGAGTCACTAGAAGACTTTGAAAGAGCCTCTGGTCGGCAACTCAATTGGGCAAAATGCTACTTGTTCCCCAGGCATAAACTCAGAAATGCAGTGGGAGGCACGGCCCGTTTCACCCTGGAATGGCACCCAAAACTATACGATACTTGCGGGTAAATATCTGCCTCTCCAATGACTAACTTGCACAGGGAGATCTGGGGCAGTGTTGGCAGGCATGTGTGGCTCATTGGCGTTCTGGGGCTCCCTACCATTATCACCTATGGGCAGAGTGGCAATAGTTAAAATATTGGTATTACCCAGGTTACTCTGCCACTTCCCCGCCCTCCCCGTCTACCTGCCCAAATGCTTCTTTAAGGACCTGCACTCTGTTCTCTCAGATGTGATTTGTGGACCGGCCGGAAGGGAATAACGCTTAGTAAGCTATACACCCTTCCAGAGCAAGGAGGTTTGGGAGCACCAAATTAAGAAATATACAGCGCAGCGGCTCAATTGCATTGGCTGATGCACTGGCTTAGACTTTCCCTAACCATGGGGACTGGGCTAAAATAGACTAGCTAATGGATCCCAGCGGGCTGCACTGCTGGCACATATATATCCAGCTCAAACGCACTGCTGGCACATGTATATACAGCTCAAACGTCACCCTCTGTAATTTTTGCAGAGTCTACCATTGTGAGCACTTGCGTTCCTCCGCAGATGGACTGAACACCACAACACCAGGCCATGGAGGGAGGTTGGCCTCACCACGTTGGGCGACCTCTATGTACAAAGAACACTGCTAACCTTCCAGGAACTCACAGAACCGTATTACATTGAGGAGGGCCAGTACAACACTCTAGAGACTGTGAAAGGTATACTAACAGAACCCGAACCCATTCCACCCTTGCAGACCTCACCAACCCATGGTAGTGAAAGACAGACGATCTTGGTGCTGTATAGAGCGCTACCTGATATGGACACCATGCTCTTCCCTACTATCAAGTGCAAATGGGCAAATTTAGATAATCAGGAGCTCACATACCGAGGTGACCCGCCACTTTAGAAGTGTGTAAAGTGTCCACGAGCCCCTGTCTGAAGTATACCCAATTTAACTACTATCATCAGACTTATCTTACCCCTGGTCACCCAGCAGTCTGTCATTAGAATATTCTATAGAGCAATTCTTTCATCAATAAGAACTTGGAACTGAACAAAATAGTATGGTTGAGATGCTACTTTGACACATTTTACAGACAGTGGATGTGAATCCTTGGTCTACAGTCCCAGAAAAGGTTTGGGTTGCTTCTCCTTCAAATGTAATTTCTAGCTGCTCCTCGACACAGCCTTTGTGCAAGGTGATTGGTACCTTGAGTGAGAGCAATGATGCAGATTCTAAGCAGGAATATTCAAAACAGGAGGAGAGAGCAAAACAAGGGTCTCTGCACCAGTTTGTCATCAGCCTTCCTATAGCAGTAACAAAGGTCAAACCCCGCATAGATCCTCCTTTATATCAGTGTCTAGATCCCCACCCCCAGGCAGTCAATATATTACAACTGCGTGGGAAGCTACATAAATCCCCAGTCTTATGCCAAGTCTAAACCCTGTGTCACTGCTCATAATATTAAGATTCTCACCACACGCAGTGGTATACATGTAGGACACACATTGCACACATAGGCACTCAACATGCACATGGAATGTCAGCACAGGAGTCTGAGGTTCACATAACTCAGAGCATAGCCGGGGAAAGGCCTACGGCTGCTGCACAAATACTAGCTTAGCGTGACGCCCATTTCATATGCAGTTGGGCACTCAAGGCAGGAGTACACACCGGTTCACCATGCAGGGTCCGTTCCCATCCCAGTAAGAGGGTGGTGGGGAGGTGAGAACTGGACAACGGAGGCCAGTAGTGGCAACAGCAACAAGTCTGGTCACTGACAATAGCAAATCCCTCTCTCTCTCCTTGGTTTGACCAGTGCTTGTATAACTGATGTTTTCACACGTGCAGAGTAATGAATGCAGAGGAGGAGGAAGGTTTACCCTGAGAGAAAAAAAACCCAGAAGGCTACCTAAGAGGAAAAGTGAGGGAGGACACTGTAGAGCGACATGATGAAACCAATAGTCTCTATTACAGACAGATCCCTTATCTACCAGCGACAAACCAGCTAACAGAAGGAACCAGAACAAACTTAGGGTCCTTTCCTAGAGGTCAGCATCAAAAAGGAGGTTTCCTATGAATCTCCACTCTCTTACACAATAGACTGTCAACAGCTGGCGTTTCTCAGAATACAAAATCCATGCCAGGGCATAATGGCTCAAACATTGAATTACGATTAAAATGGTCCTGATAAAGTGTCACTCAAAGTATCACACGTAACGTCATCAAATATCACAAACACAATGAAAACACAGTAATTATACACAAAAGGAATATGAAAACATGGCAGCTATGTCTACAAGTGCCTCAGCATGAAAGGACCTCCAAACCAGTGACAACTCAGTGACCTTTACCCTTTCCGCAGTATGCAAAACATAATACATGGTGTAATATCTGAATAAACGGTAGTATCTATTTTCTTTATAATCGACTACTAGAGACGCACCCCGTCGCCGATTATAGATAAATTACTTCAGAACTGGACTATTATAAGTTATCACAGTGGAGTTCTGACGTCTCAATGCCAGCTGACAGCCAACAGGAAAGGTGAAAGGCAGGTCAGGTGACGGAGCATAAATTTGAAGGAGCTGTTTAAAGCAACAAAAACAGAACGTTGCTTTTCTTTCTTCTGCTCTAGTTTAATAACTTACAATGACAAGCAGAGAGAATATGTTTATCTTTGACGCCATGGTTAGAGAACAGCTAGAATCTTTCTGGGACGTTTCTACACATTTTGAGCAACTGCAGCTTTAAAAAAGAAAAGACATATACTGAACTGTTTCTAAAACATGTGTTTATATGAGAGAGCTATGCACCAATGTTTTAAGTGATTTGTGGTAAAGGTGGCCGTGTAACCATGTATTATATGTGATAAAGTACACCTTGGTATGCATGAGAAGGATATTGCAAGCCACCTCACAGTTAAGAATTCGGTCTTGTCTTGCTACTCTAAGGGATTCTGGAATTCCTTGCAATATCCTTATAATGTACGGCAGGGATACTTTTTTTCCCTTATTTTAATTTTAACACTAGTATCACAAGTTTAGTGACAGAACTTTGCTTGCGAGTCCATAGTAATAATTATCACTGTAAAGTCTTAGATGAAAGGATGACCAAATGAGCTTATCTTGCTAGGAATAGCACTTATAAAGCTCATTCATGAAGATCAAAAGTAATGCATTACCCAGCTGCAGTAAACAATCGGCCAGTAAGGAGGATTCAAGACTTAGAACTCTCACAAAGTTTCAGAGCCAAAGCTTGCACACAAAGTCTTAATCTACCCAGGTATGTAACTCACCAATAGCACGTCTGAAATTTTCCATCAAGACTTCAGTTTTCTTGATCTCTGTGGAATACACTTCACTGCCAACCATAGGACAGAAAGGGACTTTACTGCCCAGCTCCTGGGCAATCGCAAGAGCCAAAGCAGTCTGTTGATGACAAGGAGAAAGGAAAATAGTTTTACACAAATTGGTAATTTTGAATACACCACCTTGTAAAAAGATCACACTACACCTGCAATGCTAGAGTAGGGGTGTATATAAGTTAGATTGAAAATAAGGTAGACTCTTCAATGAAAGCATTTTAGTCAAAGGGGAGAGGGGCTTGATAAAGCACTGTATATGCCCAATGTTTTAAAATTTGCATTACAGGAGAGCAAAACCAATCATTTCACACTAATAGTAACCAGGGGCAACAGCAGATAATGGAGCAAGGGATGAGGTACTGCTACTAGCAAAGACAAAACATTTACTCTCATGACCTGCAAGAGACCCAGTGAAATTATAGATGCATTGTCAGCAACCTCCATAAAGCTGGTATTGTGTGACGGGGAGAACCGGATGACCCAATACAGCACGACAGACAACAACTTTCTTTGAACAATGCCCTATTGCTTTTACCTTTTTTTGAACAGCAACTGGAAAACTGGAAGAGAAAGGAGGACGTTCCACCCGAACCCGAGGCTGGGTCTCCAGAGGAGCACTGTTTGTTTAATTGGGCGGAACTCATGCCGGAACACGCCCACGACATCCAGGTAAAACCCAGCCTTGAACACACACAGGTGTGTTCATCAAACTGATGCGGCGGAGTAGTTGAGAGAGACGAGGAGAACGACGGAGGAGAGTGGAGTACGGGAGCAGAGAAGGAGAGTGGAGAACGGAGGCAGGCAGTGGGGACGCCACAGGTGCTCGGACCCTCGAGGAAGAGGAGGAGGAAGCGACCGAAGGAGAGCCCAGAGCGAGACGAGTCGACTACAGCGACAAGCCAGGAGACCAACGTGAAGGCGCTTCGCCCAGCCACACTTCGAGGGAAGTGTGGCTCTCGCAGGTACGGTCACGCTTTGCGGGCTGGGCGGGACGTAAGTGGGCTAAGCCTCCCTGAGACTCACACGGCATTTCTCTTCACTACCCCCCCTCCCTTTCACTGAACCGGCACCATAGCGCTTCGGAGTTGGTTATACACGTGTGACTCTCACTCCCTTCCCCCACACTGTATGTAATTGCACCAGGACTAAAGTCTGTCCCGCATCTTCCTTTCCATACCGAGACCCGAGCTAGAAGGTAACACGGCTGACCTCCGGACTACAAGACCCAGAAGTCCCCGGGAGAAGAGCGGAGCGGTAGCAGAGAGGCGAAGGAACAGGCAGTCCACTGCGGAGACAGAGTCAGAGATTCCCCTTCCCTATTACCAGAAAGTGATTCAGCGAAGGCGCATCTTTAAAACAATAAAACCAGCAGTACCTGCAGTACCTGTCTCTGTGAGTCTGTTCCCATCCCCACATATAGCTTCACTGTTTATTTTTGTTCTGTAAAGAGTAAGCTTAGTTGTGGATAGCAACTGTTGTTGGCACTACAGGACAGTTAGGGAGCCACAAAAATCATGTATTTGCCACTGAGAGGGTGGTTTGTGGTACAGTGCATTCGACATTATACAAAGTTTAAATGGATATAGGTTTGACTGAGTGCAGTTTGCCAATGACTGGTACGCAAACTCATGCTGCAGAGTGCTGAAGAAGTGTGCAGTAAGTCATAACTATGCTATTCACAGATGAGCTCAAACTGCATACATCTCACTCACAGAGGGCTGCCTTCCATCCTTCTTCCAATCCAAATCAACTAAGTACTTCATGGTATGCCTAGACAATGCCTCGAGAAATATCCAGAAAGGTTTGATGGTATTCAAACATATTTTGAGTACATCTTTAATCAAGTGCCCTAGCCACTGAAACCATTTGCAATTTCTTTCAACCTTTCTTCCATACCGAAGTCGAAAAAAATCACCAATTTCAGCAGCAGCTTACCACAGGTCTCACAACCTCCCACAAAATCTATGGGAAAAAAAAACAGTCGCCCCTAAATCCTAACTCTAGTCTTTATCACAACAGCAGCCACAGACATCCTCACAACTGCGTCTAAAATGGGCCCCTTATCTTGCCACTTGAAGTTCTGCTCATGAAGGTGATGAAAATAACCAAGTCAAAATGCCATTACCTTTAATTCATACAGTGGTAAAAAAAAACAAAAAAACATTACTTTGACCATTCCATTCAGTCTAACTCAAATACAGTCCTTATAGCCAAGGTACTGAAGCATTTAGTCACCTAAAACTAACTGTTGGCTGAAACTACATAATGTAAGAGAGTCAGTGGTGGCAATCCCGGCAGGCTGTGCACTCAGAAGAACCGAGACTGGTTAAGCACTGGGATCAAGGGCTTAGCTGATCTCCTGATAAATTGCTATGGTTCAAATGGACCGCAACTTGACTTTCAAATTCTCCTGTGGGTTTTGCTTGGCCAAGAGGGTGAGCCAGAGAAGTGTGTCTTTTGATGCAGTGATGCTGACCTGTGTCATCAAGGACAGCCTCCCGGTTGTGCACTCTCTGAATTAGCAGATCATAGGATTGCAGTCAGTGTTTGTGTGTCAACAGCTGACTGATTTGCAGATTCCAGATGCATTTTCCCACTTTTTACCTACCCTGCTCCCTTACTTTTAATATAATGGATGAAATAAAAAACTCAATGCAAGAATACATTCTGTAAGCCACAGTTCCTCTGAAGAATATGAGAGGAGCAGGGGCAATCTCTTAAAAACTGCAGTACATGCTGATCCAACACAAAAAAGCCCAAGCAGTTATGAGAGCCGGCGAGAACAAGGCGTTGAGCATGGCTACATATGTTTTCAAGATGTGTCTCAATTGGATAAACTAAGCTCTAAAATGTTTGCTCTGGAAAAGAGGCAAAAGAGGAGCTAGATGGCCGAATGCCTTCTGACAGTGTACCAGAGACGGCTCTAAAACTGGACTACAGTTTGAGGTTTGTACCTAACTTTCCTGCTGGGTAAAATGAATTAAGAATTAAACGAGGGGTTAAACAGACGCTTCTACAAAGCGCTAGCTGTATACATTATACATTCTTCCATTTACAAACGTTGCCCCAGTGATTCTAGCTAGGCGGATCTCAAGAAAGGTCAGCCCTGGCGGTATTAAATTAACAATGGAATGTTCTGAAAATAAAAGTATTCTCTGACAAGTGACAGCCACAGGGAGAACACTGGGTAGAATATGGAAAGACAACCTCTTGAGTTCCACAGATTTACAATGTGTTATGAATAGTTCAAATAGCTATTCATGCAATTATCCACTTGGATTTTCCCTTAGAATGAGGAGCTTGACCAAGGCGGCTTTGTTATTGCTATACAAAAGGATGAATATATATTTTATTTTAATTAAAACAACTTTTTGGCTTTCAAATGAATGCCCAACTGCCACACCATTCTGCCTTAAACACAGCACTTTATTATTTTTTTATGTGCTCCACAAATAAAAAAGTCTCTCATAGGAAAAAACAGAAAGATGAATATGTACCTTGCCGGTGCCAGGAGGTCCTGCCAAAAGCACAGCCCTGCCCGCCATTTTCTTGCTTCTTATCAGCTCCACAATAACGCCACATGCCTGGAAGTGAAACCATCAGTACATTATAAGCAAAACACACTAAGTAAGTATACAGAGGGGACTCTTTTATACTGTTCTTAATATAGGAAAGGAGACCACGATTTAACACCCTTTGAAATTCTATTAGAGGCTTAGTAGCATTCATACAAATATGAAAAACATGTTATACTCCGGGCTTCTAGAAATTTGCAATTCTGCAGCTTCTACATTTTTCACACAATGATGGATTCGCTCACCGTATTTGCCACATAATCTATTATCAGCTGCATAATTTGCACATTTTTACATAAAAATTGTTTCTATCTCGAATGGATTAAAAGTTACTAAAATGCAGCGGCACGTGTTGCTGTGCAGCAAAAGGCACTTCTCAAACGTTGACTGTCACCTTTCAGTTGCATATTGCTGTATTTGGGTGTTAAACTATTAGGAAGGTGAAACCCTTGTCTGGGAAATCTTTAAATGTGTAAAAATAAAATGAACTGATCTTATCATAAAATGTGCTACATTATGTCACATAATTTGCATTTTCTTGCCGCATCAACTGCAGCCACATAATTTGGTCCTCCCTTGCTGAATAATTCCAGTGGCCTGGGTTGTACTATGTTGCTTCAAAATCACGGCCTCAGAGAAGATCAGCTAACTTCAAATGCTGGCCCTCATACCAAGACAAAGAATAAAAAAGCAGAAATTGGAAGGTTTTTAAAAAAAAAATGCTGAATCTGCCCTACATAGGATAGTCTCAAGTCACAGCTTAAAAATGTAAACAGAGACTTACACGTTGGGGTCAAATTCTTCTTAATCCATATGGAGAGCCATGCATCCATCACTGCCAGCAAGATCTTCACACATTACCTAATGCACACAGACCAGTGGCAAATCTATCTTGCTATCTCCAGTAAATGTGAGGATGGGGGGGGGGACAAATGGGAGGAAGCAGAAAGAGATGCAGATAGAAAAAAGATGACATTTTGAGTTTAAAGATACACAGGGATTGGGGTGGGAATTGGACTGTGTGGCTGGTTGAGGCAATGAGTTAGCTAAAGTGGGTGGTGGCAAATGCCTCTTTGTTCCCGCCAAGAGGCTTTCTGGATTTTTTCTTAGCCAAACAAAAAAATCCAAACATGATACAGCTTCTTGTTGGTGTACCAAACTATCTCTTTGGCCCCAGAGAGGTACCAAGACACTGTTTTTTCGCTGAGGCACAGACATATGGCTCCTTCCGTTCACAATGCCAATCACGGAGAGCGCATTGCAAGAAGAAGGAGCTGTGTCAGGACCCAGCACGGAGTTAGATTCTGCTTGCATTTAGCAGAAGAAAAAATCCAAAGAGCTATGGCAAACATGGGAATGGAAGTGAATAGAATAGGACCAATCCTAGTACCTCAACTTCCTAGTTGATTTCTTCTGTTGTGGGAGTGAATGTTTGTGCTGCGCTACTCATCCTGCACTCCCCACCTCCAGAAAATCTAGACCATGGGGTGGGTGTACTGGGGGGTTTGGGAAGGTGTAGCTAGGAAGCAGACATAGGCAGTGATGAATGCCCTTAGCCCCTTTCATATCCCAGTCTATCTACTTTATCCTGCCTAAGAAATTACTCCTAATTCTTCCAATTACATGGGATGTCTCACACATTAATAAGGAGGCTTGAAGTTAACACCAGCTACTTCACTTTGGACAAAAAGGCAGTAGGGCTATAGGGCAGTCGCACTAATATTTATCCGTATTAGTTCATTAGTTAGACCCAGACATTCAACTGTTTGTGAGTCTACCGCCAACAAATCACTACACAAACCTACTTTGCACATACAGGACAGGAGTGTCAATTATCTACACTTGTGTTATTTATATCATTAATCTATTTTAGAAACTTCACATTTCCATCATTGATGATGCCCAGACATCATAATTAATATAGTCCAAATATATAAATGATCCAACCCATAATTACGGGAGTGTACATTAGCAATACACAGGAGCCACGGAATCTTGATGAAAAAACTTGATTGATTTCTATTCTTTTCGTAGATGTAAACATGAATTCAGCCCAGCCAACGCGTTTTGTCCTAAATGGACTTCATCAGGGTTGTAAGTAAATGCTCAAAACCGGGTGTATCATCTCTAGTTAGGCTTTGTGTTGTAATTGAGCGGATCCCAGACGCTAGTATCAAAGATGAGTCATCAAATATTCTATGTTCAACTCCAATTTATTTATTCCAACCCTCCATATTCCTCACCAGAAGTGAATTAATTCTGATCAATTATGTTGCTCTTCCGTGATCAAAAGCAACAGCTACCATCAACTGGGTTCAGAATGATAACACATATGTAGAAAATATGCACTCCTGTCCTGTATGTACTTCACTTGGGAGTTTGAACATGGCAAGAAGTGACTGTGTACTAGCAAATTTCCTCCCACAACAAACAGGAGATTGCATCCTGTCCGTAGGGCAAAATAATTATAGAAGGTGTGCCAGGCCTTGGGGCTCAACATTTTTATGTATACACATCATAAAGGCCAACTATAGACACACGTTTGTTATGTACATATACATCAATAGGGCAGCCAAAGGGTTAAGGAAATCCTAACCAGCTATGTCTGCCTACTAGGAGACTGCTAGGTTAAAAAAAATCCAGTCACTGGGTGCAAGTCATCAAATTATCTTCATGTACAAATAGCCAACTGATCTTTGCCAACACGTGTTTCGTCTGGCCTTACAGCCAAATGAATTAGTCAGGGCAATCTCACTATCTTTAGGGATAGATATCTTAAAAGGTTGATATTCTCAATATCAAGTTCCTCTGCTCGAGATGTAACCTCCTCTGGGTTTTTTTTTTTTTTTAATTCCAGGCTAATTGTAGTTCCCAAAAGGTTTATCATCCGCTATAGTACTGCTCGTTTTCGTATCGGTCACTTCAGATTTCGGCGTCTTGTACCCAGTGACTGGATTTATTTTGAAGAAAATAAAGAAGATACAGAAATCAACATATTCTTTGGAAAGCTATTATTGATTGGACTTTCAATATTCTCTAGAGTTGCTCAGGTTGAGAGTTATTGAGGAAAACTGTTTAGCATACTTTGTATACCTTTTGTTACAACCAATGGCAGGAGTTGTATCTCAACCTTAGAGCATATGCTAGATTAATTTACAAGCAATAGATTGTGATGCATACTATTTTTGCGTATTGTTCCCTACTGCCATACAATTGTATATAGTTTTTCATTTTGTGTACTGAAAGACTGCAAGTCTACAGGAAGTATTCCACATTTCTTCATTGTCCGTCATCAGGTATGCTCAGTTTACAGAGGTATAGCCAAAATGTAACCACATCTGGAGTGAAAATAGCTACTTCAAGCCCACACTGCGCTTTGAGGTGAGTGGTCACTAATAATGGCATTCTAGTCCAATGATACATAACTTTTTACCAGCCCACCAGGGAGGAGACTGGCTGCTGGCCCACAATACAGGTATGTCTAGTCCCCACTAGCTCGCGGGGTTCTCTTGCTGTTCAACAAGCCCGGTGCATGTCAATTAGGATAAGGTGTGCATGGCTGTAGAGGGGGGAAGCTCATTAATATGTCTGACCATGTTGTTGTACCAACTGTAGGAGAGTAGGGTCTGCAATCCTATGGTCACCCCCGATTTTTGCTTCACTGGTTTACAACTTTCCCTGGCTGTGGGCCTGCTAATCAGACCCACAGCCTAGCTGTTCTCTCTCTAAATTGACAACCATGTACCTTAGGTGCATTTACCAATTGGTACTGGGCCACCTTATCAGCCCCTGTACAGTGTACCTTAGGTACCCAGGGCATAGGTGTACCCAGGGCCTACCAGGGGCTGAAGCATGTATTATGCCACCCCTGGCTGGCCATCTAAACAGACACAACTGGCTGCACGACAGCTGGAGCAAGGTGGTGTAATCACCCTTTGCTTTAAATATAGTTCCCTATATCTAAACCTAAAATGGACACATATATTCCTATCAGTCACTCCTATGGAAGGCCTTATCAATCCTGAAGGCAGAGTGCTTGGAATTATGTGAGATGGTGCTCTGGCATGAGCTGAGCCCGTTTGCAGCTTGCGGAACCAAGTCCTAATAGCTGTTCCATGATAACGCTATACCATATACTCTTAAGTGCATTATAATCCTCGCGGTTAAATGCTAACTTTGGTATAGCATTATCAAAACATGTCGAGTAAGGTGTCATACAAATTGGAATACTACCCCCTCGCCAATTCTGGCGACGGGGGTAGCATTCCACCCTTCTAGAGGGACACGACATGTATGTAACTGTGAACCCCGGTTAAAGTTAACTCGAGCCTCAGCATCACACAATGGATGCTGCCACCACAGACACAAGTCTGACCTCCTGCTGCTGGGAGTCCTTCCAGTGAGGGAGGCTTGGACAAAGGGTTTCCTGCCTTGGGAGGTGCTAGCACCACCCCAGACAGGATTTTGTGTATTAGGTAGGACAGGGCTGAAAGGAATGAGACATGCCTGGGGCACACAAGGTGTCCCTGTGCATACACCGGTCTAAACCAGTTCCTGGGGCACTCCAGCCCCAGAGCTGTCGCAAGACCGGACAAAGGAAAAGGGGTGTAACCACCCCCCTTCCTGGTCCCACCCAGAGGAGGGACCTAGTCGTAGTGCAGCCCCCCTTTAGCCGGATAAAGGTAGGAGCTGGTCCCATTCCAAATTAGATTATCCTGATCAACTTTACAAGAAGAAATTCTGGACTTCGACGTTCTGCTCCACAGAAGACTGAAGAAATCTCCCTTGTGGGCAAGGAGTGTCCACCCTGCACAAGCAGGCACCATCAGCGTACAGCGGCTTCCCTTTGTCGTCTTCCTGCAAGGATCCAGACTTCAGAGCCCGACGAGACCCGGACTCCCAGACCTCTCCGACCTCTACCCACATCTGCAGCACAGCGGAGACCCGTGGGTGCGACGAGACACGTGGGACCGGCCATCTTGAAAGAAGCAGCACTTCGCTCCAGCACGACTTCAGAGGCATCCTCGTCCAAGTGCTTCGGGGACTGAGAAGCCCCGACCCGAGCAGCTCCTGCGCCGAAGACCAGCCCTCCAGCATCCACGAGATCTGCGTGGGGCCCTTCTGCCTGTTTGCTGCTCGACGTGTTGTCTGGTCACTTGCCGGCTGGCTAGTGACCTCCTAGACGACGAACTCCGACAACTTCACTGCTGGTCTGGTTGCTCCAGACTGGCCCTTGCTCCCTTCCAAAAGAGGAGCACCCAGGACCCTCCTGGTCCACTCCAGACGCCGTTTCCACTCACCGCGTGGGTTGCCTTTGCCAAGGCCTGTTGAACCCGAATCCGGAGACGACACCGCCGACAGCCAGAGCCTGCCTGGGACAGCTCGTACCTCCATCCTGGTCGTCAAAGACACCACCTGGTCCACGTGGCTGCAGAGACAAGCGTCCACCTTCACCTGATCGCGACGACGACATCTGGTTCCACTCCTGGTTCCACTCCAGTCACTGGCTAGTGACTTTGAACATTGTCCCCTCTGCTTTCAGGTTCTTCTCTTCACTGATCCACCCTTGGATCACACCGGACATCTTCCTCCTGACTGCCTGCAGCATCTTTTCCTCCAGGCTCCATAGACTTCAACGCCGGAACCCGACACGACTTGGGACCTATGCACCCGCAGCCTGTGGGTGAGGTAACACGAGCATTTCGGTGCTCAAGGGTAGCTTGACTCTCCTAGTGTCCAGCTCCACAGTCGTTTTGGTCCTATCTAGTCAGGGACGTCCGTACTCACCTTTTCTTAAAACTGTACTGTCCATAGACGTTTGTACGCATCTCGCGTGTGAGTTCACACTCTGCACACGCGTTCCGTCGGCCTCCTAGTACTTACCTCAAGTTAGTATAGCGTGGTCCCAGCGATCCTACAGCCTCTGGACAGCTCCCTTCCTTTGACTGACTTTCACATTCCACTTACTTAGTATATGGTTTGTCGTGCCCCTAGGGAACCATTGTAAATCGTGCAACGTAAACGTATTTTTCCTAAGAGTTTGTCATGTGCTTAGCCCTCTGACCTCATAAAGAGTTCAGAGGTGTATGTTAGTTAATAAATACTTGTTTATTTTCAGAACAGCCTGTGTGGTGTCCTTTCACTTGGTATTCAAGGGGTTATATGTGGTAAAACAGGTGGCTTCACATACCAAAAGAGTTTAGCCTAAGACGGCTTTGTCCATGCTACCATTAGGATAGCTGGTCTATAAGGTGGACTTACAACCAATCACCATAAGGGTTGTTTGGACTGATACAAGGTGATCACTAGAACTAGTGAACATCATATATCAGGCCAACTTCTCACACCAACTTACCTTTGTTTTTTCCCCGTTGCAAACTGAGCATTATTAACATACACAAGCCAATAAATTTTTTAAAAAAATTAAAATAAAATAAACATGCCAGCTTTTCACTGCAAGCTATCGTTTTTCCAAGGTGAACACAACAACCTACATGTCCCTTTAACCGGTGGAGGGCAGGAGATGGAGGGTCCCAATTACTTCAGTTAACTAGTATAGGTTTCCCCTGAACAGTAAAACACACCCTTTTTAGGTGTCGCGCCTAGCGTTGCAGTGCCCAGCACTGTCGCGCAGCGCGAGTCCTCTTTTACGGGGTTCTGACAGCTGACCACAAGCTCGTGCGTGTGGTTTTGCTTTTGTGGGCTTCCATTGGCTTTAGCGTTTTCTTTTTTTTTCTTCAATAAGCCATGCAATGGGGAAAAGGCTCTGCCCATTCCCATCGGTGTCTAGGACGCCCATCAGCGCGGCACAGACGACGGGCTTCCTCGCCCCCGCTCCTCTGTGGTGCGATCGCGCACCACTGGTTTCGATTCCCGCATCGGCTCCTCTGTGGTGCGCGCGCACCACAGGTTGCGATCCATGTTTGTTGAGTCTTGCTGCTAAAGTGCACTTTATGTGACTTCTTCCCAAATAATACACTTTGCACTCTGTCCGGCCGTGTTGCCTACAACTGAAAGCATAATGCAGTGATGCTTATTTACACAAGGTTTCTGCGATTTTCGCACATGAACCAGAAACACTTGAAGCTGAAACTGTGAAATTGAACGTGTATAGTCCTATTTCTATATCAAACTTTTGTTTGCCATGGAGGAGACCGGCAACTGAGGGAGAGAGAGAGGAGAGCAGGCAGAGGGGGAGATGGGGAGAAGGAGAAACGAGCTCCCAAAAACAATAACTCAATTCACAATCGTAGGCAATATTTCACGATAGTAAAGTACTTGAACGGTAAACATCGGTGGTGGTAGAGAAAGCAGCTTGGGTCTGGAAGTGATGTGACCCCATGATCTCAACTACTGTGTGCCCTTTCATGTAGCTCCTACACAAAATAGGTAAAGTATAAAACGTATATCTGCACATAAACTGTTTATGTTACGGGTATAGGGAGAGGGGCAAAATGATGGACATGAAAACAGGGAAGGGGCGAGGGAAAAGGAGTGAAAGCAAGAGGCACAGATGGGAAGAGAAAGATTAAATTAGAGAGGTAAATCTAAAGCAAGAAAATTAAAACGAGACACGGCCTGGCGGCCGTGAAATTGAAAGTACGGCCGAGTGAATAATATGGGGAGGAGCGGATACCTTTGAAGAGCTGCTGATCGGCTCCAGTGGAGCAGGTATGTGCAAAGCTTAGGTCCGGCTGGGGCTATCAGAAAAGGTCAGCTCAAGAAGTCCGGGGAGGGCGGAGGACTAAATCAAGTTCCCAATCCTGTTACATGAACGGAAAATACGAGCGCCAAGAGTAATAAGGCTCGCTGCTTCTAGACTCCAGACAATGAGTGCGTGTTAAGGGGCCTTGTTGGGAGAAGAGAAAACCGAGTTGATTGGTGCAAATGCAGAAGGCATGACTAACTCAACAAGCAGTGAGAAAACGAGTCTAATAGGGGCAGAAAGGCACAACAAGTTAAAACGAGACACGGCCTGGCGGCCATGAAACAAAGTACGGCCGAGTGAATAATTAGGGGAGGAGCGGATACGAGTCTAATAGGGGCAGAAAGTCACAACAAGTTGAAACGAGACACGGCCTGGCGGCCGTGAAACTGAAA
Source organism: Lissotriton vulgaris (assembly GCF_964263255.1). NCBI lineage: Eukaryota > Metazoa > Chordata > Amphibia > Caudata > Salamandridae > Lissotriton > Lissotriton vulgaris. The sequence goes on from NC_141697.1 coordinate 1,207,541,744, forward strand.
GTACGGCTGAGTGAATAATTAGGGGAGGAGCGGATACCTTTGAAGAGCTGCTGGCGGCACCAAGCTGGGGAGCAGATGGCTGGCTTTGATGTGCAAGCGCATTTTGGGTCAATGCGCTTGCGCATTGAGCTGGCTTTTCACGGGCACAGCATCAAATCGCCGTTTTGGTTAAGCTCTCGATAAGCCCCTATATCTCTCGCAAGCTCAATGCACAAGTGCATTGACAGGCGAGACCTAAAAAAGGTTCACCACAATTTTGTTTACAGAGTCGTGTCCGAGTGAAGACTGACAGTTGAGTCAGTCTCCGGTTCCGATTTCAGGCATGCCCCGCAATTATAAAAGAACAGTTACATCTTGTAACAATAATAATATCTTCATATGTGGAGTGACTAGGGAGCTGGTGGCGCAAAAGTGATCCATGAAAAGACACACGCAATGGTCCCAATTCAAATCCCTCCCCTCCCACCTTGGGCGTCTTACTTGGAGGGCTCCTGAGTGACACACTACAGTGACCAGATTTTGAAAACGAAAAACCGCAATACTTAGCAAACTCAAAAGAAAGACTACTATTTTACATCAGCAGAGGGGAACAGATTAACTTAAACGACAGCGCTTAGCGGCATGGAAGCACAGACAACGAGGTAGGCAGGGCCTAAATTAAATGAAACTTTTGAACCCAGTATCCTGAATATTCATTCAATTGTTTTCTTAAACAAGCATTTGCAATACAATAGGTCTCGCATTTACGCGAGTTTAAGTTATTGGCATTGTAAACAACAATGCATTTTGTTTAGGATAAAAGGCATTGTCATTTGCAATGTCAATAGCTCAAACTCACGTAAATGCTTGTTTCCCATTTGCTGTGTTTCTTGTTGTCACCAAGCAACCAGAGCTCTCTGGCTGCACCACTGCAACTCTAAAACACGTGCTGATCTTGCCCAGATCAAGATCAAATTAAACCCAAGATAAAATACGAAAGCATACTTCCTCCTAACAGGAACATTTTGAGCTTTAAAGAAGACAATACTTGGTAGGCCCGAGGTTCCTGTCTGTACTTCAGTGCAATGGTAGCCAGACGTCAAGAAAGAGCAGCAACAGAACCTTTAACCTATGCCTAGGGGCTAACCCTGGATTCCACAACAACTTGCTGCAGTGATGAAAGTAAGAGAAAAAGAGCATCATAGTGGAGTCCAAATTGACAGGAAGATTTTGTCAAGACTTAGCTGGCTGATAAATCTCTAAGGAGAAAACTTCAAGAAATTGAACTGCAGAAGAGCCACGAGCTCTCTGGAGGGTGTGTTACAGCTGGCTTATCAGGCACGTACTAATAACGTTAATGGACAGATGACCCACTGCACCTCCTGGTTGCTCTGCTATTATTTACTGCCTTTGACTCATTTTGGCAACTCTATTACCGCTGCCAAGGCGCACCACCCCTTTACATCATCTCTTACCTGCTTTTTTTATACCACTGCATGTATTTATTGTTCTTTCCCTTCTCTGTTTACTCAGCCTTTGCACACTACATGTCACCACCTCACAGGCCACCCACACATTGTCCTTCCCTCGCATTAATGTAAGTATATTTACCTATCTTGTGTCTTTCTGCCCTCTCTGTCACGCTTTTTTTGCCCATTTGGTTGCACTCACAAAACCCACCTGCTCTTTGTTAGCCTCCTGCTGTGCCCTTTAATAGCTATGTTTGGTTGGCCTCTTGCACCACAATATATGCCCACACTACTCTTGCACCCACCCCCAACATGGTCACCCTTTGTTAAGTACATTTATATAGGTTTGTCACATTTCCATTCCAAGGATAAGCGCACTTTTTGCATTCAAAACACAAGTAGTTTAATTTAGTGGTAGGGTGAACTAAATCTAAATCTAGAATTCAAAGTAAAGACATTGGCGGAAAGAAGAGTCCTCCCACATGCCTGGAACAGTTCAGTACCTGGTAAAGGCAGGAGGAGGTATATGAGGAGGTAAATTGTGACACCGTTCTTATTATATCAGAGCTCTGATGACATCATCATGATGCACACATTATATCAGAGTTTGGATTATGGCAAGTCTCTGATTTCCCCACATTTCTGCACAAGGGCTGGAAGTAGGTGGGAAGTGTCTGTCCAGGGTGGCAATGCCCTGCAAGTCTGCACACCCAATAAGTTACATGTTGAAGGGAATTCAACCAACTCCTCTCTTACCACAATAGAAAAGGTTGGAAGTTTACTTCTCCTAAGCATAGAAGTATTTTTAACCAGAAAATGTAAATTTGCAGTCACTCAGCAGAGTCTTGCATGAGCAAAGAAAATGACGTATACGTGTATTTGTAAAGCGCATGCTCACCTTAGTGTCTCTTTCCACTAAATGAAAATCTCACCTCATCAGGGTACTTTTTGCTATTTTCCACCCTGACTTTGAGGGGCTGCACGGGCACACCTGTTTTTTGCACTTTTCGCCCATTTGCCTGACTATCTTTCTCATATTTCTTCCTGACCATGGCGCCAACCCCCTACTGAATGCCATGCTGGAATCCTGTTGCATTCTGGGACTTGTATGTATTTACCTTATCACACACACTACAAATACCCTTATCAATGATATGTCAATCTATGACCATTTTCCGATTGTATTTACAATATCTTGTAAAAAAATTACTGCACCGCCTGTACCCTGCTCCAAATGCCATGTTGTTGCAACTATACGCACTCTGAATACCGCCATCATATTGAATTTACATTTTACTTGTTATAACTTCATTGTTTCCTTTAATTTTCATTATCTTTATTTTGGTTGGCTATCTGTACAAAACAAGCATTTGCAATGCAATAGGTCTCGCATTAGGAAAGTTTGAACTATTGGTATTGTAAATGACGAATTTTTTATTTATGTGTTGGTTTTCAAAAATGCGAAATTAATAGCTTTGTCATTTACAATGCCAATAGTTTTAACTTTCGCAAATGTGACACCTATAGCATTTGTAATGCAATATGTGTTGTATTTACGTGACTTAGATGTATTGATATTACAAATAAAAATGGCTTTTATTTTTTTATTAATTAATACTTAAAGAAAAGTTATTGTAATTTATAATGGCAATAGCTTTTGTAAATAACTTTTGTGAAGATTATGTTCATTGTATTTTATTGTGACGAAAATCCAAGAACAGAAGTGAAATATTAACATCTTTATGTGACTTTTGTAATAAAGCTTGAAACATTGAGAGAACATATTTGAACCAGTTGTTGAATGGTTGCACAGATTAATGCTGTGGTGGCGCTGAGTGATGTTGTGGTGGCGACGAGTGATGCTGTGGCTTTCAGTGATGCTGTGGTAGAGCATATTGATGTTGTGGTGCCCCTGAGTGATGCTGTGGTGGTGCTGAGTGATGCTATGGTGATGCGATAGATAAAGTGAGTGCGATAGATAGATAGGAGTGAGGGCGATAGATAGATAGGAGTGAGGGCGATAGATAGGAGTGAGGGCGATAGATAGATAGAGTGAGGGCGATAGATAGATAGGAGTGAGGGCGATAGAGTGAGTGCGATAGACAGACAGATAGAGTGAGGGCGATAGATAGACAGATACAGAGTATCTGAATGATGCAGAATACTCCTACCCAGTCAACAGATCAGGGCTTGATCCATCACCGTTTTTTTAGCTCACTGCACCATCCCAGCTCAGAACCTGGCTACATGCAAATTAGTCTGTCCCTGGCCCAGTGCATCATGGGAACAGGGCAGACCAAACTACCAAGCCAATTCTTTTACTGGAAAGAAAACAAACTTCCGGGGACCGGTTTCTGGCATTACAGCCGTCTTCAGCCCGGCTTGCTTGAATCCAGGTTCTGAGCTGGGATGGTGCAGTGAGCTAAAAAACGGTGATGGATCAAGCCCTGATCTTTGGACTGGGTAAGAGTGGTCTGCTTAATTCAGACACTCTGTTCCTCACCACTCCCTTTTCTGAATCGTTTTGTCCACCATAAGCGTGGAAGGGTATACTCAGATGTGAGTCCCTTGCTCACTGCACCATCAGGATTCAAGCAAGCCGGCTGTAATGCCAGAAACCGGTCCCCGGAAGCTCGTTTCCTTTCCAGTATAAGAATTGGCTTGGTAGTTTGGTCTGCCCTGTTCCCATGATGCACTGGGCCAGGGACAGACTAATTTGCATGTAGCCAGGTTCTGAGCTGGGATGGTGCAGTGAGCTAAAAAACGGTGATGGATCAAGCCCTGATCTGTTGACTGGGTACGAGTGTTCTGTTTAATTCAGATACTCTGTCCATCACCACCCCCTTTTCTGAAGCATATAATTATATGGCACTGTGTGGTATTGTTTGGAGTGTATGTTGCATTGAGTGCAGTGCGATTATGTAGCATATAATTAGGTGGCACTGAGTGGTATTGTGTAAAGTGTGTGTTGCATTCAGTAGAGTGTAATTATGTGGTGTGTAATTATATGGCACTGAGTGGTATTTGGAGTGTATGTTGCATTTAGTGCTGTGTAATTATGTGGCGTGCAATTATGTGGCACTGAGTGGTATTTGGAGTGTATGTTGCATTGAGTGCAGTTTGATTTTGCGGAGTGTAATTATGTGGCACTGAGTGGTATTTGGAGTGTATGTTTCATTGAGTGCAGTGTAATTATGTGGCACTGAGTGGAATTTGGATTGTATGTTGCGTTGAGCGCAGTGTAATTATGTAGCATATAATTAATTGGCACTGAGTGGTATTGGGTGGAGTATATGTTGTATTCAGTAGAGTGTAATTGTGTGGCCTGTAATTATGTGGTATTGTGTGAAGTGTATGTTGCATTTAGTACAGTGTAATTATTTAGCATATAAATATGTGGCACTGAGTGATATTGTGTGGAGTGTGTGTTGCATTCAGTAGAGTGTAATTATGTGTTGTGTAATTATGTGGCACTGAGTGGTATTTGGAGTGTATGTTGCATTGACTGCAGTGTATTTATGTTGCATATAACTATGTGGCACTGACTGGTATTTGGAGTGTGTGTGAGGGTGCAGTGTGTGTGAGGGTGCGGTGTGTGCAGTGTGTGTGAGGGTGCAGAGGGTGCAGTGTGTGAGGGGGCAGTGTGTCCAGTGTGTGTGAGGGTGCAGTGTGTGAGAGGGTGCTGTGTGTACAGTGTGTGTGAGGGTGCAGAGGGTGCAGTGTGTGAGGGGGCAGTGTGTCCAGTGTGTGTGAGGGTGCAGTGTGTGTGTGTGAGGGTGCAGTGTGTGTGTGAGGGTGCAGTGTGTGTGTGAGGGTGCAGTGTGTGTGCAGTGTGTGTGAGGGTGCAGAGGGTGCAGTGTGTGAGGGGGCAGTGTGTCCAGTGTGTGTGAGGGTGCAGTGTGTGTGAGGGTGCGGTGTGTACAGTGTGTGCAGTGTGTGTGAGGGTGCAGAGGGTGCAGTGTGTGAGGGTGCAGTGTGTGTGTGAGGGTGCAGTGTGTGTGTGAGGGTGCAGTGTGTGTGTGAGGGTGCAGTGTGTGTGTGAGGGTGCAGTGTGTGTGTGAGGGTGCAGTGTGTGTGTGAGGGTGCAGTGTGTGCAGTGTGTGTGAGGGGGCAGTGTGCGCAAGGGTGCAGTGTGCGCAAGGGTGCAGTGTGCGCAAGGGTGCAGTGTGCGCGAGGGTGCAGTGTGCGCGAGGGTGCAGTGTGCGCGAGGGTGCAGTGTGCGTGAGGGTGCAGTGTGCGTGAGGGTGCAGTGTGCGTGAGGGTGAAGTGTGCGTGAGGGTGCAGTGTGCGTGAGGGTGCAGTGTGCGTGAGGGTGCAGAGTGTGAGGGTGCAGAGTGTGAGGGTGCATAGTGTGAGGGTGCATAGTGTGAGGGTGCATAGTGTGAGGAAGTAAAGTGAGAGCGAGGAGAACAGAACACGCAAGGTGTGCAACAAAACAAACATACACAACAGAGAGAAAAGTGTGTTCTATAAGTGTAACATCCATTGGAGAAAGTGATGCAGGATATATAAGAGACATTCAGTGGAGAAAGTAAGGACAGTGATGTGGAAGGGGAGGGGGCTGTGTGAGCTCTGCTGATTGCGAGCATTAAGTGTGCCACATGGAAGGAAGAGAAGGCATTGAGGCATGCTGAGAGAGGGTTACGTGCCATCGCGATGGGAGGGAGGGTAATGGGTGAGACATGCGAGGGAAGGAGACACGTGCGTGATGAGGGGAGTAGAAAAGGAGCAAGTGAGACTCGTAAAGATGAGCCCCCAGCAGCAGTGCTCAGCCGCTATCCATGGCAGCGCTGTGGCACCCGGACAGGCCAGGGCATAAGCCTGATGGAGGATGGTGAAGTCTGCAGCCAGACATGAGCAGCGTGGCCCAGACACGTGGCATGGTAGCCTCACTCCAGAAAGCGCATGGGTAAGTTTGGCAGAGCGGCCTGCTAATTGTTAAATCTGATGTTTCTTTAAGATGGTGTTAGTTACTTTACGCCACAGGAACCACATGCCACTTCTAATTGCCTCAAGATCAGTGAGAGTCTCTGGCAAATAGAAGAAAACAAGCTCTCGGCATTGCATGGCGGGGGGCAGGGGAGCGCATTCCTTTGAAGTCTGATTCGGGGAGCGCATTCTTTTAAGTCTGATAAGGGGCAGGGGAGCGGCTTGCTTTGAAGTATGATGCCGAGGCATGGTGTGGGATGTGGCTGGCCTTGTGCACGCGCCTGTCTCACATGAACTGCGTCTAATCCGCAGCTTGGGTAGACTTTTCGGACTGCTTACTAGAATCTCGCCGGAGCACTGCGCAAGCGCATTCGCTCAGGCGAGACCTAAAAAGCTGTGTATGCCTAAACTTGGGTTGTTACTTGCTTCCTTTTCTTTCCTCTTCTCTCTCTCCTCCCACTCTTTTCTGTCTTTAACATGAATACACCCCCAATGTGGTCGTTTCATATCAAAAAAAAGTTCTGAGCATATTTTTATAAAAGTTTTAATTTCTTTCTGTCATGAAGTCTACACTGTCAGCCTTGAGAAAGCTGAGGCCTGAACACCGAGAGTTTCCTATTATAGGAAGCTGGCTCTGAATATACTATACCAAAATGAGGTGTAGTGTGCACAGCGTCCAGTGAAACCCCAAAGGTAGGCAGAGGTAAATGTAGATCGCACCTTATTCTCCAATTGTGGTAGTGTGGGCGAGCAGTAAGGCTTTATCAGAGGGTAGTGTTAAGCATTTGTTGTACACACTGAATCAGAAAATCATGTCACACACTCAAAGACTGAACTCAGACCAATTTTGTTTGTATAAAAATATTATTAAGTTATTTTATTTCTATAACCAAGTCAAGCCTGGCAGGTGAGTGAAATAAATGCTTTGCAAAATTTTATGCAGTGTTTTACAATGTAATGCAGGTTCAAATGCAATTGGTTGAAATACAAGTAGGTTAAAATGTCGAAATTACTTTTCAGATTACTTTATCTACTTTGTGTGATATGCCTATATATCACACTGGGACATTTCGCTAGAGAAAAGGTAAGTAAAATCAGTTTTGCACAGTTGTAGGTTTTCATACAAATCAACTCCACACTTAGAAATTTTTTGGGAAAACAGTCAATGTATTTCCTATGGAAAGAAATGAAGTTATCGGTGAACAGGTAACTGGTAAGTACTCGGTCTTTGGGGTTGAGTTTCTGGGGTTAGAACAAGAGTTCCTCCAGGGTCAAGGATGCACTCACAGGCCCAATGTTATCCAATGGGGGATAGGAGGCCTCCGGTTGGTGGCTGCTTACCAGCAGGCCGCAGGGTTGTGGGAGCAAAGCTCCTGGTGTTGGGCTCAGGGAATAGGGGGATCCGAGTTAGCGCCCAAAGTACACCTGCAGCGGCCCAGGGGAGGATGGCTGCAGGGTGCTGGTTTGGTGTTGATGTCCTGTTGGATTCAATGGGGATTCTCCGGCTTTAAAGACTGCAGGCTAGGGGACGAAAATCTGCTGGAGGTGACCACTGGTTGGAGGGGTAAGTTGGGATGCCTGGAGATGCTGGGACATAGTCGGATGGGCCACCCAAGACGTGGGACTTCGGGTGCAGGGGTGTCTTTAGGCGTCTGGTTTTCCTTACCAGCTCCGGTCGGGGTGGGGATCTTCCAGAAAGAGACTGCAGGTTTTGCTGGGAGATTCGAGGCAGGTCAGAGATCACCAGATCTCAGGTCAGGATCGCCTGGGAGACCGCCTTGTGGTGGTGGGCCACTCGAACCTGGGCCATAGGTGTCGGGTACAGAGTGGTGCAGACTCACAGCTTTGGCCGGAGCCAGAGGTGTGGGTGAACAAATCCAGTGCTCAAGAGAGACAGAGTCTTTTCTGTGGAGGGCAGGGCAGGTCGACTGGATTATTGAGGTTGCTGACTGCAGAACACATCAGGATTTCGCTGCGGCAGGTTCGAGGTGGGGACAGACCGGTAGGGCTGGAGACAGGCCGGTAGGGCTGGAGACAGGCCGGTAGGGCTGGGGCCAAGTCAGTGGGCATCCTCCTCTTCTTAGCTTCAGCACGGCTCTTCGGCCTCCTTCTTCCTTTCTTCTTGGTCGGTTCTTGTCCGAGGAGGCATGGTTCGGTGTGGCGCCTAAATACTACATTTAAGGGTGTTACGGGTAGTTAAAGGTTGGGACCAATGGGTCCCTTCCTTGGGGTGGGTACACCCCTCATCATGCCACCCTCAAGTGGGAGGGGGGCATATGCCTTACTCTGGTTGGCTGGGGCCTCCATCTGAAAAAGGGCGGGGACTGAGAGTAATGCTTCACCTCACCTCCCACACCCAGGGGTTGGGGTTGGCAAAGGTGGGCCCACCCTCCCTTCCTCACTTGGTTTTCCTGTCGATTCTCCAGCCCAAAGTGGGGGTCAGAACTGGTGGGGGCCCGTTGCTGGAAGCAGCAAATGGCCTGGGGAAGCTCACCGAGGTGGCAAGCTTTTGAAGCTTCCCCTTCACTGACCCTCCCCATCCTGGGGGAGGAGGATTGGCACCTCGTCCCAGGATGTGCCTTGTTTCAGACCCCCGAGAGCAGCAGGCTCTCGACCCATGGTCCAGAAACATGTCTGGTGGTGACAGCTATGTGCATTTTTCATTAAATCCCACCCTGGCATCAGTGTGGGTTTAATGTGCTGAGAAGTTTGATACCAAACTTCCTAGTTTTCAGTAAGGCCATTATGGTACTGTGGAGTTCGTAATGACAAACTCCAGCACCATACACTCTTAATGGCATTGGTGCACTTACAATGCCTAAAAATTGACTAAGACACTTTAGGGGTACTGGGTTCATGCACCTGTACCCTCACTACTGGTATAGTGCACCCAGCTAGAGGGGTGGCTAACCTACGCCAGGGCAATGGGTTGTAGGCATGGCACACGGTGTGCCATGTCGAGACTTCCCTTTTTTCTGTACCAAAACACGCAGCCTGCAAAGGCAGTGTGTGTGTGTAAAGGTAAAGGCCTCTAAGGGTGGCACAATAAGTGCTGCAACCCTTAGAGGCCTTCCCTGGCCACAGTGCCCTTGGTACCATTTACAAGGACTGACCTGTGGCCAAAGAGTGCCAATTGGGTTTGTTTTCAATGCAGTTTAGAGAAAGAATATAGGACCTGGGTACCTGTTTGACAGGAACCCAGGGCACATTGTCAAAGCACATCAGCAGTTCAGCAAAAATGTAAGGAAACCATGAAATATGAGGGCACATTCTTACACCTATGCATTGTTCTTGCTTTGGATCCTTATACATCTATACCAAAAAATTAAAAACCATTCGGCACTAACCTAGGACACCTGTTTCTTTGCATATGTTGGAACCACAAAACAACGTACCATACAGCAACTCAGATTCAGTCTTTCTGTCTCACATGGGTACTCAGCAGGATTGTCACATAAATCCTCTCACTATGAGGTCACAGAAAGAAAAGTTTAGTAACGCACTTCTTACGCTGGTAGGAGTTTCATGTAGAATATTTATGTTGAAGTATGAGAATGGCTCTCGACGTGGTACTCCCCTGCCAATCAGCCAGCAACTGCCTCTCGGGGAACACCACTGCAACTCCATCACAAAAGACACAGAACACATGAGGGGCTCACGAGCAAGCCTGGGTGGAGTTCGGCTATGCGGAACTCAGATAAGTGACAAAAAAACTCTGCAGAGTCCCGCAAGTGGCGGAGTGCAGTACAAACTGCTGTTCGCGCTGATCTTCCTGCCGCTCGAGTAGAAATTCTACCAGAGTGGTAGCTCGCGCTCGCCAGCCTACTGTAGGTGAGCACAAGAAAAACTCTGCTGCACTATGCGGAGTGGAGTTTTCTGCACTCCGTGGAGCACAGCATGCCGAAAACTCTGCAAACAGAGCGGAGCTCACTGCCCAGGCCTACTCACGAGATGGACACATCTCGAGACCCCACAATAAATCACAACAAAAAGTAAACACCATCTCCCTGTAAGACCGATCCTCCGTCTTCGAATGCACAGCAAATGTGACAACATAACAAGATTTAAAGGCCTGTTTACAGAAATTCAGTTCTGGTGGGAGAGGTAAGCGATAACCTCGAGTTAGACAGCCTAAAACAAATAAAGCCAGCAAATAGAAAGCAAGCAAATTTGAGTAACAAACCACAAAGCCAATGGTAAGCAATGGGCAGAACGCATTCTCAGGGAAGCTTCCTGAATGTCCCGAATATGTTGTTTGCAAACCATACAGGGCTGCTATCTGGTAGGCTTCGACTTCAAATTGGTATTCACAAAGGTTTGGCTGGAAGACACTCTGTAAGCCTGCTCTGGTACACTTTTGAGTATTCCTGGAAGTTGTAAATCTGCGCAAAAGCATACCTGTGGGTGCACTTTTGTGTCTTTCATTAAGAACTGGTCACTTATATTATGTTCATGTTTCCCATAATAGTTTTACACTGATTTGCCCTCAATTAAATTCTGTCTTTTTTTAAAACACATTTACCAAAAGATGAATTGTAGAAACTGTATGTAAAGTTTTGGTGTACATTTTAATTTGAAATTAAAAAATGCGAATAAATAAACACCAGTCTTACATTCAGGCTTCTGTATTTAATTAAAAAGCATTCTGGGAGCATAATAAGTAGCCTCAAATTGTTAACGTTTACAAACATGTACGTTTTTGTACTAGAACCACTTTCAGTAATTGAGGCTGGCCTCATTGCCCTTCCTTACAGCACTGGCTGTAATAATAAAGGTTTTGCAACAGTGACTCATTAAGACAATATACACATCTTGCTTCAGTAGCAGACAATCTTTTCACAGATCGGTAATTTAAACCTGCAGCCAAGGGGTTGTGCTTCAGAGAATGCCTGCTTATCCAATGAACAATGTAAATGTGAAAACGTGTTGCCCTTGGCACCGAAAAATATGTCCTGTGCATCAGGTGATAAGAATTCATCAGCCCTGAAAGATAAGCTAACATCAACAGGACGTATTACTGTATGAGGCCTTTTATTTGGAGTTCTGTGGCATTCTGTGGTTTCTGGACAGTATCAGGTGTGAATATTGTTGTTCCGGAGCCAGAACCTCAATCTGGCACATACCTACATTATTCTACCCGTAGTAAAAAGATCGATCAATGCATTCTCAATCTCAAATCCCAATTTAACACACGCAAATTGCTGAGCCTTCAACGCTTATGGGTGGAGCACAGAGAACCTTTACTTAGGTGTATATGGTTTTCTTCTTGGGTTACATCTCGAAGGCACCAATGCATACACAAACAAATGTAATGCTGCATTACTTTACTCACTCAGGGTCTAGCGACTAACACGAGAGCTGGATAACAACCGATCATGCTCCAGCACCGTCAACAGGTAAACAGAACAATTTCTGCATTAAGCCCTCTTTATTTCACTCACATACTGGTATGCAACACTGCACCTACTAAAAGCAACCTTCCCTGCAAGTCCTGTATTCACACGCCTCGTCTAAATCTTCTCATACCGACCATACTACAAATTAGAATAATAATAGTTTAAATAGTTCTAAGTATTGTTGATACCCAATTTAACAGTACTCAATTTACAGACATCGGAAGGATGGCAGGCTGAGTCGGCCATGTCAGGATTCAAACTTTTGACGTGCGGATTATCATATATTTCAGCAATGAACGTTGATCTCGCTGAGCTGCCCAGCAGTACAAGAACACAGCACTTAACAAAAAACACAGTTCTGTCTGTATTTGCTCCAAAGAGATAAGAGCGCCATGATGCCGTACTATTGACAGGTGTGCACTATACAAGTGGCAAATAACATAATATTCAAAAGTGAAGTCAATATAAAATGGCTAATGTTTGGAAGGCTGATACATATTTTAATGAGGGCGTGCCAATACAGATTTCTGAAAGGCATTTGATTGGAGTAACATCCTCTAAGTGAGGATATGCTGAGATGCGGGAGGAAGGTCACATAATGCATGCGGGCAGTTCATTGAGCACCGATCATGGTCCAGCACCGCCAACAGGTAAAGAGAACAATTTTAGCATGAAGCACCCTTTATTTCGCTCACATACTGCTATGCAACACTGCACCAACTAAAAGTAACCTTCCCTGCAAGTCCTGTATTCCCATGCCTCGTCTAAATCTTCCCACACAGACCATACTAAAAATTAGAATAATAATAGTTCAAATAGTTGTAAGTATTGTAGATAGCAGGCGCTAGTAAACCCCAATTTAACAGTACTCAATTTACTAACATCGGAAGGATGGAAGGCTGAGTAGGCCATGTCTGGATTCAAATTTTTCACGGATCATATATTTTAGCAATGAACATTGATCTCACTGAGCTGCCCAGCAGTACAAGAACACGGTACTCCAACCAGAAACACAGTTCTGTCTGTATTTGCTACAAAGAGATAAGAGCGCCACGATACTGGACTATTGACAGGTATGCACTGTGCAAGTGTCAATACCATAATGTTCAACAGTGAAGTCAATAGGAAATGGCTCATGTTTGGAAGGCTGATGCATTTTTCAAGGGGGTGTACCAATACAAATTTCTTAATGGCATCTTGTTGGTCGGAGTAACATCCTCCAAGTGAGGATAAGCTAAGATGCAGGTACCACACAAAAAGCATGAGTGCAGCTCATTCCGCAGGGAGACCGCTCGGACCTCTCTCCGGGGGCGTGACGAGTGTCCCTACAGTCCTTTCGGTGCATGGGGTCCCCACCCTCCAGGGGCCCTCATTCAGCTTCAGGGCTAGGAATGCCTGTGAGATCCCAGGGGGGCATCAAACCAGTCTGCAGGTGGACCCCATCGTTTCGCGCCGCCTCTCCCCTCCCGCAGATCCACATCTCCCCTCACCTCTCGAGCGGTCTCCTGCCCCACCAGCCCCGCGGCGGCAGGCTTGGCCAGGCCGCTGTCCGAGTCCAGCCCCAGCCCCTTCACGTGGCTGTGCGCAGCGATGCGCTGGGTCTTCGTGGTGCTCTTCACCTCCTCGATCTTCATGGTTGAGGCCTACGGAGCTGTCCCGGGAGGGGCACGGCAGGGAACGGTCGGTTGCTGGGGGGAGAGTGCCTTGTCTGAGTCCGGGGCTGTCACAAGCCGAGAACGTGGAGGAGCGGGAGACGGGGTCTGTGCGGCGGGACCGGCGTGAACAGGGAAGACGGACATCCACAGTAGCCGGCACGGGCATAGAAGACGGACACCACAGCGGAAGCAGCAACGCTGGAGCCGAGCGGCTGTCTCACCAGTGCGCCGTAATAGAGTTCTAGCCTGCGAAACCAAAGCAATCATTTTTAATACAATAAAAATGTATCGGCTTTTTTTAGACAACGACTACGTGATTAAAACACACTTTCCAACACAGTGAGTAAATATAAAAATATGCTTGGATTGCTTTTACTTTGTAGGCAACGTTCACAGTAATCAAGAATAAGTCCATATTTTAGAAGAACAACCAAATAAGCCCATTTTATCGAACATGTGTGTATAATCGGCTCGTTATTAAACGATAAACGAACACTACAAGATGTCCGCCGATTAATATTGTCTTAGACAGCGCAGGTCGTAGCAGCACTATAACGGAGTCTTTCTTTTATGTCTGGGAGTTTACCACGTGCGTTGCCTAGGCTCCCGGAGCGTGCCCGGCAAACATACCCCTCCCTCCCCTCCAACCTAAGGGCATTCTAGAAGGACAGGGTTTGTGTAGGAGTCAGAAGTGTCTCTTGGATACCTTTAGGAGCCTATTGACAGGGCCGGTCCTAGGCCTTCTGAGGCCCCGGGCGAAAGGGAAGATGTGAGGCCCCCCCAATTGAATATTGCGTCACAAGAAGTGACATCACAGAAAGTAACATCACAGTACTATTGATCTTATTTGGCATCACTGAAGCTAACTAATGTGTATATCAGTAACATGGACAAAAAGTAGAGGGGATGGAAAACAGGTGAGCAAATATCCAGATAAAAGGAAATATTGCAATCAAAAAACCACACACACACCCACACACAACCACACACACACACACACACAACCACACACAACCTCACACAACCACACACACACAACCACACACACACATAACCACACACACACACAACCACACACAGTCTCGGCTCGCCTTGATTCCCTGCCCCTTCTTACAAAAGAATCCTTCCTCTCCCTCCTGCCCCTGGTCAAATCAGGTTCCCCTCTGAATCCCTGCCCCGCTCATATCCTGAAACAGATGCCCGCCTATAGCATGAGATGACTCCAGCTGGTCCAAAACCAGGCAGCTCGCCTGGTTTTCAACTTGGCCAAATCCCATCATGTCACTCCCCTTCTCAAGTCTCTACACTGGCTTCCTATCCGTGAACGAACCCAGTTCAAGCTGGGCTGCATCATCTTTCAGGCCCGGGCCGGCGCAGCGCCTGCCTTTATCTCCTCTGAAATCAAACCCTATGTCCCTGTCAGGGAGCTACGCTCATCTGCCCAACAATTGCTCACAGTTCCTCGCTTTAAACGCAAAAAGTGGGGTGGCACGAAATTTTCTACACTCGCCTCTGCTTTCTGGAACTCTCTCCCGGCCCATCTCAGATCCTGCCCCCAATACACACTTTTTCGCAAGGCCCTAAAAACTTTTCTATTTTCTCAAGATTTTTCCCAATAAACCGTTTTATCCACTCTCCCCTGACTCCTGCCCTCTTGGGCTCAGCATCTTATAGCGCCAAGAAACCGCCAGGTGTACGTTGCGCTCTATAAATAATTTTAAACTCAAACACACACACAACCACACACAACCACACACAAAACCACACACACAATCACAACCACACCACCACATACAACCACACAA
This sequence comes from Lissotriton vulgaris, assembly GCF_964263255.1. Lineage (NCBI taxonomy): Eukaryota > Metazoa > Chordata > Amphibia > Caudata > Salamandridae > Lissotriton > Lissotriton vulgaris. The sequence continues at coordinate 1,207,556,977 of NC_141697.1, forward strand.
CCACATACGAACACACACACAACCACACACACACAACCACAACACCACACACACAACCACACACACAACCACACACACACAACCACACACAACCACACATGCACAACCACACACGCACAACCACACACACACAACTACACAAACAACCACACAAACAACCACACACACAACCACACACACACAACCACACACACACAACCAAACCAAGCATTGGCATAGCCAATAGGTCTCGCCTTTGGGACCTTATAAGTGTTTAGCCATGCAACAGTTAATGTGGTTGCACCAAAGATATTGTGCTGCATAACTAAATACTTAGAAGGTCCCAAAAGCGAGACCTATTGGCTATGCCAATGCTTGTTTTTATAACCCATAATACGCAAACCCAGTCACAGTAGTTTGTTTTTACGTGACAACATGTGAAGTCAGGAAGACAGTACTAACCTGGTCAGTTCCAGGGATTCAAAGATCACTAAATGTAACTGAGACACTTCATTGTATATTTGGCCTGTGTCAATGAAATTCCAGCTCTAAAACAACACAATCATGGGAGAGCATCCAGATGCATACTTATCTCCAAGGTATCAGACCTGGGACGTACGGTGTTCGAACTATCTAGTAAAAAATAAAATATTTACATTCTAAAACTATATGGTTGATGTTGAAGCACTAAAGATCAATTTGGATATTACTGAACACGTATTTGAATCACGGGGATGTTTGTCACCAAAAGATACATATAATAATGCTAAAAAGTTAGGTGTTAACCTCTAGCACAGCTGAAAACTGTTGTGGGCGGAGAATGAGCACGGTAGCCAAGGATGTTAAAGCAAGTCCCAGGTCCAAATTTAAAGCGTAGAGCACTTTTTTAAAAGGTCCACTATACTTAAACGGCAAGGTGCTGTTGCGTTCTACTAGTAACTTATGAACGTGGTTTCCACTGTAACTGATTTTGCTTCACTTACTTTTTAACGTCTCTGCTTCCTGCCCAATAGCCACTGATGGCTATGGTGCCCACTGCCATGACAAAGATGATAATCATATTGTAGTCCAGGACAGGCTCAATAGAGGCATACATTGCCACCTTCACTGACTTGCCAAATGTATCACCAATATATGAATGAGTCCTACTTAAAACTTACACTCCTGCTGCGCTTTCTGAAACAGACACCAAAGGCTACAAGGCCCAGCGAAGGGGGCCCCCACACTATGACCTTGCAGCTCCATCCAGTGCTTGAAGGCCTTGGGAGGGGGCCCCCTCCCATGGGCCTTCAAACAGTAACAAGGCACTTCCCAAGACACTGCTGAGAACTCATCAGAGTACAAAAAAAACAACAAAAAAAACCTCAGTTGAAGGGGTGTTCTTCAATAGTGGACAGAAAATAAAGTGGTAGCTGTACCTAGCTTAGATGGCAACGAGAACGGTAAATATTTTTATGTTTTGTATGTAATACTGCCCCCCTGTGTCAGATCAGTATGAGTCAGATGGTGTTTCTGCATAAATGAATTAATTGCTTTTAATTTATCGAGCTAGGAAGAATGTATCGACCACTGTATGTCACAGGCATTATATTTACCAAACTTTAGCTGTTTTGAAGATTAATAAAAGCTAGTTGATCTGGCTGCTCCCCCTCCCCTCACCCACCTCCTTTTACCTGTGTCCGGCCTTCTGTTGCCTAGATACAAAATGCACAAACAGCGCCGATAATGGCCGGTACTTAGCCGAGGCGCTGCCCTGCCCCTGACATTGTGAGGCCAACATAATTGCTGGCCCAGCCATTGTGCCGTCCCCCATTCAGTTTGTCGCATCCCCCACCCGTAATGTAATCAGGAGAGGCAGGGGGCCCTGTGGTGGGCTGAGGAGGTGTGACCTTTCACAGGGGCGCGAGGCCCCCTGAGCGCGAGGCCCTGGGCAGCTGCCCACACTGCCCATGCCTAGCGCCGGCCCTGCCTATTGACTGTCGATTGGTGTGACTCAGGCAGTTGCTCTCCCTTGTTTCAAATCGTAAATGAAGCAAACACCTAAAGAGGCCATCGTACTTAAATTGTAAAAATAAATACGTAACAAATAAATAAAATAAGTATGGGGCCCTTCTCAGGAGGCCTCTGCAGCTTGCATTACTATTGCTCTTGCCAGTGCTGCCAGTGACAATACCAACACGACTACCAACACACTCCCACAAGTGTGAAAATTCTGACTATACACCCAAAGCTGTATGAATGGCATGGGTGGCAAATATTCTTCATTTCTAATCTATACAGAATTATTAAACATCTGTTGCTGTGGTCATTTTAAAATTAGTCAAACAGCGCCCCCCACCTCATGGACTTTCATAATTGCTGGGGTTGGCAAGTGCTGGTCCTGAACACCACCGGCTCAAATTTAAGCACTGGGCTTGAACTGTTTATTGAAAGTATTGTCCAGCAGCATTCGTAAAATGCTTTCGTAGAACAAGCCCAACCACAAAACTACTAGATTGTTGCAAATGATAGCGATTCCTGCATATACAGTGTGAATCATGAAAGCATTCATGTATATTCCCGGGTAGTCGACAAACACATGAACCCATTTTTTATTATAGTTCTGTAACCGCTGGTCTGTGCACATGCGGTCTGAGACCTGCATTGGATTTTTCTTAATATCAGTTTCAATTATGGAGCATCAAGTTTCAATTTCTTGTTATACATATACGCCTACTGCCTCCACACCCTTGATGGAGCAAGGTTTCGCACGTAAAGAGACTTACTCAAATTTAATCCTCTCAAAATAATGTATAATGTATTAATCAACATGTTTAGTTTTACTAATAATACACCACATGACATTTCTAGTATCTAGGGGAAGCTTACCTATGTGCTTTTACTAACAGTAACTCAACTGCATTAAAATGGCTGCCGCAACGCGGAAATTTCACTGCGCATTCGTCTGCCACACTCACGTTGTGTGACGTCCTTTCTGCTTTGTTGGGAAATCTTTGCTTCTGCACACATGAATGAAAGATGGTTGCTTTGGTAAGGACCTTCTGGCTCAACTAGAAGAATATTTTGTCACAAATGAGGGATCTGTCTCTTTTTCGATATCCATATGGGAGGCGTTTAAAACTGTTGTTAGGGGTCAGGCTTTGTCACTGATAGCGGGGACTAAGAGGGAGAAGCAGAGAGAAGTGGGGGAACTGGAATCTGAAATTGAGCGGCTGGAAAGAGAGTTGGAGCAAGAAGTGACGCAGGCGAGGCTTCATCATCTAAGCCTTAAACAACATGATTATAAGGCGTTAGTCATGGATAGGGTGAAAGCACTTGGCAGGGAGCAACAGGGCAGGCTCTATGACCTGAGAGACAAGGCAGGAAAACGTATTGCTTGGCTAGATAAGAAGGAACTGGCTAGCCGTCTTGTCCCTGAATTGATCACAGAGGAGGGGGAAGGACTTATAGATCCTCAGTCTATTGCTGAGGAGTTCGCCAAGCATTTCCATAGGTCTATACCTCAGTTTCGTCCAGGCCGGAGGCTGACTCTCATCTTTTAATCCGTGATATACAACTCCCACATATGTCTTTTGAAAATACAAATTTCGTGGACGGGGTCGCCCTGGCTATCCGTTCCATACGCTCTGGTAAGGCATCGGACCCTAATGGTCTCCCTATAGAACTTTACACGCTTAGACCAGACCGCCTGGCGCCCTACCTAAGAGGAATGTTTTTGGAGTCTAGAGAAAAAGGAACCCTCCCGAGGGACCAGAGAATAGCATCAATTGTTGTGATACATAAAGAGGGAAAGGTTAAGACTAGCTGTGCTTCATATAGGCCTATCTCCCTACTTAACGCAGAGCCCAACATTTTGCCAAAATATTAGCAAATAGGCTGATAAAGGTTATTTCTGACTTGGTCCATCCTGATCAATCGGGTTTTATGCCTCACAGGAACACAGATCCGAATCTGCGTACATTGCATGGAGTTTTGGCTAGGGCACATACACTGCGAGAACCGGCTATAATAGCATCATTAGATGCTACAATGGCTTTTGACACGGTTGAATGGTCATATTTGTGGGCGGTGTTGGCCAAGTTTGGGTTTGGTCCTGGCTTCATTGGCTGCGTGCCCCTCCTGTATTCGAAGCCCTTGGCTCAAGTGGTGGTGAATAATAAGGTCTCGGCCCCCTTTTTTCTGGGACGTGGCACCCGGCAGGCACTGGCTATAGAGCCTCTGGCGGCCTAGATGCACTGGGAGCCCTCGATTAGGGGGCTGCGGTGGTCCCCTGAATGGAAGGACCACATTTCCCTATATGCAGATGATATTTTGTTGTATCTGGCCTCCCCGCGTAAGTCTCTCATTGTAGTCTGTGATTTCCTTGCCTCTTTTGGCCGTGACTCTGGCCTCTCTATTAATTGGTCCAAGTCGGCCTTATTTGTATTAAGGGGTGTTCCTCCGGTACCTCCAAGGAATTGTCCTATACAGGTTTGTGTGGAAGACTTTAAATATCTTGGGATCTTTGTACCTCTGGATCCGTAGGTTAGGTTTTCTCGTAACCTTCTTCCCCCTCTTTGTCGACTCAGGAGTGATATATCCCATTGGAAGAAGCTCCTTCTCTCATTACTAGGTAGAGCGACATTGTTTAAAATGATGGCCCTCCCACGCTTTCTCTATGCCCTACAAAACTCTTTAGATGTGGTGCCTTCAAGTTATTTCCGGGAAATTGAGAGTCTTCAGCTAGGTTTGTTGTGGGAGGGGCGGCCACGTATTGCACTACATAAGTTGACTCTTTCATGGTACGATGGGGGCATTGCCCTCCCGGATGTTAAGCGATATTACTGGGTGGCCCATTTGGCTGCCATTAATCATTGTACGTATAGTCGGATTGATGATCCCGGCTACGCCATGGACAGGTGGCTGCTCCTCGGTAATAACTATAAACAGAGCCCTATATTCTAGACCTAATAGAGTGCAATTGACGGGGCCTACTAAACATTCTGTACATGTGTGGCATGGACCAACGGACTCCATGGGATGGAGAGGTAGGTTGACTATGGCCACCCCGCTGAGGGACACTGAGAGCATTGGTAAGCTATGGAAGACGAAAGGTTTTGATAGGTGGGAACTTATTGGTATCTCCTCAGTAAGGGATATTTGGGGAAAGGGTGAGATTGAGTCATTCGACGTGATGCAGAAGGAATATAAGCTTGCACCCTCTGAATATTTTTGGTATGGGCAGGTTCGTCATTCTCTCCTGTCACTATTATCCGGTGGTGCTGTGCCCTCAGAGCCTTCCCCTTTGGAAGACAGAATACTCGACGGTCACTTGCCTGATAAGACGATCTCTCTCATATATAAGAAATTGATTAACCACAGGACCGACTCTCTTGGGGCACTGAGGGACAAATGGGTGCGGGACGGACTAGAGCTGGATGATGAAGACTGGTAGTTAGCAGTGTTGTCGCCTAGAGAGGTTGCGATTCCAGCTCGCCTCCGTCTGGTGCAGTTAAAAATACTGCACAGAGTTTGCCTAACGGATCCTAGTATGGTACATGTGGGTCTCTCAGATTTGGGGCTTTGTAAACAGAATTGTGGCTCTGTGGGTACCTTTATGCATAATATCTGGGAGTGTGAATCCGTTGGTGCATATTGGCGTAGTATTCAGGATACAATTAGGGAGGTGTTTGGGATTTCCCTCTCCCCAAAGGAGAGGAGATGCTTGCTTAACGTATGGGAACCTACTGACTTAAACAACTCACAGACGCGGTGGGTCACTTTGGGCTATATGATTGCCAAACGTGATATCGCACAGCTGTCGGGAGCCGAGCGGGCCCACTCGCTTGAAGGATGGGAAAATAACTTAGATTGGTTTATGTTTAGGGAGAAAACTACATATGTTGCCAAGGGGCGCCCTCGAAAATGGTCAAAGATCTGGGGACCCTGGAATAGATACAGGGGAGAAATTTGTACGCCGCCCTTTGAAGTTGTGTCCGATGATTCGCCCTCCGACGTTGCTCTTGAACTTTGTAAATCCTGTCCTCCAGGGACGTTTGCTCAGCTACCGTCATTGACCCGCTGTAATGTTTTTTTGCTGATATTTGTTTTAATAAAAAGAAACAAAAAAAAAGATGGCTGCTTTATGTTTCACATGCTAATGCTTATGCTGCTGCTTGTACTAAACATTGTTCGCTCTGCTTAACTATTAATGCTATAGTTAAAACAAAGTAATGGGAATAGAGTAGAAATAAGTGGTATACAGTGCATTCATTTATTCCTTGTTCTAAAACTGTTTCTTTTGACTTTGCTGCTAGTTTGTATTTGGGCCCGATGTAACATTGCTGTACTCCATATTGAAAAGGCTGCGTCTGTGCAGAAGAGCTCAAGAGCCCTCAAGTCATGGCATTGAAACCCTGCCAACGAGAGTCTTGCCTGCGATGCGCCTGGGAACGTGACCCCATGAACTTCCAAGAGGAAGACAAGTTGCTAAGTTATTTTAACATTGTATTTACTATTGGAACATTCATTGTTGGGTGGAATAAAAGTGCATGGGAAAAGAAAATTATGGGCGGGAAAGATAATTTGCATTATTGAATCAAATGATCTCATATTGGTATGGTGTAATGACTTCTCGCCTTTTGACCAATCAAATTGAGGGAACACACAAATTCCCAACCCTGGACGGTAGTTTATTGCCCTGGAAAATGGTATAACTAAGGAAGGCTTAGTTAGATTGTCCGACTTGTCCGAATAGCTGACCTGTCACTGACCCAACGCACTCAATAGGCGATCAAGAGCAAAGGTGTTGGCGGAGCACTCTGTCAGAAGAATCGATACCCCAATCGGGGTCTGACTGTTAGCCGCAGAGAGGAGTGAGACGCTGGCGTTGCACTTCGGATGAGGGTACCGGTCCTGACCTGCATCAGTGCTTTACTGATCCATATTGGTTCGCACCTGTCTTGGTTCTGGTCTGCACCTGTTCTGTCCTGTTGGCACCTGAATTATCGGGAGTCTTGTCCTTTATTCCAGCCGTGGCCAGGGTTGGTCTTCACACCATTCTAGGTAAATATAAATCTGTGTGGGAATGTCATCATATGTTTCCTTATCTCTCCCTTCCCTTTTTTTCAATGCCTAAAAGAAGTCTCGTAATATTTCTACATATCATTGCTTTAATCATTGTTTTCCTAATTGAAAAGGCTTTAATCACATCTGTATTGACATTGACATTTAAGAATTTACATAGATAAAGCATTTAAACGTATCCTGAGTTTGTGGTTATTTTATTCAAGTGTTTATTTTTCTACCTATTATGCTAACTCCCTTTGATCCCTTAGGACTTAATGCAGGTGACAAGGATTGGTAAGTCAATGGGTATAGGTCCTAAGTAAAATAACATTTCTGATTGGCAAATAGTAGAAAGTCGGATTTACCTGTTCAAAGTGTGTATGTTTATGGGCCCAGGAGAGTATGGTAAATTGAGTAGGTAAATCTGCGCGCTATCACCCTCCGTATGCTCCGTAAGATCTTCAGATGGATCCCCATCAACATCAGGAAAAGAGTCACGCAAGCCCTCGTCACCAGCAGTGGCGGCTCGCTGGGGGAGTGCTGCGGGGCAGGGGAGGGGCAGGGGGGTAGTAGATTCAGACAAGAAGTAAGGTGAGTAATTAAATAATAAAACTATTTACCTTGTGCTCGCTGCATCACCAACTCAGCAATGCAGCGAGCGCAAGGTAAATAATTGTATTTATTTAATTACTTGCCTTACTCTCAATTTCCGAGTTGAGTTTTAAACCTACATGTAGACTCACAAATAAGGGAGTGGAGAGTCCTAGTACTGAATTCACTAGTGTTACTATTAGCAGCTTTACGTCTGTTTGTAGAGATCTCCACTGATAAATGAAAATGTAAGGAAATGCAATACAGTTTTTAGTATAAAATTAATTTATTATAAAATAAAACTGTAAAATAATGTAACACAACATTAATCTAGGACTACTTCAATACAAAGATACAACACTTTGCCTCTTAAAATTGACTGTGTATTAAAATTGTAAATCAATTAGTAAATATAAAGTAATTTTCACATATTTTTGATCAATACTCTTTTAAATCACCCACTCAATAACATTTTTATTTAATGTGTAAACATGGTTATAAGTTATGTTTTTAAATAATTGTAATACAACTCTTTACTAGGTAAATTGAAGTGTATTGTTACATTCGAAAACTTAACCAATTCAAAATTAACACATATGTTTATAAAGGATAAATGAAGTTCATTGTAAATGGTATATGTATATAAAATTTAGGATGAACTTAGTGATGGGGAACCTATGCCACCACCATCTGTTTAATTAACACAGCAAAGACTGCAATCTCCTCCGCTAATGGCCCAAGAGAGAACCTAGTGTCCTCCTGCAAGTCCATGTACAAATTGCCCTCTTCATATTGTGGGGGGAAATAATTATCATTAACATTGTCATCTGCAAAGGCTGGTTGACTCTGATCAGAGTCAGAACTGAAAAGCTGATGGTGTGTCTCTGAGTTCTGTCCGAGTCAGATTGGACTGGGTCCGGGTGCATTGGTACCATGTCAGGGCACAACTTCAGTCGAGGCCAAAACTAATTTAGCTCAGTTTCAGATAGGACAATAGGATAGGACCAGCGCTGGTGGTATCGGGTCAACATCAATGTCAAAGAGACCAGTGTGGATTATATCACCAGACTAGAAGTCGGCTCCGGCATCGGCACGGAACAAGAGATGAGCTCAAGAGATAAAGATGTCCCGAGGGTGGACCCGCCAGAGGTAACTCAACTCAAGACCTTTACAGATCCTTGGGACCTAAGAGCACACCAGAGGGATCTGGAAGAGCGCCAAAGAATCTAAACATGGCCTTTCAAAAGGCCTCAATCTGTTGTGAGGTTGCTGTGCAGCTCCGCTTTGGCTCTGTACAGCCCTGGAAGTGACAGACTGGAGCTGCATATAAGTGCCACCGCTGTGCATAGACATCATGTTCTTGTTTTTTCCTTTCTGCACCCTCAAATGTGGAGAATGAACAACTGTTGGTACCAGTGTGCTGAATATTAACTTGGGACTTTATTAGATGTTAAAAAGAGGTCACTCCACAGAATGGTTGAGGCAGCAGGGCAGTGAGGAATAAGCAACTTGTTCTTCTGATGGATACCTCTACCACAAATTCCTTAACAGAAATTAAATATCAAAGTAGTACCTCCTCAGGTGGAGGGTCTATGGAATGGCTAAAGACCAATAAGTCCTGTAGGTCAGAGTGAGCAAATTGTTCCTTCCGCCAGAGCTGGCTGTCAAGGCAGTAGTGCATCATGAAGGTATACACTGATGCACATATCACAACCTGGCAGATGTCAAGGACAGGCACTAGGACAGGAAGCTGTGGTAGCAACCTTAGCCCCGGAAGAATGAGCTCTCAGACCTTCTGGGGCTGCTTCATAGCAGGGTGTAACAGACCTTGATGTAGAGGACTCTATACCTTGACAAGGTCTTCTTCTGCACAACCGTCCCTTTCTTTGCCCCAGACAGCCCACAAAAAGCTGATCATACACTCTGTGTTCCTCTGTAAGATCAATGTAAAAGCTTAAAGTCCTTTTGGGGTGCAGCCACCGGAGATTATCCTCCTCTTTCAAAGAGTGATAGTAAGTGAAAAACCCTGTCAGATTGATTAACTGCCTAACATAAAATGGAGTCCCAGCTGCCAGCAAGGATGCCACCCAAGTCCACAGCACCAACTTATCCCAAAATCAATTGTTTATGGTGGTTGCACCTAAAGTGCCTGGAGTTCACTGAGAAGACAAGCTGATATAACCCCGATCAAGAAGACAGACTTCGAAGTCAGGAGATGCAGAAAGCAACTATCATTTGATCAAAGACTGTTCACATGAGAAACATCAAGACCAAGTTAAAGTCCCACTGTGGCGTATTACAACAGGTGATTTAAACAAGCATTGGTAAAGGCAATAGGTCTTGCCTAAGCAAGTGCTATTGGCTTTGCCAATATGTGTTTTAGCCATGTTGTACACTATCGTGGCGGCTGTTCAGCATGGCTTAAAGTTAGTGCTGTGGCATACAGTGGCGTGTTGTAGAGTGGCACAGCATGTCATATAGTGTCGCGAGTGGCATAGAGTGTTGTTGAGTGTTGTGGAGGGAGTAGAGTGACGTAGAGTTGAAGGGAAGCAGGGTTGTAGAGTCATGGAGTGGCATAGAGTGGTGTAGAGTGGTGGTGAGGGAGTGGATTGTCATTGAGGGAGTAGAGTGCCGTGAGTGGAAGGGCTTACAGAGTTGTAGAGTCCTGGAGTGGCCTAGAGTGGAGTGACATAGAACAGAGTGGAGTGGCATAGATTGCCGTCCCCCGCACACGCCGACCATGACGTCAGACGGCCGGGGGCTGTCCGACGCACATGCATTCTGTGTGATTGTGGCTCAAATGTATGCACTGGACAACAATTTAAAAATACAAATTTTACAGTACTGTATTGCTATTTTGAGTGTGTTATTCGTTCACTGATGAAAGAGGGTTTAATGTTGTATGTCGACCCTAAACTAATCTTATGTGACTGGTCATTACCAGAAACACTTTTCACACAGTATTGCTTAACCGGGTTGTTGCGTAAACGGAGTCTCTGGCTCAGCTCTACAAGGTTTGTTTTCAGACCCACTAGTGAACTTAGTCCAATGAACCAGAGCTGAATGTGATAGACAGGTTATTGTAGCCCCACAGAATTCCACCCAATATATAAATGAGGTGGCATCAACGCTTTTGGGTTACTAACAGGGAACAGTGGTATTCCAAACGATTGCTCTTTAATGATTTACACACTAAAGATCACTTGGAACTGAATACGTATTTCAACATAGTTTAAAATAGTTATTTTAAAATGCTGGACCTGGTGCACATAATATTGGTAATATTACAGAAGATAATAAAAAGTAGCAAAGCTTTTCAATAAAAGTGAAAACAGGAAAAAATCGTAACATCATATTTTATAGCCCTAAACACCCATGTCGTGTTATCTCGAAGCGTTATGCTAATTCTAGCCGATGAATAATAAGCCTAAATTTCGTAGGCGGTGCAAATACCTGGACAACAGGGTTTGTTGTCCTTGTGGAATAGCTTGTCAGCTATTTCGAGCACAAGACCAAGAGCTTGGAGATTGTGTCTATGAGAGAACAAATCCCTAGCACCAGTTTGTGAAGGCAGAATGGAATTCTTCACAGAGCCTCGGGAAGTCTTGCTTGAAGCTTCTTCGGTCGAGATGGAATGCCTTGCTTATCTGGATCAGCGATCTACGTCTGTGACCTGGGGGAAGTTTCTCTCCTAAATAAGTGGTCAAGTGACAGTCCTTATATATTGAATCTGATCAGAGACCCGAATTTCTGACATAAGTTGAGGAATGTCCGACATAGATTATGTGTGTCCCAGACATTTCCTCATGGAAATATAAGGCGAGAGGACGCCAATTCAGACTACACTATTTTTCCTATGGATGTTGTATGACCTTGAAAAAGGCACCTATCCCAGTCTGAAGTCGCACTGGGGGTTTTGTTGAGGTATATCTGAATGACTTGACACTTTCATAGTTCTTGCAAAGTTAGGCACAGACAACATCTGCATCAAAGGCATCCATGTTGATGATTCAGCATTATTTGAGGAAAAAATGGCAGTCTCCATTGTCAAAGTTGCCAGCCTCCATTACCTAGGATGGATTCAAGGCTAAAGGTAAACAAACTAGACAAGCTAATTAAAATGGAGACTATAGCTAAAATGGAACCTGTCTGGTATGTGTTTAAGAACCTAAAACTAAAAAAAAGCCTAAAAACAAGCGATTAAAATAGATAAAGTAATAGAATTATGGAGGGAAACAGTCAAGATTTATGGCTGTCCTGGAATAATTTCTAAGATAAATAGTCACTAAATTATCAATGAATGTGTTTTAATTGATCTTGCTTGTCAGACATATTCCTAATACATTTACATGTCAGAAACGTGCATTTGATGAGATAGCAAATAATCACGTGTTGTATGTTCAATAAAACATCTTTAAAATGAAATGAAAAAGGGGTCTCTCCACTGGAAGAAATGACCCTTACAAAAGGTTGTTTACAGGTTGCAGTCCAATTTGATTTCAAATTAATGTTGGTGCACTGACAGAGTCCTTGCCCAGAGAGTTTTAAATCCTACCATTGTGGCTCTGGGTGAGGGGGACATTTTAGGCACAGATAGTATCAAAGGAGAGCTGCCAAGGCTGAAGGTGAGCGCGGTAAACTGAAAATGCCTCCTTCCTACCTTGAATTGCAGGTAATGTATGTGAGACTGCAGGACAGTTACATGAAAATATGCGTCCTGCAGAGAGGAGTTGGGCAAGCATGAGCATGTTGAATATTTCCTTACACAAAATGCATTTAGGAGGCTGAAGGTCACAACTAGGCCTGAGATTCTCATCCTTCTTCAGCACAATGAAACAGTGAGAATAATATCCTTCTCCTCTTTCTGAGTTAGGCACTCCCTCAAAAGCACCCTTTGAGAGTAACACTCGTACCTCTTGCAGCAGAATGGACAGGTGCTCTTCTGAAATGTGTTCAAATGAGGGTGGTATATTTGGCAGACCATAACCATGTTGAACAGTTTGTAAGACCCATTTGTCGGACGTGATGGATCGCTACCCTGGGAAGAAATTATGGATCTGGTCCTCCAATGGATGGTAATGCGCCACTTAGGACACACTAAAGTGGTTTGGTGGCTGCTGCAGTAGGGGGAAGAGGAATGGGAGGACTGATGTCCTTACTGGACTGCATGCCGCCTGCCACGTAAGCGCCCACGGCATCAAAAGGACTGGGGTCACTCCTGTTCTGAATGGGTGCCAACTACTCTCCCTAGGCATTCAGTTGTGTCCATCATGAATTATCTCAGCCAAAGAGGCCCTAAGGTCCCACATGGCAGGTGCATTACCAACCCAGTAAGCAAGCAAAATTAACTGACCGCAATGCCAGACTGGTGGAGGAAAACATATGCTTGCCAAAAACCTCAATGCTCTTGAATTCCCTATCCAGAGTTGTGAAGAATGAATTGGGATTCACTTTACTGGTTGAGGCCTGAATCAGAAGGCTCTTGGGAGTATGTTTGGTAAGAGAAACAGGATCTGTAGTTGACAGTCTATGACACCTGACCAAATGCACAAGTTACTTACCTTCGGTAACGATATATCTGTAAGAAACAGAAGTTAGTATTAGATTCCTTACCTTAGAATATCCCCAGGTGTCAGACTGGATCCGGAAACTTTTGCGTAGCAGTACCCTTGCGCGTCGGTAGGCGTCATCTGCGGCTCCGCGTCCGTCGGCGGCGGTGCCGGAATGACATTGCCGGAGTACTTAGACACCGCCCTCGAGTGCTGACGTCAGTTCTTATACACAGCTTTTCTGCGCCAGAAACACAGAGCCATGATAAAAACCAACACTGGTGCCATGAAACTAGGGCCCTGAAAGGGGGTGACCTTAACCCTAGATATCGGTTCGCAGAACGGGGAGGATGGGTGGGGCGATAAGGAATCTAATTCTAACTACTGTTTCTTACAGAAATATCATTACCGAAGGTAAGTAACTTGTGCATCTGAAAGAAACAGGTTAGTATTAGATTCCTTACCTTAGAATAGATATCCCAGCAATACCAACCCCGGGGGTGGCTCTGCGAACCAATAATCACACCAGAAAGTCCTGGAGGATGGAACGGCCAAAGAAGCCATCCCACCGGACTTGGCTGTCCAGGCAGTAGTGTCTTGCGAATGTGTGCAGCAAGGCCCACGTAGCTGCCTGACAGATGTCCTGCAAGGCGAATCCCAGGCCCAGGGCAGTAGTAGCTGCCGTGGCCCGAGTCGAATGGGCCCTCAGCCCAACAGGAGGCTCCTTCTTAGCTAAAGAGTAGCATGCCTTGATACACAAGACGACCCACCGAGAGATGGTCCGTTTGTGCACCGCCCATCCCTTCTTAGCGCCCACGTAACCAACAAAGAGTTGGTCATCCACCCGGAACTGGCGTGTGCGATCCAAATAGAAAGAGAGCGCACATTTTGGGTCCAGACGGTGGAGCCGCTCTTCCTCTTTAGATGGATGCGGAGGCGGAAAGAAGGTGGGCAAGGTGATGGACTGCCCAATGTGGAAGGCCATGACTACCTTGGGCAGGAAAGAGGGTCTTGTCCGCAAAACAACCTTGTCCGGATGGACAGAAAGGAAGGGAGGCTTGGATGAAAGAGCCTGGAGCTCACTCACTCTCCTGGCAGAGGTGATGGCAACCAGGAAAGCTGTCTTAAGGGTAAGAAGACGGAGAGGACAGTTATGAAGTTATGAAGTGGCTCGAAGGGAGCGCACATCAGAAAAGTAAGTACAAGGTTCAAGTCCCACTGAGACATCACGAAAGGAATGGGGGGGAACATATAAGTGAATATAACTGGAACCTCCTGAGGCGCAGCCGGGAGTAGTGACAATTGGTGTATTTTACTTTGTAATACTGTGTTTTTAAAAACAAAACTTACCGATACCCTCAGCACCTAACTCTTTCAGGCATAGACATCCCCGCACAGCGGATTGATCGCTGTCGCGGGCGGGTGTTTTTCTCAGCCCTGCCGCCATTTGCCGGAACCACAAGACACGCCCACTTGAACTGGCCACGCCCGCTCACCAGATACATAACGCGCGCTGAATACGAGCGCGGCATTATAACTGGAACCTCCTGAGGTGCAGCCGGGAGTAGTGACAATTGGTGTATTTTACTTTTTAATACTGTGTTTTTAAAAACGAAACTTACCGATACCCTCAGCACCTAACTCTTTCAGGCACAGACATCCCCGCACAGCGGATTGATCGCTGTCGTGGGCGGGTGTTTTTCTCAGCCCTGCCGCCATCTGCCGGAACCACAAGACACGCCCACTTGTACTGGCCACGCCCCCTCACCAGGTACATAACGTGCGCTGAATACGAGCACGGCATTATAACTGGAACCTCCTGAGGCGCAGCCGGGAGTAGTGACAATTGGTGTATTTTACTTTGTAATACTGTGTTTTTAAAAACAAAACTTACCGATACCCTCAGCACCTAACTCTTTCAGACACAGACATCCCCGCACAGCAGATTGATCGCTGTCGCGGGCGGATGTTTTTCTCAGCCCTGCCGCCATTTGCCGGAACCACAAGACACGCCCACTTGTACTGGCCACGCCCCCTCACCAGGTACATAACGCGCGCTGAATATGAGCGCGGCATTATAACTGGGACCTCCTGAGACGCAGCCGGGAGTAGTGACAATTGGTGTATTTTACTTTGTGATACTGTGTTTTTAAAAACAAAACTTACCGATACCCTCAGCACCTAACTCTTTCAGGCACAGACATCCCCGCACAGCGGATTGATCGCTGTTGCGGGCGGGTGCTTTTCTCAGCCCTGCCGCCATTTGCCGGAACCACAAGACACGCCCACTTGTACTGGCCACGCCCCCTGACCGGGAACATAACGCGCGCTGAATACGAGCGCGGCATTATAACTGGAACCGCCTGAGGCGAAGCCGGGAGTAGTGACAATTGGTGTATTTTACTTTGTAATACTGTGTTTTTAAAAACAAAACTTACCGATACCCTCAGCACCTAACTCTTTCAGGCACAGACATCCCCGCACAGCGGATTGATCGCTGTCGTGGGCGGGTGTTTTTCTCAGCCATGCCGCCATTTGCCGGAACCACAAGACACGCCCACTTGTACTGGCCACGCCCCCTCTTGGCACTCTCCCTACTTCCATAAAGGATGTGCATTCACCGGAAGCGCAGCGGGCGCGACGTTCGCGCGCCGAAGGCGCTCTTAAGGCAAGCTCGTCTGCGCTCGTCCGCGCCGAGACCGGGCCCGGGCCCAGGCCCACCCCCCTTGCCCGACTTATCCCGGATAGTGAGAGTCATAGATATAGTAGGGATACCCTGATAATGCTGGATCTGGAACCTGCCCACGATTAGCCCCTAACACAACATCCAAGGATAAGAATTCCTGCCCTAACTGCCTAATTTGCCTGCCACATATCAACCCCCGCCCACTCGAACCATTATTTAAATCTGACCAGGCCTCAGGCAACAGGCACATCCCGCTAGACAGGACATCGTATACAGAACAAGGACATACACCTAAGGGAGAGTTAAAAAGTGGGTTACTAAATGTTAGATCCCCCCCAAAACATGCCACCGAGATACAGCTACTGATCGAATCCAGCAACCTGGATATTCTGTTTCTAACCGAAACATGGACGGTGGCCGGACTAGAATCAGAGCTGGGGCCGGCATGCCCAGTAGGGTATAAGATTGTTCACAAACCTAGGACCGAGGGATGAGGGGGAGGAACAGGAATCATCTTCAGGGAAGATTTGAACATTGCAATATTGGACATTGATACGGTCTCATGTGTTGAAGTTCTTGAGATATCGATCAAGCATGATTCAGGCCATTGCCTTACTGGCCTAATCTGCTACAGGCCAACGGGGTACATTAACGCTATGCAACAGCAGGAACTGATCGCTGTCATTAACAACCTGACAATCTCCCATAGCAGACTATTGATATTGGGAGATTTTAACCTGTGGACCAACAGCAAACTAGACACGGCTCTTTACAACATCACACAATCCTGTGCCAATTTAGGATTAAAACAATGGATAACCACCCCCACACATAGGGAAGGAAAAATTCTGGACCTGATTTTCGCTGCAGAAGATCTTATAACCATGGGAATAATACAACCAGTAGGATGGTCAGATCACCATCTCTTAACATTCAATATCCACACTCTGGTTAATATTGGACTGGCAAACAAGCAGATCAGGACCTTCATCAGTCGTGACTGGAAGGGAATATTAAAAAGAAAAAAGGAAGAGGGGACTGACCTCTTTCAAGTGGGGACCTTGTTTAACCCAGAGAACGATATTACCACAAACTATCACTTACTATGCGATGAGGTAACCAGGAAACTTGATCATATCGCACTGATGAAAGTAATTAGAAAAAGAGGCAACCCTTCCGCGCCCTGGTACACGGAAACACTGAAAGAGCTAAAAAAACGTCTGTAAAAAGGCGGAAAGGCACTGGAGGAAAAACTATATAGAACTGGATAGACTACTCTGGAGGCAGACAATAACTCAGTACAAGAAAGAGATTACCACAGCCAAAGCAAACTATTTTGCAGATCTAATCTTAAAAAGCTCCAACAAGTCATGTGACATCTTTAGGATAGTAAAAGATCTGTCCCATCCTGAATGTGCTAATAGCAAAATCAAGCCCTCACAGGAACTATGTGACGGTTTGGCCTCCTTCTTCCAGGAAAAGATTACCAAGATAATTGAGGGCATGAAGGATGCCCCACCTCCCTAGTGCAGCGTAATAGCAGCATGGAGAATGGGAAGAAGAGCGAAGGAAAAGAAGGACACCCCATGCCAAAGGCTATCTTGGATAAATTCGAGACTCCGACAGAACCAGAGTTTGCGCATACAGCCCTAAATATAACATCGGGATCCCCACTGGACCCTCTACCTCACAAAATAGTAAAGGAATTTGGGGCGGAACTCTTTCCAGTACTTCGTCAGCTATGCAATCAATCCCTCGACACAGGTATCGTACTGAAAGAATGGAAATTGGCAGTTGTCACCCCCCTACTGAAAAAATCAAACTTGGACCCCAAATGCCATAAGAACTACCGACCTATATCGCTCCTGCCGTATCCAATTAAGATCATGGAACGGCTGGTCAGCAGATCTTTGTCCCTCTTCCTGGAAACTAACAACATCCTTGAAGAGGAGCAATTCGGTTTCAGACCAGCCCATGGGACCGAGTCAGCTCTGCTGATGGTCCTGGACAACCTGCGAATGAGGGCGGACAGGGGAGCATCAGCAATCTTAATTTTGCTGACAAGGATGAAAAGCTTTGGAGTTGAGGGAGTCGCGCTCGATTGGTTCCGCTCTTATCTGACGGACAGATGGCAGGCAGTAACACTCCCTCCATACCAGTCTGAGTTTGCTACAGTTCCACACGGGGTCCCACAGGGGTCTGCGATCAGTCCGATCCTTTTTAATGTTTACATGCAACCCCTGATGGGCATCATCAAGGCTCACGGCATTAGCGTGATCAACTATGCGGATGACACGCAGCTGATGATTTCTCTTGATGGTGTTCATGCAGATTCACTCGAGACCTTTCACACCTGCATGCTGGAAATGGCACCCTGGCTAAATAGTAACTCACTACAGTTCAATAGTGGTAAAACCGAGTTAATGCACTGCAAAGTAGGTAGAATCGCTAGAAGCCTGCCTGCTGACTTTTGGCCTCTGGAGTCAGGGGAGCTACTAACTCCAGTAAAATCAGTGCGGAACCTAGGGGTCAGCTTTAATGGCAACCTGAGTCTAGAGAACAATGTCAACAAGCAGGTGAGCAGCTGCTTCTCCTTAAAGCGAGGCCTTCAAAAGCTGCTGCCCCTCCTACCAGCACAGACTAGAGCCATCATAGTCAGGAGCACTATTCTCAGCCGCCTGGACTATTGTAACGCTCTGTTACTGGAATCTCCTGCTTATTTGATTTCCAGACTTCAGAGCATCCAGGCGGCAGCAGCTAAAATGGCACTTTCCCGAGGTCGAAGATCCTCCACCACTTTTGCACTGGCTGAACTACACTGGCTGCCCGTGCATCAGAGGATCCTCTTCAAATCTCTATGCACTGTCTTTAAGGCAGTGCATGGGATGGGCCCCTTACCATTACAAAATACATTTAAATGGTATGAACCCACTCGGACCCTTCAATCCTCCTCCACTAATCTCATCAGTATACCTAGGATCAGGAAAGCCACCCATGGTGGCAGAGCCTCTAGTATAGCGGCAGCCCATCTCTGGAATAGTCTCCCTATTGCTATTAGGAAAACAGGCGAACTGATGGCATTTCGAAAAAAGGTAAACACATGGCTCTTCCCCAAAGTCTAATTACCCCAGAAGCAAACCGATCGCCCATCCTACTCATGATGCACATCTGTTTCAGTTATACTCTCACAGCGCCAGGATGCCCGTAGGGTTGCAGAGCGCTTTATAAATACCATAAATAAATAAATAAATGCCCTTTAAGAACCTATTAACAACCGTGGACTTGAACAAAGAAGACTGATCAGGTAGCCTTAAGAAGGCGGAAAGGGCAGAAAGGTAGCCCTTGATAGTGCCCAGAGCAGAGCCCTGCTGGGCAAGAATAAGAAGGAAGAGGAGAACCTCAGAAAGAGGGGCAGAAAGGGGATCCACAGCCTTTGCTGTGCACCATGCCACAAATTTGTTCCACCTGCAGGCGTATACGGACTTTGTGGAGGGACGCCTGGCTGCCAGAATCACATTACAAACTTCAGGAGGCAAGTCAAATGGCCTCAACTGCCGCCGCTCAATCTCCGGGCATGTAAGTGGAGACTGGACAGGTTCGGGTGGAGGACTGTCCCCTGCTGCTGCGACAGAAGGTCCTCCTGAAGAGGCAGGCGCATCTGGAGATCGACAGACATGCTGAGTAGCTCAGGATACCAGTATCTTCGTGTCCAGTCCGGAGCCACAAGGATAACTTGGGCCCGGTCGTGTCTGATCTTCTTCAGCACTCTGGGCAGAAGTGGTATAGGCGGAAAGGCGTACAACAGACCGCAGCTCCACTAGCGATGAAAAGCATCTCCGAGCTAGTGCCGCCATGGAAATTCCAACGCGCAGAACTGATGACATTGTGCGTTCTCTCCTGTGGCGAATAGTTCTAACCGAGGCTCTCCCCACTGCTGAAAGAGGCCTTGCGCCACGTCCGAGTTCAGAAGCCATTTGTGATCCATCATGCACTGACGGCTGAGTTCGTCCGCCCTGGCGTTCAGGGAACCTGCCAAGTGTTGAACCACCAGGGTCACGCCTTGACGTTCCAGCCACTGCCAGAGGCGCAGAGCCTGCTGGCATAGGGTCCAAGACCCCATCCCGCCCTGTTTGTTGCTGTACCACATGGCGGTGGTGTTGTCCGTGAACACCTGCACTACACTCCCCCAGACAGAGGGGAGGAATACCTTCAGTGCAAGTCAGATCGCCCGCAGCTCCAGAAGGTTGATGTGGAGCCAGGACTCCACCGGAGACCAGAGACCTCTAATCTCCGCCTCTCCCATGTGTCCCCCCCAGCCCTGGAGGGACGCGTCCGTCACAACTACGTGCTCTGGTTGGGGTAGGGAGAGGGATCTGCCGCTGACCCAATCGCAGTCAAGACATGGTCGGACAAGATGCCCTGATGCTGGGCCCACTGAAACTTCAGGTCCCACTGCAGACCCGGCATCCGCCACCTGGGGTGATGCACCAGAAGGATGCAGGAGGCCATCAGCCACAGAAGCCGCAGCGTCAACCTGACCGAGACTCGGGATAACGGCTGAAAGATCGGAATCAGAGCCTGAATATCCCGAACCCGCTGCTCGGGAGGATAAACAACAACCAGACTCTTCTGTTTTGGCTGCCATTTAGTTCCTTTTCTTCATCACACTCCACTTTTTCAGCCATCCTCCGCAGCTTGCCCAGCGCCATGATGCTCCCCTGGGAGCGAACGTCCGCACTTTACAAATCCACATAAATATCAAATAAATATCAAATAATAAACCCAAAACTGCGCAGAGTCCAGAACCGCTCCGATGAAGAGGAGCTTCTGAGAGGGACACAGGTGTGACTTCGGCACATTGATGGAGAACCCCAGCAGGTGTAGGAGGTCGGCTGTAGTCTGGAGGTGGCTGACGACTGTCTGGGGCGAGCCCACCTTCAACAACCAGTCGTCGAGGTAGGAGAAGACTTAAACCCCTTACATGCGCAGATGAGCTGCG
Source organism: Lissotriton vulgaris (assembly GCF_964263255.1). NCBI lineage: Eukaryota > Metazoa > Chordata > Amphibia > Caudata > Salamandridae > Lissotriton > Lissotriton vulgaris. The sequence continues at coordinate 1,207,577,828 of NC_141697.1, forward strand.
ACCACCGCCATCATTTTCGTGAACACCCATGGGGCGCTGGTAAGGCCGAAGGGGAGCACGATAAACAAAGTGCTCGTGGCCTACCGTGAACCGCAGGTAACGCCGATAGGCCGGCAGGACGGGGATAGGAAAATAGGCGTCCTGCAAGTCCAACACTACCATCCAGTCTCCTGGGTCCAGGGCACCTAAGACCTGAGCTAGTGTCAGCATCTTGAACTTCTCCTGCCGGAGGAAGCCGTTGACGTTCCGCAGGTCCAAGATAGGGCGTAGGCCCCCTTTGCCCTTCTTGGGTACCAGAAAGTAGTGGGAGTAACAACCACACCCTACTTCTGGCCCAGGAACGCGCTTGATGGTCCCCTTGGCCAAGAGGGCCGTAACTTCCCCTTGTTGAAGTTTCAAGTGATCCCCCGACACGCTGTGGCACTGCGGTGGCATGGCTGGAGGGGTCGCCTCGAAGGGGAGGGAGTAGCCCCTTCGGACGATTTGCAGCACCCACTTGTCCGATGTGACAGTGCGCCAGTGGAGGTGGTGATGGTGAACCCTGCCTGAAAGCTCGGACTAGGAGGGTTTTGAGGCAGATGCTGCAGGGGCAGGTGTGGACTGGCCTCACCGTTGTTCCCGACCGACGCCACGGCGGTTTCCACGTCCGCCCCCGTGCTGGACGGTAGTCTGCGGCCTGTGGCTGGCAGGACGTGTGGGGCGCCCATTCCTTGGCCACGAAAGGAGTGAATGGCAGCCGTTTGCTGGCGCGGGGCCGAGAGGCCCAAGGACTTGGCCGTAGCCCTGGAGTCCTTAAAGCACTCAAGCGCATGGTCTGCCTTGTCGCCAAAGAGCCGACGGCCATCAAACGGCATGTCCATAAGGGTGTTTTGGACATCAGCCGAAAAGTTGGCGGACCTCAACCAGGCGTGGCAACGAATCGCCACCGTCGTTGCCATCGCTCTGCCCAGTGAGTCCGTGGTATCCAGCCCACACCGGATGGAGTACTGAGCCGCATCTAGACCCTCCGCAAGGGCTTGGGCGAGTTTAGTCCGGACCCCCTCCGGACATTGTGGCAGCACGTCCGCGACCATGTCCCACAGAGAGTGGGTGTAACGGCCCAAGAGGCACGCGGTGTTGACTGACTGCAACCCTAAACTCAGGGGGAGCAGTCAGGAATGCGATCTGGGAGTTAGAGGCCTGGATGACCAGGCTCTCGGGGGTGGGGTGGGTGGACAGGAGGCAAGAGTCGCTCGGAGCCGGGCGGTGGCGTCTGGCCACGTTCCTATCTACAGGCTGACCTGTAGTGGGCTTGGACCAAGTGCCCAGAAGAACGTCAGACAAGGCCTCATTAAACGGCAACAGAGGCTCGGCCGAGCTTGCCTGCAGTTTAAGGACCCCCGTGAGGAGGTTAGTCCTCACGGCCGCGACAGGGAGCTCCAGGCCCAAGGCCTTGGCCGCCCGCCTCAGCACCACACTATAGGCAGCACCTCCTCCGTAGCCACGGTAGGAGGGGAGACAAAACCAGTGTCTGGCGAGGTGTCCAGACCACTGGCCTCCCCTAGGTCACCTGTCCAGTCCTGATAAGACTGGCACTCCTGTGCCAGAGGGTCCTCAGACCCCTCCCAATCCCCCTCGCCACCCATCTCCTGAAACTCAGGACCAAAGGGGCTGGGTCATAGAAGTAGAAATCTCCCATCGGCGTCGAGAGCGGCGCCATACCCGAATCCAGGGAGGGATCGGGGACGGCGCCGGAGGCGACACCCTGAGGGCCGGCGTCGGCGAGGTCGTAAGGTCGACCGGCGATGACCCGGATCCGGAACCAGATCCTGCAGGGGCCTGCGGCGCCGGGACCGAAGTCACCGGAGGCGTTTGGACCGAAGCACCCCTCGGCGTTGGGCCCGAAGCACCCGACCCGCTGGGGCCCCCAGTCGGGGCCGCGGAGCCAGACGGAGGAGTGAGCGACCTCATGGCCGTGAGGAAGGCCTCGATCTCCTCCGGCGTCGCGTTCTGCCCAGGGCATGAAGCAGGCCGTGACGCCCGCAGCTCCGGCAGAGCAGTGAAGGCGGTGTCACCCGAAACCCCGGCCGGTCACGCAATCGTCGGGGGAAGTCGGAAGAGCGATGACATCTCTTCAGCTTCTTGTGCTTACCTGAGGACTTCGAGCCCGAAGACCGAGGACGACTCCCGGAGCTATGGTGGCTCCGACCCCGCTACCGGTCCCTTGACCTCCTCGCGGACCGGGACCTCGAGAGGCGCGGGGCTGACTGCCGGAGCTCGAGTCGCTTGTGGGACCGCTCCCGTCTAGCTTTGGACGTCAGGGCCCGGCAGTCAGAGCAGGCCTTGTCGTCGTGGTCGAGGCCCAGGCAATGAAGACACCGGCGATGGGGGTCAGTAACGGACATCAGTCGGTCGCAGTCAGCGCAGGGTTTGAACCCGTGCATCCCTACCGGCACCGTCGGAGTCGTTAGACTTCGAGAAAGGATCAAAAATGATCGAAAAAAGTTCGTCAAAAATTGACTAAGGATACCACTTTTTCCGGATCGGCGCTTGCTGGCACGGAAAAAAGAAGAACTGGCGGCAGCGCGCGAGGGCGGCATCTAAGTATTCCGGCGACGTCATCCCGGCGCCAACGACGCCGACGACTGACGCGGAGCTGCAGACGACGCCTACCGACGCGCAAGGGTACTGCTACGCAAAAGTTTCCGGATCCAGTCTGATGCTTGGGGATATTCTAAGGTAAGGAATCTAATACTAACCTGTTTCTTTCAGATGCCTATATATGAGTGAACAGGAATAGTCTTTCACCAAAAGGTTAAAAAAGTATCAGAGAGTGCCTTGTTAAAATGGAGCAAGGCCTCAGAAGTAGCTGGACTAAGCTGCAAAATTTCTGTCAGGATGTTTATTTTGTTTTCGAGCGAAGGTAGCTGTAAATTTACAACCTCAGCTTCTGTTCGTGGCCCAAGTAGTGAGTCAAACTTGCCACATGAGAGGTATTAGTCTCACTGCCCTCTTGCAAATCCATGTAAAAAGCATCATCTGTGTAGCGAGAGGGGACAAAGCCATCCCCACTACCACCTACATCTTGGGGCTGTCCCTTTGTAGCAGGGAGGTCGGGAGGGAAGTACACATTGACCCGGTTTCGGACTGGTGGAACCCTAACTCACGTCCTACCTCTCTTTCATCGACTCAGGACTCGTGGGAGACGGACCCAGCCAGCTGGTGGGAAAAGCACGACCCACAAGGAGAGGACTGTACCTTTTACGGGGCCGGCTTCGAAGCAAAGACCCGCCCCCCTGCAGCGTCACTGCTATGCCAGCCAATCAGCAGAGAGGATCTGTACCGGCCCCTGGATGACGTACAACCAATGGAGCTGCTAAAAATCCCGGAAGGAGGAAGAGCGGTGTGCATCGACACTGAGGCGGAGAAGAGTGGAGAGCGAGCCCTCGTGGAGAACAACGGAGACGAAGTGGAGGAGGTCGAGAGAAGCGCGACGAACAAAGGAGCAGAGCCAGGAGGCCAACGTTTCCGCTCAGCGCCCAGCCACGCTCGCGGAGGAGTGTGGCTCTCCCAGGTGCGTGACCGGGTTACTGGGTGGCTGGGGAGGCGGGGAGCCTCCGTGTAAATTTGTACAAAGCCCTTTTTTCTGCCTGCCTGTCTATCCCTTCCTCTATTCTCCCCCCCCTCCAAACCGTCTCCTCCCTTCCTAACCTTACCTAGCATCAACCCCACACCGAGCACTGACTGTAGAGTAGAGCACAGGTGTCCTCACTTTCCCCCGGTTCCTAGTGGGATATCACCATTTACACGAACAGCTTACTGAGAGTGTTCTTTCTATCCTCCCCGCATGTGGCGCTGGAACACCTCAAGGGAAGACGACCGAGCCGCCAGAGAACAGGAGCGCCGTCGTGCAAGTCCCGGAAGAACCAACACCCTAGCTGACACCTTGGATCCGGCAGTCCTAGCTCGAGAAAGACTCACTCAGAGACGTAAAAAGACATTCATAAAAATAAAACCTTCTTTACCACGCTCCCGAGTCAGTGTCCCTCCTTCTGAGGCGCCACACCCTTGCTCGGAAAAAGATGCAAAAAAATAATAATGGAGCCTGTGCTAGCATAGAGGCAGTAGGTTAGAGTCAGCAGCATGCCAGCTCTTTAGGTTCACAGTGGTGGGATGGTGGTGAGTCTCCACTTGTTATGCTTGTGCTTGGACTTTGACTTACTAGAGAACCTTGAGCATGATGTTGACTGCTTGCAGGAACGGCCTCAGAAGATAGAGTCAGTGACCACAACTTAGAGCGGGACTTCTTGTGAGAAGTACAGCTTCGCTTCCCAGTCCTGAATCTCCTTAAGGTTCATGACTTAGTCATGGCCCAAGCCCAAACACCAAAGACACAATTGTACGGCATCTGTATTCTGCAGTCACAGCACAGTAGGAAACCTGTAGTGGTGGGGGTGGGGGGAGGGGGATTATTCTCTAGCACACTATAATGTGTTCTTAGTGGTCATGGGAGGGCTGACAAAATTAGGAGTGCAGCTCTGAATCCACGTCAGAAGGCATGGAAAGAAAGGAGATGGTGTCATCACGCAAAGGGAGATGCTTGTATGCGATTCAGCTCCATCATTTCTGGGGCGGTACAGAGCCAGTACAGAGATACACGGGGCCACCTAGTGGCACCCAGGAGTACTGATGAAGAAAAGTCTCCGGATCTTATCTGGCGCTTGGGGAGTAGTCCACAGTGAGGAATCCGCAATTGAAAGTAAGCATCAGATTGGCCCTAATTCGCCTAAATAGATCTCACATACTCCTAAATGCAGCTCCCGGGAAAGTTCCAAAAGAGATAGAGACAGAGTCTGAGGCACCTCCAAAAAATGATTGCAAAACTATTACAGAGTTATCAATTCTCATACATTGCCAGATATGAATCAAGTTGGGTGGAAGTTCTCACTTGCAGCAGACAAAATGTCACACCTGGTGGGAAGGGCTAAAACCAGAAATGTAAATATGCCTCACTAAAGAGCTCTGATTTGTATAGAGCAATTCCAGGGAGCTTTAGTGGCTTCAAATCAAAACACTAGACTACGCGGAGGAGCATTCATCCAGATCTCATCATTTGATGCAGGAGCTGCATAGGGCACATCAGGCTACTGATCCTCTACTTTTGTCAAGTACTTTAGTAACGTTTAAGTACTATTCAATCTATTTTACTTTTATTTAGATTGTTTTATCATTCCACTGACGTCACTTCATGTTGGCCTTTGATGAAGTATGTGCAGAATCACTTACTGTGAATTCATCTAATATGTTGATTTGTTCTCACTTTTAAGAGTTTTAAAAACTTGAGATCTCTGGCATTTTGATAGTGTCAGATGCACTGCTGCTGAGTGGGCCAGTGTCATGTGTGAAACTTTCTACCAGCTGTAGGAAGCTGTCTCTGTATATACAATACCAAAGAAGGGTATAATGAGCACAGGGTCCAGTGGATCACCAGAAGCTTACTATTTGTGGTAGTATGGCGAGCAGTAAGGCTTTATCAGAGGGTAGTGTTAAGCATTTATTGTAAACACTCCGGCAAGAAATGAGGTCATACACTCAAAGACTGAACTCAGACCAATTGGTTGTATAAAAATATTTCTTTACTTGTATTTTTTTTTTTTAGAACAAAGCAGGACTTGGTACAGGTAAGTAAAATGGTACTTTTCAAAACAGGTTGATAAGAATATGCAAACTGGATGAAACTATTACAGGTTTGTAGGATATTCAAAGACAATAGATATTTGTAATTACTTTGCGATAACTTGTTAGATTACTCGGAGTACTGTTTCTATTCACTGGGGTATGTCTAGATATCGCACTTGGCCATTTCCTAGAAAAAGGTAAGTAAAACATGTTTGTATTAAAACTCAGTTGCTTAGGTTTCCATACAAACACAACTCAACACTTAAAACTGTTTTAGAGGAAAAACAATCAATGCAATCCTATTGAGGAAAACGTGATTATCGGTTTGCACATAAGCAATCATTCTTGAAGGTTGAGTTTCTGCGATTAGAATAAGGGTTCCCCCTAGGGTCAAGGATGCACTCAAAGAGCACCCTCAGCGGCACTAGGGCAGCAGAGTGCAGAGTGCTGAGGCCCAATATTAGCCTATGGGGCCTTCGGTTGATGGGGAAAGCTATGGTTAATTCAGGACAAAGGTGCACCCACAGCTGCACAGGGGCAACAAGCAACAGGGCAAACAACGGGTGCCCTGTTGTTTTCAATGGGAGATTTCCAGTCGGTACAAAGACTGCAGGTACGGGCAGAGATGTTTCCTGGACACACAACCACCAGTTGGAGTGGTAAGTTGGGATGCAGGGGGATACCTGGACACCGTAGTTTGGGTCTGGTCTGTATTCCAGAGTAAAGCCCATTCCCTTTAGGGAGATGGACCACCTCAAATGTTTGGGATTCTCACCTTTCATTTGCATTAGCCATTTGAGAGGTCTGTGGTTAGTTTTAACTGTGAAGGCCTCCCTCTGAACGGCACTCCAATGCTGCTCCCTGGGGAGTAACATCCTGCTTATAAAAGCAATGGGCTGGTCTTGGCCATCCTCATTGGTCTGGGATAGGACCGCTCCTATTCCTAGCTCAGAGGCATCAGTCTGCACAATGAACTGCTTGGTGTATTCTGGAGCTTTGAGAATGGGTACTGAGCAAATTTCCTTTTTCAGAGTGTCAAAAGCCTTTTGAAAGTTAACTGCCTAGTTTACTTTCTTGGGCATTTTCTTGGAGGCGAGTCCTATGAGGGGTGTCACAATGGATCTATAACCCTTCACAAAACTCTTATAATACCCAGTCACGCCAAGGAATGCTCTGACTTGGGACTGGGTTGTCGGAGCCTACCAATCCAGAATAACCTGGATCTTGGGTTGTAAGGGTTGCACTTGGCCTCCACCAACAAGGTGGCCCAAGTAAACAACTGTGCCCTGCCCTATCTGGCATTTGGATGCCTGAATAGTTAGGCCTGCAGTTTGCCGGGCCTCTAAAACCTTCATCAGGTGATTCTGCCAAGTGGAGCTAAATACAGCAATATCATCAAGATATGCTGTACTAAAGGTCTTCAGCCCAGCAAGGACTAGATTCACCAACCTTTGGTTCCCTACTCTGAGGCACCTCTCTGTAGGTCAAAAGCAAGCATGGCAAAAGGACATCCTATCTCCTTTTGAGTTTTTCAGGGAGTCCCATGATCATACTTTTCAATGTCTTGTTGAACCTTTCAACAAGACCATTGGTTTGTGGAAGGTAGGGTGTAGTAAACTTGTACTGCACTCCACACTCATTTCACATGTGTTTCAGGTATGCAGACATGAATTTGGAGCCTATCTGGCACCACCTCCTTCAGAAACCCTACCCTGGTGAAGACACCAATAAGGGTCTTGGCTACTGCAGGAGATGTAGTAGTCTTAAGGGGAATTGCTTCAGGGTACCTGGTGGCATGATCCACTACCAGTATAAACGTAATTCCTGAGGCTGTGGGAGGTTCAAATGGACCTACTATGTCCACACCTACCCTTTCAAAGGAAACCCCAACCGCTGGAATTAAGGTGGCCTTTGGGTATCCACCTATTTAGCCATTGACTTGACTGGTGACACAGGAGATGACAAACTCCTTTCATTTGTGGGTCATCTGGGGCCGTAGAAATGGCTGACAAGTCGGTCCCAAGTTTTGGTCTGGCCAAGATGCCCCATTAGGGGGATGTCATGGGCCGATGTGAGTAGGAACTCTCCAAACATCTGAGGAACTGCCACTCTCCGAGTGGCACCAGGGTTGTGGGCTCTGGCTTCAATATACAGGAATCCCTCCTCCCAATAGGCCATGTGGGATCCACGAACATCTCCCTTTTCCTATGCAGCAGCTTGCTGTCTCCGGTCTTCAAGAGTTGGACAGGAATGCTGTCCAAGACACATCTGTTCCCTAGTGGGTCCCCCTGGGCCTAGAAGCTCAACCTGGTAAGGTTCAAGTTCCATGGGCTCAGTTCCCTCTGGGGCTGACAAGTCCTCTCCCTAAGGAGAGGGGTCCTGAATGTTTATCTGTCCAGAAGCTGGTTTCCCATTCTTCTTGTCTTTTCTCTTGGAAGGTTGGGCCATTCTTCCATGCTCCAACACTTCTTGTTCACCCTGTGCTCAGCTCTGTGCTCTAGTCCCGACACACAAGTTTTTTGGTCGAGCCTGGGAACTGCATGCGCTGCTCACAGAGGCATGCTATATTCAGGTATGGACTTGAAGCTCCACCTAACTCCACCCATATTTTTCATTGGCTTGGGTCACTGTCCTTGGTGAATGCTGGCTTCTAATTCGTTAATAGGCTTGTTAATCCCTCCTTAGTACCGCCTTGTCTTCATTTGTAACTTCCCATGAGTACACCCAGTTACGTGTGTTGGTGCTCGATAGCCTTTACTTACAGCCTTCTAGCACTATTTTGTTAATTGCTTTTCACCACGTTCTCTCCTAATGCTATATATTTTTTTCTCATAGCTCGGCACGCCACAGTGGCAGCCACGCCTTTGGTTTATTTGCGGCGCCGAAGTTAGCTGCATGTTTTTTTTCTTTGATTTTTTAATGTAGCTTTTGTTTTTAAATTGCCCCATGCCGTGCTTTAATTGTTAATGGCGGCCACACCCCCTTTTTTTAGATGAGCTGAGTCTAAAGAAAGAGGCCGGCTGCCATTAAACTGAAAGTGCAGCATGTGGTGCTTTTGCAAACAACCATTTGCAATGCAATAGGTCCCACATTTTCAAGAGTTTTGTAAATGCGAGATTTACTGCATTGCAAATGCTTGTTACAATCAGGTATTGCTCTGTGAAAACCAATGTATCTCTTTCCATGGTGACACTGGCATCTGTATCCCTCAGGGCTTCAATTCTAGTCCCATTAATCCAGGGGTTACTGCAAATACTTTTTCAAGTTGGGAGGCCACATAACTAAGGTGGCAAATTCAGCTTCCCCTCCAGTGACTAAAACAGCTTTAGTGTGAACCCCGATTTGCTCTGGGCACACTGTTGATCCCATATGGAGATTGGCTACAGCAGTAATAACTGGGGGAGGACTAGGAGGCTTCTTGTTAGGACAAGTAGCATCTCCAGTCCGGTGTCCCAACTTCTAACAGTTGTAACATTAGGCCTTTTGGGGATCGATTGAACTTTTCCCTTTGTACCTACCAGTGGTCTGGGAAGAGCTCTGGGACCGACCCCCTGAACAGGTTTTTGAAGTCCTTTAGAACACTCTTGGTTTTTGTCTTTGGGGATCTGACCTTCTTTCCCCTGTGGAGGTTTGGTAACACCTTTCTTTAGGTCACCCCCAGTGGCTGTTTTTGTTACCCTAGTCTTGACCAAGTGATCTGCCCTCTTTCCCAGTTCTTGGGGAAAAATTAGACCCAGGTCTACCAGATGTTGATGCAACTTTCATTAGTGCAATTACTTAAAATGTGTTCCTCCATAAAAAGATTATAAAGCCCATCAAAATAATGCACATTATTTCCATTTAACCATCCATCCAGTGTCTTAACTGAGTAGTCTACGAAGTCAACCCAGTACTGGCTCTGGGTTTTGTGAGCCCCCTGAACCTAATCGGCTGTGACAGTCACAGTTTAGCAGAGTATTTAGAATTCCAAGTATCTCACAGGTGCAAACATTTTCACATATGTAACTGTAACAGGTGTACCTTTACACATACATAAACACCATACAAGCATGCATTTTCAATTTCTCCAATGAAGGAGTAACACCAGATCTCTCTCCATTACCACCCTGGATACAAAACTACCTTCCTCCCCATTCCCACCCCAGATTCACATTTTCTCCAGATCCCTTGACAGGGAAAACTCTCTGAACATGTCCAGGTTGGGGATGTACCTTGCCAAAGTTTGAAAGGACTTTGAAAAGACTCACAAATAACCTCAAACACAGTTTGCATGTCCATCTACTTTCAAACGCATTGCCACATTGGAATTTTCATTCCCCCGCTCTTTTTGATAAACTTTCTTAAAAATAAAAGCCCACTGTAACTTCAATGCTCTCATTTTAAGTGGCATCTTAATACCGCATTGGGTGGAAACAGGAAAACGCCCCTTGCTTAGGGTAAATAACACTACGCTTGTATGTGGAGACGGTGAAACCTCATTCGTTCCTGTTAAAGGTATAGCTCATACAGGGAAACTGGAATTATGTTGCAAAGGAGGGCTACATTTTGTGGCCGGGTCACTCAATTATGTGACCAGGAGAGGCAAATTAGGTACCTTATTGCAGCACTTTCGAATGTCATTTTAACATACATGAATGGTCTTGGCAAAAGGTACACCTCACCAATTTAACATCTGAATACAACAATCGGCTCTGTGGGGCAAGCAGCTAACCTTTAGGAAGAGACTGCTGCTGCATGGGATTACATGCAGTGCTTTTTTAGTAACTTAATTCTTTTGACAACTGCTTGCCCTTCCTTGAGGGTTAGTTTCTTTAGAAGTACCGCCAGTCATGTGGGGCAAGTACATTTATCAAGTTCCTGGGCATAAGAGAGTAGCAGCTGGAACACTGCTTTCACAAAGTCTGTATCTTCTTTATTACTCTGAAATTTTTATGGCCACAGATGCCTAATTGTATTGGACCAGTTGATCAGTGCAAGTATATATCTTTCCCAAAAAGCATTGCAGGGTCTGCTTAGCAGAACAACTGGGAGATCAGCCTTCCTCCATTTGAGAGTATATGTTATCCTGCTCTATTGCTCTATTTTGAGAGGACTCAAATCCTCATCCACCTCCCTCCTAGAGGCTCTTTGAGCATGACCCGCCCCTCTGGGGCAAATGTATTAAGGGTATTAACCTAAACATCACAACCACTCCAAAAAGTTAATGAACAGCTCCCATTAACTGTGTTGCACCTCACTGGCATGAAATGCCAAAGATGCCCTGTACATGTGCTGGCTTGTGAGCTCCAGCATATATGGCTGCCCATGTCCGTTAACTAGTCAATCCAAAAATCCCTTTCTCGTGTTCTCTTAGATATCCACTTATCTGTCCCACAGGCAGTTTCAATGCTCATCTAGCGTAAATATGAAGATTTTTTTAATGCATCTTACTCTGTATAAATCCTTCAAACAGAGTAAAGCGCTTCTGGCACCTCATTTAATCACAGGGTGCAATACCCAACAAGGAATTTTAAAGTATCATAGCCTGTTGTTTCAGCTACTCAGATGGCGGTCTTCTTTACTTGGAAAGGTTAATTTGCTACTGTGGTGAGCCGGTCTCCTCTCGCTGTAGAACCCCCTTCTTCCATAGGTCACAATCCAACCATTTCAGTGAATAAGTAAGGTCTGGGTGGCAGTTAACCTGCATGCATGGAGAGGGCAACTACGTCATCCCAATAGTGTTCTAACTTAGTAGCACATTTGGATAATGGAGTGTGTAATTTCCAAAGTATGTACTAATACAGACATTAGCTTCTTAGGAAGTCAGAGGGACTCCCCACAGAGGCTTAACTGTCAGACAATAGTCTACATAAAAAAATTGTTTATAAAACTTAATTTCCCTTTCAAAACATGCTGTGCAATTTGGTCAGATTTAGTTACATTGGGTCTGCCCGGCCACTGGGCTTTTTAGATAATGTTTTCTTCCTGGGCAAGTTTATATTTCTTTCCCACCTGTGCTACGATTTAAGGAAGCCTGTACTAAGGCCAACCTGATGGACTGAATGAGTACAAAATCAAGGACAACAAGCATTGTATAGTGTCCTCGAAAACAGGATCACACACAATCTTTGGAAGTTACAGAAGCCTCCATGCACCCTCTGCCTTAGGCTCCATTCACACTCTTGACTCAACAGACACTTAAGACCCAAACATCAGACAGGATGAGAAAGATCAGAAGGGATTCAGAAAGCTTATGGTAGGGATTCTGTTGAGTTTGGTGCAGCTGGGGTCTCCTTCATGGGTTCTTTTGATTTAAAACATGATTTCTGAAGTTCTTTATAAAAAGAGGTGTAAAAGCATTGATGCCCCACATCCTGTTGGTTTGTTGCTTGTCTAGCCCCTGCATATTTTGTAGATTTTTTTTCCTTCACGTAAAACCATTTGTGGATCTACTCGATGATCATGGTTGTTTTGTAACATAATAATGTTGTGACATCTATTTGAGAAAAAAAGGTCAAGCAAACAATGAATAAAAGCCATTTGTTTGAGGCAAGTAATTGTTACTCAGCAGATGTTGGACCACATCTGTAATATAAAGTAAATATTCCCAGATAAGACAATGAAACATGGAATCAATCCTCTCTGTGCAAAAATCCTTCAGAATTCAGTTTATTCTTGCATGGTCAGTCCTAGTAGCTCAAGAGTCCTTGTGAAAAAAGGTGGCAGAGGGGCGGTAACAGTGTGGGTGCTTCCAGATCCCCCATCTGGGATCAGTAGCTGGTGCAAATGTAGATGAAGCGGCATCCGGTGCATCTGCTGTTTTAATATGTGCATCTTCTGTAGTAGGTTCTCCTCCAGTACCTAGCAGACAAAGAAAAAGAAACAGTTAAGCTATTTTCACAAAACTCATTAATAAGGAATAATATACTGCATCCAATGAACCAAATATCCATTGACAGAGATGTTGGCTATGTCTTGCTTTTAAATATAGGAGCACCGAAAAAATTTAATTTGTTTTGCAAGGGCTTATTTAAAACCACAAAGTTTGGTATAACACAGTTACTTTGCTACTCTTGCTGTTTCAGGCTAATCCTTCCTTTTTGTGTCAGTTTAATCAGAAATAGGCATATGCCACCTAAATCATCCAGAAAGTCAACAAAATGTAATCTAATTAGTCAATTATATAAATCAATCAGAGAAAAGAGAACCATACCCTAGTTGAGAATAATAAGATACAGCAACTGCAAAGTTGTCCCATTTTTTTGCAACTGAGATCCTGTCGTAAGTCACTTTTTGAGAGCTTTTCTGGAAATAATCTGGAAACTATCTTCAACATCTCACAATGTTAAGTGAAGTAGCTTCAGAAAATGACATATGTACCACAGAGAGACATACAAATGTGCAAAAAAATGTGTGATTTCTATTTAGACAATCCCTTATTGGGGATAGCAGATAACACATGTACTAGTGTTAAAATACTTCTGTCCCTTGAAACATATAGTAATCTAAGCACGCTGTGTTGACTAATTTCTAATCCGATGCTAGTCATTTATGTCTCAAACTTTGGGCCCGGTTAATTGTCCACAACATTTATTCGCACTAAACTTAATATCTCTATATATTATCTTTGGACTCTGTTTTAGCAAGCTTTTATTGTTAAAATGTTTTTTATAATTTGTTTTTGGCTATAAAACTTGCGTCAAAAGCCATTAAATAATTCAAATCTAATCTTTACCTGTTGGTGAGTTGTTTCAGTTCAATACACAATAACATCGTACAAATATTTGGAAAATGGCCTCTACCATTGATGAAGAACAAAGGTCATTGTTGCAATTACACCTGGAGTATATGTAAAGTTTTCAGCTATATACAAACACAATATTCTATCGGTCATACTTTACCTGTGTACGGGGCAGAGCATCTTCAACAGGCAGAAAAATGGGCTGTCCCAGGACCTTTCCAACTCGAGCAGAGTAAACGTGGTCCCCGAGAATGGGAGAGAGCTTCATTGTGGCATGAACCTGAAGCTGACTCTGAAACGCTGAAATACAAGAATGAATGAGTAACAATCTGAAATACCAAATACCTCAGGCACAGTGAGTAAACAACTCTTGCTGCTTACATTCATTCAGTAGAGAACTTGTCCTAGTAGAATTAAAACACATTAGGCACTAATACACTATAGATATACAGAACACTGTTATTTAATCACATTGAAAATTTTTGGATGCTTTTAAAATCAGCAAATGAATCAGCAAAAATGACTCAAAATGTAGTACCAAACAAGTGCCCCACGTAAGGGGGAGAAAAGGAAGGAGAGAAGGTATTGTGCATCAAGTGAGGGTTGGTAAAGTGTAGGGAAAGTGGTGACATTCTATTCATCACCCAAATATTTACAGTGAAACACAGCTTTTTTTAAGCCACACAATTAAGTGATGAACAATGCATAGCCATGATTTAGAGTACTGTATCACAGTGAAAAACTGGCATGTGACAATGACACAGTCGACGTTTCGACCCCCAAGAAACAATGTAGGCTGCTTTGGTCCTTACGATGGGGTCTTCCTCAGGACAGAGAATAGGGCACCATAAACCACCCTGAACTGGATGGTATTGACGTTGTAGTTTGGCCGTAGGCTCCAAAAGACGGAGAGCGGATAAATGACACTTGGGGCATTCAATGTGAAAGTGATCCCTGTAAAACATCAATTACACCAGGGAATGTTACTGTATAATCTTAGGTCCACAGGACACAACTGTTCCATTTACGCGGTTGCCAAATCTAATTAGGTTGAGCACGATCGCAACTGCAGTGGAATTGCTGAATTTCTCAATCTGAAGTTTGTCAGAAGCATCCGTCTCTTGTCAAAGAGTAAATAAATTTAGCATTTTAGTTCTTGACAAAACAATTCTTTTATCAGGAAAAACAGGACAGCAAGACAAACCATATAATGAAAGAGCAACCTAAAAAACCTGATGAGTCAATTGATACACTCGTATAAACAAGGAAATGGAAGATCTAGATAGATCGATCGATAGATAAAAATAAACCTCCTGACCATCTTCAACTTTTCAAAGCCAAAGAAAGTGGGCATAAAGCACAGGATTTTGTGGACGAAGGATAAGGGTTTTTAGAGAATTTTGAGAATGCTTTTGGACCAGATAGGGCCTTTTTTACCCGTAATAAGCATAGCCTCCATTGACCCAACGTTTGGATTTTTAAGTTTTCCTTATTTTTAGATACAAGGACCAGTTTCCTGCTATTATTATTATACAGTTCTTTTATAGCGCATAGCTACCCAACCAGAGTTTCCAGTGCTTTGAGAGCAGGTAGATCATCAAAAATAACCAAGTTTCAGTTATTTACGAAAGATGGAAAGGGAGGCACAGCATCTTTAGGACTCTGGAAGGACGTTCCGTAGCTTAGGACCAAGAAAGGAAAATGAGTGTCCGCCCATGCGGGTGTATTTGACTCTTGTAACTGTGAACAGAAAATCACTACTTGAGCGCAGGTTGTGAACCAGATAGTATGGATTCACTACTTTTTGCAAATACCATGGTCCTAAGCAAGAATGGATCTTGTGCTTGAAACACAGTGCTTGTTCACTGGAAGCCAGTGGAGTTGGTGAAGAAGCCCAGATGTTGACGTTTTTTGGAAGGTGGAAAAGAAGCCGGTCAACGAAATTCTGGACCACCTGCAGGCATCTTAAGGTAGCCTTCTCTGCCCCCAGGTATAAGACATTGCCATAATCAAGTCTAGATAGTATCATGGCTTGGATGACTGTTCTTTGTGAAGAGAATGGAAGTAGCCACAGTATCTTTTTCAATCATTTCATAGTATAAAAGCACGCAGAGGCAACTTTGGTGGCTTGCAGCTTCACAGACAGGATGGAGTCAAGTAAGTAGCCAAGGTTCTTTACTTTATTGGTGGGAGTCAGTGGCATTCCCAGCATGGCCGGCCAGTGTTGAGGCCCCCAGGTTCTTTCCCTATACCATCACCTGCGTCTTGTCGCTGTTTAATTTCAGGAAGTTGGTGCTTATCGAGGTGAAGACAAGGCAGAGGCAGAATTTGAGATCCTCCAAAATAATTTCCCCCCCCAGATGACAAGGAGAAAATGATTTGGGTCTCGTTTGCGTATGAGAATAGAGGAAGCCCACAGCTTTCCACCAGGTCCTCCAAAAGGCGGACATAGATGTTAAAAAGCATAGGGGTGAGGGTGGATCCCTGAGGAACTCTTGAGGACAGAGGGAGCGATTTTGATGCCGTTTGTGTTGAGAAGACCTGGAATGTGCAGTTTGTCAAGAAGGAGGAAAACCATGCCAAGGAGGCCCAGTTGGATCAGTCTTTCTAAGAGAATAGCATGGGACACAGTGTCAAAATCCGTGCTGAGATCTACTAGGATACGAGCGACTGTACCGCCCGAATCCACAAGGCGTCTTATGTGTTCTGTAACTCCCAAGAGGGTGGTTTAAGTACTATGTCCTGCTCGGAAACCAGACTGGGAGGGGTGGAGAGCATCCTGAGTTTCCACAAATGAGGCAAGCTGGGAATTTACTTACTTCTCTAGTATTTTGGAAAAGACGGCTAGTAGAGAGGTACGTCTAAAATTGGACTGATTGGCAGGGTCCAAATGTTTTTTTTTTTAGCAAAGGAGAACCACAGCATGTTTCCTGGCATGTGGTAACAGCCCACTGCGTAGGGAGTTCATGAGTTCTAGCATCAGCTGCCTCGTTGCTGGCTTAAAATGCTTAATTTCGCTGGGAGAGAGGGTCTAGCGGTGGCCCTGATTTAATAGAGGTAGGTCCATCAGACGGGAGTAGTCTATTGAAGCCGGGACTGCAGTCTTACAGGCACCTCGCTTGTCCCCAAGGAGTTTGTGTTCCTAGTTGAGGGGGAGTCAGAGAAGTGCTGGGTCTATCATGCTTTAGATTATCATCAGCTCTGGTGGTGGCCAAAGTGGAGTAAATGTCTGTTACTTTTTTGATTAAAAAAAGTCAGCAAGCTCCTGACATTGAGCATGGGGCAGTGAGGGGGAAAGAGATATATGACTAGGGTCAGATGGATCTTGGACCACTTGTTTTAGGTCAGTTTTGAACTTGGAAGATTTTTTCTGAGTAGTACAAGGCATGTGCATTCCTGCAGTGCAAGTGGTACTGGCTCAGGGCCATTTTGTTTTTGAGTCACAGTCATATAACTTCCTCCAAGTCCTTTCTAATTGCTTACAGAGCTTTTTTTCTGTCATCGAACCAGGGAGCTGGCGGGTTATGTTGGAGCGAAGATCTCAGTTTAGCAGGCAGCATACTGTTTCGGGAAACTCAAAGCCAGTTGTCAATAGCAGGTTGATGTAACTCAACCTTTTCAACTAACTGGAGTACAATCCTTAACAGGCAGCCATTGAAAGCGGGAAAATCAAATTTGGCCCAATTTCTGATCATGATCTTCGGCCTGGCTGACATCCATAACAGTGTGAAAAGGGAAGGTGCGAAGAAGGGCACTGCAGAGTGGTCGGACCACAATAGCGGAAGAGGGGTGTCCGTAGTGAGGCCTGGGATGTTGGAAAAAATGGGATCTAACAGGTGACCTGCTTTGCCAGCAGGAGACAGATTGATAAAATTAAGGTTCATGGCACCAAGGTCCTCAATGGAAGTTTGACTGAGAGTACAGGTGGCATCCTCTAGATGCATATTAAGGACTCAGAGTATGACAAAATTGGCACCTTTTAGTATATGGGGGAGATTGCATCCAAGATAGGGGACCACCGAAGACCCGCGTAGACGGGGGGGGGGGGGGGGTAAATTAGGGTGCCAGGGATCGTAAATTTAGGTGCGAGTTGGATGAAGAAGGGCAAGGCTTTGCATGCCGAGAGAGGTAGCACCTCAATTTTACACTGATAAAAGTCTTTAAAGACAATCATTATTCCACCCCAGTTCTTAACTGTGGGGTCCCTTCTAATGATACAAAGTTGGGTGGAAGGGCGGTGATGACGTCTGTCAGGGATGAATCATGTAGCCAGGTCTCTGTCAAAAATAGGGCATCTGAGGTGTGTCTACCAAAAGGTTGCGGTTGTGCAGTTGATTGCTGGCCAGGGAGCAGCAGTGTATGCTGATGAAGCAAAAAGGCCACTGCTATGAAGCTTCAAAATATTTAACTATGGATTTCCAAGGGAAATTCAATTTCTGTCAGCTTCTCCATCTCATAGTGCCCTTTGCAGGTTGAAAACTTCGGTCATGATATACAATAGATTATCACTGTATATGGGCAACTTGTCTCCTTTACCCTATCACAGTGTTTCCCAAACTGTGGTCCGCGGACCCCCAGGGGTCCGTGACACATTCCCAGGGGGTCCGTAGGCAACAGTTTTAAAAGCACCGAAACATTTCTTGTATAATTAGCAGCTTTCTAGCAACAATAAAAGTGTCAAGAGAATGCCAGTGATTAATGTACCTGCTGGAGAGTGAGGAGAGTTTTGTTCAGTGGCAGCTTTGATTTAACTAATGTAGCACTGAGGGTTAATGTGCATCTTAAAAAGCAGCATTTTATGTGCCTAGGTTCATGGTTACTGCTTTTGTCACAGAGATTCTTTTGTTACTGTGCACTTCATAAGGGACAATCTTAATCAAGCAGAGGGACCTATAAACTGTCTTCAAAGAACTGCTTGCAAACTACATGGTACCAGTTAGTAACTTATATTTTGACCCAGTTATTCATTATCCTGATGCTGCTAAAAATATATATTTGGGTGGAAATACATTTTTCATGTTAAAGTCAATGCTAGCCACTGTGTTATGCTCTGAATCCTGAGTTTGTGCTTTTCCAGACAAAGCACTCTTTAAACATTTTATATACACACTGATTTACATGTATGATTCAATGTCTCTATATGTGTGTGATGTAAAGTGCTCGGACATCCTACAATGGTATGAGAGATGCTACAAAACAAATGAAATACATGTGACGGAGGGGCTATTACTTCAATATAAAATTCTATGGGCCAGATGCACGATCTGCTTTTATATGCGCGAACGGGTTCGCGAACCCGTTTGCGCATGCAAAAACCTTTTGGGCCATTTACATAGCCTATTTCGCGAGTCGCAATTTGTTTGCGATTCTCTAAATAGGTTTTGCAACTTGCTATTTGGAAGGGGCATTCCCTTCCAAATAGCGAGTCTCAAAACCATGTACAAATGTTTTGCGGTCGCAAAACAGTCACAATTACCACCTACTTCAAGTAGATGGTAATGCATTCGCAGATTGGAAGGGGTCCCCAGGGACCCCTTCCCCTTTGCAAATGCATGCAAAATTATTTTTTTACGTCAGGCAGTGGTCCCAGGGACCTCTGCCTGCCCTTAGAAAATGAAAGGAAACATTTCATTTTCTTTTTTTTTTAAATGCATGGTAAACAGGCTGCGTTTTGTTTTTAAAACTGCTTTATTTAAATGCAGTCCGAGACATGGTGGCCTGCAGAGCCCAGCAGGCCACCATCACTGGGAGGGCTGGCATTCCCAATGGGCTCGCAAATTGCGAGAGGCTCATTTACATTAATGAACCTCGCAATTTGCAACCCCATTGGGAATCCCAAACACACACACTGTTGCACATTTCATTTAGCGACTCGCAATTTGCCACTCGCAATGTGTCGCCAATTACGAGGCGCTAAATTAAATGGTCGTACATCTGGCCCCAAAATCCTTAGTACTTTGAGTATTTGTTTTGTGTGCACACGTATATATATTTTTTCGAATTACTGTTTTAATGTTTGAAATTTAACTCATATAAATTGCTTGGGGGTCCCCGGCTTCCAGTGGTGACTCAATGGGGGTCCTCAGGAGTCAAAAGTTTGGGAACCACTGCCCCATCACATAATTTTCAATGTCATTTATATTAGTCATAAAAAACAGGCTTTCGATACAAATTTCCCCTCAAAATTGTTAGCAGTACTATGCCGGTTAAAAAATGAAAACCAGATAAACATTGGTTCATCTAGTGGATACTAATAGTAGACTGGGCTAGCCACACTAAAACCACCTAGTGTCCCTAAATGGTGTATAGTTCATGTGAAGATAAATAATCACTGTAATCATAAAACTGGCATGTCAGATTTCAATGATGATTAAGAAACATGTGCAAGCATTGTAGAGCATTACACAATAGCTTACCTACCTATAGACATAAATCTCAAAGGCTCAAAAGTTCACTGGAAAGAAAAATTCTTATGGAGCAACCCAGTATCCCTAAGAACCTGGGCAATACAGTAATAGTTTCAACAGTGGTTCTTTCGGGTGTGAAAACGATGCTTTAACTTTTGTATATATCTTCAACTGTAGTCAAAACATAACTTCATTACTTATTATGCTACCTTGATTAAATCATTAAAGTGCAAATCCAAACACAGGGAAGGGTCAGTGTGATTTTTAATTATTGAGTTATTTTTTCATTCATATTTTTGTTATTCTTTTTTGACTGACACTTTAATATATGCATAAAAATTACAAAATGCGGCGCAACAATTCAAGTTAGTGAACAAAGTGATATAACGTGAAAATATTGTGACAAAGTGACATAAAAGTAGTGATCTATTTACATGTGAATAAAGGGATATTGGAGAGGAAGAAAAAGTTAGAAAGGCCGATTCCTGTTTTACTGGTACTCCAGTCCAATACGCTATATTAGTTAGCTGTAGTGTGTTGGGCATGGTAAACTGGTCCTTTACGAGGTTCTGTCGACGTTTCGACACTGTGGACACCTTATTTATGGGTCGCTAGCGGGTCTTCTTCAGGACGGGGGCAGGGAAAGGATTATTGCGCCAGATGCATAAACGATCTTGTTAAATAGAAAGAAAGCTGCCATTGAATAGGATTAAACCTGGATAAATACAACAGGACATTTCTAATAGATTCTTCAACATTGAAGAGGACACCCTGACCAAGTAGAATACCAGGATGTCTGTTCCATGAAGATCTGGCGCAATAATCCTTTCCCTGCCCCCGTCCTGAAGAAGACCCGCTAGCGACCCATAAATAAGGTGTCCACAGGGTCGAAACGTCGACAGAACCTCGTAAAGGACCAGTTCACCGTGCCCAACACACTACAGCTAACTAATATAGCGTATTGGACTGGAGTACCAGTAAAACAGGAATCGGCCTTTCTAACTTTTTCTTCCTCTCCAATATCCCTTTATTCACATGTAAATAGATCACTACTTTTATGTCACTGTGTCACAATATTTTCACGTTATATCACTTTGTTCACTAACTTGAATTGTTGCAACGCATTTTGTAATTTTTATGCATATATTAAAGTGTCAGTCAAAAAAGAATAACAAAAATATGAATGAAAAAATAACTCAATAATTAAAAATCACACTGACCCTTCCCTGTGTTTGGATTTGCACTTTAATGATTTAATCAAGGTAGCATAATAAGTAATGAAGTTATGTTTTGACTACAGTTGAAGATATATACAAAAGTTAAAGCAATCGTTTTCACACCCGAAAGAACCACTGTTGAAACTATTTCAAAAGTTCACTGGAGCAAGTATTATGTTGAACAGAAAAGCTAGTACTCCTAGGACTCTAATCATAAGCATGCATAATATATGGAAACATGTAAAAGTTATTTTTTCAAACATGAGTCAATAAAACAATTTTGCAACAGAGGGATGAAGTGTAGAAAGTGCTAGCATATTATACTGTGAAGAACACAAAGTGTAGTATTGTCCCTCAGACTTACAACTCATGGGCTGCAGCTGAATTAACGCACATCCATCCGAGGAATCTAGAACTTTGTAGTAAGTCCGGGTTCTCTTCACTTCCTTCTTTTCTAGGTTGCCGCGGGAGGGGTATTGTACTGGGATAACCTACACCTCGTGAAGACAAACATGGGAGTAAATTATAATCAGCGCTGCCCAAACAATTTCTCATCAATACAATGCTATCACCCAGAAGTATATTCCTGGGAGACTTCACTACTAACTGGGGAAACTGTAAATTCAAAGATCATCTTTAACTTCACAACTTTCTCTGAATACCTGACATCAAGCTCCCACCCATCCAAAAATATTTGAACCTCTGACCTCATTCACGTTTACCCATCTCTAGTAAAATATTTCCCACCACTTGAAGGTGAGCAGTCACATCACCTGTCCATACCTTTTAGCATCATGATCGAAAACATCAACCGACCTGGGAAAATCTGGGTATGACAAACAAGAATTACAGAATCTACCCTTCATGGCTTCTTACCAGCTAATCTGTCCCTCCTGGATACGGACACAATTCATCAACAGTCGAATTAAACCACTTTTGACATCACCAATATTACTGCCATTCTGAAGTTTAAACTTTCAAATCATGTGAATTCTTAAAAAGATAAACCTCAAACCAAAAATCCTAACCAACTTCAGATCGGTTACCAACTTGCCTTGGCTGGGCAAAGCCGCTGAATGCTGTCCATCTAAACAACTAACTAAGTCTATCCACAGCAATCCTCGGTGATTACCAATCAGGTTTCAGAGGAGGGTTCAGCAAAGAGACAGATGCACTAAGGGCTCTCAATGACAGCCTTGTAATGGATGAAGCAGATCGAAGGCTCCTATTATTACTCAACTTTTCAGTAACATTTCGCACAGTACACCTTCAGTTAAAACTGCTAGAATCCAGATTGGGGTTCCATAGCTGTGGCTTGAGTTGGTTTTCTACATACCTCCCTATTCGAGATCAAATAATCAAGATAGTAAATCACATCAGATCTACTGCTCCTACGAATAATGTAATTTCACAATGATCTAGCTAGAATCCCTCAGCGAAGCACAAATAGTCTTTCTCTGAGGGCAGGAAATTATATCTAAAGACATTTAGCTTTAATTATATTTTCACCCTTGTCCTGAATCTCTTCAACAATGAATGTCAAATAACTTTCTCGTAATAATTTCCACAAAAACAGAGTTAATTTTATCACTTACGGACACAATAACATTCAGTACAGGTCTTCGGAACAAACGGAAGACTCGATGATATCCACCCATCGTTCTACTCTCAGTGAACACCATGGACAAAAGCCTCCCACTGTCAATGCACATAAGAAAGCACGCTGAATCTTCTTTGATCTTAGACTCACTGAAGAAAATGAAACACCTCCTACTACATGATCACTTAAAAACCATTGCTTTTCTCTTTGCCATAATAACAGGAGCCCACCCAATCCTCCAAGGTCTAGATACAGACCATTTCCCATGGCATAGCCCACCACATTTCTACAAAATTCGATGATCTCTCACTGGTGAGGACGTTAACACATTGGCTTTCAGTCCAGGGCCGAATAAAATGTAAAATCTTCTGTGTAAAGCATCATGTGCTGTATCTGGGCACCCCACCTTACCTGGCAAAACGTGTTATACACATTTTAGCACAGACACTCCAAAATCTGAAAGATCTTTAGATTTAAAACACTCTTTTACTTGTACGGCCTCCAATCTATTGCGTTCTCTTTGCATCTTTAATACAGAACTAGACCTCATCTTCTTGAGGAAATGGATGAAAAACTATTTATCCCTACTTCATTTGAACTAATATATCTACCTGGTTTGTCCTGTATATCCACTTAAAAACTGCTGCAGGCTCAGCCCATGTATAATCCAATCTTTATGCCACTAACATGGGGAATTCAGGTGGTGGTGGCTGGAACCCTTGTTAAAGAGGCTGAACCTTCGACATCTAGAGGCAGTGGTGGTCAAAGGCTGAGCATATGTGTGTATAAGTGACAGTCAAAGAAGACATATGGAGAGTCTGGAAAATTAGAATTAAAGTGATGCCAAAGAAGGTAGTTTGAGGAGCAACACTGATCAATAAATTAACTGTGTTGATATGGAATACTGAACACACAGTTTGCTGTCAAACATTTGGGTTTCAGGATAGGTTTTTGTTCCAATTCCTGGAGATGAAGTTTGTGTTTGTACAGTTATTAGGACACTGAAATGGTTCTAACAAATTAATGTTTTTATCATTGTAACTCAAATGTAATTGTTTCATAAATAATTTTGTCATGATTAAATGCTGGCTATAAAGATGTGAGGATAATATGTATTATTGCATTCTCAAACGTGTAAAAAATGAATGCTTCCCTGTTCTCTGCAATTCTGAAAGAGCTGTTTAAAGAATCTGTTCAGGGCCTCAAGCTCACAATCTGCAGAGAAATCAAAGATGTTTGAACAAATCCTTACATGTTAAAACATGTTTTGAGACTGAATATATAACATGAAATGCTAGGTCAGCTCTGGGGTCTTCAATGGTTCATACACTAGCATGAGAATAGAGGCAGAAAGCCATGTGAGAGGGTACTTTTATGGCCACCAGGTTTCCTTTACTATTCCTATGGGCACGATTGCTTAATCTGTCTTCGAGTATGTATGAAAAAGGAGTTACTCTGGGAATGTTATACCCCTCATCTAACCCCATTGGACCCAGATATTTCTAGTTACCAAATTATGGTCTCCAATGTTTTCAGATTTCAAAGCACAATTGATTTCGCCCTCTTCTGGATCTGGGACACCGATCGTCACTGCACTGAGAAAAACAATTTGAAAAGGAATATGTTTAGCACATTTGAAGAGGTAAAACATTGATATATTAGTGCTAACTAATGCTGACCTGTGAAGTTTAAAACACACAACTTATATGAAACAAACTGCTTACAGAACATATCTAGACTAAGTAAGCATGGCCAATGGTGTAACTTAAAAGGCTTCATCAGGATTTTGCACAAGGTCATTTCATCTAGACCACATTATGAAGTATTTCTTTCTTGCGAATCCAAATGTTTTTCGATTTAGAATAGGTACTACTAATATTCAGTGATTATATAAATCTCAGGCCAATCCTGCAACTGGTTTTAATTTTGAAGACCGAAATTGCCCCAACAGGTCACAAAAAACAACATAATTAAGCTAATAGCTTCAAACACTCCACAGGAATAGTGTACACAACTCCAAGAAAAAACAGCTATTCAGCTAACATCTGCATAATTTCGAGATATGCTTGACAAGGCCAATACAGAAGCACAGTCTTTTCGTTGCCAGCTACAGCAAGATGTTGACACATGTCCATCCTGTACACTCTGCTCAAGTGGGACTGGAACTTAGCGGCACATGTTTACAATTAGGCAAGAAAGCGTGATAGTAATAACATTGTTATCAGCTTTTTAGCACTGAATATAAAAAGATGAGCCATTTTCCAGTTAAAGTTCTTGTGAATGAGGAACCAGAGCTTCACCCTTTCTTTTTTGAAACGGTGCCAATTTTTGGGAACAATATGGACTTGTTTTCAGATTTTCTTTCACTGATAAAATGGAGTCATTTACACTCGATTTAAATGGCCACAAGAGGTGCAAACTGCACTTCTTTTGTGACATTAGCGATAAATTTTGCACCGACACGGGCGAGGTTTACACTTTGTACAGAACGGGGCTACAACTGCCACCAACACCAGCTAGATAAACATGAACACAAACAGTGCTTCAATAAGGTACAAACAAAAGGTTCCCCACCATCAAAAATGTGCTGTTGTTGATCTTCAACTTTTCCCAGACCCTTCTCCAACAGTACTTATCCCACATATCCTTAACACATACCCAGCTTTGAAAATTAATCCTTTTTTTCTGCAAAACTGTTCTCAACGCCTCAGTTCTCAGATCAGTGTGCATGGTTCTCCTTTTTTGGAGCATTTGCTTTCCTACTGTTACATTGTACTTGCTATGTCCCTTTAATGTTTGTACTTCTAAAAGTGGCGACGAAGGGAGAAACGAACCATCTCTATTTTCACCATTTTTGTTCATTTTTTCTTGATTTTTCACAAAAACGGACATCATTCATTTTTCAACCTGTGTGCAATTCAATTTATTCTCAAATATACATCCTGAAGGATTTATCTGCAAGACGCTGCTTCAACGCTTCAATCAAAACGTGAACGCTGAATGAAACGCTGTAAAAGACGCTTACATGCAACGGTCTGATCTCAAGGAAACGTTAATCTTCTCCGTGTCAATAACGAAGGTATCCGTGTCAATAACGAAGGTATGACAAGGCGAGAGTGACGTTTAAAAGAAGCGTGAAGCGTGTGTGTGTCCTAAAACTGCAATTTTAAACGCACTAAAGCAACAACTTTAAACGCGCAAAAGCGGAACGCGCAAAAGCGGCAATCTTTGGCATTTTACAAAACCTTGCACGAGCTGTGTATACTTTTAAACACATTACCTCGTGCATGCGCTGTGTCTTCCTGGCTTCAACGGCAAACTCCAAGCAACACACGAATGACGCGCAATGCATTCTGGGAACTGCAATGCATTCTGGGGCGCGTTGCTTAGCAACTCCTCGTTATTTTCCTGAATTAACTGTTTACATACCACAGATTCATTGAAAACTCGATCTTAACTGCATTTTACCTACAATCAACACGCATTTACAAGAACAAGACTACGGTGACTACTTTTATTTTGTTAATTTATTTTTTTTCTTTTCTCCTTCTTCTCAAAAATATATATTTTGACTTATAATTAATATTATGGAAACTAACACCATTTTAGCTCCTCCTAAATTCCTACAGGACCCTGGTATTCCTCCTATGAACTGGGAGGATTGGCGTGAATCGTTTGAAACATACTTAGAAGCCATTGGGGGTGAGGTATTTTTAGCTTCACGCAAATTAGCTTTACTTAAACATAGCCTTGGTGTAGAAGGCAGGAAAGTGTTAAAAACATTACCCTTACTGTCCAATAAAATTACCCCTAAGCTATGTGATGTTGTTGATGAGGACCTCAGTGATGAAGAGGTTGTGTTTGATTCTTCAAAAATTGAGACATTTTCCTCAGATGAATACCTTGAATCTTTGAAGGCCTTAGAAGAGAATTTTGGAAAAAAAACAAGTATAGTAGTAGAAAGACATAAGTTCTTTTCAAGGGCACAGTTACCTGGTGAAAATGTAGAACAATATGTTTCTGCTTTAAGAAGGTTAGCAGTCACTTGCAAATTTAAAGATTTGCATGAAGAAATTATACGAGATCAATTTATTAATAGAACCAACAATACTAAAATCCAAGAAAAATTGTTAGATTTAAAAGATCCTTCTCTCCACAAAACCATTTCAATTGCTAGAAGGGTAGAAAACAATTCTAAATATGTTAAAGAGTTAAACTCTACACATAGCAAAGATTCTAAGTTTGGCGACAACAAAGAGTCCAATGATGTGTGCGCTGTAGTTAATAACAGATCAAAATCTTTTGACTATAAACAAAACATAAAACGCGATTTTAGAATTAAACCCCAAACATTTTCCAATACTAATAAGAACACTAGTTCATACAATAAACCTATGCCATACAATAAAACATTTTCTAGCAAACCTCCTAATTTCAACAAACAGTTATGTTTCAGGTGTGGAAATGCAAAACATACTTCAGAAAATTCTTGGTGTCCTGCATCTAATGTTACATGTTTTAAATGCAACAAAACTGGTCATTTTGCAAAAATGTGTAGATCTGACAATCCTGGTGCCTGGAAAAATTCTGTCAATTATATTGATCAGTTTAGTCACTCTGATAGTGATACTGACATAGAGGTTATGTCTATTTGGAATGAGGTCAACCATGTTGATGATGAAATTCAACCTCCCAAATGTGATATCATAATCAATGGTCACACGTTAATGCTTTGGGCTGATTCCTGTTCACTATATACCATAATTGATAAAAATATGTGGGAAGCTTGTGGAAAACCTACTCTCAATTGTTCACAAAGAACACCTGTAGGCTATCTGAATATCAAATTACCTGTTATTGGATGTTTTGTATCTGAAATTATTTTCAAAGACAGGAATACTTCAGGTACTATTTATGTTGTAGAAAAAGGAAGAGCGTTATTAGGATGGAAAGAAATATGGAATCTTGGTATGACTCTAGATCCCAACCATCCAGATAAAATTGTATTATCACCAAATTGGCACAAAAGAGAGTCTGATACAGTCCTACTAACTCAGGATGATGCTGGGTTAGAGTGGCACAAAAAATTTCCTAGTTTATTCAGTACAAAATTAGGATGTCTTAAGAAGTTTGAACATCGTATTATTCTTAAACCGGACTGCATTCCCATTGTCCACAAAGTACGCAATGTTCCCTTGGTGCTAAGATCCCAGCTTAAAGTGGAACTAGACCGTTTATGTCAACAAAACATCATTGAACCCATAGAAGCATCAGATTGGCTTAGTCCAGTAGTTTTGGCACGAAAACCCAATGGAAAATTGCGCATGTGTGTGGATTTAAGAGATTTAAACAAGAATATTTGGGTAGATCGCTACCCATTACCAAATATTAATGAGATGGTTGCTTCTGTCAGAGATGCTAAGTATTTTTCATCTATTGATTTGTCAAATGCTTATCATCAGATAAAATTACATCCTGAGTCTCGTCATCTAACGTTCTTCATTACTCCAGAGGGAGCTTTTCAATTTTTAAGAATGCCTTTTGGTTTGTCTTCTGCATCTGCTGGTTTCCAGAGAGTCATGACTAGAGTTCTTCAAGGTATACCAAACATGTTAGTCTTTCAAGATGATGTATTGGTGTGGGGGGAAGACAAAAATATGCATAATGAAATTTTGAATGATGTATTAATGAAACTTCAGGATGCAGGTTTAACGGTGGCTGCTGAAAAATGTAAATTTGCCACTAATGAAATTGAGTATTTAGGACATACTTTATCTGCACAAGGTGTTAAACCAAAGAAAAATCTATTAGATGCTATCAAGAATGCTCCATCTCCGTCAGACAAAGACCAACTTCGCTCATTTTTAGGGCTCGCGGAGTATTATTCAAAATTTGTACAAAATTTTGCGTCCAAGGTGTTTTGTTTAAGATCTTTGATGAAAAAAGGTGTTAAATTTGTGTGGAGTTCTGAATGCCAATCGGCTTTTCAAGATGTAAAAAAGGAAATAATAGATGCTGTCGCACTCAAACCTTTTGATCCCAACAAGAAATCCATCATTGTTGTCGATGCTAGTGCATATGGTTTGGGTGCAGTTTTGATGCAAGGTAAGGACAAGTTGGAATGGGTGGTAGCTTTTGCTTCCCGTACCTTGAAGGGCGCTGAACCATCGTACTCGGTTATTGAGAAAGAAGCTCTTGCTTGTTTCTGGGGTGTAAATTACTTTAGAAACTATGTATGGGGCACTAATTTTGAGTTAAGAACCGACCACAAACCTCTTGTTGACATATTTTCAACCAAGGGTGCCGGGAAGGCTACTCCCAGAATTGCGAAGTGGATCTATAAACTTCAAGAGTATGATTTTTCTATGAAGTATGTACCAGGCATTAAAAATGTTAATGCGGATTGTCTATCCCGCCTCCCTATTTGTAGTGAGGATTCCGCATCTGACCAAGATGAGGAATGGTCAGTAGCTTCTGTTCTAGAGGTATGTAGTGGGGTCATTGATGAGATGGAGTGGAAAAAGGCTGTGGAAGATGACCTTATTTTGAAAGAAGTAATTGTACGGTTAACCTCACCGTGCAAGAATTTTTCGTGGAGTGATTGCGAGCTATCTGAGTATAAAACTGTGTGGCCAGAACTTTCCTATTGTATAGAAACAGGTATAGTCAGAAGGGCAGATAAACTTGTTGTACCATCTAGCTTACGTGATAGATTGCTTGATCTTGTCCATGTTGGTCATTCGGGAATGTCCGGAATGAAAAGGAGGTGCCGATGTGATATTTGGTGGCCTGGTATGGATAAAGATGTGGAAAGACGTGTCAGAAATTGTCCTGCATGCACATGTAGTGATAAATCCCATATTTCTCAAGAATCTCATATTAGTTCTGTTGTGTTTCCTGATAAACCATGGCAGAGGTTAGCCATGGACATTTGTGGTCCGTTTAGTTTTGGGAATATTGTTGGAAAATTCGCTATTGTTTTAATGGATTATTACAGCAAGTGGCCTGAAGTGGCATTTGTGAAGGAGATCAAAGCTGCCAATATCATCAATTTTTGTGATGAATTGTTTCATAGGGAAGGTTTTCCTGAAACCATCACCACTGACAATGGTCCACAGTTTGTTGCAAATGAATTTCAAGCGTATTTACGTTCGTGTGGTGTGAGACACTCAACTACTGCTGTTTATTGCCCTAGAGAAAACGGCATGGTTGAGAGATTCAACCGAGTGTTGAAGGAGTGTTTACAGTTAGCTGCATTTGAGGGTACTGATTGCAAACTTGCCGTCAAAGATATGATTTGGAGCTACCGCAATACTCCACATTCTGCAACTTTGATATCACCTTTCCATCTTCTTAAAGGGCGTTCTGCTGGCAATAAAGTAACCCCTGCCTGGATGCTTAAGGCCCCTAGTCCTGTTCTTAAAAAGAGTCTGGGTGAGAGAATGCATGTGTATCAACAGAAATATGTGGATAGACACAACAGTAAAATTAAGAAGGTGGAGAGATCTTTTGTTATTGGTGATATTGTAAGATCATCCCGTTTTGGTTTGTCTAAGGATGGTTCTTCTAGATGGTCTCTTCCAAAAAGGGTGTTGGGAGTTGTGGGAAATTGTGTTCTGTTGGATGATGGTCGCAAGTGGAATATGGGTAACGTTGTTTTATGCAATGAATTAGAACGTAAGTTATGGTTAAACAGGAACTGTGATGTTTCCACATCTAAACCCTTTCCAGTAGGTTCTCCTACAACCAAATCCAATTCCAATGTGGTATCACCTAAAGTTCCTACTTCATCAACCGTATCAACTGAAACATCTTCTCCATGTTCAAGGAGATTATCTGGAAGGATTATTGTTAAGCCTGTTAAGCTCAATGATTATATGATGTAACATATTTATTCGTTGTAACTTATTTTTTTTTTATTATTATTTTTTTTATTTTCTAGAAGGGAAGATGTGTTACATTGTACTTGCTATGTCCCTTTAATGTTTTAGAATGTTAATACTCTAGTGATTCTTGTCAGAATGTTTTACTGACACTTTATGATTACTCTTGGATCCTGATGCATACCTGAGATTTCTCTCACGAATAAATCTACAAAAAGACTATCCGTTTTGAGTGACTTTGTACTTCTAAAACCTACCATCTGTCAACTCACCAATATGTGGAAACTGGACGTTTACTTTTCCGGGACGTTATGAAAAAATCTTCCATCCCTTTAGTGGTCGTGTGACAGCTGGAGAGTAGAACAAGCCCGGAACTTTCCCTGGATTTGTGGAAAATTGAACAATTGCATTAGAAACGAAATCACACTGAACTCAACCAATTATTTAGAAAATGTATTTATTCAAAAAACTAAACACAAGTTGGGGACTTATCCAAGAAACTAAATTCCTCAGCACTAGAAGTTGAGGTGTCACCTTCATGACCTGCTGCTCGGTCATCCTGCTCTAAACAAGCTCCCAGGAGGGGACACCAATGCAAGATTTCCAGCTATACTCATTGACTTCGTGAGGAATCAATGTGGTGGGCCGCGGTTCACCCCACCCTTGTTATAATAATGGGTGGGAGTTTACAAAACTATCAATCTTCTTGAGAAGACTTTTTAACTCTACGGAGAGAATAGCAGCAATGCCTCCCTAAGACCCACATAAAAGGTGCTGCATTGCCAGGAGTGGGCAGAGATTAACAGTGCTAAGGATGACTCCTGGCCATAATAGTCACTCCACCAAACTACACTGAGAGGGATCCTTTTGGGGGGGGTAGTCTGTTTCAGGAAGCCCAGTATATTTTAAGCCCTCAGCAAACAGAAACTTCGGCGACGGTAAAGAACACCAGAGATTCTTCATAAAGCATCTGCTACCGAGCTTGTGCCTATAGAAATCATGCCAGATGGACAGTGTGTGTCATCTCCATCACTATCCACAACGAATGCAGCCATACTGCAGCTGATCAAGACCAGTGCATGCTTTCATATCAGAGTGTGGCTTTCTATTAGTAAATTCCTTAAAGCTGTTAACGCGTAAGCAGAAGTGCTTAATCAGGGGGAATGCCTAGCACCTGGAAAGAGTCAAGAACTCTCTGAAAGTAGTTTTCTTTCCTGACTAATGGGATGACGATTAGTGGGAGTAAGTGCATTGCCCGTCCAGAGATGTGCAGCATGAAGGTCACCGGTGGGGCGTGGCTTGGAAGCCAATGCGGGCAGACGTGTGAGCGTTGCGCTCCGGCCCAGAAACCGGCACTTATCCTGATATTAAAGCCCCCTCGGACCCCCCACCGACGCAGCGGGCGTGGGACATGCGGGGCCCTGCTAGAACACATATCTGAGGCTGGACAGCGTGAAAACGGGCAGCAGCTGAGCCAGAGAGACCCGGAGTGAGCGTTCACAAAATGGCGGTGATGCGACACAAAGAGGAGCTGGGGATCGTGGAAGATGGCGATCGCGGCTGCTGACGGCGGGGCAGCTGTTTGGCGTCCTGAGGGGACTAGGGCCTGTGGGGGACCCCCGAGCAAGCGAACCCCGGAGCGGTGTCTTCGGGGAAGGTGGTTCGGAGGAGACGGCCTGAACTTGTGGTGAGCGGCAATGGCGGCCAGGGTCTTCTGCTAAGGGGAGGACTGGAAATTACCCCGAATCTAGTTGCGCCACTGTTGCATGGCAGGAGCATTCAGCGGAGGAGCCCAGGAGACGAGCGGAGAGGCACTGCCCGAACCCGCACTGGTGAGTGGACTGTAGCGCGCTCTGGGCCTGGAGGTCACGGAGGTGGGCTCGGGGCTTCGGAGGCGCTGCTGTCTGCGAGCCTGGGCAGGGAGAGGTACGCCGAGTAGCAGCAAGGAGCGGACATTATCTGAGACAGCGTCAGCGGTGATTCGTTCCGCGCCCCATCACCCTGCACAGCGCGGGATTGAGCGCTGGGGGGGGGGGGGGGGGGGGGGGGGGAATATGGACTGCTGACTCTGCGGGGCACAAGTCGCTGTGAAAGCGCCGATGGAGCACTGATTGGAGGCAGGCGCAAGTGCGAAGCGGGGGCGCATGAGGACTCGAGCTTCTGTTGGCTGGCTGGATTGGTGGCTACTTGACCCCCCCCCCCCCCCCCCCCCCCCCCCTCCGGAGAGCTGGGAGCATGCGGTGGCTGATTGCCAGTATTGCCCAGAGTGCTGGATTGAGAAGGCAGTGGCGAGACATTGGGGGCACTGCTGCCTGAGGACTAGGGCGCGGTGCGGGACACATATGACAAGCTGAGGGTGGACGTATGCCGGGCAGGTAGCCGCAGGGCAGGAACTTCAGCTCCTTCAACGGGTGCCCAATCGGGGACAAGAGGATTGGGGCACCGCCTACGCAGGGGGCCCCGAGGAGAGGAGCGGCGCAGATGAGACCCCCCCCTCTGCTCAGCTGCGATTACACGTGCTGAGAACTGGAGTAAACCCTCCCCGGGGGTAGCGCCTACTGGGTCCGTGGGAGGACGGACATGGCCTTACAGCCTGACCGTTTGGAGGCCGGCCGGGGCCTGAGTGCTGGTCAGCAGTTATTGCGCGTCTTGGCACTTGTGCTAGGCCGTGTTGGAGCATACCAAAGGTGCTTCCAGGAAGCTGCTAGGCATACATCTGTTGTGAATGGACGGGGCAAGTGGGGCCGCCTATGTATTAGGTGACTATCCCAGTGTTCAGGAAGGAACCTCATGGGCCTCTGTCTCTGGCAAATTGGTTGACTGGGTAGGGCTGTGACGCGGGGCCGGACATCTTGGTACAGTGCGCACTGAGGGCTAGACCGCGATTGGGCTGTGTTGAGGTGGCCCGCTGGGATTTCTAACGCATAAGTGGGACACAGGAGACCCGAGAAATGGGGGAAACTAAGGGGAAGAGAGATGGCACGCAACACTCCGACACTGAACATCATAGCCAGAGTGAACAGTCGGCACGGGAGGCACCTCGCGACCCGGGACTGCAGCAACAGGTTGCAACGGGCCTTGACCTCTTAAGGGCGGATCACTCTAAATTAGTGGACAGGGTGAAACAGGTGGAAGGGGCGATTAAGGAAGTGGAACCTGCTCATAAAACACTGCATGTAGCAATGACGCAAACTCTAAATAGACTGACAGCGCTGGAAAAGCACGTTGAAGATGCCGAAGGGAGAAATCGACGGAACAACATCCGCGTGGTGGGGCTGCCGGAAAAATCAGAAGGGCCGGATATGGTACGCTATCTTTAGGAATGGTTGAGGACAGTGGTGGCTCCGGAAGGGTTGACCTCCTTTTATACTCTGGAGCGAGCGCATCGAGTGCCGGGTAGGCCCCCACAGCAAGGGTGGCCCCGCGCCTACTGCACTTTCGTGACCGAGACCTGCTCCTCCAAAAGGCACGCACTGATGGCCCCTTCCATGTGGGGAATAGCAAGGTCTATCTGTCCCGGACTACACCTTGGGGACCCAGCGGCGCCGTTCCTCCTTTCTGGCAATCAAAAAAGAACTGAGGAAAAGGTATTCAGTACTCTTTGCTCTTTCCAGCTAAATTAAGAATTATGTTGGACGGCAGAACTTGCTTTCATGACACCCCGGAAGAAGCATGGGAGTGGCTGGAGGCCTACAGAGCTGGGAAAGACGGCCAGCATCAAGGGTCTCCGGGAGCCTCGGTGGGCCAGACTCAGCGTAAATCACAGCGGCTCCGGCGCCGAAAGCGAGATCTGCGGAGGCCATCGCTCTCACAAACTGAACTGGAACGGCGGGATGCTTTGGCAGTGGTGTCTGCTTTATCGGAGGACAAGGTGGCCCACTCTCAGAGAACTTCGGGTTCTGAAAAGGCCAATGACAGTTCATTGGCTGAAGCTTCGGATGGGGACAGTCTAAAGTTGCCGTTGGTAACACCTGCAACGGCAGACGGGATGCTGGACGAGTGAGGGCCGGCGCTTCAGATGGGCTGGGTGGAGCAGCCGCAGCTGAGGGGATCTGAAGAGGACATGGTAGCAGTGGGAGAGTTACAGTGTTTGGTGTTGGATTGGGTGGGGAGGGGGGGGGTCTCCCCTCTTTCTCGATTAAAGCCAGGGTGAATCAGTTTGCTTGTTTGGGGCCCAATGGCTCACTAATACGATGGCGGGGGAGGTAGAGTTTCTTTGGGTTTCGGGGGAGGAATTTATTTGTGGATTGCGCAGTTCCGGTTGGCACTGAGCACCCCTCATAGCCCTTACAGCATGCCGGCAGTAACTGCTGCTGGGCTTAGTTGTGTGATGACTGTTGCATTGGTTTGGATGGGGACTAGCAAGTTGGTTCTAGGTCCTGTTCTTGGGGGGGTGGGTTTGAGGGGTGGTTTGGGGATTAGTTGGGGTAGGGAGGTAACTAGTGTGTGTAAAGGAGGGCGGTTTACAATGAGGTCATTGATGTGCAGGGATGGGGGCGTTACCTGATATACAGCGCATCACCTGGAATGTGAGGGGACTTCACACAATGAGGAGACGTCACAAGATTCACGAGGGATACATATTGCACTGCTCCAGGAAACACACCGTACCAAGGCGGAGGCACAGGCTCTGCAGCGGCGGTGGAGGGGACAGGTGTTTAGTACTGCCTACTCTGCATTTGCACGTGGAGCAAAGATTTGGATCAGAGCAGGAAAACCTTTTCAGGTGACGAAACAGACAATTGATCCTGATGGTAGATTGGTAGCTGTAGAAGGGCGGTTGCATTGTAGGGACATAGCATTCTGTAGCGTATATGCATCAAATGTGGAACAGGCGCGCTTCCTTGAAGGTTTGCCCGGTAGGCTGGCTCAGTATCTTACAGATACGGTAAAGGTAGGTGGGGACTTTAACTCTGTCATGGATGTTGCATTGGACAGGTCGCATCCACCTCTGGCGGGTTCTCAGGTGGTCCGATTAGCTGGACGGAGGCCGGAAGGGCAGACTAGATGGGGTCTGATAGACATATGGCGTCAACGGCACCCACTTAACCGGGACTATTCTGATTACTCTGGGATGCATGATTTACATGTCCGGTTAGATGCAGTGTTGTGCTCTGCGCAGTTAGCTCCTTCGATAGTACATTCTGAATATCTCACCAGGACACTGTCGGATCAAAACCCCCTCATGGTTAAGATACATTGGGCGGTGACGAGTTCTGCTATCCCCACTTAGCGCCGGCGCCCTGAAACGCTGACTGACCCGGTATTCCAGAGGGAGGTGGGTGACGGCATAATGCATTATTTCAATGAGAATGCTGGTACGGCTTCCACTAGAGCAATGGAGTGGGGCGCGTTTAAGGTGGTAATTAGGGGAGTTTGCATTAGCAAGCACGTAGGAGTGAGGAAAGTTTTGTTGCAGGATGTAGAGAGCGCTGAGAGTAGATTGCACGCGGCTGAACTTGCGAGACCTGGCAATCCAGGGAAACAGGCAGAACTGGCCGAAGCCAAGAAAGCAGTAGCCGTGGAGGTAGAAAGATTGCATTGCTTTGATCACAAGGCCTACCTAGCGAAAGTACACACGGAGGGAGACAAGGCGGGGACCCTATTGGCCTGGTTGGCCAACCCCGTGATGAGGGGCTCATCGATTTTAGCATTAGAGGTTGGAGAGGGTAAGGAGGTATACACCCAACATGAGATACTGGCCCGGTTTTCACTGTATTATGAGGCGTTGTACAGTAGTTTACCGGTAGCAGATGATTCGGATATTGATGCCTTCTTGGAGGTGCTGCCTCTCCTGCAACTAGAGAGGAGCAAGCCAAACACCTAGGTGGAGACATAACGTTGGAAAAAATTAGGACTGCCATCAAGCATATGGCTTGTGGCAAAACGCCGGGAGTGGATGGGCTGCCAGTGGAGTTCTACTGGCAGTATGTGGATCTGCTAGCTCCGACGTTGCTAGAGGTATATCAGGTGGCGAAAGCCCTGGGTAGACTTCCAAGTTCTATGAGAGAGGCACTGGTGATCCCGCTGTTGAAACCGGGGAGGAACGGGAAGGATACTGCTTCTTATAGGCCGCTCTCAATGTTGACCACAGATTATAAAATATTGGGTAAGATTCTAGCAGGGTGCTTGTTACAGTATATGACTACCCTGATTCATTAAGACCAGGCTGGGTTCATTCCGATGAGGAACATGGCCTCTAATGTGCGGAGACTATTGAGATTAATGGAGGCTGCTCAGTCGGATGGGGCGCATCCTGTGGTACTGTCAGCGGACATAGAAAAAGCGTTCGATAGTTTGGAGTGGTTATATTTATATAAGACCTTAGGACGCTTTGGGGTAGGAGAGGACTTTGTGGCCTAGACGAGGGTGTTATATACCTCTGCGGTGGCTAGAGTAAAGGTAGGGACGTTGATTTCGACACAGTATACGGTGGCCCGGGAAACAGACAGGGATGCTCACTTTCCCCGTTATTGTTCGTCATAGCTATAGAACCATTGGCAGCCAGAGCCAGATTGGGAGCGTATTACAGAGGCCTGAGCTACAGGGGGAACCAGCAATATATATCATTGTACGCAGATGATATGTTGATCTTCCTGGAAGATGCAGGTGCTGCACTGGTGGGGCGGCGGAATTGCTGTCTCTGTTTGGAAATGTCTCGGGATTGAGGGTGAACTGGTCCAAGACCTGTCTGTTCCCTATGAAAGCTGGGGAAATACCATTGCAGGTGCCTAGGGAGGTGCGCTGGGAGCCGACTTGCCTGCCTTACTTGGGGAGTACATATTTACCATGAGACTGGTGACTTGTTGGAAGGTAACAAAGGGAGATGTGTGAGGGCATTGAAGGGAAGTATGACCTTTTGGGCAATTCTGCCACTCTCTGTGATGGGTCGGATAGCTTTATTGAAGATGATAGCTCTGCCCAGATTGTTATATTATTTTAGGACGCTCCCAGTTTGGATTCCGGGTTCGATTTTTAGAGCGTTAAAATCCCTGGTTGTAGGATTCTTATGGGGCTCTGGTAGGAGGAGAGTAGCGCAAGTAACACTGATGAGGCCAAAGGCGGAGGGCGGGTTGTCGGTTCCTGATTTTGAGTTATATTATCTGGCAGCTCAACTGCAAGTGTTGACGCAGGCAATAGCAAAGGAATTCAGGGGTCCTGAAGCCATTAGAGGTCGGGAGATACCACGGCACGTGCTGTCCTTTATTGTACTGCATCAAAAGCTAGACCTCAGAGATCTGACTCTGGAGGACAAGACGTTGCAGCAGTGCTGGAATCGGGCTCACCGCAGGGCTTGGGGTGCGGCACCCTTATGCGCCTGAAATCCCGCTTGGGATGGTTACGGCGCTACCTCATGGGGGGACTGGACGCCGTTATTGGAATGGAAGCAGTCAGGGATACAGGTAGTTGGGACCTGTATGAGAACGGAGAGCTAATACCCTATCGGGTGCTGCTGGAGAGGTATGACCTGCCTGGGTGAGGGTTCTTGCTCCATGCTGCGCTTCGGATACACTGGAGAGGAGGCCTTGTTGAACCCACAACGACGATGGCATGCCAATACATAGTGATGGCGGCCGGGACTTTTAAGGCAGTGACATGCCTATACTCTAGAATGCTCAATGAAGGGCTGGGACCGCTGGACACACTGAGGTTAAAATGGGAAGCAGGCATCGCGAAACCTATTCCGGAGGCGGCATGGGGTCAAATAGTGCGCAGGGCATGGAAGAGCACGAGGAATGCACGGTTCCAGCTAGTACATTTCTTTATATTACATAGGGAATACTTAACCCCGGGCAAGATCAAGAAATATTTTCAGGTAGAGAACGCAGCATGCCCCCGGTGTGCGAGTGAAGGGGTAGAGTTGGAGCATATGCTATGGAAATGCTCCAAGCTGACAGAATACTGGGAGGACGTCGGGGACGTATTGGGAGGGATCACAGACAGACAAATTAATTATGATTAGGGCTCTCGGTTTTATGGTATTTATTTTTCTCACATTTCCGTCTGTATTTATCCATATTTATTTTTTGGTCATTTTATCTGTATTTATCCACATTTATTTTTGACGCAAGTAAAAAAAATGCTAAAGCTAGTATTTTTCCACATTTATTTAAATTGACATGCACACTTGCACTAGGTTGTTGTTGCTGTTTTAGGTCAGTCTGCAAGACCTGGGGTAAACAGAATACGGAGGGTAATCCCGGCTGCTGCTTGCATTAGGTAACTCCTCCATTCCTCTTCTTTTCTGGCTATTTTTGGTTGGCTCTTCCGATACATCACTTCCGATGTATCGGAAGCAGCACCGACCAACTACTGTTTTGACACGCAGCAAGTATTTAACTCTTTCGTTCTAGGACTACTTACTTTGTTTTGGCCTAGGGATATTTTATCACTGCGACGCCAAGGGGGGCACCTAGTTTCATATTATTTTTAATCTATCATCATGGTGCCCGCTTCATGAACCGCCATACACATATGTTAAATGCTTTCATCATTATTACCAGCTTTTTTATTCTCGTTTTTTTTCCTTTAACATGTAAACTCTGGTGTTCCCTGTGTGCTCTTTTCGGCCTCCTGCCTTCTCTCACTGACCCCTTCTCCGCTGTGTTTATGGGGGATGCCTGAATTAACTCTGCCCGGCGTGGTGAACACTCACTGCTTTCTAAACATCGTCCCTGCCAGCAGCCTGGATCCTTCTGTTTGTGCACTGCACCCGGGAAGGCAGACCTCGCTTTTAGCTGTTCTACTGTTTCTCCATTTTCACCTTCAACAGAAGAGAACCGAGCAACGAACAAGCCTTCAAGAGAGTAGAACAAAAGTGAAATCGTGGAGGTAAACTATGCCCCACTGCTTTCGACAACACAAATCACACTTGGAAATACTGTCTTTCGTCCGCTTTACTGGCTCATGGAGCTACAAGTTTTTCCCCAGAATTCAGCCTAAAGCCTCTTTTATGCACATTAACCCCGACCCCGGGAGCCCTGCATTGTCTCCGTCCTTCCATGTATCTCGATGTCTCCTATTATAGTTTCATTTCATCAGACAAAAAGGTACAGAGTTCAATCGACGGTAAAACTCTGCAGCGTGGGGAGAATGTTCAGTCTTCATTTCTAATAGTCGTTTCACCTTTTAATGGAAACCCATCGGAATAAAAAATCATGTCAATGGAAGCTGCTAACTTGAAGCTCAGGACAGACTTTAAGCAAATACCAGAGAGCAGTCTCATTAGTTTTTTTACAAGCCAGCCTTTGAACTACTGATGGGGAACTCTATGAATAGCCTGCCAGTGCTCAGACACGGGACCTTACCTCCACCAAGGCAGAAATAGATCTAAAAAATAAACTGTACATATGCATACATTATATGCAACATTTTTATGTGTACATTTATTCAGGTGTACATCTGAGCATGCATACAATATTAAAATCTATCACTCGCTACTTTTGGACCTCTGACCCCTGCCCTGCTACATCAACCTCCTTCCCCCTCTCATTCAACAAGAAACAAAAGGTTGCTGGAACAGCAGCCGATGTCCTGGGGTGTTATCACACCTCTTATGGCTTGCCCTGCTCCAACAATTAGAATGCGTGAACTGCCGCTGTGAGGGGTGCTGGAGTGTCTCTGCAAACACAGCGCTGCCAGTTCCCCCCACCTCTGGAGCAGTTTTAGGGCAGCAGATTCCTGTTTCTTTTAGCCGCCTCTGTGCATCTCTCACTCGTATTTTACTGAGAAGCACAGAGGCAGGAGGAGCATTTGCTTTTTAAGTATATTCCCGTTTTTATATATAAATACAGGCAAAAAAACAAAACGTTTTCCGTCTGTATTTATATGTAAAAATCCGTTTAAACCGAAAACCGGGTGCCTTAATTATGATATTGCGACATGCATACTGCACTGGTTTCCACATACACCTAAAACTAAGATAACAAGCAAATTCATCGATATGGGCTGAATATTAGCTAAGAGAGAAATTACGAGGCACTGGAAGTCCAGGGAGGGTCCCAGTAGTGGGAGATGGAGAGCAGAGTTCCAGAAATGGGCGCAAAGTGAGAGTACCTTCAGATATCAACAGGCGCTTAAGTAGGTCAAACAACGAGAAGGCGTTGGAGGTAGCGAACGCATGGGAGGCGT
This sequence comes from Lissotriton vulgaris, assembly GCF_964263255.1. Lineage (NCBI taxonomy): Eukaryota > Metazoa > Chordata > Amphibia > Caudata > Salamandridae > Lissotriton > Lissotriton vulgaris. The sequence continues at coordinate 1,207,618,444 of NC_141697.1, forward strand.
TGGTTCAATCATTAGCTGATCTTTGCACAGAGAGAAGACGAGCAGAGGGGGTTGAGCAGGGGGAAGTCACCTCACAAGAATCATATGTATTGCTGTAGCGGGAGACATCTTCTAGCACTCGATCTAGCGGTTTGGGTATAGTAACATACACTGGTGGGGGGAGGAGGGCGGCTAGGGGAGTTACGTTAGGGTCTATTGTGGGGAGTATTGGGGCTTACAGTACAATGAAGGGCACTGAGGTTACTTTGGTAGGATTTAGGCGTTATTAGGCTCACATACTACAGTGTTGGGAGTGCCCGAATGATAGAATGGGCAGGTTTATGAGTAAGACTGATGTATGTTGGAACTGTTTGGCAATGTAATGTACCATTCATGGACAAAATTAATAACATTTGTTTTAAAAAAAAAAAACTGAAGGTGACCGGTTTGAATAACTGCATAGATTTACCATCCCCAGACCACTTACCAATAACCTCCATTACTCCAATAATCCCCATTTTTCTTTTCAGTAGTCAATGGCCTTGCAAAAGCACCCCTATAACCAATAACAATGCTATGCATACTGGTATTAACCACCAAGCCTCTTCTACACAAAACCTAACCCACTATTGGTCCTTTCCAACTTACAAATTCAAACAGAGCTGGATGCTGATCAGGGGAGAGAGGGATCTCAGAAATTGAAGAATCAGAAGACTGAATATTACTGACAAGTGATCCATCTGGAACCTCCTCATCCCTCCCTTCCTTTGTTATCCCAGTTCTTACTAAATTAAGATGTAACCAAGTAGTATGCCTAGGACCTAGTCCCTACACCAAAGAGGATACAAGCCAACTCAATGTGTAATGTTACATACCTAATGTTAATGATTCTATACAAATGACATGTTGGGATCAAATCCTCCAATGAAATAGTCAGAGCAACATTGCACGCTCCATCCTCATTCTGTAAGTACTGGGACGAGAAAGGGGAGTTAAGTAGGTAATAAATGGCAACGTGTGGTAACAAGTCAAACACAAACTATCACTGTAAAAGAAGATGCCAGATTTTGGGTTAGAATCTAAAGTAACCCCGTTCTCGCAGTCTCCAGCAGCTCATCTAGAACAAGTAAATGGGTTGATACTTTTTCGGTCAAGAGTGAACAAGTGCATGTTATTGGTCTACTCCACAGCTTTTTACATACTTTGTTGCAGCTTTAACTACATGCAGCTCTTCAGAGACTCCAAGTCGTAAGGCCAAATAAGGAAGCAGCGACATTAGAGTGACTTCGGACTCCACACCTGTAACAATGGAAAGACACAAAATCATCATATTGAGGGCAAATGAAGTCTGGGCTTCTTTACCCCTGCCTCGCACCTCCCTCCCCCTAGTCTATGCACCACATTCTATCACATAGCATTCATTGATCAGTAATTTGTTGACGTTCCTCTGCAGCACCCAGAGTCTAAACTTTGGAAATGCATTTTGCCTTTTCTAAAATAGCCAAAAGGTGAAACTTTCACTACTATGTAAACGCAGCTCGGGTACAGAACTACTTCACTATTATCAAGATCATTACTACGAATGTATCAATTGGTTCTGTAGAGCAGCCAAATGATGCGTCAAATTGCTTGTGATAAACAAGAGGAAGAAGAGAAGGATGAACCAGCTCAGCTGATTTAAGTTAAAATGTTTGACGGAAGAGGTGGGTGTTGAGGTCTTTGTGTAATTTCCTGAAGTCAGCCTCTTCTCAAAAGTGACGAGTTCCAAAGAATAGAGTCTTGAAAATGCAGGGAGCTTCTTCCAAATCATTTGCATCTAGTTGGTAGTAACAGAAAATGGGTCTGAAAATCTGAACAGTTTGCAAGCTTAAAAAGCACGATTTTGTCCACAAAATACAGACAGAGCAGAGCGCTCAAACCCTAGAAATAGCCAAAGATCACCCTAGTCTTCTGCCTTTTGAATCTTGCCTGGAAGATCATGTGGGAGTTTGCCTATTCAGGATTCTAACAGGTGCGCTGTGAGACCCAAGTTTATATAGGGACCACTGCCTTTTGGGCCTAATGTATATGTTTTTTTACATTGATCCTGGATTCCACTGTGAGTCACAAGAATAAATGAGCAACAACGGTCCTTGACAAAAGGAGGTACAATGTTAAGTAATTATAGGCCTCAATCTACGCTATAATCAAAAGGAAGTCCAGCCGGACCTCAGGTTTAATCGATGATGCAATGAGGAAATATCAAACATACATATATACAGTGGAACACAATCCTGTATCCAACAAGGCTAGACAAACACTATACAAAATACAAGGGGTAGGGAGTTTCTCAGGCAATTTACACAATTTGTGAGCAGCTAGAAGTGGATAGAATCAGTTTAGCTTGACTCATGTAGAAAAAACGCAATTATGGCACATAATAGTGAACTACTGTTTAGACTACATTAACTGTCAACAGCGTTTCAATCCTGTTAAAATCAAGGATCATCATCGGGACAACCATTGTATTGCCTGGATTTAAAAGCCTAGGCTGACGAACCGAGGAAGCCAATTGTGGATTAACCTCGAAGGCTGCAAAATTGTGTCCACGGTAATTAAACGTGGAGGTTCCGGGCTCCAACACCTAATGGCGCGGAAGGAGTCTACAGAGGAGACCGATGCGATAATTATGGGGGGTTCCGGGTCAGGTACCTATGAGTGTTGAATGGAACTACTACAGACGTCTGGAGGGCCGAATCGCACCGGTCAGTCACAAGAAGGCTTTAAAAGCAGATATGACACCCAAACATTACTAATTGACATTCAATCTAGCTGCTTTGGTCTTGGCCTTATTTTTTTCTGTAAAAGGCTGTTTTTTTTTAGAAAAGCCGGTATTGGCTACATTGCAAAACGTTTGCCTCAAATACACCAGGGCTCTTGCTAGTTCTAAAAGGTGGGCACTTCAGGTGAATCTTTATCATAATTGAAATTTGACGGCTACATTTAATTGGGACACAAAGGTTAGCTCTGAATCAAAAACAATGGCTGAGATTTTACTTCTGTGCACACACTGTGCTAAGATTTTATTTTGTGTGCACAGTGTGCAGTGTTGATGGCCATTCGAAAACTAGCCTGGATCGAGTGTTTCATTAGCAAATCTCTGGAAGACAGGAACTCTATCATTGAGCAACCAATGAATTGGTGTTGTTTGTGCACTCTGTGGCGCTGCATTCTGTTGTGAGCACTCTGTCCCAAGGATCCAGCAACATGCAAGTCTTGAAGTAGTGTATTACTGTCAGTAATTCACCTTCCCCTTTGTAAAGTGTTCTAATTTGAAGGGGTTGTGTTATCAAACAGATTGACCAAATTTTAAGGCTCAGCGAGTTCAAAGATGCAGAAGTGGTTTGCGGCAGTTAAATAACAAACGTCAAGATAATGTTTGTTTGCTGATGTGTGTTAATCAGCTCATATTGGTCTTAGGGATGGTTAGGCCTCCAGTAGAACTGGCCCATCCCAACATTTGTGCAAACATTGATTGTGATGGGGGGCGTGGCTTGGGCGCCGATGGCGATGGTCGCCTGAGAGCTCGGCTCCGGGACTAAGCCCGAGATTATCCTGAAATTCGGAGGCTGCGGGGCACCCCAGACCCCGCATTCTGCTGAGCGTGCCGACGGCAACCTGCCGGGGGCCCTGGTGGAGCTTGGACGAGGGTTGCTCCGAAGTAATACCGAAGTTTGCGGAGTTGCGGAGTGCGACCCAACATGGCGCCCGGACTCCTTTGTCCCCCTGATCGAAACTACTGAGTTGAAGAGGTGTCGCGGGTGTCGACTGGCGCCCGGCTTCGCCATCCTCGGTTGTTCTGGACATTGGACATTTACAGGATTGGACCTTTTGCAACGGATTTGCACTCGGTTGGACGGCCGGACGGGTGCCCGCGCACTGGAGGGCACCAGGAGCGGACGCCCTGTGATCCAAGCGGTGGCCCGCCTCGCGACTCCGCAACTAGCTACGTCTTCCTGGCCAGTCCAACTACATGGGAGGCGCGACACTCTGGCGCCACAGATCATCCGAGGGAGTTGGTGGCCCTCACCCCGGGGCTATAGTGGGTGAACGGGTCTGCCCGACTCGGCGACGGCTGTCTCCGCCCCCTCATCGGTGCCCTCGGACGTCGTGGCGGTGGCGTGAGCCGAAGCGGCGGAGTCTCCACAGGCCCTGGAGAAGGAGATCCCCCATACCCGAATTGAGGACAAGCACCCGGGAAGGTCGTGATCGACACCTGTACACGGAGACACCTACTCCGGGACCCTCACGGAGTGCCCCTGGCAGCATGGGGAAACCTAGAGGAGCCAAGGGATCCAACCAGACCACCTCGGATTCTGAAGCCCAGGACAAAGAGGAGCATGGGGACCCAAAAAGTTCTGGTAGCGCGCCACTGCAGCAACAGTTCGACCGTGTCCTAGAGGCGATAGAGGCTACGAGATCGGCCCTCCAACAGGACATTGCTCAGGTGGCGACGAGCCTGGGCCTCCTCAGGGCGGACCATGGCAAACTCTCAGACCGGGTCAAGGAGGTGGAGGGCACGGTGAAAACTTTGGAGCCGGCGCAGCGAACCTTGGCTGCGACGATAAAGACGCCTTATCCCGAATCGAGACCCTCGAACGGAGGGCGGAGGATGCGGAAGGCCGCAACAGGAGGAACAACATCCGAGTGGTGGGCCTGCCGGAAAAGATCGAGGATGGCGACATGGTGCGATACTTGGAGACCTGGCTCCGAGACACGGTGGTCCCGGAGGGTCTGTCCTCCTTCTACACTCTAGAACGGGCCCACAGAGTCCCAGCACGGCCCCCACAGCAGGGACGTACCCCGAGGCCGGTGGTGGCGCGGTTGCTGCATTTTCGGGACAGGGATTTAATCCTCAATGCCGCCAGGCACAATGGCCCGTTCCAAGTTGCGAACAGTCAGGTGAACATCTTCCCTGATTACACCTACGAGACGCAGCGCAAGCGGTTCTCCTTTCTAGCGGTTAAGCGCGAACTCAGGAGCGAGGGCATTCAGTATTCACTCCTATATCCTGCAAGGCTCCGCATCATTGTCGACGACAAAACCCAGTTCTTCGACACCCCGGAGGAGGTCTGTGACTGGCTCGAACTGTACCGGACAGGGAAAGATGGTTTTGGCTCCTCGTCCCAACAGGCGGATGAGCCGGAACAAAGGAGGCGATCCAAGAGGGTCAGGAATCGCCGCGGCCGCACGGGAGGGCCCTCGACTGCGGAGACATCATCGGAACGGAGGGGAGTGTTGGAAGTATTGTCGGAACTGTCGGGAGCAAGAGACGAAGCCATCGAGGAGGAAGAAAACCCGGGTGCTCAGGGGGCACCGTCGGACTCTGAGGATTCAGTGGCAGATAGTACCCATACACCGGTGATCACACCGAAATCGGTGGAGGACCTTCTAGATGGACAAGGGTAACGGGGTATACTGCCTTGTTTTGGGTGGGGGCCCGGCAGGGGGGAGGCGGTTGCCGTCCTTTATTGCTGACAACGAGGGAGAGAGGGTTGGGGGGCCTCTGCTTTTGCCCCGGAAGGTTTTGACACTGTTTGGGGCTTGTTATAGTCCTGGTGGCCTGGGCGACGAGGGCCCACTGCCTCCGCCCAGCCCGCACCTGGCCCATAAGGCCTTCCTACGGTGGCGACCGTAGGATTAGTGGGGGTTCTGGGGTTGATGTACGACGAGGTTTGGATGGGATCTAGATGGTGCAGTTTGGGTCCTGTTCTGGGGTGGGTGGGGGGGGGCTTTGTTGGTTCTTGGGTGGTTTGGTTTTGGTTGGGGAAAATGGCCGCCATCAGCGCTGGGAGGATTGATGCTTTTTCTTTGTGGGGACCCGGATGGGGGGACTGTGCAAGAACAATCTGGGACAATGGCTGATGTTGCTAACTTGAAATGTGTTACTTGGAACGTGACGGGGCTTCACACTATGTCCAGGCGCCACAAGGTCCATGCTTATTTAGTGCGTAGGGGAGTGCAAATGGCGCTGCTGCAGGAAACGCATCTGAACAAGGCGGAAGGGGCGGCGCTTCAGCGTAGATGGCGGGGGCAGGTCTTTTCCACGTCGTACTCTGCTTATGCCAGGGGGGCGCTAATATGGATCAGGGCAGGGGTCCCCTTCCAGGTCACGAGGACAGTGTTGGATCCAGAGGGGCGTTTCGTGGCCATCTCAGGCACTCTAGGAGGGAGGGACCTGAACGTTTGCTGTGTGTACGCTCCTAATGTAGACCAGACTGCCTTCCTTTCCAGGTTATCGGGCTCGTTGGCCCACTTTTTCGCCGGGCCCCTCCTTTTGGGGGGAGACTTTAACTCCGTAGTGGATGTGGACATAGACCGCTCGCATCCCCCGCTCCCCGATTCCCCGGTCCGTCGCACGGCTAAGGGTCGTCAGGATTGGCAGACCCGCTGGGGTTTGACGGACATTTGGAGGGCGCATCACCCCGCATCTAGGGATTATTCATATTTCTCGAGCCTCCATGAGTTGCATGTCAGGCTAGATGGCTTTCTTGGTTCGCCCGAACTGGTTTCGGCAGCGGTCCGATCAGAGTACTTATCGAGGACCATCTCGGACCATAACCCCCTCCTACTGGACATTCGCTGGTTTCCTGGGACGCCGGCGGTACCCACCTGGAAGATGCGACCCGAGATCCTCGAGGACAGTGTCTTCAAGGCGGACCTGGGGGAGAGAATATCGGATTATTTTGCGTCCAACAGCGACTCCGCGAGTACTAGGGCGTTCGAATGGGACGCTTTTAAGGTAGTGGTGAGGGGCTACTGTATCTCTAAGAAGGTGGGCATGAGGCGCGTCATCCTGGCTGATTTAGACACAGCGGACCGGGCACTCCGCGAGCTTGAAGTTAGCCGCCCCGGACACCCGGAATTGCAAGCACAAACGGTGGAGGCGAGGGAGAGGGTAGCGGTGGAGGTCGAACGGCTCCGCTGTTTTGATTATAAGGCCTATACGGTCCGGTCTATCGCGGAGGGAGACAGGTCGAGTGCGTTGCTGGCGTGGTTGGCCAACCCTACGCGCCAGTCCCAGACGACGACAAATATGCGTGGGGCAGACGGGACCGAGGTATGCACCCAACCGGAGATTCTTAGTTGCTTCCGGCATTATTATGAATGTTTATACCGCAGTCGCTCCGCACGTGACCCAGACCGGCTTGATAATTATCTTCGCCCACTGGAGCTCCGCACAGTAGGGCAGGAAGTGGCGAAAACTCTGGGTTCCGATATCGACTTGGGGGAGATCCGCGGGGCCATCAAACGGATGGCGAGGAACAAGACCCCGGGCCTAGATGGCCTACCAGTGGAGTTCTATGCAGCTTACGCTGACCTCTTAGCCCCTCGGTTACTGGTGGTCTACAGGGAGGCGAAGAGGTTGGGGCGACTCCCGAGCTCGATGTGTGAAGCGTTGGTGGTTCCTCTCCTCAAACCGGGCCGAGACTCATCCGACCCGGGGTCCTACCGTCCCCTATCAATGTTGACGGTGGACTACAAAATATTGAGCAGCATCTTGGCCTCGAGGCTGCTGGGACATATGAGTTCCCTAGTGCATGAGGACCAGGCCGGCTTCATCCCACGGCGGAACACGACTATGAATATTCGAAGGTTGTTCCGCTTGCTTGGGGAACCATTTGTGGATGCCCCGTCCCCGGTAGTTTTGTCGGTGGACCTGGAGAAGGCTTTTGATAGCCTAGAGTGGGACTACCTCTGCACGGTGTTACGGAGATTCGGCCTCGGGGAGGGATTTGTCAGATGGACCGCGGTTCTTTATGCTTCTGCTTCGGCCAGGGTCCGATCGGGCCCATTGATTTCATCGCGGTATCCGGTGGAACGAGGCACGCGGCAGGGGTGCTCCTTGTCCCCGCTTCTTTTTGCGCTAGCGGTGGAGCCACTGGCGATGCACCTTCGCTCGGGAGCCCACTATACGGGCTTATGGACGGCTGCGGGCCCGCATTATGTCTCGCTATATGCGGACGACCTGTTGCTCTTCCTGGAGGACCCGGTCGACGCTTTGCGGGGAGCGGAATTGGCGCTCACGGAGTTCGGAGCGGTCTCAGGCCTCCGAGTGAATTGGTCTAAGACCTGTCTTTTTCCGGTACGCAGGGGTACCCCCCCCCTGCGCTAAGTAGGGAGATCAGATGGGAGCCCGACTGCTTTAAGTACCTTGGGGTATTCGTTTACCACGACCAACCCGACCTCCTAGATGGGAACATTGCCCGCTGCATTCGAGCACTCCGAGGTTGCATGGACTTTTGGGCCACGCTGCCGCTCTCAGTGGCGGGACGTATCGCCCTGCTCAAAATGGTGGCGCTTCCCCGGTTATTGTATTACTTCCGAACTTTGCCGATCTGGGTCCCACCGGCCACGTTTCGTCGCTTGCGCTCTATGGTGGTCGGGTTCCTCTGGGGAACGGGCCAGCGGCGGGTGGCCCTCAATACCTTGATGAGGCCGAAGGACGAGGGGGGGCTCGCTGTGCCGGACTTCGAGAAGTACTATCTGGCGGCGCAGCTCCAGACCTTCGCCCAGGAGATCGCCAGGGAATTCAGGGGCCCGGAAGACGGTAGAGGGACGGGTATGGCCAGGCATGTTCTCTCCTTTATAGCGCTGCGACAACGCTTGGTCCTGCGGGACTTGTCGATGGAGGAGCGGACTATCCGACTGTGTTGGAATCGGGCTCACGCCAAAGGCCAACTAAGAACACCATATGCGCCTGAAATACCGTTGGGGATGCTGACGGCCCTCCCCCACGGAGGGGATTGGTCACGATTGGCGGCCTGGGAGGATTCCGGTTTACAGCTCGTCGGTGATCTGTACGAGGACGGAGCGCTCCTGTCCTTTCAGGATCTCATTGACCGCTTCGGGATCTCCCGGGGCGACTTTCTGCTGCACTCGGCCATTGTACGAGCGATCCAGGAACACTGGCAGAACGGGCTGGAGGAACCCCACTTGTCTCAGGTGTGCCAGTACGTAATGATGTCGGCGGGCACGGTGAAGGCGGTCACTTGCCTCTACGGCAGGTTGATTGGCTCCTCTCACCACATTGAGGACCCGCTGGGAGGAGGACATTGGTAGGGAGATCCCGGAGACGACCTGGGCCCAGTTGGTGAGACGGGCCTGGAAGGGCACACGTAGCGCCCGTTTCCAACTGGTCCACTATTATGTTCTCCATAGAGCGTACCTGACCCCGGTGAAGATCAGGCGTTATTTTGCCACGGCTTCAGCGGAATGCCCTAGATGCCCGGCTCAGGAGGCGGACCTCCTACACATGTTATGGGCCTGTCCAGGACTGACGTCCTACTGGCAGGAGGTAGCGACGACTCTGGAGGAGGTGACGGGGAGGCGCTTATCATTCGATGCGGCGGTGGGGCTCTTACACTGGTTCCCCCATACCCCCCGGAATAAAATTTCCAGTAAATTTATCGACCTGGGGCTCCTCCTTGCTAAGCGAGAGGTGACCAGGAACTGGAAGGCACAAGCTGGTCCGGCAGGCAGCAGATGGCACAGTGAGCTTTTGAAATGGGCGGCGGGAGAGAGCGCGCTGAGATATCAGCTGGCTTGGAGGCAGGGTAATGAGAAGGCGCAGGAGGCCGCGTTGGAGTGGGAAATGCTGGTGCAGGCCCTCAGGGATTATTGTGCCCCCAGCGACTCCGAAAGTGAAGAAGCGACTCGCCCCGAGTCCCGATGAACGTCAGCACTGACAGTCCTATTACCTTCCCCCGTGGGTCAAATAGTAGATCCTATGTTGATAAGCTCCCTGGCGCTGGTGGTGGGGGGGGGGGGGGTTTCACAGTTAGTAGGTATTTTGAGGGGGGGTTTATTTTGGGGGTTTTGGGTTTGTTTGGAAAAGCAGATGACGGACAGTGACGGACAGTGTATTATCCGGACCAGCTCCAGCATCCTACTGACCCCTGTTGCATTTCGCCGCCCGACCCCAGGGTTGTGGGCCGGTTGGCTGTGTACAGACTTTACGGAGGGGGGCCAGAGGGCTTTATTCTGTATATGTTGCTTATAATACAATGCTGGTCGCTACTGTACTGATTTACTGATTCCTGCAATAAAAATATATATATAAAAAAAAAAAAAAAACATTGATTGTGATGTTGAAAAACTAGACATAAAACAGTACACAGATACACAAATGCAGATTTTATTGGAGCCATCTGATGGTGAAAATATGGGGAGCTGTACCTGCAATGGACAATCCAGGGGGTTTGCTGACAGCCATAAGAACACCTGAAACACAGAAAGAAGAGTCAAGCGTTATTTCCATTTTTTCAATCAGTAACTACTGGTGTAAATCTGCATGAATGTTTGTGAGCAAAGTTGTAGAGGACGAAGGGACTTATTTAGAGTTGTTCGGACAAAGTATGTCAAAACTAGGCCGATATCTCATCCACCGTATTAGAGTGCCCCTAAATAGTGCTGTAACTGGGAAGAAAAAGGCGTGGTCTCTAGAGGGAGCGTGGCCAAAGAAGCATAACTAGTAATCCTTTCCAAGAGGCATGGGCTAAGCAATCAGGGGAGTGGCTTAAATGCGACCTAAAATTCTGTGTTTCTCACAGTGGGGTAAATGAACAGTATTTGAGTGCCTCTGAGTTTTCTGTTATTGCATCCAGGCATACAGAACAAAAATATACACTAAAACCTCAAACTTATTGGCTTTCCTAATGCTTGCTAGCAGTATCAAACAAATGAGTAACAGCAAAGTTTTTGTTGTGATTATTTAGAATTTTAACATATTTCAAACATGAAAATAGGAAACTGTAAAATTAACATTACCGAGGTCTTTGGAAGGGGTAGTGGTATTCATAAGGTCTCCATCACTATCGTTCTCCCATTTATATCACTTTCGGCTGCAACCTCTCACTCTATCAGACACGTATTGCCTTTTTCTCCCAGCATCATTCTGAAATGTACATATCTCACACACACATCTCTTTCCTCTGCAGCACCACCGTTACGCTCTCTCCTAAACATAGTGCCTCATCTTCTCCACTTCACCACCCCCCACACACAACCCATCCATCAGTTAGCATTGGATTTTATTTTCCTTTGGTGCTCATCATATTTAGGCAGATGTGTACCTCTATTACATGTTCCCATAGAAATATAATTACAATTGGCACATATATGACCACAGCTCTGTACACCATTGAATAGGTCCAAGGATGGGGCGTGCATGAAGTCAGAACATCTTTATTACCCTTAGATATGAACAGTGTGCCCATCGAACACCCACATACAACATGAACTCACCCAGAAACCTTAAGGCACAATATGCACTATATAAGATTAATATGTTAAGATAAATATTTTTACAGAAGTAAACAGGGGAGTGAGAAAGCAACAGGGGAATGAGAGTTGACGAAAACTAGGAAATGGAACCAGGGGCTGCATCGCTGACATTATTACCTAAAGAAGATTTTAAGGTCATTAGTGTGACAATGATCAGTGTTTTTGTCGGTAAAATATAATGCCCAAAAGGAATCCATTATAAGGTTGATGTTTAATTACTGCCGGGTCAGAAGCTCAGTTCGACCCACCCCACTTAAAGCCATGCAAGTGACTATCATGCCCTTGTAATATGGCAACAAAAGGGGTTAGGTCCTTTATGTGGTGAGGGCTAGACCTAATATCAATAGTGAACAACACAAAGTACCCAAACCAAAGTGACTCAATACGTTTTTTTGATACAGGGTAAGAAACCAATTTATTGTCGCTTCCCTAGACACCATTATTTTGTATCAATCATTTTGTATTTTTTATATTTTCAAAGAATTGCTGACAGAAAAAGACATTGATTGCAAATATTTACAAGGCTAAACAAACATCAACAAACATTAAAAGCAAAGACTATTTACACATTTAGAAACCATTATGTCACACATTAGAAAGTATTCTCACATCATGCCTGTAAACGTATACAACAGCCATACCTTTCTTATATACAACACTGTTTGCTAGTAGCTCCACCAGGCCATCCTTCGTCAGCTTCCTCAGGTCGGTGATGCCAGGTTCCTTCAGGATACTGCCACCCACCACTGGGGAAACCAGCCTTTTATCTGTTTTTTTATGTGGCTGGGGATTGGTTCCACTCCTGCAGAGCAACAAAAGCATTTTTAGAAAAATGTATTGTATAGAAAAAATATATGCTGTTCTACTACAAAGAAAATAACGATTTTTGCTTAAAAAACAACTAAAGTTGATGATTTAAGAGCTTTTATTGTTGTGTGTCAATACTTGTTGAGTGAATAAGAAGATACTTTGCACACAAAAAAAGGAGTTTTAAATTATCATTGTTTCAAAACACTGTCAGTTCATTATAACTGAAAAGAAAATATTAATGTTTCTGTGTTGCTTCTTAAAATTGATTTAGAGAGTAGGTTGGACAAGTGGATTTACTTAGAGGACACGTTTATATCAGTAGAATTTTGTCCATTGAACAAATAGATGTTTTTTTTAAAAATCCCCCAATCCAAAATCTATACTACTATTATAAAGGAAGAACTTTGTACCTTTGAGGCGGGTAAACTCAGGAACCACAGCGCCAATCCACACACCCGATACATCGTTGTAATCGTCAGGGTGTGCAGATGGACATAGGCTATATAAACGTAATAAATATGTTATTTAAAAAATGTACCCAAAAAAAAAAGTAGTCCCTTGGAAGAAGTGCCGGCCGTGACGTGCGTGCCCGACGTGAGGAGCGCGGGGAGGCGCGGCGTCCAGGAGCGCGAGGAGGACCGGCGGACATTGCGCGGGAGAGGAGCGGCGGTCAGGCGGTGAGGAGCGGCGGACAGGCGGGGAGGAGCGGTGAGCAGCGGATGAGGTAGGTTATTTATTTATTTATTTAGGAGCGGTGAGAGGCGGAAAAATGAAGCAAAAATGAAAATCGTGAGCAAGAGGAAGCAAACGGAGCATTACAAAAGTGAGCCAAACGGTGCATTACAAGAGGAAAAAGTTACGTGTGCAGGTTACAAAAGCGTACATCGTGAGCAAGAAGAAGCAAACGGAGCATTACAAAGGTGAGCCAAACGGTGCATTACAGGAGGAAAAAGTTACGTGTGCAGGTTATAAAAGCATACAAAGTAAACATAGAGGTATAATACTGCAATATATGGAGGAAGGCTCCGGGGGACCCACGGACAACGTCGGGGCGGGCGGGGGCCCTGAAGCCTAATTGCTCCCGGACAACGTCGGGACGGGCTGCTAGTATAAAAATTCAGTAACTCAGGTTTGGGAGTATTTTTTTAATATCCTATATTTATAATTTTATGAAAATTGGATAAGTCAGTTCAAAAGACATGATCACTTTCCTCTTTTTCGTGATGTCATGAATGCAAAGAACAAACTCGAAAGTGGCCTTTCCAAAGCATGTAAATGACAAGGCCAGGAAGGAGACACCAATCCGAGAGGACCCTCTCCTCGCCCACCCCACATGAAGTAAGGAAAACAACTGCCACCATATCGGTCAACGTCTTAATACATTTGGTGTTCCTTGCTGTGTACTTAGATAATATAAAAATGCATTGGGAATATCATGCATGGGTTTCGTTTTCAAGGGCAGGCACCTACTGCCGAATATTACATTTTAGAGAGATGGCCAGAGTATAACCTGAACTCTGTCAAGTCAGTCTATCTTTGTTTTTGGACTGCTTGTCCAATCAACATGCAGTTGTAGGTACTGAAAAGCCTGGATTGGATGTTTTGTTAAAATAACAACCAAGTTGGGCTGGATAGATAGCGCGGTCTGCACAACCGTGGTTAAAAACCCACCTTAGTAGGAGGATGCCCCAATAGCTCTGTTGAGGAGTGCAGAAACAGAACAATGAAGGGGTAGGTGACCTGGCCATCCAAACAAAGGACAAGGCAGCTGAAAGTACCAGTGAATAGGTTACAGCTGCGGACTAAAGCCGGTCTTTAATAGACGAGCGACTCATGCCACCGTTGCTGCGCTGATTGCAGTCAGGTGTGTGATTTCTGAATGTAATCCAAACTATACCTTGCATTACCTATAGGACAGGGGCTTCTTGAAGAGAAGATTTCTGAAGGAGGAGCTCCACAGTCTGCTGGTAGCAATAACATGGTTAAATTATGTAAATAGCCAGACCTGGTGCCCATCCTATCAGAGTCAAAGGGCGTGAATAGTATGAACAAACCCACAACTTCTACTCAAGGGTGGGCCAAAGAAATGAAGTTATAATGAAATTTGCAGCATCCCCGACAACTCCAATTATAACATGCCATATGCAGTACTTCAATAGCAGCTTACTACATTTTCAGTCATTGTTGTCTCGAAACAGCTGCATGCCTGCGGACCTTTCAAACATTCTGGATAAAAGGCTTACAACTATCATTTGATCTAAAATGGAGTAATCAAGATTTCTTTGTATTCGCAACACAGCCCCCGTCCAACCCTCAAAAACCCTATTGGGGAATGTATGTTTTCTGTCAAGCAACTCAAGCTTCCAGAGATATAGGAAACATGAATAAGCAAATAATATAAGCCCACAGGCAATTAAGTACACAGCAAGTGTTCTATGTCCTCGGTTGTACTTACCTGGCCATTCTCTTTGTTGCTGTATTAACAGAAGTTGATTGCAGTTTACCACATCGGTCAAACGGAGGGCGGAGACATCGCACCACAATCACCCATGTTCTAACAGCCGCTGGCAAATACTTAGTGAAACAATTCATCCTAAGGGAAGAAATCCTCCAGTAAAAAAAGATGGAAGTAACTGCTATTAAAAGGCAATGAAGCACTTCCTTAATAGTAATGGTTTTAGTGCATCGTGAACCACAAACTTAGCATTTCTCAGGTATTTAAATAATAGGTGGCTTAATTGTGGCAATTGATGGAACTTGCTGTACTGACCTTGTGATGCAAGGCTGAGACAGAACAGGTGAGGTTTGAGCCTTTGTCTGGGCAGGCACTGATCCCTTAGGTTCAATTACCTTCAGATGACGGTCTCAATAGTGCATAAATTCAGCTTAAAAAAACGTTTGAAGTCTTGATTTTTCAAACACTGATGCTGCAATACAACTCTCCATTATGACCGATAAAATCCAGCTGCTAGTACTCTACAGCATTATGTCTGCACTGCTCTTAAATCACTATCATCCCAGCATACTCCCCCCCCAACCCCCAGTGTCCTGAAAACGTACACTTCTCTGGGCATCTTCAAAACACCCGACTGTTTCCAGGGTGTAATCTGATCGGATACGAGTTTAGTGCTTAGGGCATCAAAATCTAGGGAATTATAGCCATTAGGCTCTTCTAGTGATGTGTAAAATATCTTTCTAAGATTCCTTGCTTTTATATAATAAGGCATATCTGACCTTCATCTAGCCCTCACCAATCCCCAACAGTGGATGAAGCTAACCTCATGTGACAGTTAAGACACAAGAATTTCACTTTATAATTATTTACTGGGGAAAAAAAGCTAAGGCACTTGCACCTCTAGTTTACAGTATCCGTGTTACTGCTTTGCCCTTTGGCATTACAGCAGAAAGGAACTCTGAAGGAAGTATTAAGGCAGGAGCTGTTGAGCACATGTTCTACTGCAAACACATGTTGTGTCACCTTTCTCGGTAGTGTTTTAGGGCCAGATGTATCAAAGGGTTTTGTCCAATCTGTGTCTATGGGAAAATGTGTTGATACATAAGGCCCTTAGACTCATTGTATATGCGAAGTCTTTGGGGAGAACAACATCACCAGTTATTTTCAAGTCCTTACTTTAAAAGCATCTATGAAGGAAATCTTTGGAAACAGAGTCTAAATTACTGTTGATGTAAAGTACATCTTAGCATAGTAATGCACTCTTTTAACCCCGGTTTTTAGGTCGAACGCCTGCGTTGCAGCGCATGCGCTGTCGCAGGCGAGAGTTCTTGTTAGCAAGAAGGGGCATGAAACCACACCCCTTCTTTCATTGGCCGGCCTCGCCAAACGGAGGCCTGCCACTGGACAAAGCCTGTGTTCGGATGATTTGTCCGGCTGTGATCCCGCCTTTTCGAGGACTGGGTGACGTGACTTACTGTGTCGCAAGTGTATTTTCTAAAATATCACCATGGCAACCATGAGTCCGGTCACCAGTCCGGGAGGGGCGGGATTCATTATCGCGTTTCCGGCTATTTTTATTTTTTTTTGCATTTTGTCAGTCATTCCTGCGCGTTCCTCGGCGATGGAGGAGGTAGGGGAGAGGCGGTGCTGGTTTATGTCTGCTTTAAATACCCAGGCCTAGCTTATCGATCCATTGTTCGCATTCCCTTTTTTAATCTGTGATACACAGTTGATCTATTTTTCGCTAGTTCTTCTGAAATCCACTTGGATATGAAGTTGCTTATAGAACATGTAAAGTCCACATGCCAGCTTAACCCTAATCGCTGCTTTCAGTTGCCATAATTTTAAGCGTTGAAGCATATTATCTCCATCAGAATATCTTTATTAAGGGCCAAGATCATGCACTATGATGTGACTTCAAACTTCTATCATTCTTAGTAATGCAGAAAAACATCAAGGGTGTCAATCTAGTGTAATTCGAGTCATCTTAGCTTTTACACACTGGCCAACAGCATTAATTCTCTTTCACCATACTTTCAATCACATCTTTCCATTACTGATAGATTTCACCTATTGCCTAATTACTGACCTCTCTGTTAAATAATTGTCGCAAACTAGACTGATATTTGGAACCCTGGTCCCGAGAGCAGAGGACGGCCCGGGACCAGGGTTCGATTCCCGGCGCGGCAGGTTTCTGGACCAGGGTCAGCGGACTCGATAATTCTCTCGCCTCGGTGCCCACTCTGATCAGCGATCACACTCGGCAACTCTGGGCATTAGCTTGCCTCATCTTCACTAACGGCCCCACCAGACCGCCGGGGATGCCTGGTCTCACCTTGGAGATACCCATTAAGGGACCATCTCTCAGGGAAGCCAGGAAGGGTTTCGCAGCGGTCGAAGCGCCTAGGGACCCTACGGGTAAGTAGTGCGCTATATAAATGCCTATACATACAATCCTGCACTCTTTACAGGTTTTAATCAACATACCATGATCCTTTAACTTTGTTTTTCCGAATGTAAGAGTTTGGCCGCTTATTTATTATTTTGCACGGATTGTCAGATAGTTACTCTCTAGACATACTAGGCTACAGCAGTTTGGGATCTCTGTAGCCCCACTACAACGAGTAGGAGGTAATCTGCCTAAATAAAGCATGCATTCTGACCCTTTGCATATTAAGAAAGCCTTTTAGGAAGAAGTTGAATAAATATGGTGGTAAGACTAAACCTTGCCTTACTCTGGAGTGGCAATTTAATTTATCTATATTCTGACTGGTTGATATTGGTTTAATATTTGCCCAAGTGCTGGTATGCAATTGCACCAGAAGGTATACTACATTTTTTTGGGGAGACCATATTGGACAAATTCATCCGTAATCTGGGTCTAATTGCATGATCAAACCCCTAGGCAAAATCCATAAAGATAGTGCAGGGTGCTGTCCCTTGACTAAAAGCTCAGCTGGCTATTAGTGCTAAGAACATTACATTATGCTTGAGAGTGCTAAGCACTGTGAAATGTCCTTTCTTAAATCCGATTTGAAAAGGAGAAACTATACTATTGTTGGTTGACCGTTCAGTTAACTCATTCAGCAGCATAAACACAAGCATTTTGCCTGTTGATGTAACAGACAACAGCAGATAATTGTTAGGGTCCATTTTTTGTTCGAGCATCACCGCGCATGCAAGACCTGCAGTAATCACTCTACGGAGTGTATTCTGACATTCTTCTAGCAATTGGTTAATTTGTGCGTCGTTTTTTGTCTACTTGGTCCTTATTCGTTAGCGCTCAGATCCATAATTTTCATTTTTCGCGAGGAGCACTGGCCAATTACAGTTCCCTTACTCTAGTAAGTGCTTAATTTGGGGACTACTTGTTCATTTAATTTAATGCTAGCAGTCCTGCCAAGCGTCCCGCAACAGGTGTGACACTCATGCATTTCAGTGCGGTGATCCGCATCACCGCACTGAAATACATTGTAACGCGTTTTGCCACCACTGTGCCATGCGCGCCACCAGAGGCTCCTGTGCCCGGGCTCTCTGCTGCTAGACTCGTGCTGCTTGATACTGAGCCTGAGTTCCTAAATAGTTAAACGATTTGCTCTCAGCCGTGGAGTGGCTGAGAGCGCTACAATGTTTCTGCACTGCCCAGGCTTCCTGCTGTGTTCAATGAATGCGGCGCCGGCGGCTCGGGGCGTAGCGGCTTAGTCATCACACACTGCAGGGGGAGGGAGGGGCTGCCTGCCCTCTCAACAGACGATAGTACTGTCTGCCAATCCCCGGCGTGGCACCATGGGGGCCGGGATAATAAGCTGGATGTGCCGGCGTAGAGTGCCGTCACGTCCGGACTCCAAGGAAGTAGGCAGAATGCGCCGGGGGATTGAAACTTGTGCAGACAGGAGACTCGGACTCTCTCTCATGCTCCCATTGGCTGCCCGCCGCAGCGCTGCAAGAGGGGGCATGAGAATCATCGATTGCGGCGGGCGGGCGGCAGGCTGCGCAGCGCCCCGCAAAACAGGGCAGTTAAGTTTCTTTTTAAAATGACATAAAACAGTTTGTTTGCTATAGCAAAGTATGCACTGATCTCTTAGTTCGCGGTGCAATGAAGTTAACTGTGAAGCTTCGGTGCGCCGGACCATCACGCTGTGGCTGCTCACTTTACTGGTGACATTTTAAAATAATACAGCCTGCCTTGCTGAGATCCCTGTGTGCGTCTCACAGCCTCTCCTGAGCCCCTTGCCCAAAAATCATGCTTCCATGCCACTACTGACTTCGGCGGCCAGAGTCCACGAGTCAATTGAATAATGAATTTATGGTAAAGGCCCGAGGCAGCTGAGCCTGTGTTAGGGCCTCTCACATCTTGTTGTATACTCCCCTGGTTCTGCAGATAAACACAATTTGTTGCTCTTTTTGCTGTTAATTCTTAGCGAAGCCATCATGTTAATTGCTTTCTAGACGTTCACTTTTTATTGTTTTCTAGTGGTGACATCTGAGGCAGGTATTAATAGTTAACAAGCCCCACATTCCTGCTTACAGCATTCACTTATTCCTCAATACATTGTGCCA
Source organism: Lissotriton vulgaris (assembly GCF_964263255.1). Lineage (NCBI taxonomy): Eukaryota > Metazoa > Chordata > Amphibia > Caudata > Salamandridae > Lissotriton > Lissotriton vulgaris. Next base: position 1,207,637,573 of record NC_141697.1, read on the forward strand.
TCCAAAATTCACAAGTTCATTATATGATCAGCATTTTACAAAAGAAGCAATTAAATAGCAATAGAATAAAACACATACTTCCTATCACTTTTTTATGAAATGTGTAAGTAAAAAAGACTTGGTGTCAAGAACAGGAGATGCCCGTCCTCCTCTTTCATAGCAACCAAGCTTATATGACATTTTGATAATTTCATTATAAGTATGAGTCACCCAAGCAGGCGTTTGCAGGAGTTTCAAGATTGTTTGCAGCAGTTTTAAAATCCTTTGAGTTTCTCATTGCTCAAATAGGTGTAATTTCTGATATTTATACGTTTCCCTCGGCTTCAATGCTTGATTTTTACGCTTTTAAGCATTACGCTCCCTTCATTGGCTTCCAATAAGGGAGAGAATTAAATTTAAAACTATGTGCATCACCCACCGTATAGCTCACAAAAAAGCACCTCCATATCTGCAGGACTTGCTTCCTGTCTATCGCCCTTCACGTCCTTTGAGGTCGATGGGTAGCATGCTATTAGTGGTGCCTCGGATCCATAGAGCAAGGATGGGAGGACGTTCATTCAGACACCATGCAAGCAACGAATGGAATAATCTGCCTATTGAACTGAGGATGGAGCCGTCTGAAACCAGGTTCAGACAGAGGCTGAAAACCCATCTTTTTCCCATGATAAACTCAGTATAGTTCTCCCTTGTTCCTATGCTTCCCCTCTGTGAGCTAAGCTGAAGAGTTGTAGGTAGGTTCGTCAGCGCGGGGACGCACTGTTCTCTGTGCAACCAAGCGCTCAACAAATGTCATAAACTAAACTAAACTAAACTAAACTAATCAAGTGTCACATATAATCTTTGAAATGTCACTCATAATTATCCTGAAATTATGAAAATGTCACACATAGCAATCTGAAACCTTGGCAGCTGTGTGCTAGTGTGTGGCACGGAGCATTTTCACTTTAATAAAGCTAGCTGCCGACCGCTTTTATTTATGCACGGCTGTGCATGGTGCGCTTTCGGTTTACATACGGCTGTCGACTCCTTTTGGTCAACAGTGTATTTTAGCTGCGAGTTGTATCTAGACACTTATAGTGTGCATCATTTTTTTTGATCAGTGCCCTGCGCACGTCGGGTTACTAAGGCTCTGATTAGTCGAGGGGAAAGAAAATGTTGGCAAACAGGGCCTCAGAGTAGAAATGTTTTGGTGTTCAGAGGCCAGGAGGATGTGTGACATGTGGAAGTTGGTGGAGCAGGAGTACACTCAAAGTAACAGCTGTGAAGTATACCAGGGCACAGGAGAAGCCCTTCAATCCAGTTTAATCCTTAACGTTTGTGTACTCGTAACTTGCTTCTTGTATAATGACTTTTACACCGCAATTAGAAAAATAATAGCTTTCACAAGACGGACACTGCTGAACCGGCCCATCTAAGAGATTGGGGAATTTATTGCATCAATATTGCCTGGATCTCCTTGTTTGTATCATTTGTTAAATGTTAAAAGATTTCTAAAGCGCATGGCTGCCCGTAAGCGTCCCATCCATTTCATTACCATCTGCTCTCCCAGTTTCCAACAAAGGTACTCAACCATAACTAGTCTTGCAGATGAGATGATCTCGGCACTTGCATGCAGTCAATCTGAAATATTGCTATTGGGTGTCTATTGTTTTGAAGTGCAGAGGGAAAAGTATACCCTTCCTTGGTCTAAACAGGATCGATCCATTGCAACAATTTACGGAGTGTGGTTATTGATTAGGCTCGTTGAATGAATCCATGTGCCACAATGAGTTAGAGAATTCGGTTTCTGCTTTAGATGATACCAGTTAGTTTATGCATTGCAGTTTTTACGTTCTTTCTATATGAGCTTGTTCCTGAAGTGCTGTCATTGCTATCCTCTTACGCCGACCTCTCTCTGAAGTTGGTGTTTCTCATACATGTTAAGGTTTTCATTGTGGTTTACCTATGGTACTCACCTTTTTTCCTATGCCACTTCTAGTTTAGTACCTTTGTTTTCTGGTAGTTAAAAACGTACCAGTGCGTAGTGTTACCTTCGAAGATCAAGTCACAGTCACAGGTGTTCACAAGTCACAGACGTAGTGGCAGAGCAGCCACAGCAAAATGCCATTCATCTATCCCTATAAACAGGTAATTTGTTGCTGTAGCAGAACAACTCATTTCAGCAACAACAGAACACCACATACAGGGCCATTCAACTGGTGTAATTGTTTGGATTCATTTGCGATGTAATAGATCTCACATTTTAAAAACTTTCACCTATTGGTATTGTAAATGTAAATGCCTTTTATTATTGCAGGTTTTTGCCAACACAAATAAAAAGCATGGTCATTTACAATGCCAATAGCTCAAAATCTCGCAATTGCGAGACCTATTGCATTGAAAATGCTTGTTTAATCAGCCATGTGTATTCGACACAATGTAGTTAGATATAAAGAGGGAAAATATGAGGCTGTGTTTCAGCCTGTAATTTTGGAGAACTCTGGAAACATAGTAAAAATAAAGCTAGTTGCACATTCTGCTGAAATGTACACGTAGACATTGCCCATCTTTTAAATAGTTGTTCAAACCGCATAAAGGAACAGAAAAATATATAAAACCCTCACTGCTCACTCTTGCAATTGCAAAGCGAAGTGATATTGTATTGCATTGGTTTAATAGTTCTGATATGCAGTTAGCCAGCGACTTTGTTGGATTTATGAAAGTAGATGTGTTTGCATGTACAAAATGAATTGCATCAACTGAAAAAGGTTTGCAGCCACTGATTAACTTGTTTTAGATTCTGTTGTGGAAGGAAGGCTTGCGACCAACAATGACATTGATACTGTCCTGTCTTTAAAGAAATCTCTTTTTCATTCCGTTGTGTACAATATTGTTATGTTTTTGGTAACACAAAATAAAGTTATTCTTCCATTCATTTGGAGTCGATGCCTTCCTTGCCTAATGCATCTTTCAACACAATTTTTTTTGTATTTATGAATCCTTCACTTTTGAAGAAAAGAAAAGAAAACGACCATGGAACCTGAAGATATATCAATTCCTCAGAAAAAGTATGAAGGAAATAATAACCATCTAATTGCAAATACAAGAAAACAAAACTTTTTCTATTTTCTTAATTATGGTCTGTTTGTAGACCGCAATTCATCGCCAACACAGGAAATGACATTACTATCTCAATCAACACGCTCCAGAATGAATACTTCTTTAAAAACCACACAGGGAGCATGAATTACAGAAGGACAACTCCAGTGAAGGGCAGGACTTTGCTGTCTTGCAGGATTTCTAAGAAATTCAAGAATGCATAGGGGGTGTTGTAGGTGGCTCTCCATAATAGCCAGGCTCTGAGCCCTTCCGATCACTTTGCAAAAGAGACACCATGTAACTTACTTTGCGGGTGGTCCTTTCCAGTTCCAGGTAAACTCATGAGGCGCTACATCGTAGGCAGCATCATTTATCCATTAGCTTCAGCCACAATGCCTAAAAAGGAGAGAAGAAAAATTAAGGTTAGTCTTTGCAATTAATTACAGAGTGAATCTCACTTATGTATGTGAAGGGTAGGCAAAAGAAAAGCCATCTTAAGGGTATCAAAATGTTTCACAAAACCCGTAACAAAGGCGAGAGATTATCGTCTCCAAGGCATTTTCGAAGCTGTACAATTGTCCTAATTTAGCAAATTATTCTGCATAAGGAAGACATATTGGGCCAGATGTAGGTAAGTATATTTTACCGATTCATAAATACCGAATTTTAGCGATTCAGTATTTATGAATCGGTAAAATAGAAGGGGGGAGATTTAGGTAGAATCGGTAATTGAATTACTGATTCTGTAAGAATCGGTATTTACCGAATCGGTAAATACCGATTCAGTAATGCCCAGTGATTCCTATGGGCATTGAAGCCCATAGGAATCAATGGGCATTACCGAATCGGTATTTACCGATTCAGTAAATACCGAATGTTGCAAGGGTGCAGGGGGTGTCACTTTGACACCCTCTAGCACCCCGAATTCAGGCATGTGTGACATGTGGCACACAGACATTCCCTAAGGCACAGCTTTCCAAACTTTCCATGTTGGTGACACACCTTTTTGTGAAAAAAATTTCAGGGACACGGTAACGCGAGCGAGCGCAGCGCACGAGCCCGAACCACCCAATTTTTGAAAAAGTAGTGGGCAAATGGTTGGGAAATCAAACTGTTGCCCGAGCTGTGTTGAAAATAATGGCTGCCATCTTTCAAGAATCTACACGTGCTATTTAGTGCTAATTCTTTCACACACATGCACGCACGCACACACTCACAGCAAGATTTTTCTGTGTTTTAAACGCTCGCTGCTGACATCTTCAGTTATGTAATAAAGGTCTTCAGTTCACATCCTGGCAGGACCAACTCACACATGTGCTATTTAGTGCTAATTCTTTCACACACATGCACGCACGCATACACACATTCACAGCAAGATTTTTCTGTGTTTTAAACGCTCGCTGCTGGCATCTTCAGTTATGTAATAAAGGTCTTCAGTTCACATCCTGGCAGGACCAACTCACATACGTGCTATTTAGTGCTAATTCTTTCACACACATGCAGGCACGCACACACACATACGCACACACACACGCTGCCCACTGCAGAAAAATATTAACTCACTCTATCTGTCTATCCATCGCAGTCACTCTATCGCCAACACTCTATCTATCTATCTATCGCCCTCCCTCTATCTATCTATCTCACTCACTCTATCGCATCCCCACAGCATCACTCAGCACCACCACAGCATCACTCAGGGGCACCACATCACTACTATGCGCTACCACAGCATCACTGAAAGCCACAGCATCACTCGTAGCAATCACAACATCACTCAGCGCCACCACAGCATCAATCTGTGCAACCATTCAACAACAACTGGTTCAAATATGTTCTCTCAATGTTTCAAGCTTTATTACAAATGTCACAAAAAGATGTTAATATTTCACTTCTGTTCTTGGATTTTAGTCACAATAAAATACACTGAACATAATCTTCACAAAAGTTATTTACAAAAGTTAAGCTATTGCCATTATAAATTACAATCACTTTTATTGAAGTATTCATTATTAAAAATAAATTAAAGCCATTGTTATTTGTAATATCAATGCATCTAAGTCATGTTAATGCAACACATATTGCATTACCAATGCTATAGGTGTCAAATTTGCGAAAGTTAAAACTATTGGCATTGTAAATGACAGAGCTATTAATTTCGCTATTTTCAAAACCAACACATAAACAACAAATTTGTCATTTACAATACCAATAGCTCTAACTTTCCTAATGCAAGACCTATTGCATTGCACATGCTTGTTGGGCTTGGGGGCCGTTTTAAGGCTCAAGGTGGGGGGCAGGGGTCATGGAACTTTTTGGGGGTTTGGGGCCATTTTAGGACTGAGGCCAAGGGACTGGGTCAGGGTAGAATTTTGGCCTGGGGGTGTTTTAGGGCTCAGGGTGGGGGCCAGGGGCTGGGTGTGTTTGGTGGATGCAATTGGATAAATGCCGAGAACTCTTCCAGCAAGAACGGGGCTTCAATCTACATGTCTGACAACAGGTACTGTATCCCCGGTTCTATGAACCAACATGTTTTTCATTTTGTGGGACATTAACTTTCACGGTGAAAAGAAACAGCCCGGAAAAGGTCCCTGATGATTAGTTAATTTTTGTTCTGCCTGAAATTACGGGGCATCTGTCACTGTGAGAGAAATACGAGGGAAATGCAACAATATGCGAAGCCATTCGCAAGCAGCTTGGTGTTGCTAAAGACCTCTTCAATGAGGAAGAGGAGGTCGGAGGGCAAACTATCACTGCAGATGCAGCGGGCACGCACACGGATAGTACTTTCCTGAAAGATGCATAGGGGGCCTATGAAAAGTTGAGTAAATAAAAAACACTTACTTAACTCGGATCTTCGCAGAGGGCACAGGGCAGAACCAGACGAGGGGCTGGGAAGGGGGTAGAGGTGGCTCCGAGGTCACCGAGTCACAACAGGCCGCGCGCTCAGGTAACAGCCGTGAGCAGCGCTGCAGCACTACCGTAGGGGAGGTCAATACAATACCTCTTTTAAGACACGGACAATGCCCCCACTGAGCCTCGGTACAGTCAGGGAATCGAGCTCCGGACCATAAGGCTCCACTCTCATCCGCTGCTACTTCGCCTTCCGCCTGTTCGCCTTCCGCCTGTACGTCGCAAACACGATCACGTCCTGACTGAGGCTCGCATTCCCCTAATATCGGCCGCAGATGTAGACGTCATCGCGTCGCATCTCGCGACACACCCACACATGGGGCACGACACAGTAACGTGTCGCGCCACACAGTTTGGAAAGCTGTGCCCTAAGGGCATGTCTGTCTGTCACATGCCATAGGTGTGCATGCACACATGTGCATACACACCTGGAATCGGTATTTTACCACCCAATTGGATTGGGTGGTAAAATACCGATTCGGTAAGGCCTGTGGGACTCAGAAGAGTCCCACCTACATCTCAAAATTACCGAATCGGTAAAAATACCGATTCGGTAAATTTACAGAATCGGTAAATTTACCGAGTGGGTAAAATAGGGCCCCTACATGCCAAATACTTAATACCGGTCGGTAACGGCCGAAATCGGCCGTTACCGACCGGTATTTTGGCTCCTACATCTGGCCCCTAATTTGTAAAGCATGAAGATATGTGTGAGCACCATCAGAACTAAAACAGAGTTATTATGCAGCACTTTCTAATGAACACGAAGAGTAGACTAGAAGAATGTACTGTCGGTAATGCATTTTGGAGAATCTCAAAAAGGGATACGAGGTGTTCGAGATTATTCATGGCATTTGATTTATTTGTAAAGTTTTATATAGCGCTGGCTAGACCCGGAGGTATCAGAGCGCTTTACATGAGAATCAGCGAGTTACATAATTACATCAATTACTGGAGCCAAGTATAGACATAGGAGAAAAAAAACGTGAGATTACACAATAATATGAGTTATTAGCGCGTGGTATAACAAGACATACGTATTGAGGGGAATGCAAGGTATGTGTTCTTTCTTTCCTTACACCTTTAGCAGATGATTTTATATTGGTAGATTGCTGAAGACTGTCTGCATTTCTCTAAATCCATCCATCACTCCTTCAACCTACTCCACTTCCTCAACACCAGGTAGTTGATTCAGGTGACACCTGTTAGTGACTGAGTGGCAGAGGTTGGGGATAAATGTTATGGGTACATGTTAATCCTATGTGAGGTCCGACACAAATCATAACAGAACCGAGACAATTGCCAAAAAAGGCAAGAGCAATGCCCTCAACATCACAAGAAATGCTGACCCTTGCATGAATGAACGAATTTTCTAGGTCGTGCTAACTAAATACCAGTTAGAGCAGTGATACTCAAAGTACGGCCCAGGGGCTGTATGTTTATGTTTATGTATGCTTGTAAAGCGCCCGAATGACGAGGCGTCTTGGCACTGAGGTGTGTAGAGGGAAAGGCTGGGGGTGAAGATCTTATACGGCTGAGAACAGCCAGGTCTTTAAGCTCTTTCTGAAAAGCTGGAGGTTGGATTGAATCCTCAGAAGGAGCGGCATCTTGTCGAAAGTTTGGATGCACAGTGCGTAATTGTTCTGCCCCCCGCCCCATCTTGCCCGTCTTATCCTTGCAGTATCAATAAGGCCCTGGTTGGCTGATCTGAGGGTACGGTTGGGGAGGTAGAGTGTAAAAAGAGCTTGGAGATCCTCAGCACCACCACCATAAATTGCTTTATGTACCACAGTTAGAGCTTTAAACTCAACACGCTGTTTAATAGGCAGCCAATGTAGAGTTTTTATGCCAGCCGACGTTGGCTGACCTCTGGGAATACCGAGTAAGAGTCTTGCTGCTGCGTGTTGCAAAGACTGCAATTTTTGCAGCTGGTACTTGTCAATTCCCAGAAACAGGGCATTACAATAGTCCAGTTTCGATGGCAGAAGAGCGACCATCACGGTCTTTGGGAATATACAGGAGTATTTTCCTTAGAGTTTTTAAAAGATAACAGCATGATGAAATCAAACTGTTTATCTGTGAGCCAAAGTTCAGTTTGATGTCGAAAATAATGCCCAGGTTCCTAACTTTTTCTACTGGGGAGGGACAGTCTCCTGCCTCCAAGGGCCACCAGGACTGGTTCCACAGCGATTGTCCCAGCCCGAACTCCATCACCTCCGTTTTATTGGTGTTAATTTTCAGATGATTCTGGCTCATCCAAGCCATGATCTCGGAGAGGCAGGTGTGAAAACTGGCTGCTATGGTCTCTGGCCGGTCGCTGACGGAGATGACAAGTTGCGTATCATCGGCGTACGAGACCAAATCAAAGCCTTGCCTTCTGACGAGATTTGCCAACGGGGTTACATATAGATTAAACAGGGCTACATATAGATTAAACAGGGTGGGGGAGAGGGCAGAGCCCCTGTGGGACACCACATGATAGGATGAAACGGTCAGATTTTGAATCATCCCAAAACAGCCGCTGCTCTCTCGCCTCCAAGAAGGAGGACAGGAGGTCTAAGGCAGTCCCCCCAATCCCTACGTCTCCCAGCCGCATTACCAGAGTGATGTGATTCACAGTATCAAATGCGGCTGAGAGATCGAGAAGCACGAGAATCGCTCTCCCGCCCGTATCCACCGTCCTGCTGATCTTTTCTGTGGCAAGGATTAAGGCGGATTCAGTGGACTGGTGCGAGCGGAAGCCGTGTTGGGAGGGGTCCAGTAGTCTTATCGTCAAGATGTTTAGTTTAGAGCCGTATTTAAATGTTTTTCAAGCACTTTGGCTATCATTGGCAGGCCAGCAATGGGTCGGTAATTCTGAGGGTCAGTGGGATCTAAATTGTTTTTTTTTTAAAAGAGGTATAGTTGCTAAGCAATAATATTCAGAAACAACACCTTAAATAAATGGGCAAGCATTTATTAAACTGAAAATAACTGCTTGCCCGTTTATTTAACATGTATTTAGACCTCCTTGCACAATCCCTGACCCACCCAGACTCCTACCACCTCCCTGCTGGCATCAATGCGGCCCTCGGTCACACCACCAGCCAAACTTTGTGGCCCCTGGGCAGATGTTTGTGAGTACCCATGTGTTAGAGTGTCATGTTGCTAAAGGAGAAATGGTAGCAGGAGAGGAAGATAAATTAGGCCAGCGGAAAAGAGTTTTCAATTGTAATTCAATACAGTTGGCAGTACATTCTAGCGTCTGGAAGCAAGACGATAAAAATATTGTCCGCTCTATGCAACCACAATGGATTCTAGACATCCGAAAAAAGTTTGCAATAACAAATCTTATTTGAGCTTCAGCAGCCTTCATCAAGCAACGATCAACACAGTTCAAATTGTTTGAGGTTTAGTTATGTATTATAATGGCCCTACTACGTGTTCAACTGGCACCAGATCATCCAGATGGGACTTCCCATATCTCAGCAGTGACCATTAATCTGCAGAATACCAAAACGGTACATCCTCTCCCCCATGATTTTCAACATTTGTATGGAGCAACTTGGAGAACTGAAGGCTCTCCACGATATCCCAAATCACCAGTGCACAAAATATAGTCAACGTTTTCCAACATCAAAGGCATTATGAAACTCAGATACTTTATCACCCTCAGTCACACCTGGCTGTCAGTTGCCTATCTCTGCCTGAACTTGACAACCAATCATATCATAGTCACCTACAGAATAAACAAGCCCAGATATAGGAGAAGTTCTTTTGATACGATGGTGAATGATCCACATCTATCTGCAAACAGAAAGTAGTTTAGAATCAACAAACGAAGCATTACTTTGAAACCCACATCACCAAGAACCCTCAAAAAGCCTGGCTCCAGCTCCTCCCTTTATGAAATATAAAACAAATTGCCCATTTCTTTAAAACAGGGCTCTTATTTCTCGAACATATGCCTATTACGTGCATCTTAAGCAGAGTCTGTGCTAAAAAGCTTCCACATTATTATTTTTAAATCCCGGTAAAACAAACACAGTCTTTCATTCTTCTAGGGTCAATAACTTAAGGAACACTCTTCCAACCACGCCTCCTGTGCCATTGTCTCCTGGTACCTCTCTGTGTCTCCAGGTATGAACAGGACTACAAATACCAGATTGCAAAAAAAGGCCATGGACTGGATGAGACGGTCCTGGATAAATCCAAAAAATGTGTTTGTCTCCGAAGGTCAAAGTCCAGGCTTTGCATGCCTCCAGCCCCTAATCAAACCGCCTGATATGGCAATCCCTTAATTTACTTAACGTCTGCATTTTCTGTACCACAATCCTTCTTAGTCTAATATACCTGTTTTGTCATACTTGTGTTTTTATTTACAATTCTTTGACCAATCCCAAGAAACTTCACATTGCCTTAACTCCAGTACTTGATCTCCCTGCGCAGAGACTTTCTTTATACCGTTGTCATCGCACTTAAACTACCTTCTCCTTGCCTATACTTTCCCAGAAAAGTGTACCTTGTTCCAGTGCTCTTTATTACCTCATGTCATGTGCCTTCGCGGTGATCTTTTTTACCTGCCTTCATTATCTTTTCTTTGCTTAAAATGCGATGTGATTCCCTTTCATAAAAAATTAAATAAAGAAATCATGCCTTTATGGCAGTCTCCCCCTGGCTCTACTGTCCGGTTCTTCCAGGGTCTCCACGGCACTGCCCAGTATTTCCAGGGCCTCTACCAACCCTTCCTTCCCAGTCCTTAAATGTATTCCATAGTCCTTGTCTCCCAATGTCAGTGTCTCCCCAGATTATTAATTTAACCGTACACTCCATCATAAAACTCAGAGCTCCACAGTTTCCGAAGGCTACACGTGAGTAATTCATTCACTCCAGGGATTTCCTAAGCTTTGAAGGCCCTGCAGCCATTATAAAAGTAGGACTACAACTCCCAGAATGCAAAGCAAAAAAAACTGGACTTGTGGAACTTGACAGCACGTTCACAAAACCCATATTCTAGCACCCCTAGCACAGTCTCACACATGTCAATCTGCACAACTGCCCCACTCCAAGTCCAACTCCACGATGTATTCACACTCGTCCATTCCAAAAATGACTTGTTTCTGTAAACTACTATCTGTGTACTCTCGCGCTGTCTCCCTTCCTTTTAAAGCGCAGAATCACCTCCAATATTGTAATTATGTAGGATCAATACGGACATTTATAAAAACAACAGTGCATGCCTTCAGGGAACTTTCAGCGTCACCTGTATCTCCTGGTGTCAGATGCACGCGGGCACAATGCACCTCCTTCCCCTCTGACCTCTCCTGTTCCGACCCGGAACCGAAGCCCCGAACTAGTGTTGAGTTCGAACAGTAACCGAGCGCGCTCCATGCAGGGTCACTGTGCTCAATGTTCATCTCGGCGGCCATCTTGGAGTGAGCAGGGTTATAGCGATTGCAGTGGGATTGACCCCCAATGATCTGCAATTAAGGCAGGCCCACTTGAAATGTTTCCTTTAGTAAAAGTTAGACAAACATTATTTGAATCGCTCCAACGAAAACATCCTTGATTGTTTGCATGTTGTCTAAATGGGTGGGTCTATGTAACTATACCATCACTACACTGAACAGGAGGTTAGATACTCTTAGGGAAGTTTACTGCAGCCCTGTGGAATTGTTTAGGTCTCGACTATTCTATCCCACAGGGATAGATAGGCGAGTATATAGTAGGCAGTACAAAATCTCTACCAACTGCAGATCACATACAGTTCATGTGGACACAATCACGCGCATTGTCAACAGCTGCCACAACCACGCATATTTATTTAAGAGCTTCCATTTGCTCCCAGACACTTCGTGTGCGCGTGCCGCGCTCTCCCTCTGTTGCCACACGCATTAAACTAACCCCTCCCTCTCCATATGGTCGCTCGAGTTCACGTCAGAGTGATTTCCCCCACATGCTCTGCCCCACTGCCCCATCTGTCTGTGCCTCGCATCAGACTTCAAAGGCTGCCGCTCCCCCGCCCACCCCCCGCCACAGCAATGCCAAGAGCTTGTTTCCTCCAGTTTCCTCCTTTTCAGTTTTATTTCTTCCAGTTCGTGATTCTCTTCTTTCTTCCTTTGCCCCTCAAACCTCCGTTCTTGTTCCTCCTTTTTCGTTATATCTCCTGCCCCCTTTCCACCTCGTGTTCTTCCATTTATTTATTTACTTATTTATTTAATGCGCTTTTATATAGCGCAAACATTACCCGAAGGTGTCCTTCCCCTCCCTTGTTCCTCCCATCCTTCCCGCGTGCACCATGCAGTCCTTCCACGGCTCACTTCTTACCCCACATTTCTACCTGGGCCGCCTCTAATCCTGTAACCACCCTCTCCACTTCACTGTCTCTTACTTCACGTGGCCTGTCTCTTTTCACTCGTTCTCTGACTGCCTTTGTCCCAGTGCCTCCTGATGCACACTACCACACACGTCACTCTTTTGACCTCTCTGCGCAGTCTCTTGCTCCCCTTCTCTTCTTCTGCTACACCACTCCCCCTCACTATACCATTCCATTGCACCTACTCCTCTACCCACCCCATCTCTGGCTACGTCTCACTTCTTCCACATCATTACTTCCCCAGCCCTCCCTTTGCTCCCTCTCACCACCTATAAGCATCTTCACGTGCACTCTCTTAAGTGTCCACACACCCTTTTCATGCCCTGTCCTCCCTCTCCTCGTGTACCCTCTAGAGCAGCACTCTCTTTTATAATGTTCTCTCATCCACTTTCTTCACATCACTTCTCTTTGCATCCCATTTCTTACAATATTCCACTCTAGAGTCCTCACCGTCACTCTTTCTTTCCTTCCCTTCTTACGCATCGACATTTCATTCTTTTCTCTCTTCTCTCTGCTTCTCCTTTCTCTTCTCCCCTCCACTATTCCCTCAGAAGCTTTTTCCCTCCTTCTTCCTATGCTCGCTCCCTCAACCTTCTCCCGCCCTCCATGCCGTTCACTTTTCCAGCCTCCATCCCATCCTCTTATCTTTATCTCATTGTTTTCGTCCCCTCCCCCATCGTCTCTTCTGTATCTCGTTATGTTCTCCACTCTCGCCTCCTTTTCTTAATTTTCTCTCCCTATGCTTATCCGTCCTCATCTCCTTCTGTTCTCCCCACCCCTCTTTCTCATCTTCCGATGTTCTTTGCTCGCCTTGCAGCATCCTTCTTCCCCTCTTCCTGTGTAAACCCCTTCTCTTCTCCACATCTGTTTTATTCTCTCCCTGCTCGTCATTTCTAGCATGTTTTCCGTCCCCACCGCCAAATGTTCACCTCCTCTCTCCCCTCTCCATCCTCCCATCTCATCTCTTTCTGGCCTCACCCCGACCTCGCACCTTATTTTCTTCAGGACAGTCTGGATGCTTCACAGCTCCTCTGGCCTCCCTGCCCCCTCCCCCTGATCTCTTTCTTGCTCCTCTCCTCTACAGCCTCCTTTTCCTCTAGTCTCTTTCCACTCCCATCTCTTTGGAGTCTCTCTCTTCCACCTACATCCTTGCCCTTATCTCATCCACCCTCTTCTCTCCACCTTCCATTCTTTTCTCCTGGTCCTTCTATCCCACTCTTTATCCTCTCACCCCCATCTCTTTCCTGCCCGCTCTCCATGCTGCTCCATTTCTTCTATTTTATTTTCTCTCTCCTTCCCAGGCTTCTGCTCTTTCTGTACTCTCCCCTCGTGACCCTGCCTCATCTTATCACCTTTTAGTTCTCCTCCCTCCATCTTCCACTTTTTCCATCGATGTTCACTCATCTCCCCGCACCCTTCTCTCATCTTTAGATCCCATGCCATCTCCCACTCTCCTTCCCCCTATCTAGTCTTGTGTTTCCTAGAACTCGCAGGTATTCAGAGGGTAGGAGGCTTCTGAGTTTCTAAAAGCACTTTGCAGTTCAGGACGACTAGCACACACAAGAACAGTCATCCCCCTTGAAAATCATCCTTCATGTGCTGAATCGCGAGTCTACAGTTCAGGCATGTGTGCTCTCTAGGGCCCAAGCATGATTAATTGTTGGCAAACTGGCCTGACCCCTACCTAGGCTAGTGACCTCTCTGTGACAAAGAGCCATGCCTTGTGGACTACCAGATCCTGTACACCTGTGCTTGCATACATTCAGTTCATAGTGGGCACTTCACACACACACACTGCACCCTCACACACACTGTACACACTGCACCCTCACACACACTGCACACACTGCACCCTCACACACATTGCACACACTGCACCCTCACACACACTGCACCCTCACACACACTGCACCCTCACACACTGCACCCTCACACACTCTGCACACATTGCACCCTCACACACACTGCACCCTCACACACACTGCCCACACTGCATCCTCACACACTGCACACACTGCACCCTCACACACACACTGCACCCTCAGACACACACTGCACCCTCACACACTGCACCCTCACACACACTGCACCCTCACACACATACTACACACACTGCACCCTTACACACACTGCACCCTCTCACACTCTGCGCACCCTCACACTCTGTAGACCCTCACACTCCCTAACACTCTGCGCACCCTCACACTCTGCGCACCCTCACACCCTGTGCACCCTCACACTCTGCACCCTCACACTCTGCACCCTCACACACTCTGCAATGGAACATACACTCCAAATACCAATCCGTGCCAAATATTTACACTGCACTCAATGCAACATACACTACAAATACCACTCAGTGCCACATAATTACACTCCACATAATAACACTGCAATCAATGCAACATACACTACAAATACCATTCAGTGCCACATAATTACACACCACATAATTACACTGCACTCAATGTAACATACACTCCAAATACCACTCAGTGCCACATAATTACACTCCACATAATTACACTGCACTCAATGCAAAATACACTCCAAATACCACTCGGTGCCACATAATTACACGCCACATAATTACACTGCACTCAATGCAACATACACTCCAAATCCCACTCAGTGCCACATAATTACACGCCACATAATTACACAGAACTCAATGCAACATACACTCCAAATACCACTCAGTGCCACATAATTACACGCCACATAATTACACTGCACTCAATGCCACATACACTCCAAATACCTCTCAGTGCCACATAATTACACGCCACATAATTACACTGCACTCAATGCAACATACACTACACATACCACTCAGTGCCACATAATTATATGCCACATAATTACACTGCACTCAATGCAACATACACTCAGTGCCACATAATTATATGCAAAAAACACAGTTGATGGACAGAATGCAGAACAATTTCTTACATTCACACCAGTACAAAGATCTGGGCCTAAATCCATCGTTTTTTTGCACTCCACACCAACCTAGGTCAGACAATGGCTATATGCAAATCAGCCTTGACCCTGTGCCTCATGGGAACAGTCCAGCCCGAACTACCAAGCCATGTCTTTCCTAGACGGGAATCAAGCATCCAAGGACCGGTTTCTGGCTATCAGCCTTCTTCAGCCTGGATAGCTTGACTCCAGTGATGCAGTGGCGTCACTAGGGGGGTGCGGGGGTGCGGACCGCACCGGATGACACCATCGCATGGGGTGACACCGTTACGCTGTTTTCAAGTTTTTGTATCTCCTGTGTTGTTTTTCGCTCCATATCAAGCCCTGAATTTTCCTTGTGATCCCTTTTTTGACTGCTTGAAGATCCCGCCCTGAACGTCTTTCATTAACTCCCGGGGCCGCCGAAAGCGTTTACTTGAAAAGACCTTCCTTTTCCGGCATATCGCTCTAGCCGTCTGACGCCGGGACAGCGTTTCTTCTGCCACACTTTTTCTTCACGAATACGGCTAAGTGCTGCTGGTCTTTTCCAACACATGCTGCCTTGCTGTTGAGCCTTTTGTACATTCCTCCCCAGATAGTTTATTTCCGCATTTCCTTCTTTAGACTGGATGCCTCGTATATCCATGCACGGATGACACCCATTCAGCACCTGCTAGCCCTGAACCACGACGCGTTCCCCTGCGGATTCACCTCCACTTCAATCCTAAAGGGAACGTAACATCCGAAAACTCTGTTGCCTTCGGTAATTATTTTCATGTCCGCCCACCTAGCTGTCATTTTTTTTCCGACCTTAAATAGTTCCTTGCCCTTGGATGTATTATATATTATCTGGTAAGTACTTTTTTTTCTTGTTCTGTTGCAGCCATTCTTTTGCATGCAGCAAAACTTTCGCCAACCAATATTGTCTGGACGTGCTGATTTATTTAAAATATCGTTTTTTTGTCATTTACCAGACCCCATTGAGTTTCTGGCTATCTTCATATCTTTTCGCCTTGGTAAGAAGTTAGCGTCTGTTCTCAGGCCTGAAGAATCATTTATTTTATTTATCTGCTCTTATCCAGCTGAGCCCTGTTTTTGCTTTGATTATTTCCAACAGACATCCTTATGGTGTTTAATGTTTTGATCTGCATTTTCGACTCTCCACATTTGTGTCCGTGTACAGTGCTCAGGTACTATGCTTCACTGCCAAGTGCCAAATTTTCTTCTTACCTCCTATGGAGAGCACGTTACAGCCTCCAGTGCGCTGTAAGCTCTGTCACAGGTTCCCAGGAAGTTCCCCTAACTAAGCCTCAGAAGGACGCTTTGCCAATGTTACATTTCACAAGTGGATTTCTTCATGTCAGCCCCGTGATGCCTGCCCACCCTGGACTCGGTACCTCTCTAGCATGCTTGACAGACGACTAATGCCCAGAACAAGCTGGTCATTCCTGAGGTGAGACTCTGAGAGCCGAGTGAGCAGCAAGGCAAACGCCTTACTCGGAATTATAATACAAACTAAGTTTGACTTTTGCTTAATAAGCTTCTCCTGTGTTTATATCCAATTATCCACTGCAAGGTGCACTATGTTTTTTAGTCACGTTTTCTCCGTAAAACCCCCATTTTAGACGTTTTCTGCCCCCATCCTGGCCAGCCACCCCCTCACCCCCCTCCCAGCTGTGCTCGAAGGTGAGGGCGAGTGTGTCTTCTGTGTCTATTTAAACTTTTCCACTCAGTGTTGCGTGCACAAATTCAAATCGCATTTCATAAGTTTATTTCAGTCACTTTGAGAAGAGCCAAAAACTTTGAGGGAGAAACCATGGGGGGTGATGGGGGTGGGGGGTAAAAGGCGATGAGGAAAGGGTTAAAAGAGCAGCAGGCGGGGGAGGGGGGTGAAGGTGGAGGGAGAGATGGTGCAGGCAGAGAGGGAGATGGTGCAGGCAGAGAGGGAGATGGTGCAGGCAGAGGGTGAGATGGTGCAGGCAGGGAGTGAGACTGTGCAGGCAGAGGGTGAGACGGTGCAGGCAGAGGGGGAGATGGTGCAGGCGGAGGGGAGATGGTGCAGGCGGAGGGGAGATGGTGCAGACAGAGGGAGAGATGGTGCAGGCAGAGGGGAAATGGTGCAGGCAGATGGAGAGATGGTGCGAGAGATGATGCAGGGAGAGATGGTGCAAGAGATGGTGCAGGCAGAGGGAGAGATGGTGCAGGTGGGGGAGAGAGGGTGCAGGCAGGGGGGGAGATGGTGTAGGCAGAGGGTGAGATCTTGCAGGCAGAGGGTGAGATTTTGCAGGCAGAGGGTGAGATGGTGCAGGCGGAGGGGAGATGGTGCAGGCCGAGGGAGAGATGGTGCAAGCGAAGGGAGAGATGGTGCAGGCGGAGGGAGAGATGGTGCAGGCAGAGGGAAAATGGTGCAGGCAGAGGGGAAATGGTGCAGGCAGAGGGAGAGATGGTGCAGGCAGAGGGAGAGATGGTGCAGGCAGAGGGAGAGATGGTGCGAGAGATGGTGCAGGTAGAGGGTGATATGGTGCAGGCGGAAGGTGAGATGGTGCAGGCAGAGGATGAGATGGTGCAGGCAGAGGGTGAGATGGTGCAGGTAGAGGTAGAGATGGTGCAGGCAGGGGGTGAGATGGTGCAGGCAGAGGGTGAGATGGTGCAGGCAGAGGGTGAGATGGTGCAACAGAGGGGAGATGGTGCAGGCGGAGGAAGAGATGGTGCAGGCAGAGGAAGAGATGGTGCAGACAGAGGGAGAGATGGTGCAGGCGGAGGGAGAGATGGTGCAGGCAGAGGGGAAATGGTGCAGGCAGAGGGAGAGATGGTGCAGGCAGAGGGAGAGATGGTGCGAGAGATGGTGCAGGCAGAGGGTGAGATGGTGCAGGCGGAAGGTGAGATGGTGCAGGCAAAGGGTGAGATGGTGCAGGCAGAGGGTGAGATGGTGCAGGCAGGGGGTGAGATGGTGCAGGCAGGGGGTGAGATGGTGCAGGCGGAGGGGAGATGGTGCAGGCGGAGGGGAGATGGTGCGGACAGAGGGAGAGATGGTGCAGGCGGAGTGGAAATGGTGCAGGCAGAGGGAGAGATGGTGCAGGTGGAGGGAGAGATGGTGCAGACGCAGGGGGAGATGGTGCAGGGCAGAGGGGGAGATGATGCAGGCAGAGGGGGAGATGATGCAGGCAGAGGGGGAGATGGTGCAGGCAGAGGGAGAGATGGTGCAGGCAGAGGGAGAGAAGGTGCACGCAAAGGGGAGATGGTGCGGACAGAGGGAAGATGGTGCAGGAAGAGGGGAGATGGTGCAGGCAGAGGGTGAGATGGTCCATGCGGTAAGTCGTGAGGGGGTGACACCATGAGTTACCCGCACCGGGTGACATCAACCCTAGTGACGCCACTGCAGTGATGCGGAGAGCCTGGGACTCACGTCTGAGCATACCCAGCCCACTCGGGGTGAAAATTGCAAAAAACACAGTTGATGGACAGAATGGAGAACAATGTCTTACATTCACCCCAGTACAAAGATCTGGGCCTAAACACATCGTTTTTTTGCACTCCACACCACCCTAGGTCAGACAATGGCTATATGCAAATCAGCCTTGACCCTGTGCCTCATAGGAACAGTCCAGCCCGAACTACCAAGCCATGTCTTTCCTAGACGGGAATCAGGCATCCAAGGACTGGTTTCTGGCTATCAGCCTTCTTCAGCCTGGATAGCTTGACTCCAGGGATGTGGAGAGCCTGGGACTCACGTCTGAGCATACCCAGCCCACTCGGGGTGAAAATTGCAAAAAACACAGTTGATGGACAGAATGCAGAACAATGTCTTACATTCACCCCAGTACAAAGATCTGGGCCTAAATCCATCGTTTTTTTGCACTCCACACCACCCTAGGTCAGACAATGGCTATATGCAAATCAGCCTTGACCCTGTGCCTCATGGGAACAGTCCAGCCCGAACTACCAAGCCATGTCTTTCCTAGACGGGAATCAAGCATCCAAGGACTGGTTTCTGGCTATCAGCCTTCTTCAGCCTGGATAGCTTGACTCCAGTGATGTGGAGAGCCTGGGACTCACGTCTGAGCATACCCAGCCCACTCGGGGTGAAAATTGCAAAAAACACAGTTGATGGACAGAATGCAGAACAATGTCTTACATTCACCTCAGCACAAAGATCTGGGCCTAAATCCATCGTTTTTTTGCACTCCACACCACTCCACTCCACCCTAGGTCAGACATTGTCAGTAAAACGTGTGTAAAACGTGACTGGGAATTTCGGACACAAGCTCTCCACAACTAGGAGGTATCTGTCATCTGGAAGTAGGACAAAGTCTGCGCTGATTTATTTCCATAGTGCAGTGCACACTTCCTCTGTGATTGTTGGAGCTGGGCATTCTGCCTGGACTGTCGCTAGTAGTAGTAGTAGTACTTGTATAGCGCACAAATCACCCATGAGGCATCTCAGCGCTTGTACGAATACCGCTGTGGAACCCTTCCTGGCTTTTCCCTGTAAAGTGCCCACTCCTGGGCACCCCCAAGGTGAAGCCAGGCATCCTAGCGTTGTTGGGGCCATTGTGGAGATTAAGCAAGCTATTGCCCCGAGTTGCAGAGTGGGACCCATGAATTAGAATAGGCACAGAGGCGAGAATTATCAGGTCCGAGGAAATTTAGCCTAAGACCCGCCGAGGCGGGAATTGAACCCTGGTACCGGGCCAGACCTCTGCATCAGGGTCTGTCGCTCTAACCATTGAGCCACACTTCTCCGCTTCACAGCACAAGATTGCCCTCATGGTTTGGTCTACCAGTGCCCCTTGCCAAGGGTTACAACTTTTCTGTCAGACTGGTTTTGGTTTCTACCGCACCGGGTGTGGCAGGTTAACATGATGACATTGGGACTTGCGGAACAGTAATTCTGTCTCCTCATAGTAAGATGCCATAGTCAGTAATGCTGATCTTATTGGGCACAGTCCACACTGTTTGATAATTGGCTCGGCTAATGTCATCTCTTTTGTGTGTGTTTGACAGGAACGTCTTCCGTTACTTAGTCATGACTGTATCTTTGACTTTCAAAAGACATTTGTCCTCCAACACCTTCTGCTTTTCTGAAAAGGCTTTGGGTCAGGCTGCTTGAGAGACATAGTAAATGCGTTCATTGGCGTCATTCTTTGGTGTGTGCTCATGTGTCCTGATGCATATCCTGCTTTGCTTCTGTAGCCTGACTTGTACACCAGGGTGAACTGATATTTCTATAAGTTAAGTATTCACTTCTCTATCCAAGATGGTGGATGAGGTGCAGTGCCTGCAATGAGGGGATGGAAGGGCTTGTGGTCAGTGACCACTCAGAAATGTTATCCATATTGGTACAGGTGGAAGTGCATGGAGCCCCTCTTGTGATGGCTAGGGCCTCTTGAAATCTCTGAGTACCTCTCTTCTGTTCCAACAGGCCTCTGCTGGCAACCGTGATTGGTTCCCATTTGTGTAGGAAGCAGAGTTCCTGTTGCAGCAAATACCCCTCCACACTTTTTGCCAGATTTCGGATGCACTTTGAATTGATGTGCCCTGGGTCCCTGTCAATCAGGTTCCCAGGGCCTGTGTTCTTTTCAAAACCTGTACCTTTGTTCCCCAAATTGGCACCTCTCTGGCCACATGTACGTCCCTTGTAAAGGGTGCCATGGGTACCATGGGCACAGTGCACAGGGAAGGCCTCTAAGGGCTGCAGCACATATTGTGGCACCCTTGGAGATCCTGTACCTTAACACACACACACTGCCATTCAAAGCTACGTGTTTTGGTGCAGAGAAAAGTGAAGAGTCGACATGGCACACATACCTGTGTGCCATGCCTGCAACCCACTGCCTATAGTATAGGTAAGACCCCCCTCTAGCTGGATGCACTATACCACTGGCGAGGGTACATTTGCATGAGCAATGTACCCCTACAGTGTCTAAGTCCATTCTTAGATATTGTAAGTGCAGTAAAGCCATAAAAGAGTATATGGTCTGAGAGTTTGTCATTACGAACTTCACAGCACCATAATGGGTTTAATGAATTCTGGGAAGTTTGGTTTCAAACTTCTCAGTATAATAAACCCACACTGATGCCAATCAATCAATCAATCATTACATTTATAGAGCGCACTACTCACCCGTGAGGGTCTCAAGGCGCTGAAGGGAGGGGGAGTGTCGCTACTGCTCGAATAGCCAGGTCTTGAGGTGTTTTCTGAAGGTGAGATGGTCCTGGGTCAGTCGTAGGTGCGCGGGGAGGTAGTTCCAGGTTTTGGCTGCCAGGTAGGAGAAGGATCTTCCTCCGGTGGTGGTTCTGCGAATTCGTGGGACGGTGGCGAGGGCGATGCTGGCGGAGCGGAGCTGGCGGGTGGGGATGTAGAACGAGAGGCAGTTGTTGAGGTATTCGGGGCCCTTGTTGTGGAGCGCTTTGTGTGCGTGGGTGAGGAGCCTGAACGTGATCCTCTTGCAGACGGGGAGCTAGTGCAGGTTTCTCAGGTGGGCGGATATGTGGCTGTGGCAGGGGATGTCGAGGATGAGTTGTGCGGAGGCGTTCTGTATGCGTTGAAGTCGTGTCTGAAGTTTGGCTGTGGTTCCTGCGTATAGGGCGTTTCCGTATTCCAGTCGGCTGGTGACGAGGGCCTAGATGACGTTTTTTCTGGTTTCGATGGGGATCCATCGGAAGATTTTTCAGAGCATGAGCAGGCTGTTCAAGCAAGATGACGAGATGGCGTTGACTTGCTTGGTCATCGTGAGGGAGGAGTCCAGGATGAATCCCAGGTTGCGTGCGTGGTCCGTGGGTGTTGGCGCGGAGCCCAGTGCAGGGGGCCACCAGGAGTCGTCCCAGGCTGATGGGGATTGTCCAAGGATGAGGACCTCCGTTTTGTCTGAGTTCAGCTTCAGGCGACCTAGCTTCATCCATTCTGCGACGTCTTTCATTCTTTCCTGGAGATTGGTTTTGGCGGTGTCTGGGTCTTTGGTGAGGGAGAGTATCAGTTGGGTGTCGTCGGCGTAGGAGATAATGTTGATGTTGTGTTTGCGTGCGATGGCGGCGAGGGTGCTCATGTAGATATTGAAGAGGGTAGGGCTGAGCGAGGAGCCTTGGGTACTCCGCAGATGATCTCGGTGGCCGCTGAGTGGAAGGGAGGGAGGCAGACTTTGTGGGTTCTGTTGGAGAGGAACGATGTGATCCAGTCCAGGGCCTTTGCTTGGATCCCAGTGCTGAGGTGGCGGTTTGTCAGGGTGCGGTGCATACGGTGTCAAAGGCTGCCGAGAGGTCTAGGAGGACGAGGGCGGTTGTTTCTCTGTTGTCCATCAGGGTCCTAATGTCGTCGGTGGCTGCGATGAGGGCGGTCTCGGTGCTGTGGTTGGCTCGAAATCCGGACTGGGACGGGTCGAGCGAGTTGTTTGCCTCGAGGAAAGCAGTCAGCTGTTTATTGACGGTCATCTCGATGACTTTAGCCGGGAAGGGAAGGAGAGAGATGGGGTGGAAGTTCTTGAGATCTTTGGGGTCCGCTGTGGGTTTCTTCAGAAGGGCGTTGATTTTTGCGTGCTTCCAGCTCTCAGGGAAGGTGGCTGATGCGAGGGAGTTGTTTATGACGTTCCGGAGGTGGGGTGCGATGATGATGTCGGCTTTGTTGAAGATATGATGGGGGCAAGGGTCAGAGGGGGAGCCAGAGTGGATGGTGTTCATGACGTGGGTGGTGTTTTCCGTGCTGATGGGGGTCCAGGCGCTGAGGGAGGTGGTGGGGGTCGATGCTTCGGTGGCTGGAGGAGGTGTCTGGGGTCCGAAGCTGTCGTGTATATATGCGATCTTGCGGTGGAAGAACGTGGCAAGGGAGTTGAAAAGGTCTTGCGATGGGGTGATGTCGTTGTTGCTTGCGCTGGGGTTGGAGAGCTCTTTGACAATGCTGAAGAGTTCCCTGCTGTTGTGGGTATTGTTGTCTAGATGCTCTTTGAACGATGCCCTTTTGGTGGTGCGGATCAGCTGGTGGTGTTCGCAGGTGGCGTTCTTGAGGGCTGTCAGGTTTTCTGTTGTCCGTTCGTGGCGCCAGGTTTTTTCGAGGCTTCGGCAGGATTTCTTTGAGGGCGTCTGTGAACCATGAGGTTTTCCTGTTGCTGGTCTTGCCTAGGGGGTTCTTCAGTGGAGCGAGGTCATTGGCGCAGTTGGTGATCCACTGTGCGAGGTTGTGGGCTGCGTCATTGGTGTCAGCGGTGTCGGCTGGCGGGTTCTGGCTTAGTGAAGAGATGAGCTGGTCTGTGGTGATATTGCTCCAGCATCTACGGGGGATTTGTTGCGTGCGGTGGTGTGATGTATTCTTTTTGAAGGTAAAGTGGATGCATCTGTGGTTGGTCCAGTGTAGTCCGGTGGAGTGGCTGAAGGAGACATGGTTGCTGGCGGAGAAGATGGGGTCGAACGTGTGGTCAGCGAGGTGGGTGGGGGTGTTCACCAGTTGTTTGAGTCCGAGCTTGTCGAGCAGGGTGGTGGTGTTGTTGTCGTTGTTTTTCTCCAGGTGGAAGTTCAGGTCCCCTAGGAGGATATATTCTGGTGAGGCCAGGGCGTGTGGGCTGATGAAGTCGGCAATGGTTTCGCTGAATTGTGTCCGCGGGCCCGGGGGTCTGTAGATGAGCGTTCCTCGGAGGGTGGTCTTGGGGTCGTTGTGAATCTGGAAGTGTAGGTGTTCGGAGGTGGAGAGTGTGTCTTCAGCGTTGGTCGTGATTTTGATGGTGTCCCTGTAGATGATGGTGATTCCTCCTCCGGTTTGGTTGATACGGTCCTTCCGGGTGATCTTGTAGCCGTCCGGGATGGCTATGGCGATGTCGGGGCCGAGGAAGTGTTCATCCATGTCTCTGTGAGGAAGGCGATGTCTGGTGATGTTGTGGTGTCGAGGAGGTCCCAGAGTTCGACGGCGTGCTTGTGGATGGAGCCTGTGTCTAGGAGGATGCACTTGAGGTGGTTGTTGTTGATGTTAGGTCCGGTGTTTGGTCTGCTGTTTCGGAGGCAGGTGAATTTGCAGGCTTGACAGGTGAAGGGTCCCTGTGTTCGCTTCGGGGTCGCTCCGTAGCAGGTGGGTTATTGTCCGGTGTCGAGTGCGTTGAGGGTGGAGGAGTCGTACCTCAGTCGAGTTCCCTGGCTCTGGCGGGGGCCAGGGGTTGTGGCGCTGGGCGCGGTCCAGGCGTGGACGGGCGCAGACGGGCTTGCTTTTGGCACGCCAGGGGCGCGCCCGCTGCAGGGACACTGCATGGCCTCCATGTGAGTGGCTGTGGGAGGGAGGAGCAGCTGGGAGGCGGGAGTGGGGCGGCAAATGGGAACGGCGGGGGCGAGCTGCAGGGACGCAGCGGCGGGAAGAAGGCACAGAGGGAACCGTGGAAAATGGGGGACAGGACACGGGAGGCAATACGGGGGAACAAGGGGCATAGAAGGCAAAGGGGTACAAGGCAAGGCACAACAAGTAATCACAAAATTACAAAAATACAGCAATCAGCAGAGGGGACTCACGCGGCTCCAGGCAGCGACAGGGGCAAGGCGACAGCGGGGGCAGCGTCACTGGAGGACCATGTGGTGGCTGGGGGGCGACCTACCTGAGGACAGGGTCAAAGGTCACCAGTGTGGGATTTATTACACATTGCACTTAGAGGGCATCTTAGGGATGCCCCCTGAACAATGACCAGCCTCTGCTGGGTTCCCTGACTGGTAAACACTAGCCTGCCACCACAAGACATGTTTCTGGACCCCTGGGGTGGGATCTTTCGCTCCCTGAGCCCAGTAACAAAACCTCTCCTGGGTGGAGGTGGTCACACCAATCCCAGGTCAGAAAGAGCCATCTGTGGCAGGGGAGCTTCAAAGGCCTTTTCGGCGGGAAGACAGGCCGCAAAAATGAGAACAGCCCAGAAGGTGAGCCCACCTCTGCCAACCCCACCCCTCAGGTGGGGGAGGTGAGGTGAAGCTCACTCTTCAGTGCCTGCCATCTTGAAGACGGCAGGCAGTAACCAATCAGGATTATGGTTGTGCCTACTCCCCAACGTGGGGTTGTTGGACAGGCCTCGTGAAGGGGCCGCTCCCTCCCCCGCATAATAAGGCCCGAGCACCGGCTCTCCCGGTGTCACCAGAAGAACCACCCCGGCAACCCACAGAAGCAACCCGCAACCCGTTCCCAACGGGACGCCTGCTCCCGAACATCCCGACATCGGCCGGCCCGGGCCGTCATCAGCAGCATTGCCCCGGCCCAGCCGCCATCTTGGACACTGCACCACGAGGCCGCGTGGCCGCAGCTCGACCCCAACCCTGGGCCTGGCCACGCCCCGACATCGAGGCACCACCATCCACCCAGGAGGTGAACGGACCACTTGGCAGGTCAATGGGAGAGAGGAGTGTCGATGGCTCTCCCCCGCCAGGTGCTGATCGCCCCCAGCCTCCCCGGGCGCTGGCTCCACCCCCCTGCTGGGTGTCTGGACTCCCTCATCCCGGACCTCCCGACCTCCAAGAGCGAGGGTCCGGACACCAAAGGACACCAGACCTATAACTGGGGCAGCTCCAGAGCAGGAAGGCAGTTGTATCCTGGAGTCGAGAGACACCTTGAAGAACTCATCCTTGACGGACTGCTGGCGCTGCCGCAGCCCTGCCTTGTGAATCATCGTTCCTGCCTGCTGGCGCTGCCACGGCCCTCTGCAACCTACACCTTCGTCGGGACCTGCTGGCGCTGCCGCGGCCCATCCTCGTGAACCATCGTTCCTGCCTGCTGGCGCTGCCGCGGCCCTCTGCAACCTACATCCTCGTCGGGACCTGCTGGCGCTGCCGCGGCCCATCCTTGTGTGAACCATCGCCTTTGCCTGCTGGCGCTGCCACGGCCCTTCTCAAGTGAGACTTATCATCCTAGCCTGCCGGCGCTGCCGCGGCCCGACCTTCCAGAACTCCGAGCTCGAGGATTGTGAGCTACCCATCTTGCCACCCCGTACCAGACCGGTACCAAGACTGTCCCGCTACCCTTTCCCCTTCAGAGACTAGAATTAAGAGGACCCTCGTGTCCTGACCTCCCTGTATCGCTGATAACCTTGCTTCAAGAATCATATATAAAGAGTGTTGACCTCATCCTTGTGTGGTGTCCATCTGTGGGGGGGAAGTTACTCGTCTGTACGATCGCAGGAGACGGGCCTCACCGGAGGCCTCTCCCCCTGTCCTCGGCCGACCCTCTGGGTCTCCGTCTAACATTGGTGGCCAGCGGCGCGATCCGAACCAACGCGTAATCGTACAGAGAGTAACTCACCTCACAACTCAACCACAATGACAACAAAAGAGAGCGGAACCACAGAAAAATTCCAGATGGAGAAACTAGAAGAGTACAACCACAGAGAGCTAAAACAATTTTGCATAGAACTAGGCATTGCTACCACAGGATTGAGTACGAAAGAAGACTTCAAAAAGGCCCTAGAATCTTGGGCGGAGACGGGTACGACCGTACCCCAAAACCAAAACCTCGAGGCGCCAGAAACAAGCACCACTACGACAGAAGGAAGGAGATCGGGTCTCTCCCCGGAGGAGATCCGAGAACGAGAAAAAAGCAGACTCCATGAATTAGAGCTGGCGCGACTTCGGTTGGACGGAGAACTGAAATTGGCGGAACAAAAGATAACATTGGAACACTTGCGGCTCCGAGAGGAGCGGGAAGAGAAGCAAAAACAGAGGGAGTTAGAAGAGAAAAAACTAGCCTACGAACATGAGCGCAATCTAGCAGAAATAGAGCTTCGGAAACAGAATAAAGATCTCGGGGTGCCCGAGCGCCCGAACACTCCGGGCACTACAGACCCTAAAGTCCACATCCCCAAGGATGTCGTCAGAGAATATTATCGGAACGACGATATCCAGTAGTGGTTCAAAGCCTACGAGATAGCGATGACCTCCCACCGGATTTCTCAAAGTGACTGGGGAGCCGGGTTATGGGGGAGGTTCGTCAATGAAGGGCGCGACGCCCGGACCATCAGATGACCTCCTACGACCACATGAAAGCCGCCCTCCTCACTCGATACGGGCTCACGCCCGAGATGTACCGCCAGCGGTTCCGCGACTGCAAACGGATCCCGGGTACAACTTGGGTGGAGTACGTGAACTTTTTCAGCAGAGCATTCGAGGGGTGGATCAAGGGCAGCCAGGTAACCACCTACGAACAACTCTTTAACCTCATTGTGTGGGAGCACCTCTCCAACAATTGCTTCGTCGAGCTCAGGCAGCACCTCCTGACTGAACCTCGGCAACTCGCCGCCGAAGCTGACCGATGGGAAAGCACTCGAGTTGCCCGAAACGGGCCCAGTGAACCAAACAGAACCAACCAAGGTCCCCATCGCCCCCGAGGAGGAGGAGGCCAGGGTCGGGGCAGAGACGCCGTCCCGGCGGCTCCTGCCAGCAACACCCCGCCCCCGGCCGGCAGGGGAAACCCCCCGATGCGTCCGGGGTTCCGAGCCAACGTTACTTGCCACCGGTGCCAGCGGACCGGCCACTATGCCAATGACCCTAATTGCCCGAAGAACCAGAATCCTATACCCCGCCAGGTCGCTGCCGCCGCCCTAGGAGAAGAGCAAGCCCAAGAGGAGTATGAAGAATATGAACAGGAACAGCCCGAGTGGGAACCAGCCGCCATGTCCCTGGTCTGCCTAGGGGAGAGAGACATGATTCCGCGGGCTCCCCTACCCGCCAATACGAGAAAATACAGCCAGTGGGTAAACATAAATGGGCGCCGGGCTGAAGCCCTACGCGACACCGGGGCCAGTGTGACGGCAGTCCGCTGTCACCTGGTAACCCCGGAGCAGATCTTGCCGAACGTCCTTTGCCCCGTCCGGTCAGCCGACAACTCAGAAAGCCTGTGTCGGATGGCCTGCGTCCCCTTCGAGTGGGGAGGAGTGTCCGGAATGCTGAAGGTGACTGTCCGCGATGATGCCCCAGTGGACTGCCTCCTGGGAAACGACCTCGAAAGTTCCCCCTGGGCAGCCGTCGAAAGAAGAGAGCACCTGGGCATGTTGGGACTCCCTGAATGGGCCTGCATAACGACCCGGTCCATGACCGCCCGCGCCATCCCCAGTCCCGAAGAACCCGAATGGCCAGAACCTCCTCCACCGATCGTCCCAAAGGGAGACGCCCTAAGTACCAATCCCCCAGAACAAAACGAAGAAGGGTCCGTTCAACTCCTGGACCTTCCCGAACTGGCCCAGTGGCGTCAAGAGGGTGGTCCCACCCAGGAACAATTCCGACAAGAACAGAAGACCTGTCCCTCCCTCGAGGGACTCTGGCAGCAAGCCCTCGCCCAGAGCGCAGGAGACACCGCAGGGGCCCACTGGATTTATTGGGACAATGACCTGCTCTACAGCGAGCAAAGAATTGCTGAGCTGGGGGCCAGTCGGGTGCTGGTGGTGCCCCGCCGCTTCAGAGACTTCCTTTTGAACTTAGCGCACGATGTCCCCCTTGCTGGACACTTGGGACAAGACAAAACATACAACCGCCTGGTAACGCACTTTTACTGGCCCAAAATGCGAAATGATGTCTCCACTGCCGGGCCTGCCCCACCTGCCAGGCCAGCGGGAAGAGCGGCCGAAAAATCAAAGCACCCTTGCAACCATTTCCCGTCGTCACCACCCCGTTCGAACGGGTGGGAATAGACATTGTGGGGCCCCTAGACCCCCGAACGGCCCAGGGGCACCGGTTCATCCTAGTCCTGGTGGACCACGCCACCCGCTATCCCGAGGCCATTCCTCTTCGGACCGTGACAGCACCCGTGGTAGGCCGAGCCCTAATGGGGATCTTCTCTCGAGTGGGCTTCCCCCGGGAGGTCGTCAGCGACAGGGGCATGAACTTTATCTCAAAGTACATGAGGTCTCTCTGGCAGCAGTGCGGGGTCACCTACCGGTTCACGACCCCCTATCACCCGCAAGGAAACGGACTGGTCGAGCGGTTTAACCGCACTCTCAAGGGAATGATCATGGGCCTGGAAGAACCCCTACGTCGCCAATGGGACGTGCTGCTCCCGTGCCTCCTCTTCGCCTATCGAGAAGTTCCCCAGAAATCCCTCGGCTTCAGCCCCTTCGAGCTCCAGCACGGACACCCCGTCCGGGGCCCCCTCAGCCTGGTCAAGGAAGGATGGGAGATGGCCCCCCAGAAGACCCCTGCGGACGTATATAAGTATCTCCTGATCCTCCGCAACCAGACCCGGCGATTCAGGTAACTCGCCAAAGCCAACCTTGAGGCCAGTCAGGAGGACATGAAGAAATGGTACGATCAACATGCCTCCTCCATCGAGTTCGAACCAGGCCAGCAAGTATGGGTGATGTCTCCAGTCGAACCTTGTGCCCTGCAGGTCAAATGAACAGGACCCTTCAAGGTGATAGAGCGCAAGGGCCCTGTCACCTACCTAATAGACATGGAGTCCCCCCGGAACCCCCTCCGAGTCCTCCATGCCAACAGACTCAAACCCCACTTCGTACGCTCGGAGCTCAGCCTACTGATGGCAACATATAGTAGGACGGAAGAAGACTCCGAGCCCCTCCCTGACCTACAGAGGACCCGTGAAAAAGATGGCTCAGTGGAAGGGGTCAGACTCTCCGAGGCCTTGCCCCTGGAACAACGCCAAGACTGTCGGGCTCTCCTGCTGCAATTTGCGAACCTGTTCTCCCTCACCCCAGGGGTCACCCCCTGGTGCCTTCACGACGTGGACACTGGGGATAGTCCACCTATTCGACACAGGGCATACCGAGTGCCAGATCGGGTGCGCACCTGCATCCAGGACGAGGTCTCTAAAATGCTGGCCCTAGGAGTGATCGAGCCATCCGACAGCCCCTGGGCCAGCCCAGTCGTACTGGTCCCCAAGGCTGCCGCCCCGGGCGTCGCCCCGAGCTCCGATTCTGTGTAGACTATCGGGGCCTGAACGCTGTTACCCGAACCGACGCTCACCCCATCCCCCGGGCGGATGAGCTGGTTGACCGCATGGGGGCTGCCCGCTATCTGAGCATCTTCGATCTAACAGCAGGCTACTGGCAGATCGGCCTTACCCCCAGGACCCAAGAACGATCCGCCTTCTCTACCCCGGATGGCCACTACCACTTCAAAGTGATGCCATTCGGCATGAAAAACGCTCCAGCTACCTTCCAATGACTCGTGAACCAGGTATTGGCGGGCCTCGAAGACTTCAGCGCCGCCTACCTGGACGATATCGCTGTATACAGTCGTCACTGGGCGGACCACCTCCACCACCTCCGAGAAGTCCTGCACGCCCTCCAGCAGGCCGGTCTCACCATCAAGGCCAGCAAATGTCAGATTGGCCAGGGGTCCGTGACCTATCTCGGACACCAAGTGGGGAGCGGTCTGGTGGCCCCCCTTCAGCTCAAGATCGCTGCCATCCAGTCCTGGCAACCTCCTGTCACCCAAACCGAGGTCCGAGCCTTCCTAGGGCTCACCGGATACTACCGGCGGTTTGTAAAGGGCTATGGCAGCATTGTGGGGCCCCTCACAGAACTCACATCCAAGAAAAACCCCAAAACCGTCAACTGGACTCCGGACTGTCAAGCAGCCTTCGAGAAGTTGAAGGCCGCCATGTGCACCGCTTCCGTGCTCCAGGCCCCCGACTACAGCCGGGAGTTCATCGTCCAGACGGACGCCTCATATCATGGCGTTGGGGCAGTACTCTCTCAACTCAACGCCGAGGGAGTCGATCAGCCAGTGGCCTTCATCAGCCGACGCCTGCTGGCTCGAGAGCAGCGCTGGAGCACCATCGAGCGGGAGGCCTTCGCAGTGGTATGGGCCCTCAAGAAACTCCGGCCCTACCTCTTCGGTACCCACTTCAGGGTACAGACAGACCACCGACCCCTGCAATGGCTGATGCAGATGCGGGGGGAGAACCCAAAACTGTTGCGATGGTCCATCTCCTTGCAGGGGATGGACTTCTCTGTGGAGCATCGCCCTGGCCAGGACCACGCCAACGCGGACGGCCTGTCACGCTTTTTCCGCCTCGGCGAGGAGAGTACCCAAGAAGATGGGTGACTCTCCCTGCCTTCAGCTGGGGGGGACGCATGTTGGACAGGTCTCGTGAAGGGGCCGCTCCCTCCCCCGCATAATAAGGCCCGAGCACCGGCTCTCCCGGTGTCCCCAGAAGAACCACCCCGGCAACCCACAGAAGCAACCCGCAACCCGTTCCCAACGGGACGCCTGCTCCCGAACATCCCGACATCGGCCGGCCCGGGCCGTCATCAGCAGCATTGCCCCGGCCCAGCCGCCATCTTGGACACTGCACCACGAGGCCGCGAGGCCGCAGCTCGACCCCAACCCTGGGCCTGGCCAGGCCCCGACATCGAGGCACCACCATCCACCCAGGAGGTGAACGGACCACTTGGCAGGTCAATGGGAGAGAGGAGTGTCGATGGCTCTCCCCCGCCAGGTGCCGATCGCCCCCAGCCTCCCCGGGCGCTGGCTCCACCCCCCTGCTGGGTGTCTGGACTCCCTCATCCCCGACCTCCCGACCTCCAAGAGCGAGGGTCCGGACATCAAAGGACACCAGACCTATAACTGGGGCAGCTCCAGAGCAGGAAGGCAGTTGTATCCTGGAGTCGAGAGACACCTTGAAGAACTCATCCTTGACGGACTGCTGGCGCTGCCGCAGCCCTGCCTTGTGAATCATCGTTCCTGCCTGCTGGCGCTGCCACGGCCCTCTGCAACCTACACCTTCGTCGGGACCTGCTGGCGCTGCCGCGGCCCATCCTCGTGAACCATCGTTCCTGCCTGCTGGCGCTGCCGCGGCCCTCTGCAACCTACATCCTCGTCGGGACCTGCTGGCGCTGCCGCGGCCCATCCTTGTGTGAACCATCGCCTTTGCCTGCTGGCGCTGCCGCGGCCCTTCTCAAGTGAGACTTATCATCCTAGCCTGCCGGCGCTGCCGCGGCCCGACCTTCCAGAACTCCGAGCTCGAGGATTGTGAGCTACCCATCTTGCCACCCCATACCAGACCGGTACCAAGACTGTCCCGCTACCCTTTCCCCTTCAGAGACTAGAATTAAGAGGACCCTCGTGTCCTGACCTCCCTGTATCGCTGATAACCTTGCTTCAAGAATCATATATAAAGAGTGTTGACCTCATCCTTGTGTGGTGTCCATCTGTGGGGGGGAAGTTACTCGTCTGTACGATCGCAGGAGACGGCCCTCACCGGAGGCCTCTCCCCCTGTCCTCGGCCGACCCTCCGGGTCTCCGTCTAACAGGGGTGAGCACACCAAGGGTGTAGTCACCCTAAGGCAGGGTTCTTCAAACTGTGGGGCGCGCCCCCCTGGGGGGGCGCGGCACCATCACAGGGGGGGCGCGCGCTTCACTCCGATCTTCCCTTTGTGCCCGTTCCTTTGTCCCTGTGGCAGCGCGGTGTAGAGACTCTCTGTTAGGGCGGGCGATTTCCGTCAGAGTGGGGCTGCAGGGGCCTAAGAGCTGAACAAAGCTCATTAGCATGCGAATGGTCTCTTAAAGAGGTGTGAAGTGCTCGGGTGCGGCTGGCTGGCTGAGTGTGTGTGTGCCCTGAAGCTGTGTCAGCCCGGGCACACACAGGCAAGGTGAGATGAAGAGGGAGAGGGAGGGAGGAAGGAGACAGAGACAGATAGACAGAGGGAGAGCGAGGGAGGGAGACACGCAGACAGAGGGGGAGCGAGGGATGGAGAGAGAGGCTGACAGAGCGAGAGCGAGGGAGGCAGCGCGAGGGAGACTGAGGCAGACAGGGAGAGCGAGGGAGAGTGAGGGGGGGAGACATGCAGACAGAGGGAGAGCGAAGGAGGGAGACAGGCAGACAGAGGGGGAGCGAGGGAGGGAGACAGAGGCTGACAGAGCGAGAGCGAGGGAGGCAGCGCGAGGGAGACTGAGGCAGACAGGGAGAGCGAGAGAGAGTAGTGGAGGGAGACATGCAGACAGAGGGAGAGGGAGGGAGACAGGCAGACTTAGGGAGAGCGAGGGAGGGAGACAGGCAGACAGAGGGAGAGCGAGGGAGGCAGAGTGAGGGAGAGCGAGGGAGACAGAGGGAGAGCGAGGGAGACAGAGGAAGAGCGAGGGAGGCAGAGTGAGAGAGAGCGAGGGAGACAGAGGGAGAGCGAGGGAGACAGAGGGAGAGCGAGGGAGACATAAGGAGAGCGAGGGAGACAGAGGCAGCTAGAGGGAGAGCGAGAGATGTCGGGTGGAGCCGGCCACCAGACGTCCGTTATGTTGCCATGTGGGTGAATAGATGTATGGGTAGAGTGGTGGATGTATGGATGGAGTGATGGGTGGAATGGTGGATGTGTGGGTGAGATGGTGGATGTATGGGTGGGGGGGTGGATGGATGAGTGAGGGGATGGATGGATGGGTGAAGGGGTGGATGGATGGTGGGAGAGAGGATGGATGCATGAGTGGAGGGATGGATGGGAGTGGATGGATGTGTGTATGGTTGGAAGGGTAGATGGATGGGTGGAGGGATGGATGGATCAGTGAAATGGTAGATGGATCGATGGGGGGGTGGATGGTGGACGAGTCGGTGGGTGGATGGATGAGAGAGGTGATAATGGATGGATTGATGTATTGATGGGTGAAGGGGTGAATGAATGGATGGATGGATGAGTGAAGGGGTGGATGTGGGGATGGATGGGTGATTGAGGAGGGGGATGGATGGAGGAGTGAAGGGGTGGATGAGAGGTCAATGGATGGATTCATGAGTGGATGGATGAGTGGGTGGATGGGTGAAGGGTGGATGGAGGGATGGGTGGCTGGGTGAGGGGGGGATGGAGAGAGAGTGTGAGGGGGGAATGGAGAGAGAGGGTGAGGGGAGAATGGAAAGAGAGGGGGAGGATGGATGGATGGATGAGTGAGGACATGGATGAATGATTGGCAGAGTGGATGGGCAGGTGTGTGCATAGATGGGTGAGGAG
The DNA here is from genome assembly GCF_964263255.1 of Lissotriton vulgaris. Taxonomy (NCBI): domain Eukaryota; kingdom Metazoa; phylum Chordata; class Amphibia; order Caudata; family Salamandridae; genus Lissotriton; species Lissotriton vulgaris. Next base: position 1,207,671,764 of record NC_141697.1, read on the forward strand.
AGGAGCATGGAGATGGATGGGTCAGAGAGTGCATGCATGAGTGGGGGAGGGTGGAGAGCGGGAGGGATGGATGGGTGGGTGGATGGATGAGTAGGGGGTTGAGTGGGTGGACGGATGAGTGACTGGGTGGATGGATGAGTGGGTGGGGGGATGGCTGGATGGGTGAGAGGGTGGGTGGTTGGATGGATAAGTGAGTGGATGGATGGGTGGAGGAGTGGATGGATGGGTGGAAGAGTGGATGGATGAATGGAGGAGTGGATGGATGAATGAATGGAGGAGTGGATGGATGAGTGGGAGGATAGCTTAGGTGAAGGTGTGAGTGGTTGGATGGATAAGTGGGTGGATGGATGGGTGGAAGAGTGGATGGATTGGTGAGGGGATGGATTGGGTGAAGGGATGGATGGATGGGTGAGGGGGTGGATGGAGGGATGGATGGTTGAGATGATGGATGGATGGAGGGATGGATGGTGGATGGGTTTGCAAGTGGTTGAAGGGGTTTGGATGTGGATGGGGCACAGATGGAGGGAAGGAATGAATGGTGGGGGAGTTGGTGGATGACAAGGTGTACATGATGGATGGGGAGGGTTGTGATGACTTCCTTTGCCTTGGAGGATTGTGTTTTGAGCTGTGTGGTACGCCTCTGTCGTTTCGCCACACCCACTCACAGGCCTGCAGTTTGCTAGGCACTCTTGTTGTGTTGAGCATTGTTTGCCGGATATGGCCCGTGGTGTGCGCGTTGCAGTCGATCATGTGGTGTGCCGGATTCCCGAGGTTTCGGTCGGGTGGTGGGGGGGCCCAACATCTGGGGGAATTCATCTGGGGGGGCTCAACCTGGAAAAGTTTGAATACCTCTGCCCTAAGGTCAGTAGTCCATTTGCTACTGACCTCGAGACCCCTAAAACGCCCCCTAAATACAGAATTTAGGAGGAAGCCCTGAATCAAGAAGATTGATTCCTGCAACCTACAAAGAAGAAGGATGAAAGAAGATGCCCAGCAGAGCAGACTGCAGAGAAGAACTGACTTGGCCTCAGCCCTACCAGCTCATCTGCAGTTCCCAGAGATCCTGTACCAAAAGTCGCCTTGTCCTGCAGCAAGCGACCTCAAGAACCCCTGGGAGAGTCGACTGCCTTCAACAAAGACCGGATCTCCTGTGAACAGCAGCCCTGTTCAAAAGAAATACCAAAGAAAGACTTTGAGCCTGCTGATGACAGAAAAAAAACGCCTGGAACCACCACTGCACTAGACACCTACAACCCGAATCCGAGTGGCCCACTGGTCCCAGCAAAGTCCCCCAGCACTCCAGAGTCCAAGTCCACCGTGGGTTGACCCCCTCCAGGACTCCCCAACGTCGCCTGCAGCCTCTGCACAGAGACCCCGCCAACCACCAGTGGCCTGGTAAGGTGAAATCCGACCTCAAAATGCACCCCTGCACCCCGCCGCCCTGCGCCCTGGAGATGAGAACACAAGGTGCACCTACGTCCCAGAGCCCTCCAACTTACATGCTCATCTGTTGTTTCCACCCGGAAGACTTCCTGAACCGAGCCTGCAGCCAAAATCCTAAACCGGCAACTATCATTGAAAACGACAGGGCACTTGATGCCAAAACAGCACCCTGCACCCGGCTGCCCCTGTGCCACTGTGGGTGCACTTTGTGTTCTAACTTAGATCACCCTTTGCCCTGAGCCCAAGTCTAGGAGCTTTGCTACCACAACCTTGTGGCCTGTTTGTGAGCAGCCACCAACCGGGGGCCCCCTGTCCCCCACTGGATAACATCGGGCCTCAGCACTCTGTACGCGGCCGCCCTAGTGCCGCTGTGGGTGCTTTGAGAGTGCATCCTTGACCCGGGGGAACCGTGGTTCTAACCCCAGAAAACCATCTCCCAAATCTAAGTACTTGTTCTAAGTGTGGAGTTGGTTTGTATGAAACCTTGAGGAACTGCATATGTCAAAAACTGATGTACTTACCTTTTATCTAGGAAATGTCCCAATGTGAAATCTAGGCATATCACACTGAGTAGAGAAAATAACTAAAAAAGTAATCTAAACAATAACTTTAAAAGTAATATGAAAAGTAACTGAAAAGTAATTCAAACTGTTTTATAAACAAATGACTTCCCTGTAACCATTCCAATTGCATTCAACTGCCTTCAACTGTATTTAGATGCATTATTCTTTTTTTTTTTTTTAATCCTCATTTTGCGCGTGAAAGTGTAAGGAGTTTAACGGGAGGCAGTGAATTCCAGGATTGTGCCTGCACTCTCTCAGCATTACTGTTCCGGCAACGGAGAGTTTCCCTTTGTTGGAATAAGTCAGCCTTGGCTCTCCTGCATACTTTAATCAATAATTCTTTATAACAAGGGGGAGAGCTAGCCTTCCTGGCCACTCGGCGGGAATGATTCCCGTCTGAATTATTGTCATGGCTTTAATCATTGGATTTGTTTAGTTTAATCAGTTCCTTCCTTATCTTATGTAGTGAGTGTGTGTAGTTTTCCCAGATTTTCCAGAAATTAGATTTTTTAGTGGGCTTTCCTTTCCTATCCATTTTGTGTGTTTTTATTATAGAATTTAGCCAATCACTATGTGTCGGTGGTACTGGTTTACCCAGTTTAGGCATATCTCCCTTCTTGCAAGTAGTATTAATACAAACAACACATTTTCCTGTTTTCTTGTTAACTTCTCTTTATTTAAATCCACCTTGGTGTCAATCCCGAAAATAATTAAAGTTATACTTACTGCTAGATGTTTTCCCAATACCCGGCATAACGTCTTACCAACTTCCTGCCAAAAGGAGTCAAGAAGGGGGGCAGGCTTGGAACATGTGCAGATCATTCGCTTTTTCTTGTCTGCATTTGGGGCAGGACTTTACGCTGGCTCCTTTGAATTTTGATAGTCTTTTGGGGTTCCAGTATGCCCTGTGTATTGTGAATAGATAGTTTCTCTTCAGGCGGGCTGGTTTGATGGTTGACCAGCATTTTTCTAGTGACCTCTGCCATAAATTTTGAAGGTCCAGTTCTGTTATGTCTTTCCTCCAGACTGACTCTGGGATCGAGAAATTCTCTTCTCCTGCAGTGATTAGAGCCCAGTACCATCTTGATATTTCCTTGTTTATTGGGATGGTCTTCGTCATTTCATTCTCTAGGTCTATTCTTCCCGTTTTTTTATCCTTTAGTGAGCTTGCCCAGCTTGTGAGTTGGTAATATTTAAATGTTGACACCGATGAATTGGTGATTTCTACTAGGTATTCCCATGGTTCTATTGAGTTCTCTGTCATCAGCTGGCCCCATTTGTTGATTCCAGCCGTCTTTAGTGGCAATGCCAGGGAATCTTTTAGGCATTCTGGTGTGCCCGGGGAATCCCATATGGGAGCCATAGAGCTGTAGTAAGAAATGTTCAAAGTACTTCTGACTTGATACCATAGTTTTGCTGCGCTAATTAGGATCTTTAATTTTATTTTTTTTTAAATTTCGGGTGTCCAAATTTAAATAAAAAATAGTGTTTTGTTTGTCAATGTTTGAAGGAATTCAGGATAAAACTCGTATTTTTTTAATAGGGGTCTCACGTTTTTAAATTGGAAAGCTCTGTAGTATTCGATGAGGTCTGGGCTGGCTATTCCACCTTGTTCTTTTTTCCTCCTTATTTTGTTCCAGGCAATCCTTGACCCTTAAGATGCCCATATAAAACTCACGATTTCTCCCTGGATCTTCTTCAGAGAGTCTCTCTTTAATTCCAGTGGGATGACATTAAAGAGATACGTAAATTTGGGAAGTATGGACATTTTTATCATGTTTGATCTTCCCAGAAAGCTTAGTGGTAACCCATCCCATACTTTGAGGAGTTTTTTGGTCTCAAGTGCAATCCTATTAAGGTTTAGCTGGGGCACTTTTTCTAGATCCTTAACCAGCGTTATACCCAGGTATTTTATTTTGTCTTTGGAGTATGGGGTATTCTGATGTACGTTCCAACTCATGGATTCAGTTTTAGCTTCATTGGTTAAGTACCCAGATACTTTGCCAAATTCCGCAATTGTTTTATCTATTGCTGCGGAGGAATTTTGGAAGTTATCTGTAAAGATCATTAGATCGTCCGTTTGTATGAAACCTTAAGGAAATGCATATGTCAAAAACTGATTTACTTACCTTTTATCTAGGAAATGTCCCAATGTGAAATCTAGGCATATCACACTGAGTAGAGAAAATAACTAAAAAAGTAATCTAAACAGTAACTTTTAAAGTAATATGAAAAGTAACTGAAAAGTAATTCAAACTGTTTTATAAACAAATGACTTCCCTGTAACCATTCCATTTGCATTCAACTGCCTTCAAACTGTATTTAGCTGCATTATTCTTGCAAAGTGTTATTGTACTTACCTGTACCAGGCCTGGTTTAGTTCTAGAAAATAAAATGCAACTAAATAATATTTGTATACAAACAAATTGGTCTGAGTTCAGTCTTTAAGTGTGTGGCATTATTTATTGCCTGTGTGTGTACAATAAATGCTTAACACTACCCTCTGATAAAGCCTTACTGCTCGCCCACACTGCCACAAATAGAGAGTAAGGTATTATCTACTTAAGCCTTTGCCTACCTTTGGGAATCCACTGGACTCTGTGCACACTATACCTTACTTTGGTATAGTATATATAGAGCCAGCTTCCTACAATTTGCCCTTGCCCTTCTCTTGCATCAAGACTGCAACAAGCCTCCAGGGACTGGCATCCATGACAAGTGCAGTACTCCTGTTTGGGTTGAAGTACTAAATTGTCAAATCATACAGGAGTTAATTTATCATCATTTCGAATGCCTTTTGTTGATTTTCACTCTGCTCCCACTGAGTTCTTGCTTTAGCCAGGTCCCTCAGGGATTTGGACAGAGTGACCATAGTGGGGCCAAACCTGTTGAAATAGATTGCTATCCCCATTAAACTTTTACATTCTGAGGGGAAAGGATGTTGCGGGTATGTGTTGCTTTCTGTAGGTCTACCCCAACTACAGCGCTGGGAAAGATGTACACATATAATTGGACTTCTGGCTTTAGGAACTCTTACTACTGCTAGTGCAAGTTTGGGCAGCTGCCAGCTAGTTTTTGTAAGATTGCTCTTAGTCGCCGATTGTGCTAAAATATGTTGTGGGCATAAATTAAGATAGTGTCACTAACATTTAGGACTCCTTCCAGTTGCAACACTGTCTTCTTCATTGCACTGTGAAAGACCTCTGCAGCTAAGATTGTGAAATTCAGTCACTTATATATTTATAGGCAGACGTATGTCGCTCAAGTCATTATGTAGTGACACCTCTCATGCAGTGTCAGCTAATGGTCCACAGCGTTAAGATCTGGTTGAGAACCATCTGGCACCATTTAGGGCATTTGTGAAGTCATCAACTGTCCGCAGGAGTTGCCTTTCTCTTTTGATGGCATTGGTTGGCAGCCTCGTGTCTATGCACAGGGGTGCTTCACCATTGTTACTACCATGGATGACACCTATGGTATGAGGCTGGACTCTTTTTTTATTACTCATAGCTCCTATAATTTCTGTAAGCAGTCCACTAGAGGACACATGGGAAATAGAATCTTCCGATGTATGAATGCTGTTGGTTTAATGGTTTGCTTAGGGTGCCAAAGGCCATGAAAAACGTGGTAAAATTACTGCAGTAGTTGGTCGTCTTCTTGCGAGTAGACGCTGAAAACAAAGCATACTAGTTCCACTGGGGTGGTGCAGCTGAGCAGCATGCCTGTCTTTGTCTTGGCCTCAATTAATTTTGCAGGTCTGGGTACCTTGCGGTAGCTAATCTCTGTGTTGAATGTCCGTGCCAGGGAAAGGGGACCTCGTCTGCTACAAACATAGATTTTGGTGGTCGAAGGCATCAATTTGGAACAAGTATTCAACATGTTGAACTGGTCTTGGCTCATGACATTCACCAACACACCTGGCTCAATCAAAGCTGTGTTGGTCAGTCCTTGGATTTGTATGCTGCAATTCAGCTGTTGCATGTAACACCTCACAGTAGCCTTTTTCCTCCAATGTCAAGGACATCTGCTTGGTTTGTCAGGACTTCACATGTGCTGCTGATTGCATCAGATCATGAAAAACCAGGCCCATCACTTCAACTGAAGGCGTCCGCCAAGGCTGTATTCTGGCCCCTTTTTTGTTTTTAGTATACACAAATGGTTTGGAATTTTTTTTATTGCAACAAGGTTTAGATTTTCCAAAAATAAATGGCAGACACATACCTTTATTGTCCTACGCGGACGATACTGTGTTGATGACCCTAACAGCAAATAGTTTGCAAAAATGTTTGAATGCATTTAATGACTTCATGTGAGGATTGGATCTTAAGGTTAATTTTACTAAATCATTCACAATGGCTTGTGGCTCAAATAAAATTAAAACATGTAAATATATTGTCAATAATATGGTCATTGAGAAAGTCCAAAATTTTACCTATTTAGGAAATCTTTTTAATAAAACATTGAATTGGGACCATTTGATAACAACACGGCTGCAACAAACAAGTAGATTGATAGAGGGTCTTTTCCGCTTTGCTAGTAAACTGGGCCAAAAACCCATAGCGGAGCTTAAGACCTTGTATAAATCAAAATGCTTGCCAGTAGCAACCTACGGGCAGGGGTATGGGGATACCACAAAAGTGCGCAAATACAAATTATGGAGAACAAATTTTTAAAACGTCATTTATCTATTCCAAATAGTTCTCCAAATACATTCTGTCATTCCGAGGTGGGCCTAGAATTCATGAGCATTGTCTTATACCTTGATGTTTTAAAAGTGGAAGTATTCACACGTTCCTCAACTCTACATAAAATTTACAAACAAAAACAAAGGGACTGCACAGAATAATTATCACAGGGACAGAGTATCAAATTTCTGGACCAATCGTTCATGTTTGGTATTGTCTATAATCTATGAATGTTACCCAGTCTGAATCTTGTGACGAGCATCCTATCAAAGGCTTCTGGTACAAAGGATAAATAAGGCTCCAACCCCATGCAGGTAAGCGTTAACTAATTTTGCATAATTCTAGGTTTTGCCATTTCCCCTGCCACCCTTAGAGAGCCCAGTAATTGGAGGCCCTCCAATTTTAAGGACTTTCTCGACACTGACATCATGGTTGTGGGGTTAGAAAAATATTCCAGGTGACTTAGGTTCTTCATAAAACTGCATATAAACCTAACCCACGGGATCTTTACGGCCCCATCCAAACTCAGACTATCTTGTAGGATCTCTCTGTTCAACTAGTCTGCTCCTTGGTCCATTTACTACGCCACAGGAGTATGGGTTCCAATTTAATAAGATCAGATATAAAAGCGAGACCCAGCTCCTCGTGGCAGACAAAGGAGGAGGTACTAGGGGGGCAGACAAAATGGATCACAAGAAAGAATTCTCTACCAGCTGCAGTGGGAAGGCATTAACAAAACCCCATACTCCAGCCCCATACATTGCGGATGTGATACATTTTGCTTTGTATATATGCAACAACTCCCCTGGGGGCTTCCTACCCAGTTTCTTAGCAAATGTGGCTAGGGATGAGGTTGTTCTAGTGAAAGAAAGTTTTTTTGTATTTAACATCTGGGACCAGGTATCTTTCTGATTAAATAAAATCCCAAGATATAAGAAATTCCTGGTTGTAGCTATCTTGCTTCCATCCAGAAACATTTCCCTGACCCTCTGGAACCCATTACCGCATCTCAAGTCAAACGTTTTAGAGACATTGGGGCAGATGTATCAACACCCCTCTTTGCGATTCTCAAATAGCGATTTTATGAGAATTGCTACCTGAGAATTGCAAAATGGGATGTATGTAAAAAAAATCGCAATTTCTTAGCGATTTCTTAGTTTTCCTTAATTGCGATTCTCAAATTGCAAAATCGCAATTAAGGAATACTTTCCTATTCATTTTTATGGGCCAGGAGGCCCATAGGAATGAATGTGAACTCATTCTCAATTTGCGATTTTCAATTTGAGAATCGCAAATTGAGAATAATTTCAAGGGTGCAAGGGTGTCATAAGGACACCCTGATGCACCCCTGAAATGAACATGTGTGCGCATATGGCGCACATACATTCCCTAAGCACATATGGCACCTTCAAAAATGATAAAAAGTGCATTTGTGAAAGAAATTGCAAATTACCACCAACTTGAAGTTGGTGGTAATTTGCGATTTCTTAAGGCGTAATCGCAAAACTTTAGTGCTTCTTACATAGCATTTAAGGAATCGCTTTTTGCGATTTCTTAAATGCTTGCGCAAAGTTAAGGAATCGCAAATCTTGCGATTCCTTAATTTTGCGATGCCATTTCCTTCATACATCCCGTTTTCCTGATTTTTTGTCGCAAATGCTGCTTTATTGCGAATTGCAGCATTTGTGACTAAAAATCCAGTTGATACATCTGCCCCATTAACACTTAAACCTAGGACTTTCATATAATCATTAAAACTATCCAAAACCCTTTGCAAATCATTCTGTGTGCGCGCCATAAGGACCGCGTCATCCACGTAGAGAAGGGCTGGGATGGGTCGCCCTCCAGCTTGGGGAAAAGTCTTGTCCCTGTCTGAGCAGTGCATCGCCAAGACTATTTGTATACAAATTAAAAAGGAAAGGGGCCAGGACACATCCCTGCCTGACCCCTCTCCTAATGGGGAATGATTCAGTACGCTCCCCACACAGGCTGTAACGAACACTAGCAGAGGCTCCACAGTAGAGGCGCTGCAAAAAGGCCATAATGTTTGGATCCACCCTCATGACTGCAAGCACCTCCCACAGTCTCCCGTGCCTCACAGAATCGAAGGCTGCTGTAAGGTCCACAAACGCCAGGTACAGAGAATTTTTTTTCTCTCCGATGCATTTACCCATCAGAATAGATAAATGTAGGCTTTGTTCAATGGTACCTAGCCCTTCGCAAAATCCATACTGCAGAGCAGACAGTACCTGGCTGTCTTCCCCCAATCCTGCAAACGTTCTAGGACAACACGTCCCGTCACCTTTACCTTTGAGTCAAGCAGGGAAATTGGCCTATAGCAGCCCGGGTCATGTCAGCCCCCCTTCTTGAAGATTGGAATGATGACTGATTCCACCCAGGTCTTAGGTAGTGATATTCTGAAACTGGCATTTATAACTTGGGTTATTACAGGACCTCAAAGAGAGGCGTTGGATTTAAATAGATCAACTGGCACTCCGTCCGGTCCAGGGGCCTTTCCACCTAGACTACATAAAAGTGCTCTATTAACTTCATCCAGCGTAACTTGAAACTTTGCCATATCGAACTGAGCTGGAAAGGTGGAGGACATTTGTAGATCATAATAAACTTGCCCATTATACACCTTGGAGAAGTGATTAACCCATGCATCCTCTGATATTGCCATCTCAATTGAGGGACCGGTGTCGTCTGATAAGATGGGGGCCCTTACTGCTCTCCAGAAAGGCGCACTGTCTTTCTGCTGGGCCGCTGTGTGAAGGGTTTCCCAAGCTTCCTGTTTCAACAAGCGTTTCCTTCCGCTGTAACCCGCTTGTACTCCGCTCTCGCCTGTCTGACCCTATTGGGCGATTTAGGTTGCCTGTGCATCTCATGTTTCAAATTTGTGAGAGCTTGTGTACATTTTTTATCAAACCACCCAAATTCTTTGTGTTTGCTACAGTGCTTTACATAGAGTAGACTCCCTCATTAGTTACAGCTAAAAACAAGCACTGGCGTTGCCAATAGGTCTCGCAGTAGGAAAGTTGGAGCTATTGGTTTTGTAAATGACAAAGCCCTTTATGTATTTAAAATGATAACCAAAGTGAAAGGCATTGTTATTTGCAATTGTAATGGCTCCAACTGTCGTACTGCGAGACCTATTGGCAACGTGAGTGGTTTTTCGTGTGTGAGTGGCGTTGTGTGTGTGTGAGTGGCGTTGTGTGAGTGAGTGGCGTTGTGTGAGTGAGTGGCGTTGCGTGTGTGAGTGGCGTTGCGTGTGTGAGTGGCGTTGCGTGTGTGAGTGGCGTTGCGTAGTTGAGTGGCGTTGCATGTGTGAGTGGCGTTGCATGTGTGAGTGGCGTTGCATGTGTGAGTGGCGTTGCATGTGTGAGTGGCGTTGCATGTGTGAGTGGCGTTGCATGTGTGAGTGGCGTTGCATGTGTGAGTGGCGTTGCGTAGTTGAGTGGCGTTGTGTAGTTGAGTGGCGTTGCGTAGTTGAGTGGCGTTGCGTAGTTGAGTGGCGTTGCATGTGTGAGTGGCGTTGCATGTGTGAGTTGCGTTGCATGTGTGAGTTGCGTTGCATGTGTGAGTGGCGTTGCATGTGTGAGTGGCGTTGCATGTGTGAGTGGCGTTGCATGTGTGAGTGGCGTTGCATGTGTGAGCGTTGGGTAGTTGAGTGGCGTTGCGTAGTTGAGTGGCGTTGCGTAGTTGAGTGGCGTTGCGTAGTTGAGTGGCGTTGCATGTGTGAGTGGCGTTGCATGTGTGAGTGGCGTTGCATGTGTGAGTGGCGTTGCATGTGTGAGTTGTGTTGCATGTGTGAGTTGTGTTGCATGTGTGAGTGGCGTTGCATGTGTGAGTGGCGTTGCATGTCTGAGTGGCGTTGCATGTGTGAGCGTTGCATGTGTGAGCGTTGCGTAGTTGAGTGGCGTTGCGTAGTTGAGTGGCATTGCGTAGTTGAGTGGCGTTGCGTAGTTGAGTGGCGTTGCGTAGTTGCGTAGTTGAGTGGCGTTGCGTAGTTGAGTGGCGTTGCGTAGTTGAGTGGCGTTGCGTAGTTGAGTGGCGTTGCGTAGTTGCGTGGCGTTGCGTAGTTGCGTGGCGTTGCGTAGTTGCGTGGCGTTGCGTAGTTGCGTGGCGTTGAGTAGTTGAGTGGCGTTGCGTAGTTGAGTGGCGTTGCGTAGTTGAGTGGCGTTGAGTGGCGTTGCGTAGTTGAGTGGCGTTGCGTAGATGAGTGGCGTTGCGTAGGTGAGTGGCGTTGCGTAGGTGAGTGGCGTTGCGTAGGTGAGTGGCGTTGCGTAGTTGAGTGGCGTTGCATAGGTGAGTGGCGTTGGGTAGGTGAGTGGCGTTGGGTAGCTGAGTGGCGTTGCGTAGGTGAGTGGCGTTGCGTAGGTGAGTGGCGTTGCGTAGGTGAGTGGCGTTGCGTAGTTGAGTGGCGTTGCGTAGTTGCGTGTGGTTGTGTGGCGTTGCGTAGTTGCGTGGCGTTGCGTAGTTGAGTGGCGTTGCGTAGTTGAGTGGCGTTGCGTAGTTGAGTGGAGTTGCGTAGTTGAGTGGAGTTGCGTAGTTGCGTTGCGTTGCGTAGTTGCGTGGCGTTGCGTAGTTGAGTGGCGTTGCGTAGTTGAGTGGCGTTGCGTAGTTGCGTGGCGTTGCGTAGTTGCGTGGCGTTGCATGTGTGAGTGGCGTTGCATGTGTGAGTGGCGTTGCATGTGTGCGTAGTTGAGTGGCGTTGCGTGGTTGAGTGGCATTGCATGTGTGAGTGGCGTTGCATGTGTGAGTGGCGTTGCATGTGTGAGTGGCGTTGCATGTGTGAGTGGCGTTGCATGTGTGAGTGGCGTTGCATGTGTGAGCGTTGCGTAGTTGAGTGGCGTTGCGTAGTTGAGTGGCGTTGCGTAGATGAGTGGCGTTGTGTAGGTGAGTGGCGTTGCGTAGGTGAGTGGCGTTGCGTAGTTGAGTGGCGTTGCGTAGTTGAGTGGCGTTGCGTAGTTGAGTGGCGTTGCGTAGGTGAGTGGCGTTGCGTAGGTGAGTGGCGTTGCGTAGGTGAGTGGTGTTGCGTAGGTGAGTGGCGTTGCGTAGTTGAGTGGCGTTGCGTAGGTGAGTGGCGTTGGGTAGGTGAGTGGCGTTGGGTAGGTGAGTGGCGTTGAGTGGCGTTGCGTAGTTGCGTGTAGTTGCGTGGCGTTGCGTAGTTGCGTGGCGTTGCGTAGTTGCGTGGCGTTGCGTAGTTGAGTGGCGTTGCGTAGTTGAGTGGAGTTGCGTAGTTGAGTGGCGTTGCGTAGTTGAGTGGCGTTGCGTAGTTGCGTGGCGTTGCGTAGTTGAGTGGCGTTGCGTAGGTGAGTGGCGTTGCGTAGGTGAGTGGCGTTGCGTAGTTGCGTGGCGTTGCGTAGTTGCGTTGCGTGGTTGAGTGGCGTTGCGTGGTTGAGTGGCGTTGCGTGGTTGAGTGGCGTTGCATGTGTGAGTGGCGTTGCATGTGTGAGTGGCGTTGCATGTGTGTGTGAGTGGCGTTGCATGTGTGAGTGGCGTTGCATCCGTGGCATTGCGTAGTTGCGTGGCGTTGCGTAGTTGTGTGGCGTTGCGTAGTTGCGTGGCGTTGCATGTGTGAGTGGCGTTGCATGTGTGCGTAGTTGAGTGGCGTTGCGTGGTTGAGTGGCATTGCATGTGTGAGTGGCGTTGCATGTGTGAGTGGCGTTGCATGTGTGAGTGGCGTTGCATGTGTGAGTGGCGTTGCATGTGTGAGCGTTGCGTAGTTGAGTGGCGTTGCGTAGTTGAGTGGCGTTGCGTAGTTGCGTGGCGTTGCGTAGTTGCGTGGCGTTGCATGTGTGAGTGGCGTTGCATGTGTGAGTGGCGTTGCATGTGTGCGTAGTTGAGTGGCGTTGCGTGGTTGAGTGGCATTGCATGTGTGAGTGGCGTTGCATGTGTGAGTGGCGTTGCATGTGTGAGTGGCGTTGCATGTGTGAGTGGCGTTGCATGTGTGAGTGGCGTTGCATGTGTGAGCGTTGCGTAGTTGAGTGGCATTGCGTAGTTGAGTGGCGTTGCGTAGATGAGTGGCGTTGTGTAGGTGAGTGGCGTTGCGTAGGTGAGTGGCGTTGCGTAGTTGAGTGGCGTTGCGTAGTTGAGTGGCGTTGCGTAGGTGAGTGGCGTTGCGTAGGTGAGTGGCGTTGCGTAGGTGAGTGGCGTTGCGTAGGTGAGTGGCGTTGCGTAGTTGAGTGGCGTTGCGTAGGTGAGTGGCGTTGGGTAGGTGAGTGGCGTTGGGTAGGTGAGTGGCGTTGAGTGGCGTTGCGTAGTTGCGTGTAGTTGCGTGGCGTTGCGTAGTTGCGTGGCGTTGCGTAGTTGAGTGGCGTTGCGTAGTTGAGTGGCGTTGCGTAGTTGAGTGGAGTTGCGTAGTTGAGTGGCGTTGCGTAGTTGAGTGGCGTTGCGTAGTTGAGTGGCGTTGCGTAGTTGCGTGGCGTTGCGTAGTTGAGTGGCGTTGCGTAGTTGAGTGGCGTTGCGTAGTTGAGTGGCGTTGCGTAGTTGAGTGGCGTTGCGTAGTTGCGTGGCGTTGCGTAGTTGCGTGGCGTTGCGTAGTTGCGTGGCGTTGCGTAGTTGCGTGGCGTTGCATGTGTGAGTGGCGTTGCATGTGTGAGTGGCGTTGCATGTGTGAGTGGCGTTGCATGTGTGCGTAGTTGAGTGGCGTTGCGTGGTTGAGTGGCATTGCATGTGTGAGTGGCGTTGCATGTGTGAGTGGCGTTGCATGTGTGAGTGGCGTTGCATGTGTGAGTGGAGTTGCATGTGTGAGTGGCGTTGCATGTGTGAGCGTTGCGTAGTTGAGTGGCGTTGCGTAGTTGAGTGGCGTTGCGTAGATGAGTGGCGTTGCGTAGATGAGTGGCGTTGCGTAGTTGAGTGGCGTTGCGTAGGTGAGTGGCGTTGCGTAGTTGAGTGGCGTTGCGTAGTTGAGTGGCGTTGCGTAGTTGAGTGGCGTTGCGTAGTTGAGTGGCGTTGCGTAGTTGGGTGGCGTTGTGTAGTTGGGTGGCGTTGCGTAGTTGGGTGGCGTTGCGTAGTTGCGTGGCGTTGCGTAGTTGCGTTGCGTGGTTGAGTGGCGTTGCGTGGTTGAGTGGCGTTGCGTGGTTGAGTGGCGTTGCATGTGTGAGTGGCGTTGCATGTGTGAGTGGCGTTGCATGTGTGTGTGAGTGGCGTTGCATGTGTGAGTGGCGTTGCATCCGTGGCATTGCGTAGTTGCGTGGCGTTGCGTAGTTGTGTGGCGTAGTTGAGTGGCGTTGCGTGGTTGAGTGGCGTTGCGTGGTTGAGTGGCGTTGTGTGTGTGAGTGGCGTTGCATGTGTGAGTGGCGTTGCATGTGTGAGTGGCGTTGCATGTGTGAGTGGCGTTGCATGTGTGAGTGGCGTTGCGTGGTTGCGTGGCGTTGCATGTGTCAGAGGCTAAATGTAGCACAGGGAGACCTCCAGCGGTAAGACAATCAAAAACAACTTAGAAAACATTTCACAGTATGAAGAGATCAAACTCATGAACGAGCGTGATACACCTCAGCTAAAAATCATGATAAATAACAACACATATTAGAAGTGAAACTGCAAGTACAGAAGGACCAGCTTTGCTTGTTTAAAACTCCCACTTCAGGCAGATGAGTGTAATGTGTAAAGTGTCTTGTGCACATGAGCAGATCGGAGTCATTTAAGCAAATACAAACAAGAGGAATGACTGAGGCGCATTGGTGTGAAGCACATCAAAGGGCTTCTCCTCCCCTAATTAGGTGAGGAGAAGCCGGTCTGGGAAACTGAAAGTACGGCCGGCCTGCCGGCCATGAATAATTAGGGGAGGAGAAGCCCTTTGATGTGCTGGGCTGGCTGGCCCTGAATGCGCGTGCATGTTATCACGTGGTTCACGTGAACAGCATGAAAACCGCGGGGCTGAAAGCCCTTTGGTTTGAAGAGAAAATAGCCGACTTGAATTCTCCCCATTTCCCATTCCTGCGGAATGGTAAAGGCGAGACCTAAAGAATGTACAATACTATCACTGGAGGACGACTCACTCAGACATATATCAAAGGCCAGTTTGCAATTTGTGATTCATTTCGTGAGCATTACCTCGGGGTCCACTTTAGACCATCATAAAGAGTAGCCATTTGTTCTGCTCAATTCTAGGTTACCTATTACTGGATGATTTTGTCTAGATTCCTAGTTCTTGGGGAAGGCAGTTTCATCTCTGAGCAGAGCGGAAAGTGGTCGCTCACTGGATTGCGCCCAACCTTGAAAGAAGACACCCTGGGTGCAAATGAACATGACACCAGGATGAAGTCAATAGTTGACGCTAGTCCTCTTCCATTGAAAGTATGTAGCATGGATACAGGGGAGATAAAAAAATCATTCACAAAACCCAAGTCATTAGAAAATAACAACTTGTTGAACAAATCACCCGTTGGAGTATGACAAAAGTGGGTAATGCGTTCCCCGTCCACCTCCTCAAATCCACATCTTCTTATATCAGCAAGGTTACACATTGTGCAGTTAAAATCCCCCATCAAGATTATCATACACTCCTTTGTATTCCTCTTACAGCTGTCGGTCAAAGCCCCAGTTAGATTCCTAACCACGGTACCCAGTTCCCCAGGTGGAACGTTATTAGCTGGGGATCAAAATGGGACACAAGGGTAGCAACTTCCTTGTGGTAGTCATGCCCACTACTAGTGTTGGGGAGATTATGGAAGAGTTTGAAATTCATCTCCCCATCATAATGCAGAAGTGATTGTTTGTCCTCAATGACAATCTCCTTTGTCACTTTGAAATAATTGTTTAATCAGGCTTTTCATACATGTAAACTGGGAACAATCGTGTAGGGCTCTGCCAGCATGTTGAAGAGCAGAAGTGGGTTGGTGTAACCGGCCAACTGGTTTATTAATAACTGTAGGGCCTTTCCCCATTCTTCGGGGGAGGTGGTGGCACTGGTGCGAAAAGGCCATGGTGCAAGGACATTCACAGGGGAATTTGCTGCCTCGCCCTGACCATAGTAGCCCATCGCTGATCGAAGGGCAGTGGTCCGATGTGCCAGCTACAATGATGTGGTGTGTTGCTGCAACTTGAAAGGTAGGGTACTAACCGTAGACTGTATGCCCTCTAGGCCCTGTGAGGAGACACACTATTCTTCTACACCAACTGTGTGGAGACACACTATTCTTCTACACTAACTGTTCCTTCAGGACTGCTAATGTATGCTGCCATGAGGGCTGTCAATTGTGGTGCGGTACCTACACAAGCACAATGGAGTTTATCTTGCAACCTCACCCAGGTGGCAGTACAGCATGTGGGTTGCAGAGGGCGCATCAGGTCAATGTTTCGTGCTGTGGTGCCAGCAGGGGTGTACTTGCTCTTATTGATGCTGCCGATGAGCCAAATTCAATGTTTTTGTAGTTTAAGTGGTAGCTTGGACTGGTTGCCCTGGGGCTTCAGTGCAACTGTGGATATAGATCTACAGGTTCTTAGACAACTGGTTGAGAGGATCACTGCCTCAGAAGTAGATGTGTTGAGAAACGTTTTCCTAGACTCTTAAGCAGCCTAGGCACATTTAAATCATTGTCCTCTTTGACTACTTTTGAGACAGGAATGTCCCCCGCAGGGAGTACTTTTGTGTTCTTGTTCACTCTGTGCATGAATGTGAATATATGGTGTCCTGGTTTTTGATTGTGGCCCTTCTCTTTCACTAATTTAGTGAATGCAGATGCCCTTCAACTGAGTGATGTCCTGGACCTATTCTGTGACCTGGAGGAATAGACCATGCTACCCTCCTTTACAGACTGTGACTAAAGGGTTGAAGTTTAAGTTGAAGTTGGAAAGGTTTTGTATAGCGTTCTACTACCAAACGGTTTCTTGGCGCTGTAGGCAGCAACGAAGACTGAGGGAGGGAAAAAGGGGAAGGTTTAAAGAATATAAGCAGAAGAGAAAAGGTAGGTTTTCAGAGCAGCCCGAAGTCCAGATAGGAAGGGATAGATCTAATTGTCAGAGGGAGTGAGTTCCAGAAGAGGGGGGCAAGTGTCGAAAATCTAGACCCACCCGACTTCTTCTTACGGAATCGGGGGACTAGAAGAAGGAACTGGGTGGAGGACCGCAGATGCCTAGTAGGAACATATGCAGTGATCTTGGATCTGATGAAGGCAGGGGCGGTACCAGCTAACGACATATAGGTCAAACAGCCCAGCTTAAAGAGTGAGCGCTCCTTTATAGGAAGCCAATGAAGGGGTTTGAGCAGAGGGGTGATGTGACTAGATTTGGGGAGCCTAAAAATGAGGCGCGCTGCTTGGTTTTGGATAAGCTGCAGACGACGGCATTCATAGGCTGGAATGCCCACATATAGGGCATTACCATAATCTAGTCGGGAGAGGATCATTGCCGAAATAATGAGTTTGAGAGCCTCAACCGAGAAGTAACGTGAGACTTTCCGGATGATTCTAAGGGAGAGGAAACAAGAGGAGACTACTGCTCTTATCTGGGGGCGTAGAGAAAGGTCCTGGCTGACCTTGATGCCAAGGGTTCTCACAAAGGCAGAGGGGGACGGGGGGAAACGAGGATAGAAGGCTAAAAGACAGGGGACCGAGGGTTAGAGGGGCCACCGATAAGAACCAGCTCCGTCTTATCGGGGTTAAATTTAAGATGATTGAGGTTCATCCAATTATAGATGAAAGTAAGAGTGGAATGAACCCTGGAAACTGAGTCGGGGGAAGAGGAGAGTTTGAAAATAAGCTGGAGGTCATCGGCGTAATTGAACGCCGTGACCTCCATGTCCTGTAAAGCAACAATGAGGGGGTGTATGTAGAGGTTAAACAAAAGAGGGGAAAGAGAGGAGTCTTGGGGTACCCCACAGGAGACGGGGCGGGTGGGTGCAAGAAAGCCCTCCAGTCGGACAGCCTGAGTACGGCCTGTTAAAAAGGAGTTGAGCCAGGACAGGGCTGGCCCCCGTAGGCCGGCACCTCTGACACGGTCGAGTAAGATGGAATGATCGACCGTGTAAAAGGCCGCAGATAGATCGAGTAGAACTAAGGCCTGGGGGGAATTGGTGTCTGCACTACGTCTAAGCTCATCAACCACTGAGAGGACCACAGTTTCCGTAGAGTGTACCGGAAGAAAGCCGGCCTGATGGTCAGCCAGGAGGTGATGAGCTTCAGCGTAGGTAGAGAGCGAAGAGGTGATATGGCTCTCTAGGATCTTGCTCAAGAGTGGAAGGAGCGAAATTGGTCGAAAGTTGGAGGAAACAGTAGGGTCGGCACCATGTTTCTTTATAATGGGGATTACCATAGCTGATTTAAAAGCATCTGGTACAATTCCTGAAATGAAAGAGGTGTTGAGCAAGGTAATAGGGGGGGGCTGGACAGCGAGAGATCTCCCTCAGGACATGTGCCGGACAAAAGTCAGCGGGAGAACCCGTCTTAACTTTGCCTAAGAGGGTGTGAAAAGCTTCTTCTGAAATCAGCGCAAATTGGTCAAAGAAGGAAGGGGGCGGGGGAAGTGGAGGGCAAACTGAAGGAATATTCTGTTTTATGGTAGTGATTTTCTCAATGAAATAGTCATTGAGATTATTGCAGAGGGATTGGGAAGGGATGGGACTGGGCACCACTCTATTAGAGGCAGCAAGCTTGTGCACGATCGATAAGATCTCTTTGGATTTGTTTGCCACCTGATTGATTTTCTGAGAGAAATACTCTAGCTTGGCGGTGAGTATCACTTTTTTGTAGGCCCGAAGGAGGCTCAGATAGGATGTCTTGAGGTCAGGGCAGTATCTGCGATGCCAGCCTGTCGAAGTGCCAACTTCTGATTTTTCAGGGCCTTGGTAAACCACCTGTTGGCGTCGTGTAGACGGCGCATTCTAATTAATCTGAGTGGAGCAACTGGGTTACAGGCCTCTGAGAGCCAGTTATCAAGGATTTCTACCTGCCTATTAGGGGGCAGGTCAGTCAGGGTAGGGGAGGAGGAGGCTAAGGAATGGCCTAGACCAACCAGGTCAACCCTATTCCAGTTGCGTGCTTATATATTTTTTGGAAGAGGAAGGGTGTTGTCTCCCTCAAAGGGGCAGAGAATGTGATCAAAGAATGATCAGACCAGGCACAGGGGGCTATGGTAGGTGTGGAAATTGACAGATTGGCAGACCAAACCTGGTCAAGAGTGTGCCCGTGAATATGGGTGGGGGCGGTTATATGTGGCATGAGGTTAAGACAATGAAGGGTTTCGGAAAAATCCTTGGACAGGGTGTTCTCATGAGGATCACCTGGCCAAAAATTAAAGTCACCCAACAGGAGGACGGCGGAATTGTTAACTACCAGTGTGGCTAGTAGATCCTGTATAGCTGGAATGAAGTGGGGCATGCGTTGAGGGGGGCGAAAGAAGAGCACAATATTGAGGGGGGACGCAAGATTCGTGGAGCGCACCACTAAAAGATCAGTTGAAATAATAGGATGATGAGTGAGAGTTTGAAATTGAAAGTTCGAACGTATCATCATTGGGTTGCCATGAGTTTAGCACGTGAAGAAGTGATGGCAGCACATGTTTTGTTAATCCATAGTTGTGATAAGACCCATTTGTCTGTGCCACTGGAGTGGAGGCCTGCTAGTCCACCTGTGTAAAGTTCTACATCTACGTGCTAACCCAGAGGCTAGCATTAACATCTCAAGTGTATGCTGTGCGTGTTGGTGTACGTGATCTCTGTTGTTCATTCATTGTGTATATGAATGAGCTAGAGTAATGAAGGCCTGTGGGTTCCATTTTGGATGCTCCTTGTCTGTTCCTCTGCAGAAGATAGAGGAGAGGTTTTTTCTCAGTGGATGTATTCTGCTGCCATTCCTGAAGGTGGAGAAAGAGACCTGCACACTTAATTGCTGAAAAGGAAGACAAGTTCCATTGGAATTTTTGCAGAGAGGAACTGCTAAATAGTCTTCCTGTACCACGGTCATTTGGTAGATGGTGAAGGTGATGGGTGGGACTGCAGTCATTGCTGTTAAGATGAAAGGGGCCTCTTTCGGACAGAACATCCTTTGTCCCTTCCTTAATTACTGCTCGGTGTGCCTGTTGATATTCAGTTACAGAAAGCTCGTACCTTTTTAGCAGCTAGTGTGGGTACTCCAGGCTTGAGATTACCCTGCTGCGAGGAGCATCACTCTACATAAAGGCGGTGTCAGAAGAGCAGCCTGGTAAGTACACTTGAAAGAACTACACCAATCCTGTTTTGAAAGTGCAGACATGGAATCCCCATTTCCTGTCAGGAAAGCTTTTAAGATTATTTCATGCACAGCCTCCTTGTAATGTTTCAGCTCACAGGTCCTTTCTTGTTATGGTCAGTTAATGTACGAGATACATGTCAAACTTCACCTCCATCAGTGCACCAATGGTTGCCAGGATGTCAAGCAACATTCAAAGCCATCAGATAAAGATAACAGAAGGTGGTGACTTTGCTTATTTCATTTCCATAATCAACTAGATATAATAGTGGATTTGGCCCTCCAGAACATGGTCCCCTGCAAGCTTTGCCCGAGTCTTAGTCTAAAGTCTCATATTTAGTTATTGCATACTCCAGCTACCTCTTGATGAATCCTGAAAAGCAGAAAACGAAAGTTTGGTAATAGTGCAGGACTTCAAACACTTTCATAATTATGAAATCCTTCATTGCAACCAACCAAAACGCATTCCTTTTCATATTTGGAAATCCAAAAGCTAAAAAGAGTTGAAAAATGGGGCCTTGGTAGTTGGGACTAATGATTCTAAATCATTCCTAGCACAGAGAAAAATGTAAATCCCACCGACTCTTTCTCTGAATTGTTTAACACAAAGAATGGAGAGGCAAGATGGCGTCTGAGTAGCCGCCGCTTCTGCTCAGCTCCGTCAGTCCGATCCTCAAAAGATGTCAAAAGCCCTTGATATGCTATTATAAATCGCCATAAAATATTCGTAAAAGCCTGTTACATGGATTAGCTTTATTACCTGCAAATTGCGGTGACACTCGCTGGGCATAAAGAAGGGGTTGAACTCCATGCAGCAGTGAAGCGTTCTCCCTGGTCATCGGCGGCATCGGCTTGTTCCACTCCTGCCTTTTTCGAATGGTGCTGCCCTGCGGCAGTATTCCCCTGTGACGCGCTCCTTGGAGAGGATAATATCAGTGTGATCTCGGACCCCGAGATCGCCAAATCCGAGACGGTCTATCCCCTCTGTTACCACCTCGCACCATATCCAGTCCAGGCAGACGCGTAGAGTCCCCAACAACAGCGTCCCTGACGACAGGCATCCCGCCCCTCTCTCCTTTGCAGGAACCAATCAGAGGTACCGAAGGACCGGAAGGGATACCCCGTGAACCCGGAAGTCCCGCCTCTCCACCGACGGCCGGATACAGAAAAGCCCGAAGGGAAGACACAAGGGTCGTCGAAGGATTGTGGCAGGAGATTTCGGCTGGACCGGTGACGGACGGAGAAGACGGGAACGGAGAGCGCGAGGAGTGGTCCGAAGAGTGGTGGAGTCCCACGGAGGTGGCTGGAGAGCGGCCGTAACTCGGAGGAGAGTTACGGCGGAGCGCCTGAGTACCAGTTACTCCTTTGTGCCTGTGTACATAGTTAGAAACCCCTCCCAGTGTAAATTGTTCCCGCTATCCTAGGCACGTCACCCGTAAGCACTAGTTAGGTTGTAAATACGCACTGAACACTGTATAAAGAGCACCCCTCTCCCCACCTCCCGGAACACTTCTATTTCTTTCCTTCCCTTGACCCATACCTATACCGCCCTCACTTCCCCTTCGTTTCCACACACTCCCGGGTTAACGGTGGAGGTACCGGATCTCGAGTCCAAGCACAGCTAACGGCTCCCTCTTTTCTCTTGTTTGCCCTCCGAGGTGTTCTCCGACCACAGCGAGGCAGCTACACCAAAGCCCGGGACGATCCTTGGACCCTCATCCCGCCCGGACAACAGAGAAGAAGACGTACACACCTTCCTGGGGGTTGGACCGGACTCTCCTACTATCCCCGTAAAACCTTGTACAAAAACCCCAATAAATCACTATCGCCCACTATATCCGGCCTCCTCGCCTGCTTTACCAGTCCGCTGACCGCCCACGATCACAATCAGCCATCCATAGAATCCTGCAGACCTTGAGGATAACAACATTGACACACAGGAGCTGCAGCGTCCCTCGTCCGTAGTCTGGGCGTGGAGGATACATTGTTTCCAAGACTCAGAAGCCAGACAAGTAAGGCTGGCGGGGGCGAAACCGCTGAAAAGCAGAAGTGTGCATTTGACAACCCCAGCGGGTAATGAATTATTGCAGCCTAACCCTGCATTAGTTGAAAATCGCCAGAAATGCCCTGATACACGCAGGGCAAAAAACTGGAAGCAGATTGAAACAAGCATTTACAATGCAACGGTTTCGCCTTTGCAAAAGTTAGAGCTATTGGCATTGTAAATCCTTCTCAGTTAAAACTGTTCAGCAATAGTTGGACGGATAGGGTAAACTAAACGCTTCTTGCAACTTTCAAGTAAAAAGGTTTTGTGGGGGCGAGGGAGAGGGAAGAAACACGACAATGTTGTGGCTCAAATGGATTATTGCTGGTATTTTGCCTGACCACAAATAAACCGAACTTCAATGTATGCAAGTTTAACTATGCCTTTTTGTAAAGTGTTTGACAAATTTATGGGCATCGGGTGTGCCCGATTCTCTAGCTTATTGCTCCTAAACATACTGTTCTGGGCAAATAAACGTCATTGTACTAAACATGGTGATTTATGCTGCGCTGAAGACATGATATATCGTGGAAGGCTGCAGAAAAGTCAACTAATTTATATGTAAAAATATATTTACATATTCAAAGCTTAGCTAAATCTGCTCAGAATGATACTACATTATAAATACTGCTTAGGAGCATGTGTGACACAGCATTCATCACGCAGTAGCATTATCGGCCAGCAATCTTCAAGGCTTCCAGCAAAGAAAGCCTCCCAATTAGGCATTTGCCTTTCATTAAAATGCACCCTACATGGTGTAGAAAAGGGAAATAAAGTATGCAGGGCATCAGTGTAAAATGAGCATGTCAGTTCATTAATACGTTAGAGCCCCTGCGCTTGACCTGGTACTGTACAATCTGTGGCGCGGGCCTGCCATATACATCATCTGTTCCCGCCGCTGGTCCGCTTCATACAGACAGACAGACAGCTGCAGGACTAGAGCCTGCTCAACCTGGGCACCATCAGACTTTAATTGTCGCACACAGCTTGATGAGGCTCTGGCGACGAGAAGCCAAAATGCGGCTGCACTGTAATAATTTGCACAGGCAGAGCACTGCCAGCGCACCCAGGGCCTGGGACGTCTGGAACCTGACAGGCGGCAGGAAATATGATTAGTGAGCAAGGTATAAGCCTGCCCCAACTTCTAGCACAAGTTCACCCAGCAGGAATCACCACTACGTGCACAAACAACCTGAGCCACGAGGCTTGATGCTGTAGATCAGAAATATCCAGATTCGGGAAGAGATTAAATGCACGGAAAAAAGCATTTAATTTCCAAACAGCAATTCATTTCATTTAAGCCAAGCAAGTCTAACATTATTAGACAGGAAGGGGTTAAGGGCAAGGCCCTGCCCTTCCAGCCTCCTGACCTGACTGTTCCTCCACCCGATGCCCCACCCGACGCCATTGGAATGATTGCTCGGGTATCGCTGTATACCAAGTCTGTTTTTAAAACGTCACCGCGCTCAAGGAAAAGCAGAGTTCATTTAATTTTTTACTGACTGTTTTACTTTACTGGTGGCAATGCCTATATAAGAGATATGCTGCTGCTTCAAAATAACAGTGCCCGCCTCGAAGTCGCGCTCAACTGGTTACTCATGCGGTGGTGGTGCGCATGTGCCGGGGCTTGGAATTCAATTGGAAAAAAAAGTTACGCAGCCAGCTGCCGCAGCCCCTACCCCCATGGGATCAAATACTGCCCAATCAGTGGCCCGCCACCCGTAGCACTGAACCGAAAGCAAATTTGCATAGATAAGGAGGATGTATTATTCACACTCTTAGCACAGCAACATCCTCGGGAGACTGTAAGTGTTTGAAAAACACAGCAGTAAGACAGTCAATTATATTTACTTAGAATTTTGACTGCACGTGCAGCGAGTCATTGATTTGAGGAGTTGCCCGTGGCAGGGTAGACCCGGCCCTGATTAATAAGTGCCGGTGCTTAGCACCGGCACAAATTAAGCCCTGGTCACATCGGAATTACGCCGCTCTTCTGGATGTCTTTTGCTTTGGGTGGTAGCACCCTGTAACATATAGCAGGCACAGAATAGCACCATTTACGTTGTATGGAGACCAGAGCCACAGTCTGCATGAACACACATTCAATGTTGTACATACTCCATGCACAGTGTGTACACTGCTGCGGTGTTTGTGCTTGAAACAAGGCGCACTGCCCCAACACTACATACCACCTCGCAGAATGAAGGCCCCACCCTCACCTCCAAAAACACAAGCAGTCTCGTACTGGTCATGAGAAACATACGATCGGTTGGTATGTGCAGCCCCGCTGGACATGCCAACCTGGGTTCTGCACCAGCTCCGGTCTCCGTGGAAATCCCCGATACATTAGAAACTGAAGCATGGCACAGCATGGTGGGTGGCGTAGTGATGGAATATGGCATAAAACAACTAATAAACTTGGGTTTACTCTCCAGTGTGCCAAACACACATCACAGACCTGCTGTCGGTTCATTCTGCATCATGACTCCCCAGATTCGAAACAACACCACCACGAGCACTAAGGGGCAAGGGACAGGAAGAGCAAACCGCTGAGAGTGATGGGATAAAGTAGTCGCTTTCTCGGCCATCCCCACACCATTAGCGGGCAGCTCCTGACCCCGCCAGCAACACAACAGAAATCAAAAATACAACTCAGTCAAGCAATCCATCATGCTCAGTGCATCTTCTACACACGAGGAGAGAGAAGGCGAAAACTCAAAAATAGTTACCGCCACTGTTCCCAAGAAGCTGCGCGCGCGAGCACAGAGGTCACCTTAAGCACGCAGTGTGCTGTAATTAGCGCGAACTCTCGTGATACCGTTCGCGCCGCCGCTTTTAAAATGCGAGCAGCGCAAGATTCTTACAGTGCACAGCTGCGGGCTGATTGTGGTCCTTTGAATTAGTATTCACGTTGCAATTAACACAAATACTATTTCAATGGACCCCAATCAGCCCCGCAGCTGTGCACTGTAAGAAAAGGAACACAGCGTGCGCTAAATCACACGTCGTGTTTGAGCCTTTGCTTTTCCTTAATGTGCACAACTGCGGGCTACTTATAATCCTTTGTGTCTCCTTCCTCCAGCTCTCCTGTAAGCGAGAGACGAACGATCTTCGATAACAAACAGTAGCTGCAGAAATGCAGCACTGTCAACTCACGCTCGGAATGGCTTACGAAGATCAGGCTTTTAACTACTACCTCAGCCTACTAACCCTTGAGGTAGCGCCACGGAGTTCTGTTTACACCCGAGTGGCACTCTTTATACCGAGCAAGCATTTAATTGTACTTTAAATATAAAAGACATAATGGAATGACAGAGTGCCTTCGGTGATCTAATGCTGCCCATAGGCCTCTGTAAGCGTCTTCCAATACTGACAGCAACCTCGGGTGTCGCCTGGGATTTTTTGGTACCATTGGGGAAATCTTCTACACGACTGGATCCTTAACTTTACACGGCTGAGTATAACTTGCTTCACAAACTGCACAACGGGCTCGTGTCGGCTTGTTTCAGCAAAAAATCCTCAGCAGTGTTTAGTGTACAGTTAAGTACCATTTTCTGCTTTGAGGTGCCTGTCGCACCTATAGAAGATCTTCCAACTAAGTGACCACACTTCGGTAGCAGATGATCTTTAACAGGACAATAACTATTTAATGAATGCATGAATGAATGGTTCCTCATCACTGTGGGGCGTCTAATTCGATTGGGCGTGTCCGCAGTTATCTCCCTCGGTATGGATGATTCCCTTATCCTAATCGGCGAGGAACCCTGTGCTCTACTACCAACGCACTGGGGGTGCCTCTGCAGCGCTCTTGGCTGACTCTGACACACAAACACCATTCAGGTGCCCTGTCTATCTGAGTTAGCTGCGGCGCCTCCCTCTTCCTACCCTCCCGTCATCGGCGCTCCCCTAAAATTATTCACAGGAGCACTGATTTCTGCTGGGGCTCCTCCCTGTCTCTAGAGGTCCTTCCTTTCACCCCTACGGTGTCCGTGCAACTCCACTTTCCGTACCTTGACAGCCTCGGAGCCCTTGGGGCTCTTTTCCCCTATGGCTCCTCTTTCAACACCGTTTTGGTTGCCCCCCCTCTTCCTGGGGGGGGCTCCCCTTATCCCGACAGTGCTTCAAAACCCTCCCCTCTCTTGAAACTCCGCCCCTTGCCAACCGGGACGCCACCTACTACAGTGTCGCTTCCCCCTGTGCCTCCTCAGCTGGCGCCTCTCAAGTCCGCTTTGCTTCCCGCTACCTCCCATAGCACAAACTTTTCCAGCAATCCCTACTGCAACAGGGACAAGATGGCAGAGCGGAAGTGACGCGCATTTGGGCGGGCAGCAGACTGGAAGCGCACAGGAAGTGAGATTTCAGCGGACAGTGGTGGACATGCAGCCATCTCTGTGAGGACAAACACTTTTAAGATTAGCAGAGAAAGTATACGCTGCACAAAATATAATGCTAACAGTACGGACCCCACTACATTACCAAGAGGCATACTGAAATATAACAGAAAAACAAGTATGAATAGCACAAAACGCAAGGGAAAATACAGGTATAACACTAGCTCTGAAATTCCGACACCACAATGTAGGGGGGCAGACACAAACAAAGCAACAAGTCAGGCCCGGGCGTGCTGTGATTGGCTGACGTCACGGGGGTGTCCCGGGCCGGCAGCCAATCACAGCGCGGCCCGGGAATGACGTCACGGGGGTGTCCCGGGCCGGCAGCCAATCGCAGCGCGGCCCGGGACAAAGGGGCGGGGCTTAAAAAAAGCACCAGAAACGCCCCCGAATCGCGTTTTCAAGAGAAAGCGCGATTGACAGCCTCTGTCTCCCAATGGCTAGCCTCCATTTATGGAGCTAGCCAATGATAGACAGAGGCGGTCCAAACATCCCTACTGTAGACAATAGTTTTCGATCTGGGAGGGGCTTTGCCCCTCGCCAGGTCGAAACCTAAAAACTGATTCCATAGATAATAAGCATTTGCAATGCAATAGGTCTCGCATTTACACAAGTTTGAGCTATTCACATTGCAAATAACAATGCCTTTTATTTTTGTTTTCGTTTTTAAAACATAAATCAAAGGCTTTGTCATTTACAATGTCAATAGCTTAAACTTGCGTAAATGCGAGACCTATTGCATAGCAAATGCTTGTTTCAAAGAGCGGTATATGCATGTTGTTATTTGAGCGAGTCCTATATGGAAGAAATCAAAGTTGGCCTCTCTTCAGACGGAGGAACAGGAAGATTGTGGAACGATGTAGAGCACTGTTGTGTGCTGAGAGACGCTCTTGCTTTTAGAGTTCTCTATGATTCCTTTAAAGTGTGTTGCTGTGTAAAATAGGTCTTAAAAGTGTTTTGCATAATGCTAGGCTCTGTTTCTTTAATTTAATCTAGATTCCCCTAGCATATAGGTGAAGGATCGTCATTCCCTGCATCTGTATGGCTCAGACCTGGAAAGACAGCATGGTTGGACCTCGGACTTCCCGCATCTCTATGGTTCAGGCCTTGGATTGCCTGCATCTCTATGGCCTGTGCCTGGTAAGGAGAGTCAGGTTGGGCCCTCTATCTGTTCGCTGGCATCCTTCTGCCACAACCTGTCCCCAGCCCCCTTTGACCTCCTCGTGCTACATCGGAGCTGGAAGCCCCGCCCATGCCCTGTTGCACAGCCAAGTCCGTCACTGTCTATTACTCCACATTGTCAAACTGGCGGTGTCAGCATCTCGCCCCTTCCCTCCCCCAATACATGCAATATGGACCCCTCTGTATTATTCACAGCCTCTGACAATACACTGGCTGCTCCAAGACAAAGGGAACAAGGGACACAGACTTAATCTTCTCACCGCGAGACACACCCCCCCAAATAACCCCCTCAAGCGGCCCCCCCTTGGCTACGCCCCCCTTTTGCAGGCTGCCTGCACCTCGGTTTCTCTCACTCCTTCCGTTTACCCCCTCCCTCCCCACGCTTCAATTCCGTCCTCCTCCCCCATCGACCCCTCAGCTAAGCACTCAAACGGTGTCCTTGAAAAGAGTGGGGGTGAATGTAAGGGGCAATTGGGCACAATCACGGCAATGCTGGTGACAATAATTGTAATGTATAAACAGCAAAGTCTGACAACTGGACTGTATGCGGGCACAAATAACAGGTGTCCTTACTGTCAAAAGAATTACGCAGCTGAATAAATACATCAAAATTATGCCTGTCCCGAGCTTTCAGTGGCTCGCCCACCTCCAAAAAACATGCGCTCCTTTCTGCCTGTATGTTTGAGCCTGATGCTGAGCGCTTCGAACAAGCTGCTGTGTTTGGGGTGAGCAGGGCCGTGGCCGGGGGGGCAGTTTAACGTGGGTGTTTAAGATTCAGTGCAAACCCCTTCGGGGGCGAGTAGCATAAAGCGCTTCGTCTTTTCAGACAGAAAGATTTGACGTCAATTGCTGTCGAGTGGAGCAGTGTGGCAAGTAATCACAGTCCTGTCCTTTTTTATCGTATGCAATTCCACAATAACGTTGATAATATTCCATAATTCGTTTAATCTTTTTATATTCCCAGAACATCCCACTCTATAATGGTTTTAGGAAACCGTGTACTTATTGTTTCTCCGCAGCATTTTTAGATGATGATGCTGATAATAATAATTTATTATTATTATAGTTGTCATTCATAGGAGTGGTGCGTACTTCATTTTGTATTTTATCTCTGTTTAATATTTTTAATTTACTATTTTTCTATCCTGATGATATTTATAAATATTTCATCGGAATAATACAATTGAAAGCACAAAAATAATAACTGGAAATCTATTACTGCCACTGATAACAATAAGGATAATAATAGCAATAATAAAAATAATTCGAGTTAACAATTGCAATAATAATATGATTAATACTCAAGATACAAACAATTTTAACACCTAAATAATAACAAGTCACGTATTGAGAAACTCACCGCCGCAGACCGGCTTGGACAGGATGCCAGGCAACCTGTGTTGGGACGGGGGTGGGGTCGCAAAAAGACAGGAAGCAGACAGGAGCCTACCCCGCGCTCCTGTGCCCATGAAGCCAGCCGTAAGTGAGCGTGTGAGCTAGCGGGGCTCCCGTGCTCGTGGAGAGCCCTGCCTGCTGCCGCTGCCGAGGAAGAGAGGGACACGCAGAAAGAGCCCGGTGAGTGGGGGGGGGGGGGGGAGGGGTGTGTGTGTGTGTTCGAGTGTGTCTGTGTGTGTGCGCGTGTCTGTGTGTGCACGCGTGTCTGTGTGCCTGTCTGTGTGTGTGTGTGTGTGTGTGTGTGTGTGTGCGTGTGTGCGCGCGCGCGTGTCTGTGTGTGTGTGTGTGCGTGCGTGCGTCCCCATTGTGACTGTGAACAGCATGCCGGAATCGGAGCGCGTGTTCACGCGCGCGACCTGATCCGATTCCGGCATGCTGTGCATGCCCATCTCCTGTCTCCTTGAAAGCATAGCCGGTGACTATAGGTCTTGCAGCGAGACAGCGCTTTGCGCTGTAATCGCCAGATGCGAGACCTAAAAATGACCAGACTGTCAAACAGAAAAAAACACAAATGAAAATTCACAAAGCTACTGATATTGGCCAGGATGCCCACAACGCTCACATCGGGAGGCCACTTATCTCCAACATATTTGACCCGATTGACGGAAAAACGCATAGTGTGCTGATGGACGAAGCGGCTGGGGAAGGGGTCTGATTGAACAACCTACTGCTATCAATGTTGCTGTTTCCCCCGAAGCCACATTGGAGATACCGGCTGTCCCTATTTTACAATCAACCCCAGCTACCAGTTCCGGAATGACTCAAAAAGAGATTAATCTTAAACCTTCAACCTCTTGTTCCTTAGATGACCCACAAAACTCCGAAGGTAACGCTGCTGGGAAAACTGGAACAATTAACACGATGTTGCTATCTTCAGTGAAATCAAAGAAAATGAAAAGACTCGTGGCTCCGCCAAAAACGCTGACAACATGGAAATATTTTATTTATTAACGGATGAATCTGAAATTTCAGACGTAAGCGCATCCGCTTCCAGCGAATGAGGGAGTCATAATTGGAACAGCAGCACAGATTCAGAACTGCCCATGAAAGCATGTGCACAAAAAAATCCCTGAGGAAATAGGCTATTCATCACAAGAGGGGTGAGACCTCCGATCGAGGTAGCACAGCGGATCTCAGATGGGACTATATTCTGCCTCAAAATTATCAACTCTGACCGACCCAACGGTGTGCTCAGGTGGCAACCATACATTTACTGGAAGTACAGGAGATGTAATTGCTGTTACCAAGAGTGAACCTACCCTTGCAGTAGTGCTACAGTCAATTAAGAGCTTTCAAGAAGAGGTCAAGCTAGACAACCGAAG
The DNA here is from genome assembly GCF_964263255.1 of Lissotriton vulgaris. Classification (NCBI taxonomy): domain Eukaryota; kingdom Metazoa; phylum Chordata; class Amphibia; order Caudata; family Salamandridae; genus Lissotriton; species Lissotriton vulgaris. Next base: position 1,207,702,021 of record NC_141697.1, read on the forward strand.
ATCACGCCTCGCAAAAACTAAAAGGCATCACAAGGAAAGTGGGCAGAACGTGTGTCGAAATTGCGGACAGAATGGCCTCAGTCGAAGTACGTACTGAAAACCTCGAGAAGGATGTTGCCACTTTGAAGACGCAAGGAGATGAACATGATGGCATAGTTAAAGATCTAATGCTGAAAGTCGAGGAGCAGAAGAACAGATTATGACGTAATAATCTTCGCGTTCTTGGAATTCCCATAGACTTTAATGACCTCCTCACCTTTCGAAAATATTTCACCTCTATTGACTTAAATTGTATCACATGCCACAACTCCTGGCTTCACTCTCCTTGGAGGCTAAGGTCCTGATTCGGAGTGTTGCATATTCTGAATTTGTTTGTCCTGCACACAGCTACATTTGATCTCTTGGGGTTCGGAATTTACAGAGTGCCAGAAATAGCACACATTATAAGTCCCCAACCCTATAAAATGAGGTATTAAATCCCCATGTACTTGTTTTTACCAGGCACCCCATTCCCCAACCCCAATAAATTCAGTAGGGTTGTCAAACTTACTTGGGGAAAATGTGAGGGATACAGTAATTACTAGTAAACGTGTAATTCAGATTCAAGTGCAAAGAGGAGTTTGCACAGGGATTGGAAAGTAATGAGCCATTTATGATCAGGCCCTAAACAAGTTACCAGATACATACACCACTTGCTGCTGACATCTGCTGTGACCCAAGAGTTTAAATGCCAATGTTGGAAAATTGAGTAACATGCGGGTAAAAACAAACCTATTTTTCACGCCAGAAGTACAGCATCATGTGCTATATACAAAAATAGTGGGCAATCTGCTGGGACGGAAACGGTCCCCTACCAGGGTCTGGAGAACCTGCACTACTGGAGTTCCCCTGTTTCTGTGATTGTCGTGCATTCCGAGGCAAAAATAAATACAATCAGACATGTGCACTGAGGGGCTTTCTGTGACACACTATGTGCAGCCTCCTGTTCTAAGCGTGACTATCATCAGTTCACAGGGTTGTAGAAGACAGAGAGTGGTGGTAGCAAAAGACTCTTGTGGCTAGACAGCCCTTTCTACCGGTGTCATGGCAGGAAGAGTCACTTACTGAACTCATCTGATATTTAAACTGGTCTGTTAGTCCCCTGCAACCAGGTATTTCACTCCATCCATGTAGGAAACGGATGATATGCAGGTGTGCAGTTTTGTACGTGCTTTAGAAAGTTTGTAAAGCAAGTCTGCTGCATGTGACTTCGGCATCGAACACATTTTGATTTCCTGAACCAGGAATGGAGGTTGCAGAGAGACCCAAACATCAATGTGATTTGCAGGGTTGTTCCTCAGCATTCCCGAGGTCCTTTGAAGAGGATCAGACACAAGGGTGTAGAATAGGTGCCAGAGGGTCCTTCTGAAGTGTAGGAAAGTTTCATACGCTTCCCTGTCTTGCTGTCCTCTAGAACAAGAAGGCCTCCACAGAGGTGAATGACAGTTAAGTGGTGAGACATCTTGTCTTTTGTTTTGGGTCTGGTGTGTCCTAAAACGAGACACCCAACTCAATTCCATCTTCCTTTTGACACAACAAGAAAGACTATAGCTGTACCAGTCTGGGAGGGGTACGAAAAAGTCAAGAACTGACGGAAAACAGTCCCTGAGTTGGACTTCTGGAATACACTCACTCTGACTGCAAATGTATAAGTATTCATAATGAGAACTGGAATATATATCAGCCTTTGATAAATGGTCTTTTACTACACTTTAACACTTGGCAAAAGTTGTGTGACAAACCATCATTAAAATTCAGAGGAAATATGAACTGCTCATATAGTCAGTACTAATGTAGTCATACAACACAAGGTTATTTGCAGTTGAATATATGCCAAGTGAATATGCTTGTTGGGAGAAGTGCAATTATAAAAATATCTAATAACTGTTCTATGCATTGACAGAGAGTTACCCTCTCCTCGCAATAGTTCTGAGGTTGTTCAGTATCCCATTCTCACCATATCCTAAAGCAGACTACTTTTCTTAGTAAACAAAGAGGAAGCCTAACAGACGAAGGCCCCTGTTTCCTGCTGCTGGGATCTTCTCTTCCTGATTCTTGCAATTCTGGTTCAAGGGTGTCACCAACAGGCGAATATGTTCACTGACAACCCAGGACACTATTTTTTAGTGCATGTTGCATAAAGGGTAGCGCCACCCCCAGAGAGAACGAAGACAATGATCAACACCTGTGGACTACTCGAAAAGCCTTCCTCTCTCTCAAATCGTGCTGACAGTGCAGTTTCCAAGCATGTGGGTCCTGCGAGTCATGCAGCACTTATGACAAATGTTCCGAAGAGGCAGACAAGGTGAAGTGTATGTTCCACACATTTTTCTGGATGCACACAGGGCATACTCACATCTGCTGCCTTCAAGCAGTTGCCTGTGTGTACAAACACTGACCCTTCAAACACATACACCCCAGAACTCCAGCTTGCGACATCACTGTCATGGGACAGACAAACATGCGACACAATCACAGCACTATGAGGCTTTAAGAGCTTAACAAAGTGGTATCAGATAATAAACTGCTATTAAATTAACCATACTAAAGCAGTATGTATCCTCGATAAGTGTCAACTTTTCAAATATATTTGGTAAAAAAATATTTTCTACCACCATGTTCTTATTTTGTTCCCTAAGGTCGACACACATTCAGACACTAACCACTTTGCATGTTGAGCCAGCTTCAATCCAACTAACCTGCCAATTTTTCCACTTAACACTTTGGCGAACACTTCAAGTAGCTCATTGCCTTAATGTTAATCCTCACACAATAATTGAACTTGAACCTTGCGATTTGAGACCCACTATGTTTAAGTTCTTTTAGCCACACTATACAAATACACAAGATCCCTTCCTAGGTTTATACAGTTTTCCAATGGCAACATTGTTTTTAAGTCGAGCCTGGGCAGCGCATGCGCTGCTCTAAGAGGCATGCTGTATTGGAGTATGCAATTGAAGCTCTGCCCATATTTTCCATTGGCTTGTGTCATTGCCCTTAGTAAATGCTGGTTTCTGATTCGTTAATAGGCCTGTTCGTCCCTCCATAGTACCGCCTTGTTTTCATTTGTAACCTCCCATGAGGAATGGCCCTTTTACTTCTGTTGTTACACGGTATGTCTTTGTCTGTAAGCACTATTTTCTTTCATGTGTTTCTCCTACTGCAGGCACGACATGCTTACCTGCAATCTCTGTGGAGCTCTATAGTTTTAGTCTTCACTGCTGTCTTCCATCGACGAGCTACACAACTCCCTTCCAATTAGCAGCTTCACCCATGCTCCACCTCCGCTCATGCTGCTTATTTTAAGTTTGCAATCCACCCAAAGGTATTGAAACTTTACATAAACACCACTTACATTATACAAGGATATAATCAGTTTTTGTGGGCCCTGGGAGATTATTGAGTTGTCCAGAATCACAGGATGTTGACCCGACACCAAGACTCGAACCTGGTTCGCCAGTTCCGTAATTGGCAGCTCTCGTCGTTATGCTACACGCTCTCCTTGTTCTACCACATTTCTGTGGAGTGAATTAGGCATTTCAATGCTTTAGATGGAGAAAACACTGCATCGCACAAATTCCCCCAACCTTACTTAACCAATTGCTGCTCGCCTACAATATTAAATGGGGAAACGTTACCGAAGAGGTGGAGTGCTGATGTCCTTTGCAGATGGAAGCTGCTGTCCTTTGCATACGGAAGCCACGGCGCTTGCTGCTGTGTGCACTGAGGTGCACAGACTATTCCTGACATTATGAATGTTAATGAAGCATGGAGCCTGCACCTACATGGTTGAAGCAATGGGTGAAGTAGGAGCTCTGCGTAAAGTAGGAGCTCTGCGCAACAGACGGATAGTATGTCCACTGCAGTACAGAGGGCCCATCAGCTTGCAGCTTATAACAAAAACATAGAGCTGCATGCAGCCTCTCAGTGCACTTGGCCTGCGAGTGCATAAAAATAGCGCTGGCTCAACAGGAGTGGCGGTATGCTGTGCATTTTACCTCAAGTTTTGTCTTCCTTCCTGAGTTCCGTTGTAAAGGAGAGTTGATAATCAGTGCTACGGCACAAATTACTTTGCTGTGCCAACAACAGAACTTGGAAAAACAAGTGAAGTGAATAATTAGGGGTGGAGTAACCAGAGCATGTGTGGATACAGATGTAATTAAGAGTGATAAGGGAGGAGGGGCGTGAAAGACGTGAGGGAAGCGAGTGAAGTGTGAAGCAGTGGGTGGGGAGGCAGGACAACAACTTCTTGAAGTTTAGCATTGTTAATACATTTTACAATTTGGACCCGAATAAGTGAGTCGTAGAGATCTCTAAATTCAGATGTGTTAACTAGACCTCTGAGAATAGCAAGATAACGTGTTATGCTTTCATTTTTTCCTTGAGCATCACCAAAAATGTGAGAAGTTCTAGGACTACATTAGTTTTCTCACCAAATGTTTCCTCCAGTTTCTTTAAAGCAATCCGGAAACATTGCCTTGCTCCCCCTCCTTTTTCAGCAACAGTCAGGTAAATTGTCAAAAAATCGTACTTTGGTACCCAGATTGTGAAGCAAAACGTATTGTTTGCACAAAGGGGGGCAACTTTTCACCTCATACGGCGATTAAATAAGATTTGAATTATTGTATCCATGGCTTCCACGTTAGTGCAGGTTCTCAGCGATCACTTAGGAAGGGAGGGCTGCAACATACTTTCAGCTGCCATGGTGGGGGGTTAAAATAAAAATAATGTGGACACGAGATCGGTTACAAGGGGAAGATGAAGAACAAATCTAAAATTCTGTCGCGAACAGAATATAAATGCTTTTAGAAACCGTGGTGGCAGTATACACAGCAATGCAGAAAATGGACAAGTATAGCCTGTTGCCACTAGATGGCAGTAAAGACTGTACAGTTACAGTGACTGGAAAAGGAGCTTTTCATACGAAATCATGTCTTTTAAAATACTGACAAAGGCATTGTGCATGAGGGGACTGGAACCCCAAATCGAAATCTCTGGAACGCTCGGGGGAGCCGATTAGGAGACGAGAGCTGATCCAAAAACAATAAAATAGGTATGTCATTGCCACATAAAAAGCATTCGAACAAAAGGTTGTCAGCTTGCGTCAGACAAAATAGAGCGAACACTCTTGTATGGCTGCCCTGGCAAGTTGAGGGAGAAGTAAATGATAGACGGCTGACGTGTTTCCTGACATATACTGGAAAGCATGAAAGAAATGCTACTCTTGACAGGAAAGGGAGGAAAGACAGCACAAGCACAGCGGGGATAAAGTGCTTCTAATAACGAGGGACGGCACCGAAGAAAAAAGTAAAGTTTCGGGAGAGCCTGGGGCGGGAATGCGAGCGAGGGGAGGCAGGCAGATTACGAGGGAAGCCGGATGGGGGGGGGGGGGGCGTGAATGCGCGAGGGGAGGCAGGCGGATTGGGAGGGAAGCCTGATGGGGGCGGGAGAGCCTGGTGGGTGGGCGTGAATGCGAGAGAGGGGAGGTATCATGTCTTTTAAAATACCGACAAAGGCATTGTGCATGAGGGGACTGGAACCCCAAATCGATATCTCTGGAACGCTCGGGGGAGGCGATTAGGAGACGAGAGCTGATCCAAAAACAATAAAATAAGGTATGTCATTGCCACATAAAAAGCATTCGAACAAAAGGTTGTCAGCTTGCGTCAGACAAAATAGAGCGAAGACTCTTGTATGGCTGCCCTGGCAAGTTGAGGGAGAAGTAAATGATAGACGGCTGACGTGTTTCCTGACATATACTGGAAAGCATGAAAGAAATGCTACTCTTGACAGGAAAGGGAGGAAAGACAGCACAAGCACAGCGGGGATAAAGTGCTTCTAATAACGAGGGGAGGCACCGAAGAAAAAAGTAAAGTTTCGGGAGAGCCTGGGGCGGGAATGCGAGCGAGGGGAGGCAGATTACGAGGGAAGCCGGATGGGGGCGGGAAAGCCTGGTGGGGGGGCGTGAATGCGCGAGGGGAGGCAGGCGGATTGGGAGGGAAGCCTGATGGGGGCGGGAGAGCCTGGTGGGTGGGCGTGAATGCGAGAGAGGGTCGGTGCTGGTGTGGGAGGGGGGAGTTGCTGGTGTGGGAGGAGTGCTGCTAGGGGAGGAGAAGCCTGATGGCGTGAATGCGAGAGAGGGGAGGTGCTGGTGTGGGAGGGGGGAGTTGCTGGTGTGGGAGGAGTGCTGCTAGGGGAGGACTGGGCTGGGCTTGCATGCGATGCGCGTGCATGTACACGGGAACTGCATGAAAACCGCGGGGCTGAAAGCCCTTTGGTTTCAGGATGTTTTCGCCACATGAATTCTCGCTCCGCTCGATGCGCTTGCGCACATCGATAGGTCGCGAGACCTAAAAACTTCTGTTGTATGTTGGGTAAGGCAAAATATTCATTGCTGTGTTAGTCACACATGCTCTCAACTTTGTGCAAGCAATGACAACACATGCGTTTATGGAGTTGATCATTTTCTTGGTTGAACTTTTTGGGGGGGGGGGGAAACATTGGCTTTCTGTGCATACTTTCAGAGTTGTTTATTTAAATGGTCCGCTTCGCCTTCCGTTCTTCTTGCTTGCCCCTCTCTCTCCATCACCCGCCCATGTTCCGATGTTGCTTAACAAACTTCCTTCTTCCATTTCACGCGTTCTAGTGTTGTTTCTCATCACCCCCCCCCCCCCACTCCCTCATGAATCGGATGCCTAAGGTCTGCTGTTTCAGTCTACTATGAACTCTACCCTCTCCATGGTAATTAAGAATGTAAAGAAGACCTAGTAATCCCTTCACTTCGTATAAGTAATGGTTGCACAACAGCCCACGAGGGCAAACATCAAATTTGTGATTCTAACATGTTTATTTTCATAGCCAGAGCTTTCTTTTCTGGAAAACATTCCATGCCATTGATATTTTAAAATGGTGTCGTTTTTGTTAAAGGCTTCGCTATGCCTTTCCTCCTGTGTTTTGTTGGAAAGACGATTTTGTAAATTAGTACTTAAGCAGAAATGACTTAAAAGGTGCATGGCTAAACACTTAGAAGGTCCCAAAGGCAAGACCTAGTGGATATGCCAATGCTTGTTTTTCTAACTGTTAAGAAATGGCAATCCAGGTCCATGGATTCCCCTCTAGATCCTTCTGGGCTCACATCTGAGGGTAACAACCTATATCCATCCGGCTAATAAACTTCTCTTGACACATTTCCTCTTAAATGATGGCACACTGAAAGTTAGAATCTGCAACAATATTGATTACTACTCCCACAACTGTCCTAAAAAAAATTGGTTAGTTACATTCACTTACCCCTTTTATAGTGAACACAACATTTTTGTCACTCATTGCACTTTTCAAACTCTTATGATCATCCACATTCACATACCGTATTTTCCGGCGTATAAGACGACCTTTTAACCCCTTAAAATTTTCTGGAAAGTCGGGGGTCGTCTTATACGCCGGGTACAAAATTTTATGGTATTTTTTCATGCGCTTTTTCATAGCGAGGACTTCACTCGAAGGTGTCAGACCGCTTCACAATACGAAATAACAAGAAACAACACACCTTATGTTAAAAAATACAGCCACCGACCCTGGCAACGTCCAAAAATACAGCCACCGACCCTGGCAACGTCCACACCCAGGCCCCGCGCCATGAATTGTGCAAGTATCGAAAGCGAGCGTGTTTTTGTCATAGCGAGGACTTCACTCGAAGGTGTCAGACCGCTTCACAATAGGAAATAACCAGAAACAACACACCTTATGTCAAAAAATACAGCCACCGACCCTGGCAGCGTCCACACCCAGGCCCCGCGCCATGAAGTATCGAAAGCGAGCGTTTTTTTCATAGCAAGGACTTCACTCGAAGGTGTCAAACCGCTTCACAAGCGAGCAAATGGCGCCATGAGTCTTACCTCGACTGCCGCTGCCGCTGTACACGCGCCTCCAACCGCTTGCACATCCCCAGGCAGACGAGGCAGCAGGACGAGGCAGCAGGACGTCCGAAACACGGTAAATGGTAATGGGCAGCCAACGCCGAAGATGGCAGCGCCCGGTGTGTTGACACGTTTGGCACGTTTTGGCACGCTCACCTCTCCCCTTGGCATGGGCGTGGCATAGAAAGGGGACTGTACAATGTTCCCAAATGTTCCCGAAGGCAGTAGAGCACTTGCCGTGATTGGCTGGTTGTTGCTAAGAGGAAAAACAGTCTCGTGACCAGATAGCGTATTTGCCGTACCGTACGTGTGGTGTTGAAGACAGTCTCTGCACCTGTCCATTCTGTACAGCACCAGTACCGTACATCGAGTGCAAATGGCTGACAGTCAAGAACCCGGCAAGGCTCCAGCAGCACATTCCGTGCAAATGGCAGACAGCGAAGAACCCGGCAAGGCTCCAGCAGCGCATCCAGAGCAAATGGCTGGCAGTCTAGAACTCAGCAAGGCTCCAGCAGTGGCAAGGAGAAGAAAATATGAAGCCAGCTACAAACTCAAAGTTGTGGCTTTTGCCACGGAACATAATAACTGTGCTGCTGCTAGGCAATATGGAGTGACAGAGAAGATGGTTCGGGCCTGGAGAGCAAATGAGCAAGCATTGCGGAGTATGCCAAGGGGCAAGTGTGCACTAAGAAGAGGCACCCCACATTGGCCAGAACTGGAAAAGCATGTAGCAGACATGGTGGCCGAGCATCGGCAAAGCGGGTATGTCGTGACCCGAAATAAAATCCGCTTGGTTGCACTTCAGTGGGCCAAATCTAATCCCGATCTCAGCCACAGATTTAAGGCCACTGTGTCCTGGTGTACCAGATTCTTGGGAAGGCATAATCTGGTATTGCGGCAAAAGACAAAAATTGCCCAGAAATTACCAGCGGATCTTGATGCCAAAATGCATAGCTTCCATCGCTACGTCATTAGGCTGCGCAATGAACATGTGTATGCGCTAAGTAGCATCGGAAACATGGATGAAACTCCGATGAATTTTGATATGATCGCCAACAAAACTGTCCATCAAAAAGGCGAAAAGACAATTTTAATAAAAACAACAGGACATGAGAAGTCCAGTTTCACTGTGGTACTTGCATGCACAGCTGATGGTGGCAAACTGAGGCCAATGGTTATTTTTAAAAGGAAAACAATGCCGAAACTCAAGTTTCCTGCTGGTTGTTTTGTGCATGTTAATGAGAAAGGATGGATGGATGAAGAAGGGGTAAAGCTATGGCTTGATAACGTATGGAGCAGGCGACCAGGTGGACTTCTACAAAGGCGTAGTCTACTGGTGTGGGATATGTTCAGGGCTCATTTAACTCCCAGCACCAAGCAAAGGCTGGCAAGACTGAAAACGGATGCTGCTGTTATACCTGGAGGACTGACATCGTTGGTGCAGCCACTGGATGTGTGCCTAAACAAGCCATTTAAAGATCGCATCCGAGAACAGTGGAATGAGTGGATGGTTAGCGGTGAAAAAACATTCACAAAAGGAGGAAACATGCGTGCGCCACAGTTGGATGTTTTGTGCAACTTTGTCATAAAGGCCTGGAACGACATCGATGCAGAAACAGTCATAAAGTCTTTCAAGAAGTGTGGCATATCGAACTCATTAGATGGTATGGAGGACGACTATCTGTGGGAAGGTGAAGAGGATGCCGAAGAAGAGACCACATCATCTGATACGGAATTGGTACAAGATCCATACGATGACTGCCTTACAGATGTACCACAAGATCTCATAGACTTACTTATGAGATCAGATGACGAAGAGGAGGATTTTGAAGGTTTTTAAAGGGAACGTTATAAATCCTGTAGAAATCGCTTGGATTTATGGGAAGTTATGGAACGTTTAATGCACTTGCACTGTTTCATGCACTACGTTATTTATGTTTGCCGTTATTCAGAAGTGACAGTTTTTGATATGGTTTTAAATAAAATGTTTCCGAGTAAAGCAAGATTGTTTCTACAACCAATTTCTTTGCGTTCAGTCTTTCAGTTTGTAAAATAAACGCTTATAGGTACCCACTGCCCACTGATAAAGCCTTACTGCTCACCCACAGGGAGGAGGACTAGACTAATACGGTAAGTTCAAAATACCGGTACATACTCGGAATGGCTATGCTGCGCTGGAAGTGGGGGGTCGTCTTATACGGCGAGTATAGCACTAAACCTAAAATTTTTCTGCCAAAGTCGGGGGTCGTCTTATACGCCGGGTCGTCTTATACGCCGGAAAATACGGTACATAACCCAAGAGCTTTTATTGTTCTACTTACAAACTCCGGCGAAATACCCTATAGAACCACATCTATTACATTTGGTTTCGAAAGAAAGACATCTCTCATCTACAGCTGAATGCCTATAATTCACAGAGCTGTAACACATATCACAGTTAGTGTTAAAATGATATCCTTTTTATTAGTTCTAGATTCATCAAAACAGCTTTTGGTTTTACTACAACTATGTGTATATTATTTTTATAGAGTCTTTCAGCCAGCCTTCTTCCATCTTTGGTCTGTTATTGTGTCATTTACATTCATTTTCCTTCCTTTGCACTGCACTCAGAAATCTCTACCCTTTTAACTACAGCCATGGTATACTTGTGGAAGGGCTCGCCATCCATCCATAACCATTCCTACACAATATGTATGAATTACTGTTTGTGTTGTGTTTGCTGCTCTTAGAGCCACAGCTGACCAGAGAGCCTTTAAGAAACATCTTAAAACCTGGCTTTCCCAGGGATAGACATGCTTGTTGGCCCTGTATGCATGAGCCATTCAGTGCCAGGACACTTGTGTTGAGTAGCTGTACACTCTACAAATGGGTTTCATTCATTAATTCTTATCAGTTCATCATTTAATGTATCAAATTTGCACATCAATGACAAATTCATCAAAAATGCAACATAAGCATCCAGGCTTTTGTCTTTGTTTTTTGTGAAAAATATAAAGTTGAGGATTACCAACACAAACTTTAGGATGAAATAAGCATTTATATTGTCTACAGTTTGAGTGGATACATTACTTTCACCAGTTCTCCTTTCACTCTTTGAACCTTAATTATACATTCTTCATCCTTGTAGTTTTTCATTCTATTAAGGTCACAGACGCAAGGACTAGCCCACCCGCTTATCCGACGTTAACCATAGTTGATGAAGTAGGCATATTGTTTTTCATTTGTATGTTGCTAATTAATTTGATAAGTTAACGAAATAGTGACATTAGAATATAAGTGATTATACTATTGAGATAACTAAGAAATTAAGCAAAACCAGGCATAACACTTCAATGACTAATTTGCTCTGCAGCAAGGAAAAGAGGAGGGATGGTGGCAGCAAAGGAAGCTATGGAATACCTTGTTGGGTAATGTTGGTCTCTGATCACATGCCCTGGAGTTCATAACATGTTTAATATTGGTACTTGTAATTTTAAGATACTTTTTAACTTGCTGCTCTGTGATGGGAAGATAGTACAACAAAAAGGTAATTATGCACTATCACACAACTTGATACATAAATCCACCTTTATTTAACCAATGTCAGGAGGGACTGGCACATCCTATGTCCTGCTTTTCTAAATGAACATATGGTGGGTAGAACATACCTTCACAAAGTTACACATTCACACAGGTCATCATTCACAATAAGTAAGAAATTGCAGCCAGGAGTTGGGAGACTTGAAAAAGAAACCTCTGTTGTGTTTCTTGCCCTGACTGCGCCCTCAAGTCTGCAGAGGATGGCAGACAATGAAAGGTCAAATTTAGTATTCTATCTTCCGTTCTAGAATACTTTGGGAAGGAGCAACGTTCCCCCAAATATTCCATGAGGCATGTTTACTATTCTAACTCCAGTACTGGAATATTCTGGGAAAGTTATAAATCCCTCGAAAATGTTTTAGGAAGGGCTGAAAAGTGGTAATTCTGAAATGCAGAAAGTGATTCCCTGCAGGTCAGGGTAAAAAAGAAACTAAAAATACCCGAAGAAACTAGAACTACCCAAGAGCGGAACACAAGTGCACTGAGCCCCAATTCCTACACGGACTCCTTTTGATGGGACGCTTCACTCCACTGTTCGGCGCTGCTGAGCAAAGTGCAGACAGCGCTGTCATAGAAATAGAAGAAAGCCTGCAGCATGACCGAAACGGGCAAGACGCTGAACTTCAATATCGGCGTGCTCGGGCACATAGACAGCGGGAAGACGTCGCTGGCCAAGGCCCTGAGCAGCACAGCCTCCACGGCCGCCTTCGACAAGAATCCGCAGAGCCGGGAGCGCGGCATCACTCTGGACTTGGGCTTCTCCTGCTTCACCCTACCGGCTCCCGAGCGCCTGCGCACTTCCGGCTACAACAGCCTGCAATGCACCCTGGTGGACTGCCCCGGACACGCCTCCCTCATCAGGACCATTATCGGAGGTAAGTGGCTGGTGGAGTTACAGATGTTACGTGAGGCAGATTACACTGCCAGAGGTGTGAAATGTAGGAAGACGAGCGGAACGGTAATTCTAAATGTTAATGTGTGTTGAATGTGTTCTCCCATTTCAAAATGGCCGCCCTCTTTACGTTGACGGCCATGTTGGATTGGGCGACGTAGTACTGTATTATGAATTCGTAGTATGATGTATTATTTTGCGTAAATGCACGTAGGCCTCAGCGACATTGAAATCACGGGGGCGTAATTTTCGAAATAGAAACTTCGCGTAATTATGCACCACGTGTGGCGAACATTTACAAAGGACACAAGGGAACAACAGAAAACAAGCAGCTTTTGTATATTATGTTTTTTTTGCACAATTTTCTATTGGTTAATGCTCCCTTGCGTCATTTTTAGACTCAAGGATGCATTTCACTCTAAAATCTAGGACTTGCGGTTCACATAATTGCATGTAATGTTGCATAGTTATGCATTATTTGATTTCACCCACCTATTCAATGAAGTAAAACAGATGGAAACCACTAGTATTAAACTATTAGACTAAAAAATAAGTTAAAAAAAAACATAAGAATAATTGAGAAGGTGAGAAGGGCATACCTGCCAAGTCTTTAGATTGCTCATGAGTGACATTTTCATGGTTTCATTGTGCTTATAAGTGACATGCCGGTGTCAAATGTGTAAAAAGTGGTGTATGCACCGTAATGCAAATACATCCCCTATGGGAGGCACAACGTCGGAGTTCAAAACAATGATTCAAAAGTTCATTCAAATGATTTTAATTTCTTCAAATAGAGATCAATCCATCGATATTGTTAATCATATCAGGAATATTAATCTTGTACAGGTAAAGTAGCGGTGATGCGGGGGGGAACGCCTCCGATGCATTTCGGGCCGGTGGCCCTTTTTCAAGGAGCGCTAGAGAGAAGACAAACTATGGTGAGGGGGAGGAATTGACAACAGAAAAACGGGTCAAGACGATTAAAGTGTCTATCAATGGTGAGGGCCGGTGTAAAACTGAGGGTAGTGATGGGAGTGGAGGGTAATCGGGTAGCGTCAGCGCGTGACGAGGGTAATGGACGGTGAAGGACTCGGGTCGCGGGGAAGGTGAGCACAGGCGGTGCTATCTAGGACTTACTTCTTGGCGCGTGTAGTGAGACTCACTACTACCGGAAAGCTGGGACGCCTGAATGGTGTGGACCGTGGGAGCTAAATGAATGGGAGTGAGCATCACGGAAAGTGAGAGAGGACTAAAGTAAAGGTCATGCGTGGGTGGGGCGCATGCTGTGTAAAATTAACAATGCATGTCAGGTACAATAACATTGTACCTGACATGCATTGTTCATTGTTATTCACTTACTTTCTTTCCTCACATTGTACACCTTTCCAATATGGCCGCCACAGCATGCGCCCCACCCACGCATGACCTTTACTTTAGTCCTCTCTCACTTTCCGTGATGCTCACTCCCATTCATTTAGCTCCCACGGTCCACACCATTCAGGCGTCCCAGCTTTCCGGTAGTAGTGAGTCTCACTACACGCGCCAAGAAGTAAGTCCTAGATAGCACCGCCTGTGCTCACCTTCCCCGCGACCCGAGTCCTTCACCGTCCATTACCCTCGTCACGCGCTGACGCTACCCGATTACCCTCCACTCCCATCACTACCCTCAGTTTTACACCGGCCCTCACCATTGATAGACACTTTAATCGTCTTGACCCGTTTTTCTGTTGTCAATTCCTCCCCCTCACCATAGTTTGTCTTCTCTCTAGCGCTCCTTGAAAAAGGGCCACCGACCCGAAATGCATCGGAGGCGTTCCCCCCGCATCACCGCTACTTTACCTGTACAAGATTAATATTCCTGATATGATTAACAATATCGATGGATTGATCTCTATTTGAAGAAATTAAAATCATTTGAATGAACTTTTGAATCATTGTTTTGAACTCCGACGTTGTGCCTCCCATAGGGGATGTATTTGCATTACGGTGCATACACCACTTTTCATTGAATCTCCGTGGTTTGACGGAACCACGACCCTTGAGAGCACACGAATCCTACTACCTTTCACCCAACGGATCTTCACAAACCAGCTGTGCCCCTCCTTATCCTTCTTCTTCGGTGTCAAATGTGTGACACTTTAATGGGAGTAAAACCAAGCAGTGACTTTTATGTAAAGAGAAAAATATCTAAAAGGTGCTTCTTTTCAGCTATTTTATGCATCTCATTGTTACATACAAATTGAGAAAACTATGCCTGGTTGTTGTATTCTTGTTTGAGAACCCTGTTATATCTCTCCACTAGCCCATTTCCTTGTGGCTCTGCACTGGTGTAAGCTAACTGGACCTGTGGCCTAGGATGGTTATAGCACAATAGCACATGGGCGATGGACAACGTTCACACTAGGAAATCACTGCAATTACAGCGTGAGTTTTCCAACACCGTTTCAGACATCGAAGAATCCTAAACATGTTACTAGACCTGTAGGTCTAGTGACTTAAATAATCTGCTTAACCTATGTATTGCTCGTTTTCTATAAACTGGTTTAAAATAATGTGTCCCTGGGCAAATATTTTAACTCACTGAACTGCCATTTTCTTCATTATCACATATGAGAGCACCTTCAAATATGCAAGTTCTGCATGTCTGCTGTACAAAAAACTATTTTGTTTGAGTTAATACACTAAACCTTTGCTTCATATATAATACAAATTTAGCCACATATAGGACACACCTGACCCCAACTTGCTTCTTAGTTCATTAACAGCATTGCCATCAGGGTTGGGACAGGCATGTTTCTCAAATCATGTTTAAAACCTATCTATTTTAATAAATACATAACTAAAGCATTAAGTTGTAGCACACTGTCATTTACTATCAGCAAATTTTACATGGAAATGGCAAAAAATGTACAACCGACATACAGTTTTACTGATAAAACTATATAGCGTACAAACAATAATGTTTCAAAATCGAGTTTCTGTAAATATTTGTCATATGTATACCACCTAGTGAACTGCTCTGATTTGTTGTGCTCCTATTTAAATTTTTGTTGCATCACACTTCTCAATTACAAAAAAATATGCTTGCGTAATTCTTGATATATTTTGAAATATTAGTACTATTCATTTACAAGCTGTCTAAATGTGGTGTCAGAAAAAAGCCTGACATCCTACAAAATCTTACTTGCCATTGCGAGTGGGCTAGTATATTTTTTGAGGTCAGCTTTTGACTGTTCGTGTAGCCAAAGTAATGAGGCTGTTTTTTTATATGTAATTCAGGGCAAAATTTAAAATAATCCATCAAATCTGCCAATTAAAACTGAGTTGTCCTCCTGGCAGTGAACATGTAGTCTTTCTTTCCACAAAGAAGATGGGTGGCGCCCTGTTGCCTGAAAAATACTCAGCAACAGGGAAGGTGAAACCCTTGGATTAATTCACTTAGTATTAATACTGATGCAAGGTAGGGGACAGACCACAGGCTACGTGACCGTTAGCAGCCGTGATGCCGCAGATTTAGATCTCAGCTGCTATTTATTAATCCATACAGCCAGCTCAGCTGGGCTCAGCCTGCAGCGGCACCAGCCCGCAGTTCTACTTGCAGGCTTAGACTGCTAAAGTTAAATTATATCAATATATTTCATATCTAAAGCAACATCATCATGATGCCAGTCATGAATTATCACACAGTCACAGACCTGAGCAGCCCCAAATGGTCTCTTCCTGCAGCACAGCACCAGAGTCAGTCAAATCTTTTGATATCCTGCCTTCAAAATCCTGCTGCCTCTGCAACAATGACTGTGCGACCACCTCTTGTCCCCCATTGGTCGCACGGCACATGTTGATCTGAGGCAGCAAACTGGTGGCATAGGTGCAGGGGTGCACCTGTGGTTAAGAAACATAACTGCTGCTTGCCGTGTCCCGCCCGACAATGCCTCACTCAGTGACTTTGGCAAATGGAAACAGTCACACTATGACTTGTGTGTGGTTATGTTTGCCACTTGCATAAACATGATGCCGCTGCGGTCAGCACAGGCTGAGTGACTCTCAGCAATACGCAGCTGTGATCAATATGCATTGTTGCTGCCAGCGCAGCTGATCCCCTTTGAGTAAAACCTTTCAACTGTTAGTACCAGCCAGGCAGCACTGCATAAGTGCAGTCAGTACAGTGCCACACTCTGCCAGACTCCCAGTGAGCGGTCCATGTTGCGTGCTTGAGAGTGCTTCTTAGAGGGCAGCGCTCCAGTCTTGCTAGTCTGCCTCATCGCCGGGTGGGGTCAGGAGGTGCTTTAAATGCATGACTAAGCATTTTAGTGCAGTGATGCGGACCAACACACTAAAATGCGTTAGTCTAGCCCCTGATGCATGGTACTTGGCCGGAAGGGAAGTTGGGTAGAGAGATGATAGACTGTATTTCATATCTGCGCAGTCTATCTTTGATCATATTTTTAATGGTAAGGAGAGCGTTTGTTCTTTGGTTCTTGGGTTATAGATACACCCTCAACCTAATGAGTCCTCATAAAGGAGGGTGACTTTTTTTGGCTGGTGTTCAGGGTGCCCTCTTTCCCAGAGAATAATACTGGCTATTTGTTCACATTTTTAATGTCTACAAAGGCTGATATATGATACTTAAATAGACTTTATATAAAAATATCTGTATTCATTTTTAACATATCCTATCTGTCTTTGCTTACGTTAAATAACAGTCAGGTATAATTAAGGCAGCCCTACAACACATTTTTACATGCTTTCATCTTATATTTACTCTTTAAAGAATGTATTCGTAAGGTGAAAAATACCAGGGTTAGGTGATCTTCCCCTTTTTTTTTTATACAGGCCGTGACATTAAAATGCTTCCCATGCCGTTAAAAAAACTCGCCATATGGCAACCCTTCTGGTGATCCCATTTAAAGCCAGTGGAGGTGAACGATTCTTTCAAGGGTGACATAGCTGCTAAGTTTTCAGCTTCATTCGCTGTTAAATTTCCATAAATTTAACGTGCTTATGTGTGACATTTCATTACCTTATGTGTAATGCTTTGAATGACACCTTATAGCATGAAGAACAAAGTAGTAACATAATACATTTCAGAAATGACCACTTTTTCAAAATGTAATGTTCTGAGAAGTACAAGTTGCAGTACTCCATAAGTATTAATGCAAGGCCCCTAACCTGTCCTGTTTCCAACATGACATGGACCACCTGACAGCTGTGTTGCCTTAATGTTTTTCCACTGTGTACCCGTGTTAGGATTACCACCTTTCTCCTTCTCATTGTGGGTACTGCCACCAGTACTGAATTTCTCACCTGGAAATCAATGCTTTCAGGTATGTTTGACTCACCCGTTCATTAGAAGCAAAACAAGACAACAACACCCAAAATGCATTAAGCTAGGATACAAAAGTGCCTGGAGGAAGATGTTCAACCTAACCTCTGGGCAGTGAGTTACAGACAAAACTCATTTGAAATAAATAATCATGCTACTAGTCAGTGACTGCCTGCTGGGAGGACCAAGACCTTTTTAAGCGTGACCATTCATAGTCTGCCAGTCGCTTCATGTCCCACTGCTGTGACTGCCTTCAGTTCTACACGCTCCCAAAGGTGAGCTAGGGATGTAAACAGGCTTGTTTACCTTTTACAGCGGCAGACCTAGGACCTGCTTTAGAGTTGGGTTGTAACAGAGGATGCTCCTATTTTCACAGAAAGCAGTAAAACTGGAGAAGAATCAAACATTGGTGTTTTCTTACCATATTAGATTTTTGTGAGCTAAATTCCAACTGTGAACTCTATTACAGTGGATGCTCTTACAGATGTAGCACATTTACCAAGAACTGAAACATTCTCCATTACCTTAGACCTTTGAATAGGGGACCGAGGCTGCTAAACCTCATGGGAACTAAAATAGGGTGTGTTAGGCTCTATGCATCATTCCCTTGTTCTTACAGAACAGAAAACCCTTGACACCCGCTCTCCATCCATTGCTTTTCCGTTCACACACACTCCTTTTGCTTTCTTAGTCCGCTCCACTTTTTGTTTCTTTCCTTCTCCATTCATGTCCTTCACTTTTCCTTTCTCATTTTCTCTTTCCATCCTCCTTTCCATACTTGCCTTAGTGACCTTAGACTTATTGCTTTGGGAAAGCTCTGCATCTACCTCTTTTAATTTTCCATGTTACAACAGGGCTAGAAAGGTCTGGTTGTTGTTCTTAATAACTTGTTGTGTGCTCTGATCGCCACCAAAGCCTGGGATATGGTGACTGAACAAACATGTCCACCCTGATACCCATCAAACACAATGACCAGAGGGCAGGAGATGGGAAGGTGACTTTTTGTCACTATTCTCCGGCAGACCCCTGGCACTGTCTGGCCAAGCTGGTGTGGGGCCTGAGAACTGCTGGGAGCCGGCAGGTTGCAAGAAAAACAACATCCTGTCACCGCGACCCTTCACGCGGTAGACAGAGCACTGTGAGGGGTCGTGCCACGCAGGAGGCGTCATTTGTCTGCTGATGGCAGGTGGTTCTTGGAAACAAGCATGTGTAAATGCATTAGGTTTCGCCTATGTGATTAATAATAAGCGTTTTTTTGTTGTAAGTTGTAGCTTGCTGAGTAGTTGTACAATATAAGTTGCATAACGTCTGTTAAAGTGTTATGACCTGTTTATGTATTAAGAGTAAATATATTGTGCTGTTACTAGTGGTATAGTGCAGGTAAGTAATAGCAACATTTTGAAAAATGAAAGAGGGAAATAATAGAATGAATTGATGTAATTGCAATATTATGTGTTTATAGGAGTTCTGACAACTTGTGAGACTGGTGCCACTGCACCTGCTGCACCATCCAAATTATGACCCTAGTGCTTGCAAGATAACTGCAATTGCGACTGCCTGCTTAGTAGTAAATTATAGCAATTGTTTAGAGAAGTTATGACAACTTTTGAATCATTTGCCATTGCACCTGCTGCAACATTCAAATCATGACCCTATTGCCTATAAAGTGACTGTACTTGTGATCGCCTGTTTAATAGTAAAATAGTGCAATATTTGGTGTTTTGAGTGGTTCCTAGAGCTTTGGACCCGGTGTCTCTGCACCTGCTGCACCGTTGAAATCATGACCCTAGTGTCTGCAAGCTAACTGCATTTTTGACTGCTTATTTAGTAGTTAAATATAGCAAAAGTTGGTGTTAAGAGGAGTTCTGACAATGTTTGGCCCGGTGCCACTACACCTGCAGCACCATTGAAATCATGGCCCTAGTGCCTGCTAGATAACGGCACTTGTGACCACTGTTCCCAAGAAGCTGCGCGGGTGAGCGCGCGCGCACAGCAGTCAACCTCAGCGCGCAGTGCGCTGTATTCAGCGCGCACTCCCTGACAGCGGCACTTTCAAAATGCGAGTGGAATTTAGTATGGTATTCGTGCTTATCGCAACTCATACCAACAACTGTGCACTGATAGAAACTCAATGCAGTGTGTCAAACACGCCACAGTCGCTTTGCGCTCGGAAGGAAACCTTACAGCTCTTCCTCACGGTTTGCCACGCACTTTAGAAACATATTTCCTCTCACACGGCCAGAAAAAGTAAAAACCATTCTTACATACAGTAAGAAAACGTTCGGCATCTTCAACTCTAACAAAAACAAATGACTGTATAACACCACAAAGTAAGAATCGAAAGATGCACAGGCAGACGCATTCTTCGCAATAAAGCATTCTCAGTAGATCCTGGGTAACTCACTGCTTTAAAAATCTGCATCGCCGAAATCCGGAACCAATCACATTCAGCCTGCCTTTTCCTAACACACACGGATTCCCTGCTCTCGAAACAGACAGAGGACAAGGGGCGGAACACAGACCCTTACAGCCCCCGTGTTGTGGGGAGGGGGCACGCTCCAGGGGGCCCGTCACTTCCTCAAGGAGCATTAAGGCGCTTAATTAATTAAATGGTGCACTGCACACGCACGCCTGGGCCCCGAGGGTCAGGAGAGAGGCTCACCGGAGCCTCTCTATCATTATATTTAAATAGCGCAGTGTGCACGAGCTGCTCCGGCCGGGCCTCTGCCCGGCTCTGACCTCTGAGCCTCATCATTCAGGAGATAGGTGACAGAGATTAAGATTGAGAGGAGCGATGATGAGTGAACAAGTAGAATGAAAGGAGAAAGGAGTGACGAAGATAGAGGACAGAAAGAAGGGGAGAGGCAAGTGCAAGCAACTTTATTTAAAAACGCTGCAATAGCTTTGGAA
This sequence comes from Lissotriton vulgaris, assembly GCF_964263255.1. NCBI lineage: Eukaryota > Metazoa > Chordata > Amphibia > Caudata > Salamandridae > Lissotriton > Lissotriton vulgaris. Next base: position 1,207,722,680 of record NC_141697.1, read on the forward strand.
GAACGTTTATTGAAAACACTGCAAGACATTTATGTAAAAAAGAAAGTGGCAAAATATTTGGGGAGACAGTCTATCAAGCACGCAGTAATAACTTAGACACTGTCCACAATGTCCACAGAAGTAGCAGTTTGAGTATGCCCCCCCCCAGTAGATATTTTTGCACTAATATTTTAATCGTAACCCTGTTCCTGTTTAGTTTAAGGGCAACTGTCAGTCAACAGCAATTGACTTTAAGTCAAAAAATGATAAAATCGGACTCATGGTAAGCCTAGAGTAACTGTTACACTAGGGAGTGAAGTAAAATATAAACCTGCAACAAAAAAAGGTATGATTAACGTGCTGTAAGAAGCTGGAGTAATTGGATAAACAGGGAAATAAAAAAGTTGAACAAAACGGATTTTGGGGGCCTGGTTAGTCGGTGGGAAGAGCAGGACTGTGGCAACATTGAGTGATGAAAATGAGATGAAGCATGCCATGGAAAACAAAATTGCTAAACATTAACCATATGCTGTTGATGGAAAGATTCTTGGACTAACAGAAAGGGTGCTTGGTGGCTGAGGCTGTGAATATTTTGCAGTGTGATTCTACTCAGGATTCACACGCTATGCATCATTTCACTAGCTGGTGGGTGGGTGAGGAAAAAGCATGTAAAAAAAGTATAATTTTGCATTGGCCATGGGTGCAGACTGTATATTTAATAAAAAGGTTTCTCATAAGGCCAGGGTTCCCTACTGAGTGCCCATTAGCTTCAGTTTACATTTCCCACCATACTATTCAGAAGCACTATCCAAATCACGAACAGAAATCATTTTCCACTATCAGTCCCAGAAAGAGCAATCCTTGAAAGAAGAAAACAGAACATGGGCAAAAAAGTGCAGAGGATCTAAAAAACACTGAAAGCTGACATAAGACAATTTTTTCCAACCTGCTGTGTGAAAACAGGGTTATGTTTAGTGTCTGTCTTTTCAGGATGTTTCATTTTCTGTCACCTACTGTGTAAATGATGTTACCTAAGTTAGGTTTGCATGATGTCAGCAATCAGTGCCTCCCTCATGATCATGACAATATTATTTGTTACAACTGCACTCTTTTTAAACCAAACTGTAGTGCAGATAGTTCATAATGGCACAAAATATGAAGACTACAGTCCAAAGATTTCGATTTTCAGTAGTGACAAGAAAGGTTTACACATCAATTGCAGCAAATTAACGCAATGGAACAATTTTCCCATTCTGATGAGAATTAGGAAGAGGAGCCATAGGTTAGTATCTGCTCAAAAAACAATTCTGACTTTCTCGAAAAAACTATAAACTGGCAATGTCAAAAACGTGGGAGTCAAAATCGTCTGGACCAATACTGCTTCTGTTGACACAAGATGACAATAAAACACTGCAAAGAAGAAGTGATGAGACACTTTTCAATTCGACTTGGGAAGCAGATGAAACTTAAACCAAGGCCAGATTTCTTTAGATCTTGAACTGAACTTGAGTTGAAAGCAAAACTTTTAGATTAAATATCTAATGGGAAAAAACGAGATACTATTGGCATGAATGGACATAATTCTTTTTTCAATGAACCACATCGTCTTGAAGGGCATTCAGAAATGATTTATTTACCACAACATACCCAGCAATCTGAAAACGATGTTCCAGACAACACGAAGACAATCAGCAGTATCCTAACGAAAACGAAATGGAGATTGAAATAATAGAGCATTGAATGCCTTTAACTTGTAATTACTGTGCGGAAAAAGATCAGTCAACTCTGCTTCTAATGTAGGCCTACCCCTTGATAGAGTGCAATAAACAAGACAGAGTGGGCAAGGAGATTGAGATGGTCTATTCGTGCAGTGATGCATTTAAAACTCCTGTTACCCAGCTGGTATTGACATAAAAAGTGACAAAATATGAAGGAGATCCGTTAATGTATGTTTAAGTATTAACAACATGCGCTGGCATAGCCAATAGATCTCGCCTATAGCTTTTCTAATTTGTCTTAGCCATGTTGTACAGCAGTGGGCTGCTACTCAGTATGGCTAAAAATTACTGGTGCAAAGTGGCGTGGCGTGAAGCCTTCTAACGTGGAGTAGAGTGTATTGTTATAGAGTGGCGCAGAGTTGAGTGGTATGGTGTGTTATGAAGTGGTATATAGTGATGTGGAATGTAATTTAGGAAGTATAGTGTCGTCCTAAAAAGTATCCGATGGCTCTGATGCAGACTCTAGCATATGAGGGCCATACTCTATAATACTAATCAAAATAGGGTTAATAAAAACAAAGTCTTGTTGTTCTCTTAAAACAATAGCATTGCCTCAACACTGATTTTATTATGAACAATGCCCGGGCAGTTTGATGCTAATGTTCTACCCCACAATCGACCTCCGAAATGAAGAACGGACATTTTGACCTTACTACCAGTGAAACACCTAAATCAACGTTTACACCCTTGTTAGGGTAGGATAAAAACATATCTGAAAACATTAAACTTCACTTCTTGAACACACAAAGGTTTAAAATTAAAGGCTGCACATTGTCCACAATGTCCACAGAAGTAGCAAATACTCTACCTCTCCCTCCCTCTATCTCCTCCCTCCCTTTCCTGCTCTGTCCCTCCCTCTACCTCGCTCTCCCTCCACCGTTCTCTCCCTCTCCCTCTACTGCTCTGTCCCTCCGCCTACCTCCCTCTCCCTCTGTCCCTCTCTCTCTACCTCTCACCCTCCCTCTACTTCCCTCTCACTTTCCCTCCTCTACCTCCCTCTCCTTCTACCTCCCTCTACCTCTCCCTCCCTCTACCTCTCTGTCCCTCCCTCTCCCTCTCTGTCCCTCCCTCTCCCTCCCTTTCCCTCTACCTCTCTGTCCCTCCCTCTACCCCATCTCCATTTTCATCCCTCTACCTCTCTGTCCCTCCCTCTCGCTCTAATTCCCTCTCCCTCCCTCTCTATCTCCACCTACCTCTCCCACTCTATACATCCCTCTCCCTTTCCCTCCCTCTCCCTCTCCCTCTACATCCCTCTCCCTCTAGTTCCCTCTCCCTCTGTCTCTACCTACCTCTCCCACTCTGTCCCTCCCTGTACCTCCATCTCCCTCTACCTCTCTGTCCCTCCCTCTCCCTCTACCTCTCTGTCCCTCCCTCTCCCTCTACCTCTCTGCCCCCCCCTCTACCTCTCTGTCCCCCCCTCTACCTTCCCCCCCTCCCTTTCTGTCCCTCCCTCTCCCTCTACCTCTCTGTCCCTCGCTCTCCCTTTCCCTCCCTCTACCTCTCTCCCTCCCTCTCCCTTTACCTCCCTCCCCTCCCTCTCCCTCTACATCCCTCCCTCTACCTCTTTGTCCCTCCCTCTCCCTCCCTCTCTGTCTACCTTCCCCTACCTCTCCCTCTCTGTGCCTCCCTCTCTCTCTCTGTCCCTCCCTCCCTGTCCCTCTCACACTCCCCCTCTCTCTACCTCCCTCTACCTCGCTGTCCCTCCCTCTCCATCTACCTCTGTCCCTCCCTCTACCTCTCTGTCCCTCCCTCTCCCTCTCCCTCTCTGTCCCTCCCTCTCCCTCTCTGTCCCTCCCTCTCCGTCCCTCTGTCCCTCCTTCTCCGTCCCTCTGTCCCTCCCTCTCCTTCTCTACCTCCTGCTACCTCTACCTCTACCTCCCTCTGCCCCTCCCTCTCCCTCGCTCTCTACCTCCCTCTTCATCTACCCCCTCTCCCTCTACCTCCCTCTCTCTCTCTACCTCCCTTACCTCCCTCTCCCACCCTCTACCCCCTTTTCCCTCCCTCCACTTCCCTCCCTCCCTCTACCTTCCTCTCTCTCTCTACCTCTCTGTCTCTGTCCCTATCTGTCTCTGTCCCTATCTGTCTCTGTCTCTGCCCCTATCTGTCTCTTTCCTTCCTGTCTCTGTCTCTTTCCCCATCTGTCGGTATCTCTCCCTATCAGTCTCTGTCTCTAGGTGCAATTGTCCAAATTCTGAATGTGCTTACATCCAGGCGCGCAACGCCCATTGGGCTGAAAGGGCTTAAGCCCCAGCCTCCCCCCCAATTACCCATTCTTTTGTGACAGCCCGGGCTGAGACAGCTTCCCGGGCGCGCACCTGAGTACCTCATAGGTCTTCCATTTACTTGTTAATGAGGCTTTGTTGTTTTTTTCACTCCTTCTTACAGCACATGCATCTCCACTTTGCCTAGAAATGAAAAGGCAAGGTCCGTGTGCCGCCAATGAAGGCCTGCCGGGCCGCTGGAGGCCCCTGGGCCGTACTATGAGTACCACTGATGTAATTAGTTTACCCAACTTTAAAATACTTTTTAAGTGCTTTGAACTTGTATTTGCTCTAAAAATTACGGCAAACCTAACCACACAACATAGTATAGTTTAATGTGGCACTGCATGTGTGGAAATGCACCATCTTTTCAGATTTTTAAGCAAAAGTTTGGAGGAATATTTGGCGCTGCACACACGCACGGTCTGGTTCCTGGCGCACATAGCCATGGCTGCAGCGCACAGAGACCCTACGCTGCCGCACACAGAGGAAAAAAATTAGAGGGAACATTGCTTGTGACTGCCGGTTTAGTAGTAAAAGTTAGCAATATTCTGTGTATAGCGGGGTCCCTAGATATTTTGGCCCCGGTGCCACTGCACCTGCTGCACCAATCAAATCAAGCCCCTTTTAACTGCAAGATAACTACAATTGTGTCTGCCTGTAGAATAGTAGTAAAATATAGCAAGACTAGTGTTTAGAAGATTTCTGACAACTTTTGGCCTGGTGGCAAGCACCTGCTGCACCATTCAAATAATGACCTTGTTGCCTGCAAGATAACTGCACTTGCGACTGCGTGTTTAGTAGTAAAATATAGCAATATGTGGTGTTTAGTGGAGTTATGACAACGTTTGGCCTTGGTGACACTGCTCCTGCTGCACCATTAAAATCATGACCCTGTTCTCTGCAAGGTAACTGCACTTGTACCTGCCCGAGTAGTTTTACAATGTAGCAATAAGCTGGGTTTAGTGGAGTCTCTAGAGTGTTTGGCCCCGGTGCCACTGCGCCTGCTGCACCATTCAAATGAAGTCCCCTTTAACTACAACGAAACTGCAATTGTGACAGCCTGTTTAGTAGTCAAATATAGCAATAATATGTGTTTAGAGGAGTTCTGAAATTTTTTTGGCCATTCAAATCATGATCCTGTTGTCTGAAAGGTAACTGCACTTGTAACTGCCTGTTTAGTAGTAAAAAAAAGCATAGCTCTTGTATATTTACTTTATTTTTAAAATTCATTGTTTATTAAGACATTTAGAATTTGATCACAATGACCAAATCGATTTAAGTTTAAAAAATCAATTTGACGCCTATAAAAAGCAAAGAAAAGTACTGACGCATGAATAGGAAATGCCACAAACGTTCTAAGGCTAAATCTTCTGCTTTACACAACTAAGTGATAAAAAGCAAGTAGTCCAGCATACTGTTAGAATCTGTCTGCCTTTTCTGTGGGAAGAGATCCTACCTTGACCGTGAATGTGGCTTAAACAATGTGAACAGCTTTAGTAGAAGTATCATAAATGCATGCAGCAAGGGGAAGTAAAAAAAAAGTTCCACAGAAAAGTGAATGAACACAGTAATTCGGCTATGGGAACTGATAAGAGCCAAAAAACACAGTGGATGGACAGAATGCAGAACAATGTCTTACATTCACCCCAGTACAAAGATCTGGGCCTAAATCCATAGTTTTTTTTGTACTCCACACCACCCTAGGTCAGACACTGGCTATATGCAAATCAGCCTTGACCCTGTGCCTCATGGGAACAGTCCAGCCCGAACTACCTAGCCATGTCTTTCCTAGACCGGAATCAAGCATCCAAGGACCGGTTTCTGGCTATCAGCCTTCTTCAGCCTGGATAGCTTGACTCCAGTGATGTGGAGAGCCTGGGACTCACGTCTGAGCATCCCCAGCACACTCGGGGTGAAAATTGCAAAAAACACAGTTGATAGACAGAATGCAGAACAATGTCTAACATTCACCCCAGTACAAAGATCTGGGCCTAAATCCATCGTTTTTTTGCACTCCACACCACCCTAGGTCAGACACTGGCTATATGCAAATCATTCAGAAAAGGGGGTGGTGATGAACAGAGTGTCTGAATTAAGCAGACCACTCTTACCCAGTCCAAATATCAGGGCTTGATCCATCACCGTTATTTAGCTCACTACACCATCCCAGCTCAGATCCTGGCTATATGCAAATCAGTCTGTCCCTGGTCCAGTGCATCATGGGAACAGGGCAGACTAAACTGCCAAGCCAATTCTTCACCGGAAAGGAGACAAGCTACCGGGGACCGGTTTCTGGCATTTCAGCCGTCGTCGGCCCGGCTTGCTTGAATCCTGATGGTGCTATATGCAAATCAGCCTTGACCCTGTGCCTCATAGGAACAGTTCAGCCCGAACTACCAAGCCATGTCTTTCCTAGACCGGAATCAAGCATCCAAGGACCGGTTTCTGGCTATCAGCCTTCTTCAGCCTGGATAGCTTGACTCCAGTGATGTTGAGAGCCTGGGACTGATAAGAGCCCCCTTTTAAGATATATTAAATACAAGAGATTTCACAAGCATAGCGCAAGAGCTAGGCAGGCAAAAAATACAAACAAAGCTGACGCATTCCAGTGTATTTGCCTGGGGTCAATCTGCAGGTGTGTGCGACTGATCACATGTGCGGTGGTGCCTTTGCTGGAAAACAGGAAAACAGGAAAGGCACCACCCCGGGAATCATCCATGTGCTAGCTGCATCATGACTAGCGAATGTGTCACTTGCTGAGACTCAAACCACATGGCTGTTTGTGGGTCCATCCAGAGTTGACTCAAAGGTAGGCTGGGCGGGGCTCGGCTGATTGAATGCCAGGCCCACTTTATATAATGTAATTTATTGTAAACACAACAGACCACTGAACGCGATTCATCATGAGATTGTTTGACACACTGACAGACTGAGACAAATTTGTCAGACAGCAGCAGTGAAGCACCAGGCTGTTTGAAGCCATTTGGTATACTAGTTGGTGTTGCCTGCTTGAGAGCTTATGCACTTCATCATGGGGTGGTCCAGTGGCACCATAACGTGGGACAAATGTATTTGTTTTTGTGGTGATGCAGACACCAGCACTAAAATGCATTATTCTAACCCCTAATGCATGGTACTTGGCAGGGCTTCCCCTTATCTGCTGCAAGGCAGGTAGAGAGCACAACTCCAACTGATCGCGTGACAATCTCCAGTGCTACTATCAGTATGTTACCAAAAGACAGCACACTAATTCCGTGATCTGTGACACTTGGCAGAGCTGGCGTGAGAATGTTTGTGTTGGGTTTTTTCCCGGTGCTACAGCCTGATGCAGACTCCTTATGTTTCCCAGGTACATTCATGAGTAGTACATACAGGCTAGGTTTTTGATTGTACTCTGGGATATATAGTTCCTATTTTATAATTGGTTAAAACAGGACTGCATTCCCTCGAATGCAAAGCAAAAACCTGGACTGTGTAGCTACTAATGCAGGAACCTTGGGAATTTGCGAGCTCTTCTGACATAATTTATTAGAGCATTGAGGCAAAGGAAAACACATACTGGCAACCTGGCTCAGGGATTTGTTGTACATGTGCGGGCATCCAGAGCATGTCATGTTTATTTTACTGCTGCATTCAAACCCAAAAGAAGGCCACCCGGCCACCCTTCAGTACTTGGGGAGATCAGAATAGTGACATACATGCCAACTTTTTGACCCAGATAAGAAGACTAACGGCCATATGTATCAAGATACCACTTAGCGAATCTTTAATAGTGATTTTTAAGAAATCGCTATTTCAGAATCGCTAATTGGTATGTATGAAGCCAATCGCAAAAAAATTGCGATTTCTTAAAAATCGCTATATTATGTGCAATTTCCACATTTGAGATTTTTTACGGTAAAAAATCGCAATTTTGCGAATTTTCGAATCAGCAAATCAGAAACTCAGGTGCAGCTTGATGACCTCACAACCAGGAAGTGAGTCTACCCATGCGGCACCTGTGTTACTGATTACCAGAGTGAAGGAGTGTTGGAGACAGAACACTGCAGTGCTTTGTGAACATGCAGGACACAGGAGACATGCCCAGCCCGGACACCCCCCAGCAGTCATAGGAGTGGCTGACCTGGACAGCTTAGACCCCCCAGGACCAGGACAATGTAAGAGGTATGGTTTCACACCCCTGACCCCTCCCCAAATACCCCCACACACCCAGCAGCGACCCTTGGGCAGAAAGAAAGTAGTAATCCAGAGCAGTTATACAAACACACACTGCAATGCATTATGAGAGATGTAGTCACATGCACATTACATTGGTAGACTTACACCCAGCCATTCCCCAAATGCATATGTGCATCAGGAAAGCGAGACTAAAGAAATGTGTAATTAGCAAAAGTGAAATTTATTTATTTACAAGTGCTAGTCAGAACAGAAATTAAATGTATGCCTTTACGTCCACAGCATCTAATTAAAATCAGGCAACAGGCAGTGGGAGGCAGGGCAATTCCCCTACCAGAACAGCAACTGCGCAGGAGCAAGAAAGTGAGGACGGGGCTAGTCCAGTGAACACCCCCCCCCAAGCGCCGCAGGAGGATTGCTGTGAGACCACTAGCCCCTTTGGAGGACGAGGGCCAGGACACTGATGGGGATGGGCAAAGCAATGACACACAGCCTGAAACACAACAGCACCGCTGTGCAGAGCCAATGCAAGAAGTTTGAAACAGGCGCAGGTCCGGTGCTGCAACAAGTGCTGTAGATCCTGGGGATGGGTCGGTGTTTGCCAGGCTTGAGCTGAATATGTTGCAGGTACAGCGCCTGCAAGCAAAAAACATCAAGTCACACCAAAGGGAAATCAGGGCAGGTTTCAGGAGCTTAACATGTCCCATGGAGGCACTCTGTGGCGAAATCAGGGCTCACCGTGCAGCCAGGCGTAAGGAGATGCAGCGCCTGGACCTGTATTCACGTGCTGTAACCGTCTGGCCTCCTCCAACAACATACTAGCTAGACGCTGCATCAGCATGCAGCGCGAGTTTGCACACAATAACCAGGACGTTGGAAGGACCCTGCTCCAAATCTCTACGGCTGTAGATGAACTGCGCGCAATCCGCACCACAGGGCCAGGAGTCCTAACTCCAAATGATGATGATGCCCTATCAGTAAGGAGCAGCGCCACCCCCCACCCACCAACCATGGATAGGCGCCGTAGTGGACGCAACAGTAGGGCGACTGAAATAAGTGAAGGAGGCAATGTGCATCCCCAGACAGGAGCTTCCTCCCGCCCCCGCCGCTAGTACGGACTCATCAATGGGACTACTGCATTGGTGCAGCTAACCACTGTGCAGGGACACTTGACCATGAATGGATACATGCACTGTGCATTAACATGTGCTGGACATTATGAAGGACATTGTTTCTCACTCTGCCTGTGTGTCTTTTACAACCCTGATGTTCAGCAATAAACACAGTCTGTCAATTGTAACTTTGCATTGTGTCATTTCTCTTACCTAAAAATAGTTGCGCGTAATCTCATCCCGCCTCTGACGGCCAGCAGCTGCACCTGCTACACCGGCAGCCATGCGTCCTTGAGCTAGGCCCTCCACATCAGATGTGTCGGATTCACTGACCTCCACCGGTGTGCCTTTCCTGGTTGCAATGTTGTGCAGGATGGCACATGCGACAACTATTTTCCAGCAGGTTTCTGGGCTGTATTGCAATGCCCCTCCACTTTTGTGGATGCACCTGAATCTGCTTTTGAGAATACCAAAGGTCCTCTCTATGGTGCCTCTTGTGGCAATGTGTGCCCTGTTGTACCGCCTCTCAGCTGCATTTGCTGGATTGAGGTAGGGCGTCAGAATGAAGTCACGTACTGAATATGCACTGTCACCTGAGGGGGGGAAGGTATATGGTTAGACACTGTCCAGCACATGCAATCCTTGACAAGTGTGTATACTGTGCAAATGCATTTACCTAGCAAATAGCCATCACCAAAGTCCCCATTTAGGAGCCTACGGTGTTTCCCACTGTGGCGGAAGATGTAGGAGTTGTGCGTGCTGCCAGGGTATTTAGCGACAATGTCCGTTATGATGTGTTTAGCATCACACACCACCTGTATGTTCAGGGAATGGTAAGATTTACGATTCCTAAACACGTACTCATTGTGGGAAGGGGGGGATATTGCAACGTGCGTCCCATCTATGCACCCGCTGACATGGGGAAATTGGGCCATTTGATAAAAATCCTGTTTGGTCTGATGCAGTTCTTGTGGGGTTCTTGGAAGGTAAATGTGGTGTGGAAATCCTCTGTACCATGGCGTCAAGGAACGCATGGAAAAAGCGCGAAAGGGCACTTTGTGAAACCCCTCCTGCTGTGGCTATCACCCCCTGAAAACTACCTGAGGCCAACAGGTGTAGTGAACAAAGGACCTGGATGTGAGTGGGGATGGCTTGTGTCCTGCATGTGGGGTGTTCTAGGTAGGGTCTGAGTTCTTCTATTAAATTATGAATACTGACTTAATCAAGTCTGTAATGGGTAAAGATATCCTCATCAGTGCTCTGGTAGATGGTGACGCGCAAACGGAATATCCTCTCCTGGCGTCTCCTCCTCTGGGCAGCAGCTCTCAGTCGAATCCTCATGGCTAGCAGGTAAAGCCCCGCCATTGTTCAAAGAAGTCTGTTGCATTCTGTTGCTGCTTAAATAGGTTGCACCTGGTTACCACCTGCTCCTACTTGGTGATAATTGCGATTCTTTAAATTGCGAATTTCATCGCAATTTTTCATACATACCATTGCGATTTCTTGTTTTGCGATTTTCCGTTTGCGAATTTCGCTAAGTAAGAAATCGGTGAGGTACTTTATATCCTCCCTGACATCGTTCTGAGAAGACTGATCCTGGGAGATCTGGATGAGTTTGAACGTTTTTCCTCAAGGTAGGCAAGCCACCTTAATTGGCCCAAGCACATGCCATGAAGATTGAGCCTTAGCCCATTTAGCTCACCCAAATTACTATAAAGAAGGAACCAATAAGCATTCCTTTGGTCTATGTGGATAGTGTTGACCATGGAAACCTTTGCAGTACATTGAACATTGACTATCAGATGCATGAGTACCTACTTACTTGCAACCCGGATAAAAGAATGTGATCCCTGAGGAAGTGAAGCCCATCTTTCAGAATTCTGGCCAGTTTTAGGCTTACTGGAGGCTCAGCCACTTCCAAGGGCATTTTGCAGTTCCCATCCTGAGAGAGGTGGACAGCAACATTTTGTCTATCCCTGGACTGCGCACACAGGAAATCTTCTGGATCTTGTCTGTGGGCTGTCATGCTAAACCCAAAACCTTGCAACCAAAATCCATACTCCTAGTTCATGGTCTGAAGTTTGTTACCCCAATTGACACAGGTGTGTCTGTAAATGTTATGAATTGATGGGAGGAATGTATCCAGCACAATAAAGCAGGTTTGAGCTTGCTGTGCTACTCTATAGGTAAAATAGAAGACGTCCGCACAAAGCACTTCCATCTATCATAAGGCACATTTCAGCCTGCTGTGCTACTCTATTGGTAAATGGCTGGCGGCAGCACACATTACTAGTGCCTTACCATAAAGCAGATTTGAACATGTAGCACTATTTTGTAGGTATACCTCATGCTTGAGCACACAGGGCTAGTGCCACAACTTAAGACCGATTGGAGCATACAGCACTATTTTATCAGTAGACCCCAGTCTTAAGCGCACTCCAATAGTATCTTTCCATAAAGCCTATTGATTGTGTATCACTATTCTATAGGTCAGAGCTTTCCAAACTCTGCGTCGCGACACACTACTGTGTCGCCTGCCATGTGCGGCTGTGTCGCGCGATGTCGATGAGGTGCACAAAAATTCACAGAAGAGGGACAGCATTACGCGAGCGTGTGCGTGTGGCGTGGCCTTGTTCCCTTTGCAGCGCGCGTTCAATGCCCCAGGCAGTCCTCAGAGCCGCCTCTGCTCCGTATTCCATGCGCTCGGTACTGCGCAGTTTTGATAGGAGAGGAAGCCCGGGTGCTCCTGAAAACATGAGGTAAAAAACATTGTCGCACCTAAATTATTTAATTTTACGCTGCATCACGAGTGATTCAGGGCTCAGATAAGGAGCCGCCGGCTGGGACCAGGAAAGTCCGCGAAACACTAGAGGAGCCCGCCCCGCCGAGAGCTGCTCCAGCCCATTGCCAGGTAGAGAGCGCCTGCCGTGAGGCCAGAGTCCGCCACCCGCCTGCCTTGTCGAGGACCCGCGGCTCCCTCTGGAACCTGCTGCATGCTTTCTGTAGTCTCCGTTATTCCCCCCTTTCTGAGAAGAGGGACAGTTAGCCTGTTTACCGAAGTGCCACAACCTGTCACACCATGCTACTGGTCTGTTTATTCCTTGTGCTCGAGGGGTTATTAATGGCCTGTAAAGTTCCATCTCAAGGAAACAGTTGCTCTCTGCTAAACTGCCCCTTCCCACAGCCACCTCAGCTTCAGACCTCCGCATTATGTCTGGAGCCCACGCGCCATCTTACTCAATGCGCGCGTATTGAAATGTTATTAAATAATTGATGTGAATGCAAAACCACTCGGTTTTCACACGTTAGTACTGTGGGTCGCCAGGGGAAGCAGACATCTTAAATTGTGTCATTCTTTCTGATCTATACAGGGCCTACTCAACGTTCCTCCCTTCTGTCATCAATATCACTAGTGACACTGCGCCCAGAAAAAAACGTACTACACTGTGTCCACAGCACCGCAAACTGCATCCCCTGGATAGCTAGGCCAGTTTGAGCAGATCTGATACCATGCACTTGTTTCCATGCCAATGTGTACTCTGAAAGGGGTTTTATGTTTAAAGAGCGAGCACACCTGGTCCAACCTTCACCTACTGCTGATTTTTAAAACCGTTTTATGTTGTCACTTATAAGCCTACGACAGCTTAACAAGTCTCTACTGTGAATTATGACAGCCAGCCATTGGCATTAAATGCCCCTCCACAATCGGCGAGTCTACCGAACAACTCTTGCCTGCGTGCGTGGCTGGTTCTGTGACGGGCCGGCCCTTCCTACTTGTTAGAATGGAAGCGCTACAAATAGCAGTTTCTTCGTTCAAATGTTCATTCTGTTTTCAGTCCCTCCACTACTAACACAAATACTTTTGTGTTTCTAGCATAAAAGCTGATAGGTGCATAAGCACAGTTGCAGAATTAAACAAGCATTTTGAAAGCTAGTAGGTGTTGCCTTGGCAAGTTGAGACTTATTTTTAGGGAGGAAACAGAGAGAGGGAGACAGAGGGAGAGAGGCAAAGGAAGACAGAGGGAGGGAGTCAGGGGAGACAGAGGGAAGGAGAGGGAGACAGACAGAGGAGAGAGGGAGAGAGAGGGACGGAGACATGGAGAGAGGGAGACGTGGAGAGATGGAGACATGGAGAGAGGGAGACATGGAGAGAGGGAGACGGAGACAGAGAGAGAGAGAGGGAGACAGAGAGAGAGGGAGACAGAGAGAGAGGTTGACAGAGAGAGAGGTTGACAGAGAGGGTGACAGAGAGAGAGGGTGACAGAGGGCGAAAGACAGGGAGACAGAGGGAGGGAGGCAGAAGGAGGGAGAGAGACAGAAGGAGGGAGACAGAGGGAGAGAGGCAAAGGAAGACAGAGGGAGGGAGTCAGGGGAGACAGAGGAAAGGAGAGGGAGACAGACAGAGGAGAGAGGGAGAGAGAGGGACGGAGACATGGAGAGAGGGAGACGTGGAGAGAGGGAGACATGGAGAGAGGGAGACATGGAGAGAGGGAGACATGGAGAGAGGGCGACAGAGAGAGAGGGAGACAGAGAGAGAGGGAGACAGAGAGAGAGGGAGACAGTGAGAGAGGGAGACAGAGAGAGAGGTTGACAGAGAGAGGGTGCCAGAGAGAGAGGGTGACAGAGGGCGAAAGACAGGGAGACAGAGGGATGGAGGCAGAAGGAGGGAGAGAGACAGAAGGAGGGAGACAGAGAGAGGGAGGGAGACAGAGAGAGGGAGGGAGACAGAGAGAGGGAGGGAGACAGAGAGAGGGAGGGAGACAGAGAGAGGGAGGGAGACAGAGAGAGGGAGACAGAGAGAGGGGGAGAGAGGCAAAGGAAGACAGAGGGAGTGAGTCAGGGGAGACAGAGGGAAGGAGAGGGAGACAGACAGAGGAGAGAGGGAGAGAGAGGGACAGAGACATGGAGAGAGGGAGACGTGGAGAGAGGGAGACATGGAGAGAGGGAGACAGAGAGAGAGAGAGGGAGACAGAGAGAGAGATAGGGAGACAGAGAGAGAGAGAGGGAGACAGAGAGAGAGGGAGACAGAGAGAGAGGTTGACAGAGAGAGGGTGACAGAGAGAGAGGGTGACAGAGGGCGAAAGACAAAGAGACAGAGGAAGGGAGGCAGAAGGAGGGAGAGAGACAGAAGGAGGGAGACAGAGAGAGGGAGGGAGGGAGACAGAGAGAGGGAGGGAGACAGAGAGAGGGAGGGAGACAGAGAGAGAGAGGGAGACAGAGAGAGGGTCAGGGGAGACAGAGGGAAGGAGAGGGAGACAAAGGTGAGAGACAGAGAGAGGGATACAGAGAGAGAGGGAGACAAAGAAAGGGAGACAAAGAAAGGGAGCCAGAGAGAGGGAGACAGAGAGAGGGCGACAGAGGGCGACAGACAGGGAGACAGAGGGAGGGAGGCAGAAGGAGGAAGACAGAGGGAGAGAGACAGAGGTGGGATGTCCCAAAGGTTTTATGGACTGCTGTTGAGAGTCTCCCGGTTACATTGATTTGTTCCCTCTGAAAGTAGGAGTGGGTGTGTGTGGGGGGGGGTGTGGGTGTGTGTGTGTGGGGTTGTGTGGGGTTGTGTGGGGTGGGTGTGTGTGGGGTGTGTGTGTGTGGGGTTGGGTGTGGGATTGTGTGTGAGGGTGTGTGTAGGGTTGTGTGTGTGTGTGTGTGTGTGGGGTTGTGTGTGTGTGTGGGGTTGTGTGTGTGTGTGGGGTTGTGTGTGTGGGTGGGGTTGTGTGTGTGGGTGGGGTTGTGTGGGTGGGGTTGTGTGTGTGGGTGGGGTTGTGTGGGTGGGGTTGTGTGTGGGGTGGGGATGTGTGGGGGTGTGTGTGTGGGTTGGGTTGTGAGGGTGTGGGTGTGTGTGTGTGGGGTTGTGTGGGTGGCAGTATGCAAGTGACATCATGGTGCATGACATCCCATGAAGTAACATCACAGCTTGTGACATCACAACAGGCCTTGTTCCTTGTCGAGGTGGGCAGTCCCAACGGTTTTATGGACTGCTGTTGAGTGTCTCTCAGTTATATTGATTTGTTCCCCTGAAAGTGTGAGTGTGTGTGGGAGTGTGTTTGTGGGGGTGTGTGGGGGGGGTGTGGGTTGTCTGTGTGGGTTGTGTGTGTGTGGGGCTGTGTGTGTGGTGGGCTGTGTGTGTGGGGGCGGTGGGGGTTTGGGGTTGTGTGTGGGTGGGGTTGTGTGGGTGTGTGTGGGGTGTGTGGGGGGTGGGGGTGTGAGGTTGTGTGTGGGTGGGGTTGTGTGGGTGTGTGTGGGGGGGTGGGGTTGTGTGTGGGTGGGGTTGTGTGTGGGTGGGATTGTGTGGGTGTGTGTTAGGCTGTGTGTGTGTGTGGGTGTGTGTGTGTGTGGGGGTGGGGGGTGGCATTGTGTGTGGGTGGGGTTGTGTGTGGGTGGAGATGTGCCGTAAATCACTGGGGCATGTGTCTATGTGTGCATGATTATATTCTTGTTTCATGCACAAACCTAACCTTGCTTACACTCAGTTTTGCCAGTCACTGGCTTTGTTAGACCAGATTAACAATTGCTTTATTAACCTTCCTGCTTTCTCAAATTTGCTTGGAAATGCACCATTTGCCCACTACTTTTTCAAAAAAAATTTGCAACCCCCTTAGGTGGTGCAGGCTCGCTCGCTAGGCTCGCTCGCGTTACCGTGTCCCTGAATTTTTTTTCACAAAAAGGTGTGTCACCAACATGAAAAGTTTGGAAAGCTGTGCTATAGGTGTATAACAGGCTTGAGGAAACCCCACTAGTGCCTCGTCACCATAAAACAGATATCCATGAGCACGCAGCACTAGGCTTCAAAATATAGGGCTAGATTGAGTGTTCAGCACAAGGCAGATTTGAGCATGTAATGCTCCATCAGGAGGCTTCAGGTGTGAGCACTGCACTACCACCTCACCATGAGGTAGATTTGAGCATGCAGGACTATTCTCTATGTAAATGGTCGGATTGAGCACTACGCGTTAGCCCCTCGCCATGTGTTACAGCTAAACAAGCAGCTCTACTTTGTAGGTCTACTGCAAGCTTGAGGACAATGCACTGTAGCATCATCATAAGGCACTTTTGGCAGTCAACACTATGCAGTATGTATACAGCAAGTTTGAGCGTACATCATTGGAGCCTCATCACATGTAAAATGTGAGAGCTCCCCTCTTTTCACTGTCCTGAGCATGCTGCTCTACTCAGTTGCCGAGCCATCTAAGTAAACATAATAATATCAGGTGGAGAGTAATTGGTACACAGTACTTCTGTCTAGCATAAAGATGGCATGAGCACACAATGCTGCTATCAAAACGTGGTTTGAGTTAATACAGGGTAGCCGATCCCATTCAGAGGAGGGGTACAGGATATACCAGGGCTACAGGGCCCCCAGTGTGGTGGTTAAGATTGTTTGCCTAGGGGTCCATTCTACTACAGCTCTGCAAACTGGGATCAAGTGTAATCTTTTCCTCACTTTACTCTATGGTTAGCAAGGAGCAGCCGTTGCAGGCTTCTCAGGGAGGTACTGTGAACAGTCAACCAACACACACAGCACAAACGTCCAGCCCAGGGTTTGTCTTTTTACCAAAAAAGTACTTTTTAACCTCATGGCAGTACTAAATACTGCACTAATCAATCCTAACTTACATTGCGTTGATCCAGGTCACAATTTTCCTTTGTGGTGCTACAACTTCTGATTCCCTCTACCTTCTTCCACAGAGGTGACTCTTAATAAGTTTGTCCCCACAGCAATTTGGAAGAAGCATGAACCAGTCTCGGTGCAGATTATGGCACTCCACAAATCAAATGTGCATGAAGTTCATGTCTATTTCGTGTTGTTTCCCATGGTGGTGTAGTGGGTAGGAAGCTAGTCTCTGAGTCTCTTGTGCTCGACTAGTGCCTCCATTAGACCTCCTGCTCTACCTTCCATTACCCGCACCCTGGGTTTATATTGGATCTAAACTTGGCGCCAGGTGGCTCGTTTGCGAGTGACAGTGCACTCTAAGCTCCTTCTTGGTGTCCCTTGTGCTCCCATGAAGGTGGGGACATCATTGCTGTAGCTCCACCAGGCCGGTGAGACAGATGCAAACTCGTTTTGACGAATGCCATGGCAAATGTGGGCCCTGAAAAGGCCAATAGGCTCACCTGGGCAGTTGTAGCCCAGACTGAGTTCATATGTCCACGAAGGCAGCTGCAGCCATGACTGGGTTGACACAATCACCACAGCAGTTGCAGCCCCAACCGGGCTGACACATTTACTAAGGCTTTTCCCGGTTCCCACCGACAAACCTTCTGAGATACCAGGGTGTCAGGTCAGCATCAGCTCTAGTCACGCAGCAGTCCTTCCAGTACTCTACAAAGCAGTCCCTACCTTGGTCTTGAAGGACTTGTAACTGGAAGACAGTGGGGTGTTTTGCGTCCCACTTTTTAGGTTTCGCCTAAGTGAAAGCTGCGCAAGCAGCTTTTCACGCAGGTGAAAACCTAATGAGAACTAGAGTGGCTTGGGAATCCGCCCTCTGTTCCATTGGCTAGCTCCATAAATGGAGGCTAGCCATTGGAACAGAGATCTGTCCGTCATGGCCAGGCCAGATTCGTGGGCGTTCCCGCGATTTCTTCCTTCTCCACCCTTTTCGCATCGTCATGGCGGCCGTGGGCGGGGTTTATTTTTTGTTGTTGTCCAGGTTTGTTTTGGCCATTCCGCGGCCGACCGCCAACGGAGGAAGCCTTCCCGACCCCCCTCCCGCTGTCCGTTCCCGCCCCACCTCTGTCCGTGTGCTTCATGTTTTTCCTGCAGCCAGGAGGATCAATACAGACGGTGTCTGAAGGGTTCTCTGAGCGCACATTACCGTGTATTCTACTGGCCCTGGCCGCCTGCACCAAATGCCACTGGCTGCACAGTTTGCAAGGCCACTTGTCTGCACTGAGAGGAACGTACATCACTCATACAGGCCCACCTCCTCCCGCTGTTCGTGTCCCTGTTCCCGCCCCCCCTCCCGCTGTCCGTTCCCGCCCCCCTCCCGCAGTCTGTGTGCCTGCCCGCCCCCTCCCGCTGTCAGTGTGCCTGCCCGCCACCCTCCCGCAGGAAGAGCCTCCTGTTGTTTTAAAAGAAAATAGACTTATAATGCATCTTGTGACTTTGATACTCATGTTATCTAGCCCTGAAGGATGAAAGGCTTAAAGGCTGAGTCGTCATGTGTGACTCGCGCGCTGTGACACAAATAACTAAAGTGTGTTAAACCACCGAGATTTCCGCATCCCGTCATCCGAGAAATCAAATGAGTATTTCCTGCTTGAAATAATTAAAGCTGAGAAAACAACTGGAAATGAAAAATTATGTGTACTAAGAACACTGCATTGGTCACGAATACATCAGAATTATCAGGTATGTTTAGGCAATGCAGAGTGCATAGGGAGTGCAGAGTGCATAGGGAGTTCAGAGTGCATAGGGAGTGCAGAGTGCATAGGGAGTGCAGAGTGCATAGGGAGTGCAGAGTGCAGAGTGCATAGGGAGTGCAGAGCGCAGAGTGCATAGGGAGTGCAGAGCGCAGAGTGCATAGGGAATGCAGAGTGCAGAGTGCATAGGGAGTGCAGAGTGCATAGGGAGTGCAGAGTGCATAGGGAGTGCAGAGTGCATAGGGAGTGTAGAGTGCTGAGTGCAGAGTGCATAGGGAGTGCAGAGTGCAGAGTGCATAGGGAGTGCAGAGTGCATAGGGAGTGCAGAGCGCAGAGTGCATAGGGAGTGCAGAGCGCAGAGTGCATAGGGAGTGCAGAGCGCAGAGTGCATAGGGAGTGCAGAGTGCATAGGGAGTGCAGAGTGCATAGGGAGTGCAGAGTGCATAGGGAGTGTAGAGTGCAGAGTGCAGAGTGCATAGGGAGTGCAGAGTGCATAGGGAGTGCAGAGTGCAGAGTGCATAGGGAGTGCAGAGTGCATAGGGAGTGCAGAGTGCATAGGGAGTGCAGAGTGCAGAGTGCATAGGGAGTGCAGAGTGCATAGGGAGTGCAGAGTGCATAGAGAGTGCAGAGTGCATAGAGAGTGCAGAGTGCATAGAGAGTGCAGAGTGCATAGGGAGTGCAGAGTGCATAGGGAGTGCATAGGGAGTGCAGCGTGCAGAGTGCATAGGGAGTGCATAGTGCATAGGGAGTGCAGAGTGCATAGGGAGGACATAGTGCATAGGGAGTGCAGAGTGCATATGGAGTGCAGAGTGTATAGGGAGTGCAGAGTGCAGAGTGCATAGGGAGTGCAGAGTGCATAGATAGTGCATAAGGAGTGCAGAGTGCATAGGGAGTGCAGAGTGCATAGGGAGTGCATAGGGAGTGCAAAGTGCATAGGGCGTGCAGAGTGCATAGGGAGTGCAGAGTGCAGAGTGCATAGGGAGTGCATAAGGAGTGCAGAGTGCATAGGGAGTGCAGAGTGCATAGGGAGTGCAGAGTGCATAGGGAGTGCATAGGGAGTGCAGAGTGCATAGGGAGTGCAGAGTGCATAGGGAGTGCAGAGTGCATAGTGCAGAGTGCATAGGGAGTGCAGAGTGCATAGGGAGTGCAGAGTGTATAGGGAGTGCACAGTGCAAAGTGCATAGGGAATGCAGAGTGCAGAGTGCATAGGGAGTGCAGAGTGCATAGGGAGTGCAGAGTGCATAGGGAGTGCAGAGTGCAGCGTGCATAGGGAGTGCAGAGTGCATAGTGCAGAGTGCATAGGGAGTGCAGAGTGCAGAGTGCATAGTGCAGAGTGCATAGGGAGTGAAGACAACTGCTTACTTGCAACCCTCATTCAGCAATGTCTCCAGCTCATCGCTTTAACCAGACACAACCATGAGAGGAGCAATGATTCTGAGGGACTGCCCACCTCCTCTGGAACAACTTTCTGGGCTGCCCACGTTTCTTTCATGTTTGTAGCGCTTAACATAATCCAATTTTCAGCCTTTTTCCCAACTGGTAGTGCCCTCTTAAGCGCTTTACCGCTTTGCTGTTTTGTAATGTTTTTGTTATTTGTTGAACGTGTGGCTTAAGCTTTCTCCTGGCAAGGCACTGCTGCTTGTTCTAAGCTACCAAAAGTGATCTAGGGAGAGATTTACAACTGAAGTCAGTTTAGATTGGTAGGTCTCTGCACCGAGCACCGCTACTACCCCTTACATCAGTACTGGTGGCTCCATCTGCCCCACGGCGAACAGAATCATGCACACATCCCTACGAGCCATGTACACGAACATCCAACACAAGATAAAACGGTCCAAACAGACTGCGGAAATATTTGTAATACAAACAGTAAAATGCCTCTATGACATCTGTGCATCTTCCAAGCACCCTAAACGAGCACCCTTAAAGCACCTCGCTATCTGGATGCAGCTCCGATGAACAAGTGGACATTTTCATATGTGTGTGACAACTGAATGGCTGCACGTGTGCCCTATGCTACTAGCAAGAAGGAAGGGACCCCCTCAAAAAATTAATGTAGGTCAGGGAAAAGAGGGGAATGAATAAACATAAAAAGTTATAGGATTTCCCTCATTGACCATAATACTTCACTAAAGAAATATTTCGCACTTAATTTTAGAGTACCCTATAACTTTTCGTGTGCCCTATGCTTACATGGGATCCATTATCTTCCCTCCCCCACCGTTCCACAGGTTTAAGTCACATTTTAGAAACTTGTGCACCCCCAATTGAGTCCAAACGAATACACATCCATGCAGCATTCTGACACTCATGTCATGTACCCCATCACCATTCAGCATCCTAGAATCTAACCTGCCTCCTACTGTTACTCAGAGAGTTAATATACAAGCGCACAACTGTTGTCTCGCATGCACATCAGATTTTCAATTAACCAAACCCCATTAACACTTCAGAGAACCATTATAGAAGCAGATACAAGAACCCACCCAAGAGTAATGAAATCAGGTGCAGTCTTCTAAAACCAACTCTACCTGGAACACCATTCACTCAATTCACCATCGAGAGTGCCATCGTGATGTTGAAACAACAATTAATGTGAGAGGAGGGGTGCTACATGACCTGTGGAAGAGGTCTTTAGAGATAAAAGGGGCCATTGGGAATCCTCAGGCGCTTTTCATTACTACCACCAAATGCACAACAGCAACCACACTCTTCTCACCAACCCACACTCCAGAACCACATCAGTAGACCGGGTGCTGCTGGCTCACAGTATCCACATTCCCTTGAACACCGCCAATCTTTGGCGTCTCACTGCCAGCACGAGGTCTGTCTTCTGCATATTTATCTTCTCTGCAAGTCGTGATGCATTTCCTCACTATGGTGCACTACCACTAGTGCAGTGCTGCCTGCTCCAGCTGTTAGTGTGTTCCCTAGTGCCTCGTCATGCAGGTCGCAGCGCTGCTCCATAATCTATGAGTCGAATTTGAGATCCACTGCCCCTTTTGGCGCTTCCGTAAGTGTTCCCGACCTTTTTGTCCGAATGTCGCATGATGATATAACCAACCTCTTTTTTTGCTCTGCCACTGACTATGCAGTTCTCATGGATCACAGTGGAACAGATCTCCTAATCTACTAGGTTTGCCACCCTTTTCTCCAAGTAGTTCTGCATTCAAGTGTTTTGACAGCCATGAGCCAATCATTGTGTTTTTCTTTTTATCATGTTTCTCACTATGCATCCACCTAACTGATGTAGCACCAGTGCATAATTTGCTCTGTTTGAATATAGGATACTTCTAAGTGTACCAGTTAATATCATTCTTATACCAAGCAAGCAAGCAAAGAAAAATATAGGACTACGGGGCACATCTGGTTCATTGATCAGAGTGCGTGTGTGTGTTTGTGTGTAAAACCCACGCACCTCATAGCACGGGTTATCCTTGTCAGACCCAGGCAAACACTCTTTTGCGAAGACCGGTGCATTGTGAGGACTGGTCCTCAATATTTCAAGCGAGTGTATGAAAAAATGAAAAGTGCAGTTAGATTTGTCTCGGTCCGCTTTATAACCATCCCTACTATCAAAGCATGCGTGTAGTTAGAATAGTAATTACACGCTTCATTATGGTCAATGGCCGGTTCTCCTAATAATGGATATGTTATGTTGTGTGGGTCTTATTGTTCGGATTCCCGGACATTGGACTTCCTCAGGTTTTTTCTTGCTAATAAATTTGTCACACTTTGATGAATCTCCACAAAACTTTGCAGACCTATTCCTTTTTCTAGAGTGGCCTACAATGCAAAGCTTTGTGGTGATTAGTTAAGGGGGTACAAATAAAAAATGGGGTGCCCAAAACAAATTTTTCCACCAAAGCATTTTTTATACACTTTTTTTCTCAGAAATAGCAACAAAGTGGCTGAACGGATTTACAGGCAATTTGGCAAGAATATAGATTATGGTGTGGAAATGGTCCTTTTTAGGTCTTGCCTAGCGTTGCAGCACGCATGCTCTGCTCGCTCTGTGAAGCATATTGTAGTAAGGTATGTTTTAGAAGTGGAGTGAAAGCCCCGCCCATCTTTTTTATTGGCTGGCGTCATCGTCCATGGTAAACGCTGGTTTCGGATTGATAATGAGGCTTCTTAGTCCCGCCTTGTTACCGCCCTGTCTCCTTTTGGGACCACCCATTCGAACTGGATCGTTTACTTGCGGCATTTCACGGTCTTCTTCATCATTCGTCGGTTAGCAGGCACTATTTCGAAAATGGACACTGATGGGGACAATGGCGGCTGCAGTGCTATGCGCTCTAAATTGTATGTTTTTTTAAAATGACTTTAATGAGTACGGCGACCGCTAGGGACACCGCCCTCACTTTATTTATTTATTTATATTTTACATTTATGTTGAGCGCGGTGTCCACTTCAGTGACACCGCGCTCGGTTTGTATTTTTTATTTACTTTAAAACTGAGCGTGGCGCTGCTTCAAGGACACAGCGCTCGGTTTCTTTATATATTTTTTAACTTTAACACTGAGCGCAGCGCCCACTTCGACACCGCACTCACTGTTAAAGTTAAAAAAAAAACGAGAAACTGAGCGCGGTGCACTTGAAGCCGCGCCACGATCAATTTTAAACTTAACCATTTGCAATGCAATTGGACCTATTGCATTGCAAATGCTTGTATTCTTATGAGGTGGACACAGGACAGCTAAAGCACTTATTAGGCCAGCCTTTAGAAAGGGGTGGGCTATTTTTTGGGGCACTCAAGACACGGCCCTAGTTAGGGTCAAGACTGATTTGCATACGGCTGGGTTCAAACTGGAATGGCATGGTGAGCAAAAAAACAATGTATTTAGGCCCAGATCTCTGTACTGGGGTGAATGTATGACATTGTTCTGCATTCTGTCCATCAATTGTTGTTTTTGCATTTGTTACCCCGAGTGGGACGGGTATGCTCAGACGTGAGTCCTGTGCTCTCCATGCCACTGGAATCCAGCTATCCTGGCTGATGAGGGCTGAACGCCCGAAACCGGTACTAGGATTCTTGTTTCCAGTCCAGGGAGGACCTGGCTTGGCAGTTCGGGCTCAACTGTTCTCATGGGGCACATGGTCAAGACTGATTAGCATATGGCTGGGTTCAAACTGTAATGGCAGGGTGAGCAAAAAACGATGGATTTAGGCCCAGATCTCTGTACTGGGGTGAATGTATGACATTGTTCTGCATTCTATCATTCAACTGTTGGGATTCTGGACTGCTGGGGATTCCGCTATTTTGTAGTAGTGGAACTCATGTGTTACAGCGTGTGCTGCTGGAAAATGTATCCAGGAATAGAATACCATATTCATGTGCCTCTACCACAAATATGACCGTACCACCTCTTGATGTTACTCCATTTTCTATAAGTTTTATAGTTATGGTTTTTCTTATATTGACCGGGATGATTATTGCATCATGGTCGTTATCTCGGACAAATGTGTCATCCGCTACGAGTTGAGCTGCCAAAGCAGCTCTCTCACTTTCATCGTCACTCTCTGTCATCTTACTGACTGAAAGTTTGTAGATCAAGTTTCAAAGAAACAAAGATTAGGTGCACAATATTTTGGAACACTGTATTCTTCAACGTTGACTAAACCAAAAGCAAAAACATAGCATTCTCATCCTACTAAGTTCCGGCGGATATTAACCTTTCACCCACTCCAGACGTCTATTGGAGTTTTTACGGGAAAAAGGGGTCTGTGTGAAAAAGCACGACTGAGTTACTCTAGTATCTTGCGTTAGATTATCGCCTTACCAAACGTTGGGCGCCATGTAGTGTAGTTCCTATTTTCCCAATAGGCTCTGCGCATTGGAATAACATAAAAGACAGTTTAGATGTAGGACTGAGGTCGACTAGGTCTCTATTGAATATGTTCGACTTAATTTAGGTTTGCCAGCTAGCTCAGCGGTCACTAGAAACTTTCTCGAATGAACAGGGAGGAGTGAACTTCCCTGATTAGACAAGAAGGGATTCAGCTTCTGACAACTGCATAAACATGTTAACTTTTCTCCCCCAGAATAAGGAGTATATCTCCAGAGTCGTGTGAAAACAATAGATAGCTATTTCACTCAGTCAATCGTGCATACTTAGTTTCACCAGAGTGCAGAGAAATAGAGAGACGGGCGTTTTCAATAAAAGGTGTTATTTATTGAACAGTCTTCTTTCTCATGCAGAGAAGTGAATTGCTACAATTGCAATACTTGTCATCAAGTAAAGTGCGTACAGTAAAAGGAGTATTATGAAATAATACTGTAAAAGCATTGATATGGTTTCTGAGCCATATGATACTTAAAATGTATAAAATATATACAATTACATACAATGATAAAAGTTGACTAAACGTACTCAACTGATGTTTCTAAATACGCCTACCCCAGTGTACCTAACCTAAGCCTAGTACGTGGGAAGGAGTAAAGGAGTTTTTAAGCTAAGTTAGTTTTGCCGAGAATCTGACTCAAGAATTCTCTAAGGATCTAATCAGCTCCGTACCTTGGTTTTAGAATGAAGGAGATCTTGTATCTCGCTCTCAGGACTCGATTTCCCAGTAACCCGCAAGGGTGACTGGAAACACTGGAGCTGGATTTTCTCGGCAGGAGAAAAAGACAGCGTCTTTCTCAGTGCGTCAAATGGGAGGGACGGCTTCCTTCGGCATTCACATTAGCTGGGCTTCGGATAAGTAGATAGCCGCTCTGCTCCAAACCACCGTGTGTTGCTTAAGGCAAACACTGGTATATTTATACCTGGAAGGTGCCGTGTTTGACGTAAGGTTGGACATAAGACGTCAATAAAAGATCTCACTAAGAACTGCCCGTTCTTTCGGACTCGCAGTAGTTCTAGGACAAATGAAAACAAAAGCATGGGGAATTCCCAGGTTGCTGGAGGTTTGGTTTGTTGAAAGAACTCGTTGTACTTTCTAGGAGTCTAAGGAAGTAGCCTTGCCGTATTTGGATTGCATTGGCTGTTACTAAATATGGATATGATTATTATGCCTTTATAAGGATATGATTTGTTATAACCACATAAGGGCATAAATCGGGAATATTTAATTAGGGTACTAGATACGATCACAACACCACCCACGTATAATGTCCATCATTACTAAATACTAAGCAATATAGAAACATATAGGTATGCATGTGTTTCCCAGCCCACCCCAAAATACATTGAATGCATTTGAAATGGTATAGATACACAAAAAAGAGTATTATACTGTACGCTTTCAAGCAGTGGTATCCTTCAGATAATGCAAATATAAATATCAGCTGTATGAATTGCGAAAATTACATTTATGAAATGGCTCTTAATACAGAAGAGAAGGTCGAGACCATTTCATCACATATTTATACAAGATTGTATATGTGCTAGAGGCTGATTCAAAATATTGTCTCTAAAGTCTCTAGGAATAGAAGCTCTGTTCTCTAAGGATAGTTCTACTTTAAGCAGAGTACCCTGTGCCAAAAAAAAGTAAATATTTTGAAAGTTGGGTAAATAATTTTGTTTTCAAGGGAAAAATTAGTCCAAGTGTTTTCAGTAGTGTTGTTTATAAAAACCGAAGTCCGAATTCAGAGTTCAGAGAACGCTGTGTGCTCGCTATTTCAATTGTTATTCTCGTTGTTAGGAGAGAATATTACCTCAGATAGGCCAGCAAAAAAAGCGTCTACCACAGTAGGTGAAAGTTGGGCCAACTCCGAAAAAGTTGAAATAGTGCATATATGCGATGCATTGCCATCATCGGTGTCTAGATCAGCAATGTTCACACAGGGTTGTACCTGTGTGGGCTGCCGCTTTCATCTCGTACTTCACCGCCACCTAATCGTAATGGTGAAGTCTCAACGAATGCCATCATCAGAATCGGTAGCCGCTGGGGACAACACGTTGCATGAGTCGTTACTGGACAAAGCAAAGCGTCGATATCCATTGGTACTGCTGATGGTAGTGTAAGACCGACGTCCAACACGCATTCTTCTCCGCATAGCAGACATCGAAGCACAGGTAAGATGCAATTTTGCCAGATCGTTCTGAATGAAAGAAACAAGGTAGTATTCAGATCTCTTAGCCGGGCCAATCCGAGGACCTTAGTGATACGGTCTCGGTATCGAATTGCTAGGATCGTTTCTTCCATCATAGCCTGAGTTTTGTCTGTGACTTGCCTTGCCATATCCGAGCAGAAGGAACAAAAATAAAATTCCTGCTACGAGTCCCAAAATAAGAGGCAGGCCACCGAAAAGAGAGTGCACAAAATTCGGGAAGATGCCCAGAACCGTTTCAAAAGGTGTTAAGAGTAGTGAAAAAATTGTCTTAAATACATGTGCGATGCCACTGGTATCTGACATGTTTAAAATTTGTCTTAACATTTCTACGAAATGCACGGGCAGTTTGTCGATAATAGGATATGTATCTCTGCTGCTGTCCTTGCAGCATGCAGGTCATATGTCTCTTTGTACGAGGTTAAAGGCACAGTTGTCTGTAAAAGAATAGACTTCATTCTGCTTAAAGTATCAATTCGAATAGAAGAGATATTCACAGAAGGCCATAATGCCGCCTCCATGTCTGGATTGCTGTTTGGATACAATACTTGCATACAACAAATGACCCTGGAAGTAACTCTCACGAGATAGGGTTTTCCTGGCATCAGCTACAACAGCTGTGGTCACTTAATATAACGTAGCTACCGTTGGAAAGTTGTCTGAAAAAGGGCTCTATCTGTGTAGCTGGGGTGCCGTGCAGATGACATGAAAGGTTGTTTGATGAACCTTTGGAAGATCCATGCAAGTTTATACCTTGGCATAGGAGTGTACCGCTCAGTGATGTTTTACAATTATTACCACTAAAAAATACCTCTTTCTTTCCCCCACTCCAACATCTATGTGTATAAGGTAAATTCCAGGTTGATTTGATGTATCCTTTACCCAACCTTTCATACAGGCCTGCTGGTATATACTTTTGGCAGTATCGAAACTGAAAAGTTGTTATCGGGATTGTAATGGTGCCATGTATTATCCATTCAATGACAGGTCTTTCTGACATTGTCAATGGTAATCTCTCAAGTTTTTCAATGCTCAGCACCGTATAGTCTGCTCCTTTTTGTAACAACGAGATTTGTCTATCAGTAAGGTTAAAGATAGAAAATAATGAAGTTATGTTGATTAGACGCCATGGCACGTGACCTGAACGCAGGTTTTGTAACGTCCGGCCTAGCTGTACAATAGAACGCAATTGGGACTGACCATGTTGTAACATTATCATATCCTGTTCTATTATATCAATAGCAGATGATACAATGCTGTCCAGTGAATAGATTCTGGAGCACAGAGTCGTTAACCCATTGTCCACTACAGAAAGTGTTTTTTCCAAATTAATACGATCAATTTCTCGTATTTTTTCTGCAGTTTCAATTTGATTTAATTTCCAAGCTTCATTGTAAGCTGCGTATATACCAGCGTATATGAAACGTTTTTGACGCTGTTTGCGAGATCCCAGTATGAAATCTCGCAAGTCGGCACCGTCTTTAAGTAAAGTTAAGTGTTGCTTAATTTCGGGAAGTGTGGATCTCTGTAGCCAGTCGAGTCATA
This sequence comes from Lissotriton vulgaris, assembly GCF_964263255.1. Lineage (NCBI taxonomy): Eukaryota > Metazoa > Chordata > Amphibia > Caudata > Salamandridae > Lissotriton > Lissotriton vulgaris. The sequence continues at coordinate 1,207,750,950 of NC_141697.1, forward strand.
GTTTTCCTACACTGTATGTTGTAACTATCCCTGGATGTTGTCTCTGGGAATATCTTGGGTCTGGCCTGTTCTGTTTGAACCCCTGTATTTTGTTCAGGAATCTATCATGACCGTTATTAGTGTCTGTGGGCCAGATCAACCATTTGTTCCAATCAGGAAGTGTTCTGTTTTGTTTTAAAATATAGTCCACGTCTAACCCCTCATCTGTAGTGGTGTTTCTATCAGGCATTGGCTTTGGTATAGACTGGTTGTTTAAATCTTTTATCTTGGCTAAACCAAGACAGGTTGTTTGCTGAATTGTGTCATTCAGGAACATTATTTGTTCTGGGGTCATGCTGGCTCTGAACAATGCTTATAAACCTTGTACCTGCCATTCTTTTGTACCCCAGATGGTTTTTGTCTCAATGTTGTTTTACCAAAATTCAAAACCAAATGTAGACATTTTTTCATAAAATTTCTCAGAATAAATCAGTTTAGTATTTGTCAACATGTTTTCCACTCCTGTCTTATTTAACATTTTGAAATAGAATGTTTCAGGATCAGTGACATTAAACCCTGAGAAGTATGGGAATGTCTCATAAAATGTATTTGAGCTGCCTTTTGGCGGGGTTGGACAATGTTCCCATTGATTATAACTGAAAATATTTCTAGGATTTGCAGATTTATGCAGATAATGATGCCCAAAGTGGTTAAAACAGTACATTTCCTCATAATTCGACGAACCCTGTAAATAATCATATTCTGTAAATGTTGCTGACATTTTTAAATCTGACATCATATTATTAATATTTTCAAAGTCCCAATCATCAGAGAAAGTACTAGGTGATACAAAGACACTTAAAGAAATCTTAAATTGGTGTGGATATTTCAAGAGCTCAACCGGGCCATAGATTTCATAGTCAGTTGTGTCCCATGCTATACCACCAGTTATAGGGATGGCTGTGATGTTCACTGATGACAGTTCTCTTTTTTCGATGTGGGATGATCTGTGTGGTTTCAGGACCAAGTTGAGGTTCTGACTTGCTGTGTCCATTGTACTATATTTTCCATCAATAAATTTACCCAAACTTAAAACCAAGATGAGCCATAGAAGGAGGAAAAGTACACCTAACACAATCCATAATTTAATCCATTGTGAAGTTAGATACGTTTCTCTGAGTTGATGAAAGAGTTCTGTGATTTTTTTCTTTGAATGTTTTTGTTGCTGGCTTGTCTCCATGTTCACTTGGATCATCGGAAAAGTCATCAAAGTTGATAAAGTAGCCAGATGCCGTTCTGTCAATTGGTGGGATTGCTTCTGGATTTCCATTGATCTTTGCATTTTCTTTTGTTACATTTGTATAGTTCGAGTCTACATCGTTGTAGACTGGTGTTTCTTGATGAATTGTTGCAATTTGGGTTACAAGAGGCACAAGTTCCATGGGTTTGTTGCATAGTCCTTTTTTATTTACTGCAGTTTTGTCAAATGTGATTAGTCTCTCAGTTTGAACCTCTTGCATTGTAGCAAGGTTTGGTCTTCTGCTATTTCTTGGGAGTCCACTGGGCCTACTACTTATTATTGGCCACATGGTTGTGGTTTCACCAGGTCGATTGATACAACTCGGTTCTCCTTTTTTCCAGCACGGGGCGGTAGTACAACTGATCTTGTTCCGCTGACAGCTAAGACAGGTACTGCTTTTCTGTAAGAAGGCCCAAATTCCTTCTTCACTGCGATCTTTTCTCTGACCAGATCCCCAATCTTTGGAATCCAGACAGGTCTTGCTGGGACAGGTGGTTTTTAGGTTTTGCCTCGCCAAAGATGCGCTCTGCGCATCTTTTCGGCGCAGGCGAAAACCTGATGAGAACTGTAGTGTGGCTTTGTTCGGCCCTCGTCATTGATTGGCTGGCTCCGTAAACGGAGCCTTGCCATTGGACGAGGGGCCTGTCCGTCAATGCCGGACCAGACACGGGGGCGTTCCCGACATTCTTTGGCTTTTGCCGACGTCACGGGACGCCGGGAACGCCCCCGTGTCTGGTCCGGCATTGCCGGCACTACTGCGTCTCTTCTCCTCCGTCGCCGGCCTCCAGTCTCCTCCTCCCCGATTGCATTGCCCCGTGACTGGCCGGCCGGCCAATCCTAGCGCGGCCGGCCGGAAGTGCCCGCCCCCCGCAGCCCGGGGAAGAAGGAGAGGAAGACGGCAAGCACTATGGCGGCGCCCGCGGGGAGACCGGAGAAGTGCCTCTCCAACCTGCCGATCTGTCTGGGCTGCCCAGCCTGTCGCTGCTCGCCTCCCAGACCGATCGAGAAGTGCCGCCGTCGCAAGGTGCGTGCTCTGTTCCACTAATTTCGCTCTTTTCAGGTAAATCGGTTATTTTTAATATGGCGACAGTACTCGCATCATTCCTAGTAGCCGCCGTCGCAAGGTGCGTGCTCTCGCATGGTGAGATCAACATTAAACTGGGAATTTCCGTAATCGACCACATCACCAGAGTTACAGCCTTACATTTTCCCTTGCTGTTTGCCTGCCTCCCATAGTCCACCCTGCTTACCATTTTATTCCTTGGTGATGTGTCGCTGTGTTACAACCATATGAAGCTCTCATTGCTGTGCTTTGTGAGGCTTTTCCGAGCTTGCTTCTTGGTTCAAAGTTTCCAAACTTAATCATTGTATATGTCTTGTTAATGAACAATTTTCTCTGTAAACCCATTCCAGATAGTTTTGACATTATCTAACGGCATCATCTTTTATAGCATCGCCATTTCCGTACCCGGGAATCTTCTGTTCACTGCTTGGGGAGTCAGAGCTTGAATCCTTGTCTATGGGCTGTGAAGAAAGTGTTTTTTTTCTCTGATCTGTTGATATGGGCTTTATTGGTATGTTTTCTGAGGAACTAACAGCACCGTAAATCCAAAGTGATGGCATTATAGCTCCTATATAAATCTGATCTCACACACACTGAAGCAATGCCGATGAGCTATGACGCTTCTTTCCACAGCACAAGTATTTGTGGACTTCTCCAGGTTGATTTCTCTTATTCCCCTTACAGCATCCCCAGTACTCGCCCGTCCTGTAATTTAGTTGTGCCCTAAGTGATAAATACATATAAAGATAAGATATTAGAGTTTGAATCTCTGAAGCAATAGTTCTTGAAGGTGTTGTCCTTCATCCACCTCTTCAGTGCTGTTATCTTCTGATGCTCCCACATTTAGCTGGAATTTTAGATGGTTGTGTAGTAATTCCAGGAAAAGCTACACTGAGTTGACCCCCACCACTCGTGTTGTCGAAAGTTGGTGATATGCTGTTTACAGGGTGTCTACGTTTTTCATATTCCCACACTCTGGCCTGAGAGCAAGGCGTAACTGTGGTGTAGCTGTAAATCTGACTTCTGATCCACCATCTTTCAGCTGTTCAAATGACTTGCAGGGACGCTGCTCAGTAACTGGGCTGAGCATTATATTAGACAAGGGCCCAATTTACTCAGTACATTAATATCCCCTCCGTTTTGAAGTTCATGATCCCCTTGATGGTTTCAGTGTTTGACACTGAGGTCCCCACTGGAGTCTCTAGGAGGAGACTACTCCTGAAAACCAGTGTGGTGGCACCCCAGCTTCCCATGCTGTCTCACCCATTGTAGTGATGAGTGACTGCACCTGGGAGGCCTTGTATTCTGCACATTTTGGCATCTCCATGCTGAAATGCATACTGTAACCAACTGTGCTGTTCTCTTGGCCCGTATATACCTCTTAGAATTTGCCACTTTGAAAGGCTTCCTTGGTTTTATCTCAAATAGGGTGCCTCAATCCACTGATGCCGTTTGTGTACAATGCAAGCACAAATGCGTTTTAGCACACTAAAAGACTGCCCTATTGGCTTTGCCAATGATTGCGTAAAAGTGAAAAAAAGTGCTTTCTGTTTAGAGCCCATAAAAAATATGAAGAATTAGAAGTGACAAACTGCCTGATGATATGGCGTACTTTCCAATGGAAGCACTTCCTGGACGATGAAATGGTACCTTGCGCCATTGGTATTTGGTATGAGTCATCTACCTGTGTGTGGATCAGAATACTTCTCTATGCAAGTTAATTTTTATAAATTGCTGCGCTGTCAAGCCAGGCCTAAAAAGCCAAGAGATGATTCCAGCGTGATAACTCTCATGAAGAACAGGGCAGACTTTTTTTTATTTTATGAGTTTATATGAGCTTGGCAAATCTGTAGTGGATGCCAATTTTTTTTGTGTGTGTTTTCCAACTTTTTGTGTTTGGTGTATTAAGCTCGTGTACTATCATTACAGTGTGGATTTTTTTTACTCTATTCAGTCATTTTAATGTTGGTTGTGCTCCTGAAACTATGCCCAATCCTGTAGTGGCTAACGCTGGTTTTATTGTGGTTGGTCACGGTCTCACATGACCATGGGCTAAAACAGTGGAGAATGCCCTGAGATAATTACCAGAGGTTCAGATTGATTCCGTCATTCCATCCATAATGCTCCTGCGGCCTTAGTCGCCCCAAATGATTTGGGTGTAACCCCATTTGTACCCGAGATGGCTGTGGCATTGTAACCCCAACTGTACCTCGCTGATGAAGCTGAAACGCATCTGGGGTAACTTTCTACCATTCAGGGCGCTTGTATCCTAGCAGTTCAGGCTGTACTGGCCCTTTTAGGAAGTGGTCAAGACAGACTCGAATGCAGCTGGGTGCTGGCTAGAACAGAATAAATAAGATGACAATGATGGAATGGAATGTGCCCTGAATAGTTATCAGTGAATTAGGTTAATTTATGAATTTCATTTAATTGTTTGTATGCTAAGTGCGCCAGACCGTTCATCATTTCCATGTCTTAATACACTAGGCTCAATCCCCGCCTTGATTTCCTCCGGCACAATTTAATTAGAAGGCACACCTAAGCTGACGCAGGTACAATTTTATTAAATTCTTCTAACGTTTTTTAAATCATGGCTGCTCCTGTTTTTTAACATCAGTGAACCAAGATGATGATGTTAGGTAGTGGAAACTGTCCAAACTGGGGTGCAGACAGCCCCTCTCACCTTTCAGCCTGGTACCACTGCACCAGCCGCACTACTTCCCTACTGACCGTTCTCCACTTCAGCCCCGTCTAAATTACAATTCCTGCTTGTGACCCTTTTGCCTGCTTGTGCATGTTTTCGTGACCCTGTTGCCTGCTTGTGCCTCCGTGTGCCCCTATTGCCTGCTTGTGCCTCCGTTTTCGTGCCCCTGTTGCCTGCTTGTGCTGTGTGGGTGTGTGTGGAAGGCTCTGTGTGGGTGTGTGGAGGGCTCTGTGTGGGGAGCTTTGTGTGGCTGTGTGTGTGGGGGGCTCTGTGTGGCTGTGTGTGTGGGGGGCTCTGTGTGGGTGTGTGTGGGGGGGCTCTGTGTGTGTTTGTGTGTGTCATTTGCGAGAGATAAAGCTAGTGGCATTGTAAATGACAATGCCATTTATTTATGTTAAAAAAAAACATAAATAAAAATAATGTCAAGAGCAATGTCAATAGCTCTAACTTTAACAAAGGCAAAACCATTGCATTGTAAATGCTTGTTCTTCAGTGGTTGTTGGCTTTAGCTTTTCGTTACTCAGACTTTTTCTTGTTTCATTTAAGTCCTGTAAAACAGCCAAACGATCTTTGATATCAAAGGTTTTTTGTTGCACCACTGAAGTCTGACAATCCAAGTCCTGAATGATCATTCTAGTACCAAATAAAAGTTTGTATGGACTGATACCTCCTAGAGAATTTCTTGGTATATTATTAAGACTACGTTGGACACTTATTAGATGTTTGACCCACCCGTCACCCGAACCTAATACCCTTGCTGTTATAGATTGCTTTATGTACCGGTTTTTTCTCTCCACTACCGCATTTCCCTCGGATTTGGAATGGACTAGAATACCGCAATGCAATGCCCATGCTGGCCATGGCCTCATTGTAAGCCAGAGAGCTAAACACAGGACCCTGGTCAGAATGTAGCATTCCAATTGCGTATGTGCCGATAAAGACTCGCAAATCTTTTATAACAGTTCTGGCGTCAGCCGAGCGCTGGGGCCACATCCAAATGAATCTCGTACAGGAATCCACTGCGACCATGATATATTTATAGTTGCCGTCCCTTTGTAAGGGACCACAGTGGTCCAGGTAAACACATGCTAATGGTTTGTCTGAGATTAGAAGTGGCGTCTGCGCTGGTTGTTTCACCGTTGATACTTTCATTTTCTGACATATTTCACATTCTAGAACATAGTTCCTAGTTTGTTTTCTCATTCGTGGCCAACAATATCTCTGTTTTAATAATGATACTGTGGCGGAAAAACCAGCGTGTGCACAGGCGACACCTTCGTGTGCCACTAAAATGAGTCCTAATCTGTGCTCCGTGTTTGGAATTGCTCTATGCCCCACTCCAGGGATTTGAGCAAACGGAACGTTGTTCGCATCAGTTTTGTATGAGTACTTTACTGGAAAGCCTTTCGGGAGTGTCTTACCGCTATCTTTTACTGAAGCACTGACAGCTTGCATTACCTCGCTGTCTATTTTTGTTTTTGACCGAGTAATGGTAGCTACGGAAGCCGTTTGTACAGCTGCTTTCGCTGCCTCATCAGCCAATGAATTCCCCGCAACGTGAACGCCATCACGTTGATGACTCAGTGTATGATTCACATGAGTCTTTTGTAGTTCTTTTTGTAAAAGAACTACCTGTTCCCAAAGCATTTTATGCTTGATTGTGCCACCTTTTGCATCTTTGTAGTTGTTTTGAACCCAGTTCTGTAAATATTCATTGTAAGACTGGACACAGTAATAGGAATCGCACACTATTAGTGTGGGGAATTCTCGTTCGCTATTTTCAAGTGCCATCTTAAAAGCCTGTAGTTCAGCTCGCTGAGCTGTACAATCTCCGAGTGATTGAGTTTTAGTTACCAAAGGTTTAAATTTTCCTTCGTGCCAACGACCTTTAACAATTGCGCACGCAGCACTGTAGGCTTGTTTACCTCCAACCGCGGGTTGTGCCGAGCCGTCTGTATATATTATACAACTGTAATGCTCTAGAGGCAGAATCTCGATCGGCAGAGGACATTCATATTCATATTGTAGAAATTCTTGTGTTTTTAAATTAGGATCAAATTCGTATACTACGTCCGGTGCAGCAAGAGAATTAACCCATTGTATCCATCTCGGATGCTTGCTCTTGTTACTGCTTCTAGTGCAGGTATTGGTGTAACGATAATTATTTGTTTACCTTGTGCGAGGGCCTTTTCTTTTGCTACAGCAGTTTGAACCGCAGTTAGAATTTTTTCAGTTGAACTGAATTTCATTTCAGCTTGTGTGTACAAATGTGATTTGTAAGCTATTGGTACAGTTTCTCCCTCATTAGAGGTCAGGTATGTGAATCTGCATCTTCCTGGGATGACTCTGGTTACAAGGTTGCGTTCGTTTGCGCGTGTTTGCAGTTTTGTTTTAGTTAACATGTCTGTCTGTAATGATCTTAAAATTTCTGTGTTTTTTAGTCCAATTAATTGGTTTAAAATCAGGTTTTATTAGTTCGTAGAGAATTTTAACCCTCTCTGCATAATTTAGAATGTATGTTCTTCCGAAATTCAGGAAACCTTGTATTGATTGTAAGTTCTTCAGCGTTTTGGGAGCTTGGAGTACTGCACACTTCAGTTCTCACCCCTTTCAGAGCTTCTAAAAGGGTTACACTTCTATCCATGAGACGGAGCAGGCATGTGGGGTCGGAGAAGTGGGAATATGTTTCCTGTAGTGCACGGGTACTCATAGTACGGCCCGCGGGCCAGTGGCGGCCCTGCAAGCCTTCCGTGGCGGCCCGCGGACCATGAGACATCCTACCCCTGTTTTCAAAGAGTGTCTGCAAACACTCTGCTGCTCTGTGGGGGCCCGCCGATTCAATCGAGCGAGGCCAGAGTGGAGCTGCAGGGGCGCTAAGAGGAGGAGAATGTATATGCAAATGGTCCTTTTAAAGACCTGGAAGTGCTGTGCAGTTCTCGGGTGGGGGCTGTGTGTCTGTGCGCGCTGGGGAAACTGGCTGGGGAAGCAGCCTCAGACAGAGACAGCCCGTGACAGTGACAGTGTCCTAGCTGCATTTCTCTCTCCTCCATAATACATTGTTGTGGAGAAGAACATGATACACAATTGCTCATTGATTGCCAGGTAATATTTAGTCGACAAGCAGAGGACTTTTTTTAGATGTAAATATTTAATATCTGTTTTTTAAGTTCTCTTGCATATTCGGCTGTTGAATGCCAAACACTGAGAATCCTTGACTCCAAAGCAAGACTCAAAAATCTGTTTCCTTCTAAAAAATAGCGAAGACAACTCTTTGCTTTGCGGCCAATGGAAATCCCTTGCAGTTTGTCATGCACTCTTCTTCAGCCTGCAGACAAACAATCTGTTCAGCAGCAGACAATATTTCTGTCCCTTCTTTCTGTCCCTTTCGGTCTCTGGTCTCTATCCATTCTTCTCAGGCAAGTTCTGCTTAAGACAATCACTGATGGTGGTGGGCCTTCAAGACAGGCGCGCAACACCCATTGGGCTCATCGGATTCATACCCCCCCCACCCCTCTCCCCTTGTGTGTGTCAGCCCGGGCTGACACAGCTTCGCGGCTGGCGACATCTAATTGCAGCCCCCGAGTACTTCACAGGTCTGTAAAAGACCATTTAAATGTAAATTAGGCTTTTGTTGTGAGTTTACCCCTTCGTACAGCCACTCTGGTTACGGCTGGAAGAATTAGCCCCCCCCCAAATCTTTTTCAACCCCCCCCCCCCCCCCGAAATTTGGCTCCAGTTGCCCACCTGCTTCAAGTTGATATGCTCAAACCACGCCATTCAATGTCACCAAAGATCAAGAGGTGGCTATGTTATGTTCATTTAAGCTATAGGGCACTTGAAGGGAAGGGAAGGGAGTGAGGGAAGGGAGTGAGGGAAGGGGAGTGAGGGAAGCGAGTGAGGGAAGGGGAGTGAGGGAAGGGGAGTGAGGGAAGGGGAGTGAGGGAAGGGGAGTGAGGGAAGGGGAGTGAGGGAAGGGGAGTGAGGGAAGGGAAGTGAGTGGAGGGGGTGAGGGAAGGGAGTGAGGGAGGGGAGTGAGGGAAGAGGAGTAAGGGAGGGAAGGGAGTGAGGGAAGAGGAGGGAGGGAGGGAAGGGAGTGAGGGAAGGGGGTGAGGGAAGATGAGTGAGGGAGGGAAGGGAGTGAGGGAGAGAAGGGAGTGAGGGAAGGGAGTGAGGGAGAGGGAGGAGTGAGGGAGGGAAGGGAGTGAGGGAGGGAAGGGAGTGAGGGAGGGAAGGGAGTGAGGGAGAGAAGTGAGGGAGGGAAGGGAGTGAGGGAGAGAAGAGAGTGAGGGAGAGAAGAGAGTGAGGGAGAGAAGGGAGTGAAGGGAGGGAGAGAAGGGAGGGAAGGGAGTGAGGGAAGGGAGTGAGGGAAGGGAGTGAAGGGAGGGAGAGAAGGGAGTGAGAGAAGGGAGTGAGGGAAGGGAGTGAGGGGAGGGGGCGAGGGAAGGGAGTGAGGGGAGGGGGCAAGGGAAGGGAGTGAGGGAAGGGGAGGGAGGGAGTGAGGGAAGGGAGTGAGGGAAGGAGGGAAGGGAGTGAGGGAAGGGAGTGAGGGAAGGGGAGTGAGGGAGGGAAGGGATTGAGGGGAGGGGGTGAGGGGAGGGAGTGAGGGGAGGGGGTGAGGAAGGGGAGGGAAGGGGAGGGAGGGAAGGGAAGGGAGAGAAGGGGAGTGAGGGAAGGGAGTGAGGGGAGGGAGGGAGGGAAGGGGAGTGAGGGAAGGGATTGAGGGAAGGGGAGTGAGGGAAGGGAGTGAGTGGGAGTGAGGGGGGGGGGTGAGGACGGGGAGTGAGGGAAGGGGAGGGGGAAGGGGGTGAGGGTGAGGGAGGGAAGGGAGAGGAAGAGGGAGGGAGGGAGAGAGGGAGAGGGAAGGAGAGAGGGAGAGGGAGTGATACAGTCAGAGTGAGTGAGACAGAGGGAGATAGGGAGAGAGGGAGATGGAGGGATGGAGGCAGAGAGAGAGAGAGAGATATTGCGGGATGGAGAGGGAGAGAGAGAGGTATGTGGGGTCTTGTAGCTCAGTGGACGAAGGCGTCTGCTGCAGGGACCTGTGTTCAACCTCATGGTCAGTTTTTTTTGTTGCTCTAGCCTCGCCCCCGCCCCCACCCCCACTGACCTTGCCCCCACTGGTGCGGCCCTCGGACACAAACCACACTGTAAATTTGGCCCCCGAGAGAAAGTTTGTGAGTACCCATGCTGTAGTGTGTGTAGCCTGCGCATGTCAGAGTCCTGTACTTCCAGGGGCCATGAGGACAGAGTAAACAGGGAGGCTGGGCCTTGCCTTGATTCAGGGGGGTCTGTTTGCTTGCACGCGCCAGACCACAATAAGCTTTGCTTAAGGAAACACATGATCCAGGGAGCAAGCAATGGAATGCAGGTTAAAATGTTGCAAGGAAACAAGAAAGCAGGAAACTGACCCTTGAGTGCAGCTGTTTTCTCTGAAACATTGTATTCGTTTTGACCTGAAACAGTTACTAGTGAGTACATGACTTGTCTTGTGAGCCATCATCCCAAGCTATCCTATCCCATTAATGGACAGTGATCACATGAAAATATATTTGTCTTCTAAACGCCATTTTTATGCTGGGAATTTGTTGGAGTTGGTTGCGCTGTTATTAATATCTAGATTATTTTACGGTAATCTTGATTACTTAGATTCTTCCTTGCTCATCCCAGTGCTTAATTGATGAGGAGACACTCGTCCTTGTCGGGCACCCCCATACAAAAGCTATCTTTTAGACATTTTTTTTTAACGTGCCTTATGAGGTCCCTGAAAGACTGGCGATTAAACCTGAACCCTTCAGGCAGCGTTTACCCAGACTTTTTGCGCCAGGTTTTGCTGATTCTCTTGCGGTGGCCATAAGGATTAGGGCACTGTCCCACTGTAGGTGCAGTGCGAAAGGGTGCGTTCACACTCCCTACACCCGTTAGGAGGTGGTGCTTAGACTGGTGTGCATGTCCACCGCTGGTATTTTCCCTTACGTGGCTAGCCCACCATTGCAGACTGGTGTCCGTGTTGCACCGCTGGTATTTCCAAATACGTGTGCAGCCTGCCATTGCAGACTGGTGTGCGTGTTGCACCGCTGGTATTTCCAAATACGTGTGCAGCCTGCCATTGCAGACTGGTGTGCGTGTTGCACCGCTGGTATTTCCAAATACGTGTGCAGCCTGCCATTGCAGACTGGTGTGCGTGTTGCACCGCTGGTATTTCCAAATACGTGTGCAGCCTGACATTGCAGACTGGTGTGCGTGTTGCACCGCTGGTATTTCCAAATACGTGTGCAGCCTGCCATTGCAGACTGGTGTGCGTGTTGCACCGCTGGTATTTCCAAATACGTGTGCAGCCTGCCATTGCAGACTGGTGTGCGTGTTGCACCGCTGGTATTTCCAAATACGTGTGCAGCCTGCCATTGCAGACTGATGTGCGTGTTGCACCGCTGGTATTTCCAAATTCGTGGGTAGCCCACCATTGCAGACTGGTGTGCATGTTGCCCTGCTGCTATTTCCAAATTCGTGGGTAGCCTGCCATTGCAGACTGGTGTGCATGTTGCACCGCTGGTATTTCCAAATACGTGGGTAGCCTGCCTATGTAGACAGGCATGCGTGTTGCACCACTGGTATTTCCAAATCTGTGGATAGCCCACCATTGCAGACTGGTGTCCGTGTTGCACCGCTGGTATTTCCAAATACGTGGGTAGCCTGCCATTGCAGACTGGTGTGCGTGTTGCACCGCTGGTATTTCCAAATACGTGACCTGCCTGCTATTGCATACTGGTGTGCGTGTTGCACCACTGGTATTTCCAAATCTGTGGATAGCCCACCATTGCAGACTGGTGTGCATGTTGCCCTGCTGCTATTTCCAAATACGCGGGTAGCCTGCCATTGCAGACTGGTGTGCGTGTTGCACAGCTGGTATTTCCAAATACGTGGGCAGCCTGCCATTGCAGGCTGGTGTGCGTGTTGCACAGCTGGTATTTCCAAATACGTGGGCAGCCTGCCATTGCAGACTGGTGTGCGTGTTGCACAGCTGGTATTTCCAAATACGTGGGCAGCCTGCCATTGCAGGCTGGTGTGCGTGTTGCACAGCTGGTATTTCCAAATACGTGTGCAGCCTGCCATTGCAGACTGGAATGCGTGGTGCACCAGTGGTGTGCCTAAACCTGTGTCCAGCTCGCCATTGCGGATGCACCAGCACCAATGGTGCCTTTGAATATGTTTCCAGCCTGCCATTGAAGACTGGTACCATGGGCTGCAACCATAGATTGCAACGGCACAGCCTCCTTGTGTTTCCTATCATTTGATTCTTAGTGACAACCCCTTTCCAGTGGTAAAGGTGGCTTTCTCATGATTCACGTACAAATGCCACTACTAAAACGGGGGCATTTCTCTGCTCTGAAACTCTCTTATGTGCTTTTGTGCTTGGCTCCAGTCCACACTGGAGGTAGGGGAGCACATCTGGGTTTACCCCAGCCACAGCTATGAAACTCTGGGCATGAAACGGGAAAACAGACCTCTGCCATTAACGGGTCAAGATGGAGGGAGAGGTTTTGACACTTAACCTCTGGAGCCAGATTGTGGCCCCACTAAAGATTACTCCGGCATGACTGAAATTTAGGGGAGATATCTGTGGTTCAAAGGGAGACCATTTGAACCACCCCCAACTTCAAAGACACACAGTAGTATAACTACAGGTGCCACACTTTAACAAAGTGTGAGATATGCTTGTGGGGATGTGGGACCAAAGAACCTGGAACTACATGGTGCACAATGCCAGAGAAAGCTGTTGTGCACTAGGAGGATAACTACCATTGAAAGGGACCGCGTGTCCTTCCTGAATAGTGAGTGGCCTGGGCCAACTACTTGCTGCTGTGTGGCGCCCTGAAGTGTGCTCTCCAAGGGCTTGTCAAGTTTGCCCCCTGTTCTTCTGAGGTATCAGGCGCATAAAAAATCTCCTACGAGGCACCCACACCTTCTACCTGTGACACCTGGGGAACAGTGCCTCTCAAGTGCCCAAATCGCCGGCTGGAATTCACTGGTATTTGCCATTAATGCCCACTTTCACCTCAGCTATCTCAGAAAAAAGAAACCATTTATTGAGAGCCCTGACCTCAAAACTGCAGTTCAGGCTTTAGTAATATTGAGGTTGGAGTACAGATGGACCAACCTCTCGGGGCTTCCCAAAATCTCAACAGCCCCTTTAAAAGCCTGTCTCAACGCAGCAGCAAGACTCCTAACAATATATAGGAAATTTGACCACATATCGCCTCACCTGAAGGCGCTCAACTGGCTACCCTACAAAGCTAGAATCTACCTAAAGATGGCCTGCATCACTCATAAACACCTCCGGCCTGGACCTTAAACAGATGTGGCAAATTCAGTTCAGCCACTAGATGTATACCCTTCGCTTCACCTTACTGCTAACCCTGCTCCGCCCCCAACACCCTTGCCTTACCGCCACCCCACTGGCATCAATGCGGCCCTCGGGCACTTCACAAAACAAACTTTCTGGCCCCTGGGAAAATGTTTGCGAGGACCCATGATTTAAATGGTTCAAACAATATCTCCAAGATCTTAAATGAAATCCAAAACATAGTTATGTGGTCATAATAATATCTATTCAACCCACATGGTTGTAACTATTGTAAACTAGCCTGAAGTGGCTTCTGAACACACATGAAAATGCAGAAATGTAATTTACCTTAATAAAAACCATGTTATTACATGGAGCTTTAGACCTGCCATACCCAGGGGGGCCATCCAAATGGTTTTAATCTTAAAAACAAATTCAGGTAAATGCTGACTCAGCTTAAGAACAAACCAAAAAATAGAATGCTGGATGTAGAAGTCTTTTAAAAACATTTAGAAGATTTCAAAATTAAAACAGAACATGATCTCTGGCCCTACCAGAGCTCTGGGAGCCTGCCTATAGACAGGAACAAAAAATAAACAGAAAGTACTTGCTGAGCCAGTAGCTTTTCAGGGACCACTTAAGGCATATTAACGAATGGAGTGTAAACTCCCTTTTCAAGGAATTATGTGTAAAAGAGAGCTTTGTAGGGGTGCCTGTTGAGAAGAGACGGGTCTCTCCTCGTCAAGTAAGGAATGGGACAAGGAAGGCGATGATGAGGTAATCCATGTTACATCTACCCAACTGACTGGTAGCATGTGCATCGCAACATGAAAGATGAAATGCTGTGTCATCCTTTCTGGAGCTTGATCTTTTGATGTACATTACGCAAAGTATTTGTAGTGTATAGATTAAGTCACTGAGCTATATGCTAAATAGGTGTAAAATTGCTGTCATTTTTAGCATTCAACTCTTTAATATAGGTTAAATCTCTAGGTATTTCAATGGAAGGGTCTTACTGGAATTAGGGGTGTACCGCAGGCCACTGCAGCCCCTGCAGCATAAAGGGGCCCAAACCCTAAAGGGGGATACATTCAGTCCAAGGCCAATGACTATCTGTGAGGTATGGGATACTCGGGGGCATCTTGTCACATTCTGCAATCAAGGGACATTACTTTGAATAACGATATTGACCGTAATTTAATTTTCCAGTCGGAGGCTCCTTATTCTAACCATCTCGTTGGAATTTCCATCAGATACAGAGCAATTTCGAGTTGACCTCCGCAAACTTTTATTTACGTGTGCAATCCCAGAGTCGCTGTGAACTTTCATATTTGGCAGCCAACCTTCTTAATTTCTTTCAAGCTCAGCTTTGAAGAACGTTTCTACCCAACTAAGCATGGCATGGCTACTCCCGAATTTCCTCTCCATTCACACTGCGCTTAATTTCGCCAAATGTTATTTGTAAGCTACAAGCAATGTAAATAAAGCTTAGCCCAGGTGTAAGAAAAAACACATGGTATGACATCACATCTTTTTGTTGTGAGGTACGTTGCAACAATTCTGTGTTATAAGTTTATACTAAAATGTTCTAGACAATTAGTAGGGGATAAAATCACATCGGTGCAGGAAGTGACACCTGGATTCTTTAAGAACTGTTCCTGGGGCTACAATAGCTAATTACAATAGTCAAAGTACCCCTTCTGGACAAGCTGCAGAATTGCAGTGCAGGCAGCGGTCAAAGGTGGTGAAAACCCAGTCCTCTCTAGATTCCAGTCCGCAGTTTCCAGCCAGCCCTCTGCCAGCACTTTTTATGTCTAGTCTGTGGCAATACATACACTGGTAGCGCATCGTTCTTGCAAGAGATAATGTTTGGTAGAAGGTGCTTGAAGTCCGCCCACTGCTCACCATTTGTGGTCTTCATTGTCCGTCTCATTTTCTGCCTCCTAATTGGGCACTGCATGCCGCCATCATTTCTTTTGTCTGGAGCAAGGACTAAGTACTGCTTGACTTCTTCATTAGAGTTCTTCCACATTTTGTATATGTACAGGGGGCATAGAGCCTGTATATTATTTACCATGAGTTGGCTTTATCGTCACTCTCATTTCCTTGCTTCTCTTTGGTCAGTGAGTGGTGGCTTCACTTCGCCTTTATGTGTTTGTTTCTACCCTGGAGCATGGCCCAAGAACTACGTCCCTTGTGTAGTGTCATTCCCTTGTTTGCCACTTTCAGAGGTACATTTTTTCCTTTCACTTGCACCCCCTCCCTCCAGCTTACTGCGTTGTTGCTTGCCCTGACCCCTGATCCACCCGGCTACTTTCTTGCTTGTCTTGTCCACCCATTCCCCGTTGTTGCATACCTCATCCACTCCCGAGACTTCCCGTTGTTGCTTGTTCCCTACTGTCCTGCAAGAAAAAAAGCACCCCAAAGTTACACCAATGGGCTTCAAGATTGTACAAAGATGCCTACAGCCCTGAGCTCTTTTCCCTGCGTGGCCTTTTTGGTGTTGTCTTCATGTGGGCCCAACATGGCGAACTTCAGCTTGGGCGTAGGATAATTAAACTTTCTTTGTTAATAATCAAAAACTAAAAAAATGAATCACTGCCCCTCGCGTGCAACGCTGGCCATGTCATCGCACTTTTGTTTGGAACTTTCAGCTATGCCTCACAGCAGCCTCGCTGCTGTACAACATGGCTAAAAGAAATTGACAAAGCCAATAGCTATCCAGTAGGCAAGACCTGTTGTTTTGCCAATGCTTGTTTGTTAAGCAGTGTGCCGCAATGAGACGCATGGCTTCAAGAACTGTAAAATATATATATGTGAAGCACAATAATGCATAAGTAATATATTAAATCGGATGTTAATTAATGGAAGCTAGATCTGCTCGCCCAGCTCTTACCAGGGAGTGGTGCTGGTTCAAGTCTGAACTCTGTGAGCTCGTGTTTCACATATAGAAAATAAAGCCATGAAGGAGCCCCCTGCAAACCCTGCAGGATCCCCGCTCACCACAAGAACTTTGCATGTTTGTGAGGGCCATCTAAATTATATTATAAGGAGACTTTCAAATGTTTCCATCTGCTCATCATTTTACATTTCGCATCTGTAAAAAATATACAATGTTTGCATAAGAACATGACAGACCGTCACTCATGGAAGGTGTTCATAAAAATCTAAATTTATCACTTAAAAACTGTGGTTTCTTTTTTCTACTCGTCGAGGTGTTTTTTGCCTTCAAATAAATAGTTTAAAAGTATAAACATAGTGGCTTCAAGTACAGTATTCCGCTTAGTTTGTACACCGGTTTTCACATGCATGCTTCACCCTCTTGAGTTGTCCGTCTTTTGTGTCACTTGTGGACCGCTTTTGGGACCACAATCCTCGTATTCATCCGCATGCGGCTGTAGGTGAACTTGTACAATCGACCCTTTGACCACGCGCTGCTGTTTGGTTAACTCGGTCAGTCTCTTAGCTGCAGAGAGCCTGCGCTGTGTTTGGCATGTTTTTGTGATGTTTAAAGGATTTGGGTCCTCGCTCTGGGTAAACATGGGGTTTTGCTGTTTGACCCTCGAGGTGTAAGCCTTCTGGGAGCAGATTCGACAAATGTGTGAGGTTTTGCCAGCCTGAACCTTTCACCTCTGGTTCAGGAGTGTGTCCTCGCGGCCACCACCATGTCTTGCAAGGAGAACTTCCCCCAAAGGTCTGGTTCCACTTCTGCTCTGGGGCCTCCTGAGGAAATGCCTTAATTCGAGCCTGATCCAGAAAGGGGCTCGGACTTTTGAACTTGGCGCGCGCTTGAGGGGGGACAAGAGCCGGGGGAAATGAGTGTATCCACAGCATCTGGGGACAGCCAGAGTTCAGTGACGCAAGGCTTACCCGGAGGAATACACCCTGGGTAGATGAAGGGGAACATGTTCTTATTACAGGGCTTGAACCCGGGGCAGCTATAACAGCAGGATTACGCCTTAGATCTCCAGCGCGGTGTGGCTCCTCGTGGAAGCAGTGTGCTTCTAGGATAGGAGGGTGGCCTGGCATAATGAAACCCGCAGTACCTGGCCGGGTTCATCCGGCAGGTTTCATAGCAGCGCCCTCCCTTGCAAAGAAATATTTTCTGCAAATAACTTCTCTTCTGAGTCTTCTTAAAGGAACATGGCTCAGAGCCGCTCTTTCAAGTACATCTGCTGGGCGGTCCCTAGCAACAGGTCAGCCCAAGAGCAAAGATTGGGCAAGTGAGACCAGACGTCATGGTGCAATTGCCCTTTTTGGCACATTTAAATTTGCCACGTCTCTCTACCTTTTAGACCTGTGTGTCAGGGGTGGTAAACTGCCACGTGACCGGATCTTTTAGGAGCCTTGTTCACTTTCCGTACTATAAAGAAATGTAGTGAAAGCCAAGTTCAGCAAAACCGTACTAAAGAAAGCGAGTCCTGATGACCAGTCACTTTGACTGACCGCGAAATTTGATGAAAAAGTAGTTTACAAAATCCTGCTTGATGTAGAATTTTTGAGCTTGATTTAAAACCTGCATACAATTTTGGCAATCCCTAAACAATTTGAGTTGCTACGTTTATGCAAATAAACGTGGTACTGTGGCAGGAAAGAATAGTATGCGAGACAGGTGTCGCATTAGTCTGCTTTCTATTTCCACTGAGACGTAAAATAGAATGCTGGCCTGGCAGCAAGTGGCCATGTGTCATAGAAGACATCTCAAGATAGCTGTCTGGGTAGCTCCCCTTTGAAAGTAGTAAATATGGGTTTGAAAATCCCACCGCGCAGAGAACAATGGGCCAAAACGCGACAGTGGGCTGAAGGCAGAACACAACATAGGGTGAACAGGAACAAAGGAGCGCAAATTGAGAGTGGAGGACACAAAATATGGAAGGGTGTGGAGAAATCGGAAATGGGGGCAATGTAGGAGTAGAAGTGTTAGAAGTAGTGGCAAAAGAAGTAGAAGGAACATGGAGATGGGGAGGGAGAGCGTATGAGCGAGAGGGTAATTAAAGCAGCTAAGAGGGGCACAGTTAGGGAAAAGTGGGGTGCACGGGTAAGGAGCCACGGAACTTGAGTTTTTTTTTTTTAAAGCTGTTTGGAAGGACCGCTGCCATGTCCTGAATTTTTAACAACATGCATGGACCAAGAGGTTAAAAAGAGGGGGCCTTAACACCTTCAGCGCGGCGCGAATTTTTGCATTGTGCTGAAGGTTCTAAGAAACAGGCGTGGCCGTGACTGAACGGTTCCGTCATAAGCACAGCCCAACCGGCGCTCGTGACGGAACCGTTCCGTCACAAGCATCGAAGGGGTTAAGGAAGTAACCCAGCAAAAGGTAGAATTGAATACATTGTTACGTTTGCGTTGCTCTTGGTGACTAGATTTTTGGTGGCCAAAGGCCATGTGATCCAAAAGATTGGAACGAAAAAGAGGTGGCAATCGGCAGGAATTCCCTCCTCGTGGCGGAATGGTCTGCCTTCTCCCCGAACCACAGGTCCTGGGCAATCTGCTTCCCCAAGGTTCTCTTCTCCTTTACTGCCATCAGTGGAGAATACTTTGGGGGGCAAGGACGGTAGCAGAACGCCCAGCACTGGGGGCAACAGGTCCATCCACCCATCCAAAGCCCCTGATCCCTGGGTTGACGTGAGCCATGAAGAGGTGTCCCTGATAATCAGAAGGCCAGTGGATCATGAAATGACAAGCAAGAGCTTTTCACTTAAGGAACTACACGTGTTCTGATTCCCAGATACCCTTCCCTGGCTGATACGCGCTGGCTTCTCAACACAAGAGATTCATTTGATTAATATGATGATCCTAGTATAGTGTTTAAAAAAAGCCTCCTCCCCCACACTCTCTGATGTTTCCAAAACTGTGCACGCGTGACAACAACTTCTGCTTCGGGTCCACCTGGGCTTTACTGCGTAGATCGGGGGGCATATGACACAGGAAACATCCTTTACATTGTGGTGATTACACCGCAATGCATTTAGAACGCAGTTGTTATAACGCAAGTTGTTACATCGACTTGCGCTGAATGGCGTTATAACCTAAGGAACAGTAAGATTTACTAATCCAACACCTTCCCTACTGTACGTAGACTGGTGTTGGAATAGTAAATCTTACTATTCCTAAGTCTAGCGCCCTTCAGCGCAAGTCGCTGTAACGACTTGCATTGTAAAAACTGCGATGTAACATACCGTGATCATTTTGATTGCGTTGTAACATCACATAATCTCTGACACTATATTGAAGCTGATAATACAGACCTTCATTCATTATGTCGTCTCTGTTAACCTAAACTTAACCTGTGATGTAGTGGTTAGGTCAATGTAGTTGATGCCAAATTGTTGCTGTTCCATATGTAGTGGGGGGGGTGTACCTCATTAGGAGTCTGTGCGGCTGCAACAGGCCAATTGGGTGAGAGATTCCTCTTGGGGAAAGAAAGAGCAGATATTAACCAGTTATCCAAGTATGGCAAGACCAGAACCCCCTGCACACAACCAAGTCTTGCTAACTCTGTCATCACCTTTGTAAACACGCTTGGCATAGATGCAGGGCCAGGAGGCACAACCTTGGATTTGGTGATGAACTGAGTTCACTGCGACTACACGTAAACATCGGTGCAATACCTCTATTGGTGTATGTAGAAATGTGCTCTTCAGATAGGATGCCAAAAAGTCCTTGCGTTGAATTAGTAAAGAATTTGTTATTATCACTCAACCAATTTTTCTTGCGTTGAGTCCCAGAATTGCCTTTGTTTCTTCCCTGTGTTGGTAACTGCTTCCCCTAATTTTCATACTTTTTAAAAATATATTTAAATTTTTAATGCTTCCCCTACTTTTGTATCCTCTGCAGATTTTGCCACCAAGCAGTGTGGCCTCTGTGTGTCCCTTGTGTAAATGTGGCAAGTAACGCTGCTTCTGATGTTCGTCTCTGAGGCGTTGCCCTTCTGATCTTCCCCAGGTGTCACACTGTTCCACTTAACCTTGCCTGCAGTTACTTAAACCATGTTATGCATTCCTCCACATCAGCATCTGGTGAGCTCAGGCAGGGAGTTCCCACGTGGTGAACACATTGATCGAAAATCTCTGCAGTGGACTGGCCCAGTGTCGCGTGGGTCCTGCATACAACGCTTCTCGCGCTCCCACGGTTGATCAGGAATCGACCAAAGGGGCTGTTACAGTGTGGAGGCCAATAATATCGACTTATTGACCCACACTTTCAACCACAAGTCTATTGCCAACATAAACATATATAGGGTAGTATATTTTTACTGTTCTATTCCACATCTCTTCCCTTTATGAATAAGTCGGTAGTCGATATTGTGGAGTTAATGTAAGCGCAGGTTCATCTTATAACTTTGATATTATCAAAAGATTCCACCAGAATTGATGAAAAATACAACATATGATTGTTTTGTTGAGCTGTTGTTGCAGTGTTGTGAAGTTAAGTTGTGTTATATGTAAAAACCTTAAAAACATTTTTTTAAATGTTATACTGTCCTTCCCACCTCCCACGATGAGGAAGGTTTTGTCGAGAGACTTGGCAGGCAGTGCTGGGGTTGCACCATGGTGTTGTGCCTTCGCGCCTCGTTGGGAATGCATTGGAGGTCAGAGGCTTGTGGACTTCTCCCATGCAGTCCATCATAACCATGGTAGGTGGGAAGGGACCTGGCGGGAGTAACTGGATTACCCCATCACCAAGTCAACCTTAACCACTGAACCATAGTGTTATGACCTGTGGAGCAAAGAGTGGGGTACCTTTACCACAGGAACGCCCAACTCATCCCAACATCTCCAACATTCAGCTGATTTTAGGAAGCTGTCGTGTAGATGGAGTAAACTGTGTCTCTTGTGTCCCACTCGTCCCACCAGTATTAGTAGGCGATCAGCTTTTTTGTGTGACCATAATTAATTACTTCCCTGTCATTTCTATAATTGATAATTTGCAGTGTTTCTCCTTACATTGAAGTAGGTAATTTCCAGGAGGAAAATAAAAATAGATGCATAGAAAGGCTTACTTAATTGGCTAACCACTCTGGACATAATTCCATTCCGTTGTTTTTGCTGATATTGATTTTAAAGACTGGCACAAAATATATGCAGGGAGGCATTGTCACTGGCCTCTAAAGGGACATCCAGCCTGGGGTGCCGACCCCTGTCCATTCTGCAGGGAACACAAGCTTATGCGCCTTGCCACGTGTATGTACTTTATTATTTGCTAGTATAATTTAATTTTCTAAACAGCGGTGAACCCCCAGAGGGCCACAAACCGCTGACCTAAATTGTGAGATTTCCTTAAAGTCCACAAGAGAAAACCAATTTTGTTATATGCCTGGAATGTTTAAAATGCGGCAGTAGAGCCCAGCCATTTCTCTCATTTATAAATTATTTGAGTATGAACACAAGCTACGAGAAAGAAAGCTACAACCACCTGTTAGCTTCATGCCAGCATCATGTTTAGCTCCTGCTAGGGGCTTTCACAGATCCCTCTCTTCACCACAAGAGGGCAGTGTCTGCTTGCAGTGGATGAGCCTTATCAGCAGCCACAGGGCCCCAGGCCAGCAAGCAGCGAGGGACCCGCTCGTATTGGACAAAAGCTGCAAAAATTAACATATCCGTCCCTACAAGCTTGTCGTGACCCTGTTTAAACATGCAGGGCCGCTCTGAAGACTCTGTATTTCCGTGTAAAGGTCAATGGTCGTGGTGTCAACACAAAACTCGATTTCATGGTAAAAACACCATCTGAATTTGTAATTAAAGAAAACTGTGAACTGTATTTGCCTCGTTTCTTTGCTGCGAATGGACAGTTTCGTTTGTACAGTTTGAGTTCAGAAAATTAAAGTGAGTAACTTTTGTTGTCAGAAGCGTACGGCAGCGATTTAGGGACTATAAAAGGCGCGTTGGTGGGGCATGAAAATCTGGGACATCCCAAGTGCGGATACTTGACCTTAAAGTGACGGATGTTTCCATCTAAATTCTTTTTTTTCTCGATGTGGAAAATATTTTTTTCTGTGTGGAGAAATCCCTCCCTCTGAAAATATGGGAGCGTTTGGGCCACGATTTGTTGCGGCGCTTTATTTATCATTAGTGGTCGAAGTGCTTTAAAAAAAAGATGGGAACTGTGATGCTGCGCGCACACGGGGTGGGTGGGTGAGCGCGGGTGCAGGGCCAAAGGCCTGGATTAAAAACATATTATTGTGTACCTTTTTTGGGTCTTTCATCTTCAGGTAACTACATATAAAATAACTCGCAGCTTAAATGAAAAATAAATGCAAGTTAAGTTAATCAGTGGGAAATGCTCTGTGGTAGACTATGAAACCTCTGTTAATGCCCTTCAGAGGTTTGTGTTTGTAACCAGAGAGTCACAGAACTGAAGCCTGCTTGGAGCAGTGGAGAATAGTGACGTGTGCATGTATAGTGCTTCGAGTTCCAAGTCTGTGACACAAAGCACTGTGAATGTGTAAGTCATTATTTTAAACTTGCATTACACACAGTGTATGAGTGGCTGCTATAATATGCTAAACAATGTTTAAGATAAAAAGAGCTTCCAAATTATAGATTTTATTAATACCCAGACAGCATAGTGCAGTTTTTTTTAATCTATAACTGTTATGTAAAAGCACACGCTACACAGCTCAACTTGTAAACTCCCTTCCAATACCTCTGAAAAAGAATACATTTACTCCATCAGGAAGCTTTAACCCGTTGCGTGCTCATGACGAGCTAGCTCGTCATGACCGTTGCACCTCGCCCACGCGGGGATAATTCCCGTGCTGTGCTGGGCGTTCCAATGGAACGGGCGTGGTCATGACGAGCTCAGGTCGTCATGAGCACTGCGCCACTGTGCTGCATGACGAGCTATGACGAGGCGCGCTCGTCATGAGCACCGCGGCACTGCGCGCGCCCCCCCTCCCCCCAGCACAGCAGGGAATTAGCCCTGCAGGGGAGGGGTTAAGTGATTTCCTCAATTAAAGCGAATATGCTTCCAAGCATCCTTTATAATTGCAGATTAACAGATGTGCATCTTTACATTTCTTGCAGGCAGTATGCACCCTGGCAGGAAGGCTTGTTTAGCTGTCTGCCCCTCCCTCAGTTTCACAGCACAGGAGACTCCCTGCCTTACCCTACAGCTGAAGCATTTCAACTGTTGGAATATACCGTCCCAGGGCAATTGCATTTTCATAAAATGTAGGGGAACTGTTTTTCTTAAAGTAACACAGTATGGGCCCATCGTGCCCATCGGATCCCGCCCACTTCAACCAGTGTTTATCACTAATATTAGGAGTGAGATTTGAATGTGATTACGGTCTCCCACAAAGGCATCAGCACGTGGGCGTTCATTGCACAGAGCTTGGTTGATTCCAATTGGCTTCGATTTCCAGAAGCTCCTATTCCACAATGGTTCAGCTAGAAGCCGCTGGAAACTGGTCCAATAGAATTTACTGCAGGGAAAGCATGTTGATTCACATGAGCAGCACCCTTGTCCATACAAAGGATAAGAAAACCCATCAGGAGGTGGACTGCACCCTGGGGGAACCTACTGAATTCGAGACTTGCTGGCGCCTCTCGAAAGTCGAGCAGATTGGGGCAGAGTCAGTCACAGATCCAAACTGGCCTAGCTCCTGACACAACTTCGACATATTAATTGATTGGTCCATAACTGTACTGCTCCCCAGCTGGTTTGCCCTCCGGAAATATCTATATTTGCAATATGTTCCTACTGACATAAAAAAAATCTCAAACTGTGGCTTCTTCACCCCACTCTATTGGACTTTTAGAGGCACCTCCCTGTCGGAGTATTCACCTGTGGGCCAGTGCACCCGGACTATCTTGCAAACTTGCAATTTTGGGGAAATCTGCTTTCGAACCATGACAGTCGAGTTATAATTCCAGGTCTGCAGCTGGCTTCACTCCGCTATCTGGTGCGGCAAAGCACTTTTTGAGACAGTTAGGGTGCTACCCTGTGGAGGAGTGTGTGGCTGGCAGAGTGTTGTATTTGATGTGATTCTTTGTGGAAAGCAAAGACCCCTGAGCTGGTCTGGTCAGCCAGGATGAACAGGTTACGTGTACAAAGAGCTGAGCTATCCCTCGGGTCATGCAGGTCGAACGTAAAGACAGCAGAGCTATCAGTCCACTCACACAGGCCCTGCAGGGGAAGTGTACTGACAGTAGAGCTATTGGCCAGGTCCCACAGGTCTTGCAGATATGGTCTTGTATGGTGCTGTAGCCGTGTACAGTGCTCTGTGCTGTACGGTGCTGTAGATTTATCCTACAAAACAAATAGGATCCTGGAGGATTTATTTACACTTGACTTCGTTTTTTTGCAGATCAAACAAATGATCCAGTGACATCACCACAACATTCATATATAAAAAAAGACGTAATGATGAAAACACTAATGGATACTTTTTTAAAAATTCCATCATTTCGTTTTTCGAAACTTCCATCACGGTAGCATCATTTATACATCATTATAGTCTGAATAACGTTTCTTTCATACAACAGCAGTACATCAAGGAATTCACACTGACACAGTCCATGAGATACAAATCATCACGTTTCATTTTTGGATGAAGGACTCAAAGCAGTGTTGTAAAGATTATTAGAGAGGACGACGTTTCGGCCTCATTAGGTGCATCAGGTCCCGGGGACCATCCTCAGGACAGAGTGTTGTGAGGGAATAAAACCTATCAGTGCTTGCTGACAAGCCTGGTCCATATATAAGCAAAGGGCTCCACAGACACCCTATGCATCACAGTGTTAAAGCAATACGTGCTTCTGGTACTCCAATATCTCCAGCTACATGGGTCAAGCATAGCGGATCCTGCAACGCAAACCTAGACTTATCCTAGGCAACAACAATTTCATGAGCCTTGGGCAGATGATGAGCTGTGTGATCTCTAGCGAATCACTTTGTTAGGGTAACAGGCTAGAATGTACTGTTAGTGGCAATTTTGCACATACTAAAATATTAGTCTCAGCTGATCGATGTCCTAACACCCAGTGCTATCTTCACTCTCTTTGTTCTGTTTTCAGACTGCCATTTTGTTTTTCCATTTTGGAGTCATTTGCTAAAGCCTGATGTCATTCTTCTTCTTCTTTTTTTGGCTTCAGCATGGGGTGCCAGTGTTTTCTTCTACAAGCAGTGGCTGTTGATGCACTTAACTACTGATTTATGGCTGTGAAATGGTTGATCTCTCCTGGCCATGCATGTTGAACAGATATCATATTTTAAAGGGTGCTTTATCATGGTTGAGAGTGAATGTGGAGAATTTTGTGGCTTAGAGGACAAAGGGAGAGAACATTTCATGCTCCAAAATGGGAGGATTGGTTGACTAGAGAAAATGGGAAATTCTCCAAGTTTGAAGTCACTTGGAGACCATTACACGACTTGAGACAGAGTAAGTGGAGCATTTCACGAGTTAAGAAGGAAAATGGAGAGCACTGAATTGAGATGGTGAAAGGAGAACATTTCATGACTACAGAAGGCAAACAGGGATAATGTAATGACATGAGACCGAAAATGGATCATTTCATGGCTTGAGACAGTTAAAGTGAGGATTTCATGGCTTTAGAGAGTAAAAGAAGTTCAGTTCATGATTTGGGATGGACTAACTGGGAAATGCAATAGCTTCATTGAGCACAGCGAGGATTTTTTGGCTTGAAAGAGAGCATTTCATGACTTGGGGATGATTTTCTGGCTTTGGCGAGCAAACTGATGTTTTCGTTTTAGTGATTAAAGGGAGGGCCCTCATGGCGGGTTTGAAGGCAAAAGGGGACCGTTCTTGGCTGAGTCAGGCAAAAGGACAGCATTTCTTGAATTAAGGAGGCAAGAGAGGGTTTCGGGTGCGTTTTTTTTACAATAGTTTGACATTCATGTGGTGCTTCCCATTCAGAAGAGGAAAACTTTCTGTTTGTTTGGGAAGGAAATGTTTGGAATGACAGAATAACTGCTCTTGGGCAGCAATTGATGCTGTTAATGTTAGAAGGCTAGCAGGAGACCAGGTGCTCTATTCCAATAACTTTTTTTCAACATGTCTTGTGAACATCTGTTTA
This sequence comes from Lissotriton vulgaris, assembly GCF_964263255.1. NCBI lineage: Eukaryota > Metazoa > Chordata > Amphibia > Caudata > Salamandridae > Lissotriton > Lissotriton vulgaris. The sequence goes on from NC_141697.1 coordinate 1,207,777,377, forward strand.
ACAAAGACATGGTTAAATGTGTTTTTTTTTTATCGATGAGCGTTCGCTAGAAATACCCATTTTACAGGAGAATTTGAGCCACGTGCAGCCTCGTGTCCACCAAATCTTTGACTGCAGCAGCAACAAATGACCTAATTTGGATTTGGAGTCCATCACAAAGTGCAGAAGTGGAACACGGCGCGGTTTCCTTCGCGCCGGTGCTGAAAGGCGGTCCATCTTCTGTCGGCGAGCAGGCCCGACAAGCCAATGTCCTCCCCAGTGGTAATTTCCCATCTGGATTCGTGAATGAATTGTGTACTCCGGGTCACAGGCTCCTTATAATGGAGTAAAATTGAACGCGGATTCATGCAGCGTGAAGGCCCCAGAACAGCCAATAGGACAGAAGCGATGGCGGCGATAAGGGAGCGCTCTCCATAAACATATTTCAGTGCTATCTGGAAAGTTCAGATTAAATAACCATTCGGAGGCGCTTCCTTGAACAGCCCGCTTCCACGGGCGCAGAGGGAACGGTAAATACCAGTAATTATAATGCGCCCATCTCCTTATCGGGCCTTCCACCAAAATATTCCAGCTTGGACTATCTCGTCTCCTCAAAGGAGCCAGGGTGCTTGCTGTCCGCTCCCCCAGCTGAGTTATGATATCTGTTTTATACCCAGGACTGATTAGTTCCAAGCCAGATTGCAATTACCAATCTCGCCAGCGATATGGCGGGCGAGCGGTTTGGCGTCGTGCTGCAGCGCAATGCCATGAAAGGCCATGCAGCAGGTTAGTGGGTAGCAGGGGATGGACTGGCATGCTTTGTTAGAGGAGCTGGCTGAAGATGTAGAAAAAAAGTTATTATAACTTCATATTTTATGAATTAAATGGGCCATAAAAAACTACATTTTGGAAATTCAATTTATCGGTGCAGGGCATGCCCTAGAAGGGTACGTAGCTTGCTAATTTGTGTAATTTCTGTTTTGTTCCAAAAAGCAGCTCTAATGTCTAAAGGGTGCATTGATTCCAAGGGGGGTTACCGTGTACAGATTGTGGGGTGTGCTCTGCAGTGATGTAGGGGGGTGTGCTGGTCAAATGGTGGACAGGTTAAGCTTTCAGGGAGACGTGGAGTTTGCATCTGAATTTATTTCACCCGGGGAAATCTAGCAGTGAAAAGCCATACAGTCGTAATTAAAATACTCTATTATTGTTCAATGGAAGCAAACCAGCTCACAAAGATCAGAGTTCAGATTCGGCCAAGAGATCAAATGCAATTTGCATTCTGCAAAACTGAAGACACTGCCCCTGGTGCAGGAGCTAAAACATTTTTCAATAAGGAACATGAGAAGATGAAAGCACATGTTACATTAAAGTAAACATCAGACTAACTGGTGGAACTTCAAATGTACATTTCAATTATATGCGCGTTATATATGCTTATTTTCAAGGATTGTTTAAAAATCAATGGCTTAATACATAATGTAATACCTTTTAATAATGTCCACTTTATAGATGCTGGTTGGTAATTGTTTAATAAGCTACTATGTATACCTCAAATCATATAATGTAAAGAGCTGTTATGGCTTTTTTTGCGGATTTTTATTTGTATCGTTATTTTTCATTGTATTTACCCTCATTTCTTTTTTATCGATCTCCTATTTATTTTAATGTTATGTAGTAGGCTTCCTCGGCATGATGTTCTTAATGTCAAAATAAAGTAAAACCTGCACGTTCCCGACCCGTCGTATCTCAGCAGTGGGCGCATGAACCCACAGAGCTATCCCAGGCATGTCTGTTCTTTCATGCGACTCTGGGCGCCGTGTGGGTCCGAGGGCCGAGACCCCGCGTCCTTGTGATGGAGAGACAAGGCCCAGTGTCTCTCAGCAGCTCTTGCCGGGCCGGTCCTTTCCCACACCGCCCTCTGTTCCCAGGCCAGGCCCGCTCCGCCATTTGCAGGCGGCCGTGGCCTGCGATAGGGATCTCGAGGCGGCGGAATTCCAGTGGCGGTAATTGTTTCCGCCCTTCAAGTGCATGGCCGCCCCCATCAAAGGCCCGAGCGGTCGTGTCCGTGCTGCTGCTATGGTGTGCGTTTGTGGGGGTGGGGGAGGGGCTGGACGCCATTGATATGGAGATAGAGGCTTGACACCTTTGTATTGTATTGTATTGTAATTGCATTTATATAGCGCTTACTACCCCTGACAAGGCGTCGAAGCGCTTTTTTGGCAAGTAGCACGCTACTCCGGGACCCATAGAGGATTAGTGTTGAATTAGTATACATTTTAAGTGGTGGATAAGTTAGTCAGTTATTTGGATTTGGAATGATAGCAGAAGGATAGAGGAGGAAAAAAGGTTTGTATTTATATAGCGCTTGTTACCCCTGATGGGGCGTTGAAGCACGCTATTCAGGAGGCCCATAAATAATTGTATGGTGAACCAAGGACTGGCCTGTCTCTCCCTTTCTGTGGTTGGGCAGGAGGCGGCCTCTGAACCCTCATTCTGCCTCTTTTCTTTGGTAGGGGGACAGGCGTAGCACCCCAAATGCCTCAATTTCTACTGACAGGTGTCAGGCTTTCTCATCTGTTTTCTTTGGGGAGGGGCACAGGGGAAACAACACTTACAACGCAACTTTTACAACGCACTACCTTTACAATGAAACTTTTACAACGCAACATCCATTACAATGCATGCCATTACAACGCAACCATTACAACGCATGTCACTACAACGCATACCACTACAACGCACGTCATTACAACGCAGCCATTACAACGCATACCTACACTATCCAACACTTACCCTACTGTTTCACGCCCTGGAGTTAGAATAGTAATTTTTACCCCTACACTATCCAATACTTACCATACATGCAATGTAATGGTATGCGTTGTAATGGTATGTTGTAAATGTAGTATGCGTTGTAGTGGAATGCGTTGTAAAGGTAGTTTCAAAGAATTAGTTGTAATGGAATGCGTTGTAATGGATGTTGCGGTGTAAAAAATGCGTTGTAAAGGTATGCGTTGTAAAAGTATGCGTTGTAACGACATACATCCGGGGCACAGACCTTCTTAACCTCTTCCATGCTCATGACGGCTCCCGGCCGTCATGAGTCACAGTGGGCGTGTGCTCATGACGGCCGGGAGCCGTCAGAACCACGCCTGCGATCGGCATGTCCAGCACTGCGGCGGAATTCGCGCCGGAGTAAAGAGGTTAACTAAAACCAAGGCCGCTGCAGTTATGTGGCAGAGGAGGTCCAATTTATGCAGAAGGGTTGACTAAATTATGTGGCAAGAAAAGGCAAATTATGTGACAATGCGGCACATTCTGTGATAGTGTTAAATTTTATTTTGTAATATTACCCATGGAAACGCTCGCTGTCTGTGCAAAGATTTGCCCTTATTAGTGCCAGTTAAACACCCAAATACGTCAAAAAGAAACTGAAAGATGACCAGTCAACCTTTGTGAATGGCTTTCCAGTGCGCATGGACACGTGTCGCCATGTTTTTTGTAACTTTTGATCTGTTTAAGCTAGGAACATTTTTTTCTTTGTTAAAATCTACAGATTATGTAGCAGATGAGGGATTATGTGGCAAATGCAGCAAATGCATAATTATGCGGAAATCTAAGTGGCCTCAGAGGTGAAATGGATTGCTTGGCCACCTGGAGACCCTCTCACTGGTAAAAGGGATGTCCTGGTCGCCTGGGGCTCCTCTCAGTGGTGAAAGGGTCGTCCTGGTCACCTGACGTTCTTCACGGTCAGCGGTGAAAGGTACAACCTGGTCACCTGACGCTCCTCTCTTTGGTGAAAGGCCACTGGGTTACCCAAGGGCGGCTTGGTCCTTAGAAGCTCTGCCTCCTAGCAGTACTAACGGTAAGGCCTGGTCACCCGAAATTCTTCATTGTCAGTGGTGAAAGGACCGTCCTGGTCACCTTACTGAAACCACTGTGGGAAATTGGGTAAGACCGCATTACTTCAGTGGCTTAAAGCCTGGAATGACCTGCCGCTGCGCATCAGAGCCACCTCCGCAGTTCTTGAATTTCGCGAGAAACTGAAGTTATGGCTTCTTATCTAGCCCCGTCCTTGGAGTGGTCCACACAGCGCCAGCTTTAGCGCCAGGATACCCTCGCTGGTGAGTTGTGCCTTATACAAATTAACATAACCTAGCTCAACCAAGTTAGCAGATAGCACTGAGCCTAGCTGTGAATAGCCTACACAGCAGGCCAGAAGTGGTCCGCCATGCCAGCATACCCACACATAGTGATTTAAATGAGCATTTCATTTGGATATGTGTTACTTCTTGTAGATCTCCATGTGCCAAAAAGAAATCCATTTTAAAATTCTTTGTGCAATAAATTGTGAGGCACGCAAAGGCATCCAAGATGGTGGAGTTATAAGTCTGATTAATGTTCGTGTCTCTTGACTGGGGAACACTGTGACCACTTTTTTCTGAATGGACCATTTGAATGGACAAACTTTGTCATGGCAGGTTAAATTTATTGCATCCATTCATGAAACAAGTCAAAAGAAGACTTAACAAATAGGTTTTCTTTAATCAAAACATAGGAACTTACTGTTTATGTGTTGTTGGTAACCACAGCTCACTTTTCATAAACAGTTTCCCCCCATTACTCCATTATGTCGAGCGTGCAGTCTTTGATTTCTTTTGGCGCATTAAAGCCACTGGGAAAAAAAACAAGCTTTGGCAATAGATCTCAGCTGTGTAACCCATTGGCTTTGCCAGTGCTTAAACTGTCTGTAGCTGAGATATAAAAATATAATTTGGCAGTAATGAAAAACTGCAATCTCTCTATGAAACCTGTTTATATTGTCCTTATTGCTGTCTAGCTGTGACATCACTAGTCACCTGTGACACGAAAATTACACAGCTACTCTGCTGTAATCAGTTATTACTGCTGAGTTGTGATGTTGGATTGCCTCTTGCCAGAATCAGCAGTTTGGAAGCAGAAGCAGAGCAGAATTACATCTACTTCTTAAACAATGGCTTAATGGTCAGAGCTGCCGACTTTGGAACTGGGGAACCAGGTTCGCGTCTCGGCACTAGCTCATTATCCTGTGATTATGGGTAAATCACTAAATCTTCCTGTGCCTACCAAAAATGATGAATATGTCGTCGTTTAATGTAACTGTTGCTCATGTAAAGTGTTCCAATACCTTCGGGTGGAGTTCGCGCTATATACAACTGAAAAAAAGAAAGGGAGAAGTTGCATTTCATGGATTACCTTCTTATAAGCTTTGAGTTCTGACAATCCACTACAATTCGGTGTTCATGGTAAAATTCTTTTTTATTGCATGGCTGGAACTCAATACTTTGGGCAGAAAGCATTTTGCATAATACCCACATATTTTAAAGTAAAAATAAGTATTTATAATGACTTGCTTTACACTGTTTAAAAGTAGATACTTCCAAGAAGTTGGAAGCTCCTCATTGAGGCGTTTCTTTTCACATTTATAATACGTTATCTGCAACCTGACGATCTCGGTGGTCAGAAGGTACATAATACCAAGGGTTTATTATGGAGTTGGGAGTGGTTGGTTATTATTTGACCATATATTATGTGGAATAAAATACCCCCTACTGTATAAGTATAACGTAGATTTCCTTGAAGTTCCATTAACTTGGGCGTCGTTCCACTATTTGGTCACAGAACTTTTTGGTGACTTGTATTTATGAGGGAGGTCTGTTTGTGACAACAGAGGCTGCCATATTTATTAAGAAATGCAGATTCTTGCCATTACAGTAGCCCACCCAAAATCTTTGTTTGCAGGATCAAGATGATGGTAGAACTTAGCCACTGGATTCCAGCTAGCCTGGCTGATGAAGGGTGTTACCTAGAAACCGGTCCCAGGATGCTTGTTTCCGGTCCAGGGAAGACCTGGCTTGGCAGTTTGGGCTGGACTGTTCCCATGAGGCACAGGGTCAAGACTGATTTGCATATGGCTGGGTCTAAACTGGGGTGGCATGGTGAGCAAAAGAACAATGGACTGAACCCAGATCTCTTGATTGGGGGTGATTGTATGATTCATTCAGCATTCCTTCCATCATTTGTTTTCGTAGCACTTTTTGCCCAATGTGGGATGGGTATGCCCAGACGTGGGTCCCTTGCTCACTGTGCCACTGGATTCAAGCTAGCCTGGCTGAAGAAGGGTGACATACCCTGTAACCGGTCCCAAGATGCTTGTTTCCAGTTCAGAGAAGACCTGGCTTGGCAGTTCGGGCTGGACTGTTCCCATGAGGCACAGGGTCAAGATTGATTTGCATATAGCTGTGTCTGAACTCGGGTAGTGAAGTGAGCTAAAGAATGAAGATGGATTCAACCCTCATCTGTGACTGGGGGTGAGTGTCTGAAAAGTTTCAGCGCTCCCTCCAGTATCTCCTTGTGTTTGCGATAGTAGAAGTTACCCAAAAATGCCTTCAACAACCTAATGGTTTTCCATGATCCGCTTCAAGACACCTTTGCAATGAGGTTTGGATTGTTATGCACACAGTTCATTCTTCCTGTTCCAAGGATGAGCAAAGACACTCTACCTTTCAAGAAGCGAATTGCTGGCACATTAAAGCGTGTGACCCTGGTACCTGTGAGCAAAACGTTTAACACAGATAGTTCTATAGAAATCCTTTTCAGTTGTCTTCTTCTTCTTTACCGGATTAGTCCCTTATTTGTGACCTCATTTATCAAAGATCTTCATTATGGCGTGGATGGGTCTTTTTGCTATCACTGTCTGTTCCTGATAGGCTTCTAGCATGTTTTAGTTTGTTTTGCCCAAGTACTTCCATGATTACTTGTAGAAATTAATTTTCTGCAGTTGCTGCTACAAGCTTTTGTACTTTGATGGTTATGGGCATGGTATTGTTGAGCATACATGGTCTTCAGTTTGTTTTTGCAGTCCGCAGAGATAGGAGGTCTTGGTTGTCGACACACTTTGTAGGGTTTGCCTCCAACGGGAGATACTGTCACTATTCATTTACAAAAGAACCTCCATGCCAGGCACTAAGGTATGGGGGTGGGTGGTGCAGTCAGAGGGCCCAGTGGGTAGTGAAAACAAAGGCCGCAATCCAGGACAAGGTGTTGCCATGAGGGAGGAAGAAATAGCTGGGCTCCTGATGTGACACACAATTAGGCAAGGAAACCATTTATGCAAGACCTAGTAACGATAACCAGCTCTCAGTGGTCATGGACACATTCACATGCTAGCCAGAAGCAGAAACTGTTCAAGGTGCCTTAGCCAATGCTATTGTGCGGAAAAACACTCTAGCCATTTATGGACTACCACAAGAGTGGAACTCCGGAAACAGTCGTCCCTTTCTAAGAAGCAAGTGGCAAGAATATCCTGTGACCCATGGTCTGAAGCCCTGGCACATCATGACACCCTGGTGGATGGGGAAGTGGAAGGCTGTACAACAAGCTAAAAAATGCCCAATGTGTGGAAGCAAGTGTACACCAGTGGCTATCATTGGTTTGCTGAGGTCGCGCTGAAACAATCCACACACCTTGTTGAGATACATATCCAGGCTAGTACATTGACGGAGAACTTAGGGGCTATGATTCTAAATCGCTCAACCTGCACACTTCACACACCGCAAATGGAAGAGATGAACAAATCTGGTCTGATGGGCTCACAGTTCAAAAATATGTGTTGGTGAAATGCATCTTTTGATAAACATCCCTGGAGGCGAGCAGAGAACGCTTTTTCGAGCATGCACCCTCAAAGGGAGAAACCATGGACAACCACAATGTGTTCCACTTCAAGATTAAAGGAAGAAAGGTGCTTGACAACGAAAATGTGGGAACCCTAGTGAGAAACATATAAAGACGACCTTAGAGCGGTGGTGGAAGCTAGCGTGAACAACTCCCCCGAAGGCACAATCGCAACCAGGTCCATGGACGAGGGAGCTGCACGGCCCAGACCTATTGCTGACCAGAACCGCAAGAGGATGACCGCTGTGTACCGTTGCAAAGTCGCTCCAATGAACTAGCAAAGAGTGCAAGGATTCAGTTACAACCTGAGACCTCACTCGCAACCCCCTGCTGCCTCTCAAACTCGGAAACTATGCTGTTACAGCAGTTTTCAGTATCACTGATTTAAAGTTCTACTTGTTTTGACTGTCCGCTCATGCGTTTTCTGTGTTGTTTGGAAGAGAAGCTTTCCATTCTTGTAAACAATGATGGCCCTTTAAGAGGGACACGCACCATTCATCCGTTGTGCTGGAGAGCGGTCCCCGCGGTCAGACGGCGCTCCCGCTCCCTGCGAGGTTGTCTGTACGACACTGTGCTCACCCGCATGGAAGCGGGGTCTCTGTGAGCAACGCTGACTGCCTTCCCTGTTCTCCCGCCAGAACCGGCGCCATTTTTGCCAAGCATGCGGGTGGCAGCAGGTAGATGAATCGAAGGCCTGCTAAATACTGGGTGCCATGTCGATTTGTTAAGTGTTATGACTTTCTTTGCTAGCCAGACAGGCATGTCAAGGGCTCGGTTTATGAATTTTGTTTCATTTTCCTCCCAGGCGATGACAGCACTCCTGATGTCAGACCGTATTACCTTGGCTGAGCCTTACGGGTTCCGTGGCACTTCGTATTTTTGTTGGAATTCTAGGATTCCACGGGGAGGGAGCTGGCTTTCAGCCCCAGCGTTCAGATGAACATGGAAATTAAGCTTGCTACAGAGTCCAAAAAGAAATATGCTTAAGGGAAAGTGCAGCTTGCACAGCGGAGAAGTAAGACTGTGTTTTAGCATTGATTTTTTTTAATTTTTATTTTTGGCTTGCCTCAAAAACTGTATTATTCGATATAAACTTTTTACCACTGAAGTGCCACACAACACGATTAGGACTGTGTGTTTTTTCTGAAGTGTTAACTTTTTTAAATTAGAACTGAAGTTACAGAGCACAACTCAGCAAATACAATCACATTTTTAATAGTTAGAAAAACAAATAATTTACTAATTTAGAAAGTATAAGTCTTCTGTGTTTGGGCTTTGTCAGAAGAGCAACATCTCTTCAGTAATGTGATTTTCTTTTTTTTTTTGTAGCCACGTAAGGTGATAAATGCGTATACTAAGTAGGCAAATTACTAGAAAATGCCCGTTCAGGTGGCAAGGGGGGAATTGGCGCAGCTGGACGAGGCGCAAGAGTTGATAGTAAGGTGCTCACCTGTATATATTGCACATAGCGTTTGCCGAATGTCTTCTAGGTGCTTGTGAAAAGTGATGAGTCTTGATACTAGATGGTAAAGTCCTCTTCGTCCTTGCGCCAGAAGCCCGCTCACTGGGGCAAAAGTGGAAGGGGTACTGATATACGGAGATCTATCTCCCCTCGCCCATGAGTAGCAGTGCATGTTACCCATCTCTAAATCCGCCGGGAAGGAGAGGAGCGGACACCATTGTTGCCCCTTGCCTAGAAAAGTGAATACATCTGCAAGGGAAAACACAAAACCGGGCATGAAATAGCTGTGGAGTCCAATGATCATAACTGCGTCTAGATGGCCTTAGAAGCAGGAATGGCTTTCACCAAAGGGTTACAAGTGACATCCGAGCCATGAGCCATCAAGTATGGCTGACTCCCCCTCTTCGTTATCATAGTCCTTACTTAAATAAGAAATTAGCAAAGCTGATGTGCAGTGACCGATTGATAGGACATCACCACAAACTCAGGAAACCAACAGTGCAACACTCTTGTGTCTGATTGTGATTTAGTTAAGTCAATAAATATTTGTTCAGAAACAGACTGCAGGACCCTCCTTCCAATTCCTTTTGCAGCAGTGCCTTCTCTTCCCAGCCCACTGGCTGGTAGTGCTGTATACATTTCTGCGGGGCTGCCTTAGTGGCCATGAGGCAGATGTTCACAAGAGAGGAACCCTGCCATTCTGCTCCCAAAGCGGATGCACCATGGCGTGGTCCCCATGGGAGATCGGTGTCCGCTATCTCATACCCCTTGGAGATCCATCTCCGACTCTCAACAGATTAAGGCTGGAACAGAAGGGTTTAACCTTTCTCCTCACGACAAAAATGTAAAATTATTCAATATTTGATGCCGATGAATTCACAAAGCCAGGTGGATATCCTAGCAGTTGGTCTAGACCTCTTCCACCAAACATTATATAAGAAGAAGCATTGGTCGCAGTGAAACGTTGACTTCCTCTTCGGCAAAGGAGATGGACTTGGATGCAAAATCACCTTGTCATAAGTGCTGCAGCTTTGTAACTAGCAAAGCATCGAGCGCTCCTGAAATCTCCAGAAATCTCAAGATGATCACTAAAAAGAGATTTGATAATCTTACAATTTAGGGTGATATTCTGAAGGAGCTCCAATGGCAGATAATGTCAGACACTTGGCAGCAGGCCCAAGAGAGCAAAGGAGAGTGGCTTTATGGACATTGCACATCAAAAATAAGCAACAGCGACCGATAAAAAGTGTACATTTTAGACCTGTCCTTTCACTCTCTTTGAAACACTACAATTGCTTCCTAATGTGTGCGCCAGCAAGAATTACCAGTTCTTTGGCAAAATAAACCTAGAAGAAAGTCTTGGGACCGAAGTGATAACAGCATCCATCAGATACATCCTAATGAGCTGCTCTTATTGCTTGAGGACACCAGTTTCTCGTACAAGCTGCCAAAGACTATTGCCAGGAAGATTCGAAATGCCAATATCAATTTCCTGTCAATACCCTGCTGCAGGAAGCTGTACCATTCTTGCTCCATATCAGTGGGGGAAGTTTAAATCTCAGTGAGAGAGTCATTGATGGATCAACTCTGAATATCCAGTCATGGAGCGAGTACTAATAGTCAGAGCTGTGGGTACCACATCATCCACCTCCAATTGCCAACAACCAGTGTTCATACAGTCAATATCTTAGCAAGTACCTTCTAGGTGCATGGATTTGGAGGGGAGGATCAATGTAGGTCAGAAGACCATTGACGAGTCAAAGCAAAACTTGACCCCTCTGAAGGCTCTTAGAACAAAACACACCAGCACAAGATAATAATTTTTAGCTCAAATGTGTGAATCGAGCTAGTTCTGTACCATGGTGAGATCTCCTGAAAAAAGACTGTTCCAGTCTATAATCGACTAGATCGAACCCGCACTTACATTCTGCTTTCCTGGAGCACGCACTTGAGTGAATGAGACAATGGTGGAAAGCTGCCCAAGTTCGTGTCCTTCTTGTGATGAATATGCTCCTTCACTATTGATCATGACACGCCCCTTCCAAATCTCTGACACGTCACTTCTGTTGAAGGTGTAGGTTGCTTCTGGTGGTGACCGTACACTCTGTACAATCCTGTCCCCGGTAAAGGACCTACCTTCTATTCTGGCCTCTCCCAGTGCCATAATACGCATACATGAGTCCAGAAAGTCCTAACCGGCAGGTTCTGCCGGATGAGCCACCATGCTGGACCAACCTAAGTCCTCTGATTCAGAGGAACAGTATTGCCACCAGCGTTTCTAAGGGTTTGAATGTAGCCGGCAGAATTGTCAGTTGTGAGATAACGATTGGTGCCAGAGCACATATTTGCGTGCCTATTGTACAGAGCATCACAGAAATATTGTAAGGCCTCTAATCGCGGACCTCAGTTTGAAAAGAAAAATGGGAATTTGATCATGGTGCCTTTCTCTGCAGCCTTGAGGTTCTTCTGATTAAGATAATGGGTGGATATAAAGCCTAGTAGGTGTCCGGGATATCTAAGGATGCAAAAAACTTTCCTTCAGTGTCAGCAGCACCATTCTTTGTAGTGTCTGAGGTGAAATTCTGACTACAAAAGAGACCTACATCCCAGAATGGCCAAGGCATGGGCTTATTTAGCCCCTCTCCTCCCTCATTGTGGTACACCTCTCTCTGTGAGGTTGTCTACAATAGGTTCCTAGGAAGTATATATATATGGCATGTCTGTGTAGTGCCATGCAAAGTAAAAAGGACCGCAACGTGTGTGTGCAACGACATCTTTCCCAAGGAAGTCAAGAAATGGCCAACAGAGTGCTGCACAACCCTGTGATATTCTAGGGTTGAAATTATACCCTGTGGTCTTTTATTGATGAGATGTCAGATCTGTGCCTCCCAATCTATAGGAGCCATATAGGAAAGGAATTCAGCAAGTCATAGAGGGGGTGTTAATAGAAAGTACGAAAATCTCGAATGTTAAGGTAAAGAAATACGTTCCATATCAGTGTAGGAATATTTATTATACAGATGTATTTTATTATTTGTTGAATTATTTTTGTATGTCCATAAACCTCAAACCCTTTATTTAAAAGCTGTGTTCAATATTAATTAACACAAAATTCTGTTTTTATTATACCTGCAGCCCAATTAAAATAAGGATTGGCAAAGTCACTGGTTTTGGCCGTGGTAAGCTATTGCAATGTCTATACTTAAATAAAATATTTTTGCAAGCATGTGATACAAAAATAGAATAAATACATGACATCACCTTAACGCAGTGGTCATTTGATTTCAATAAAACATTTACGCTATAAAAATGAATGTAACCATTACTTTTAATTTTAATAGAACAGTATTGTTTATGATTAATGTTGATCACCCGAGGCTGGTGAGACGGCTAAATAAGTTTCTAAGCCAGACCTAAAAATAACAGTTGTGACAGGCGTCTTGTGACTGACGCCCGGTAGCAGATGAAAGAGCTAGTGAGCACATGGATGGGCACCAACCCAGGATTCTCGACAGACTGTGCACAGTAAAGAACCAACGCTCTTGGGCACATGGGTCACTGGTTGGTGGTTTGAAGGCTGCAAAAGCCAAGCACTAGAATTTGGTGAAGAGCAGGGGTTCATGCAAAGTAACTGCGACCTACATTCGTAAGTAAGAAAATTGTAGTCATTCAAAACTACTATCTTCAAAACAGAGCAATTTGGTCTCAAACGAGATTAAAATAAACATCTGGTCAATGGGAATGAAGTGGGTTGTCCTGTCTTCTTCTAGCTTGAGCTTGACCATCTGGAATGATGCTGGTTCCCAGAAGATGGGGCACCGCTCTCTCCAAGTGATGCCCATTGGAAATGAATGGGTTGAAAGAGGACTTCTGAGACCACAAAAGAAAGCTGTGAGAAGTTAGCCTGGCATATGATGTCCACTAGTTCTAGTGGGCACCTTGCACCAGTCTAATCGACCCTTATTGTTGGTGGTTGTAAAGTCAACCTTATAGAAAGTTATCCTAGTGGTCGCATGGACCAGCAGTCAATAGGCTAAGACTTAAGAAAGCATGTGAAGCTGTTTGTTTTACCAATTATAATCCCTTGAATACCACGTGAAAGGACACCACACAAGGTATATATCAAATATATATGTATTTATTCTAAACACAACCTCTCTGTACTCTTTATGAGGTCAGAGGTAAAAGCACAATACAAGATACTTAATTAGCATACAACAAGTTGCACAAATACAGTTATGCCCTAGGGGCCTCACAAACCATATACTAAAATAGTGGTATAAGAACCACTTCAGAAATAGAAAGTAGGCCTAGGGCCTAGGGAATCCGTGGGGCTACTCTAAACAACCAATGGTTAGGAAGTAGGAGGCCCACGGGAGACGCGTGCAGTGTCTAAACACAGCCGCGAGTTACCATTGACTTTCTATGGGAAACATAAAAGTTACAAAGTTACTGTTTAAGGGCACTTCTGGATGGACTACAACAAAACCCCTTTAGACTAGGACACTTCGAGAGTCAAGACCCACGGGAGCACCGGAGTACTCGTGTTACCTCACCCAGGGAAGCCGGGTGCATAGGTGCCTTTTGGTGTCGGGTTTAGTCAATGCTTTCTATGGAGATCTGCAAAGAAGTGCTGCAGGCGACCAGAGGAAGAGTGTCCGGGTGGACCCAAGAGTGGATTAAAGATCTGAAGAACCTGAAAGGCAGAAGGGGCAGAGTCTGGGTCACTAGCCAGTGACCAGGAAGGAACCAGGCGATGTCGCGATGATCTCAGGTGAAGAGGTGAAGCTTGTCTCTGCAGCCACGAGGTCCAGGAGGTGTCGACGACGACCCTGAGCTGGATTCGAGCTGTCCCACGAAGGATCTAGTTGACTGCGGTGTTGGTATCCGGTTGGACCCAACAAGCCTTGGCAAACGCAATCCACGCAGGAGATGAAGATTGGCTTCGGTGCAGACGAGCTAGGTCTGCGGCGCTTCTCCTTTGCAGGGAAGCTGAAGCAAGCCTGGAGCAACCAGGAAAGCAGTTCAAGTTTAAAAGAAAGTCTTCAGAGGGGTCACTTGCCAACAGAGTAGGAACCGGGAAGACGCGTCGAGTTGAAATGCAAGAGCAGGCCCCACGCGGCACTCGTGGAGTGTGGAGGGCTTGCTTTGGTGCAAATGGTGCTCGGTCTGGGGCTTCTCGTACCCCAATGCACAACTGCGAGTTACCTCCGGAGTCAATGCAGTTAGCAAAATGCAGGATGTCCAGGACTTCCGGTCCCACGTCTCTTGTGTCCGCTACGGGTCTCAGCTTTGCTGGAGTCGTCGAGCAGGGTCAGAGATGTCTGGAAGTCCGTGTCCTGTGTCGCAGAGTCTTCGAGTTCCGACGGGAGCCTCGACAATGCAGACCGGCAAGTTACTGGTGGTGCCTGTTTGCACAGGGTGGTCACTCCTTGACCACAAGGGAGATGTCTTCCGTCTTCCAGTCGAAATGGAACGTCCAAGGTCCAAGAGTTCAGTATTAAAGTTTCGTTCCAGGATAATCTAGAGTCCTAGGAACACAGCTCCTATACTTATACCAAGTTAAGGGGTTGGATTACATGCTAGGTCCCTCCTATGGGTGGACCTGAGAAGGGGGTGGTTGCACCCCTTTCCCTTTGTGCAGTTTCGCCCCAGAGCGGGGCTGGAGTGCCCAAGCAACTGGTTTGAACCGGGCTATGCATGGAGCACCTTGTGTGCCACCGGCAGTGTCTGGAAAAGCATCTGCTGATGCAGCCCTTCCTGCCCCAATACACAAAACCCTGTCTGGGGAGGTGCTGGCACATCCCTGGACAGGAAACCTATTGTTCAGGCCTCCCCTGCCGGAGTTTCTTCCAGCAACAGGAGGTCAGACTCGTGTCTGTGGCTGCAGCATCCATTTTGTGATGCTGAGGCTCTGTTTAACTTTAACCGGATAAACCAGTGACTACATGTCTTCTCCCTCTAGAAGGTTGGAATGCTACCCCCGCCGCCCGGACAGGCGGGGGGGGGGGGGAGTTAGTATTCCAAAGTGTTTGACACCTTACACAACATGTTTCGATAAAGCCAAACCAAAGTTAGCATTAACCGCGAGGATTATAATGCACTTAAGAGTATATGGTATGGCTATATCATAGAACAGCTATAAGGAGATGGTTCCGAAAGCTGCAGAGGGGCTCAGCTCATGCTAGGGCACCCTCTCACATAAAACCAAGCACTCTGCCTCCAGGATTGATAAGGCCTGCCATAGGAGTGACTTACAGGTGCATATGTGTCTATATATAAGGTAGATATAGGTATACTATATCTAAGTAAGGGGTGATTACACCACCTTACCCAGGCTGGGTGAACAGCCTGTGGTGTCAGTTTGGAGGGCCAGCCAGGGGTAGCATAATACATGCTGCAGCCCCTGGTAGGCCTTGGATGCATCTTTGCCCTGGGTACCTATGGTACACTATACAGGGACTCACAAAGGTGACCCAATATCCAATCTGGTATGTACCTAAAGTACATGGTATCAATTTAGAGAGAGAACAGCTAGGCTGTAGTCCTGATTAGCAGGGCCACAGCCAGTCTAAAGTCGAAAAACCAGAGTATCACAGCAAAATGTGGGGGTAACCATAGGAAGCAGACCCTACTCTCCTACAGAAGTTCTACAAGTTGGTATTGTTATACAGACATTCAAGCCTTCTTCCTTGTTCAAC
Source organism: Lissotriton vulgaris (assembly GCF_964263255.1). Lineage (NCBI taxonomy): Eukaryota > Metazoa > Chordata > Amphibia > Caudata > Salamandridae > Lissotriton > Lissotriton vulgaris. The sequence goes on from NC_141697.1 coordinate 1,207,793,232, forward strand.
CTTTCACATGTTTATTTTCGTAAATTGTCAAATTGTCATGCATTGCATACGTTCTACTCTCTGGTTAGGTTAGAGGCTGGGAGATGGTACATCGAATAGTACATGTTACCTGTTTTCACAATCCATTATCTGTATATATCACAAATCTGATACTAATAATATTTTATCCTCCGTGTTTCTATATCACAATATTGTATCTTCGATATTTAGGGGCCACGCCACAGGAGGGCTATCAAGGTTGTTGAATACATTCAAAAGCTGCGAGGTGATGAGAAATGTATCTTTTCATAGTGAATTGAAGTGTACAGATCTGACTTTCCTTGAGGTTGCCACTTTCACTTTCTGGTCCAAAATAACTCTTATTAAGAGAAAACAAAGGTGGGCTAGACAAGATCAGCCCTGAGCATGTTCAGCCCACTCTCTACACAATATGTGGACACCGCGCGTGCCCAAGGACAAGGTTCTCCCCCAGGAAAACTGTCAAGGCAGTATCTTCAGAAGACCTCTCCGAAGCCAGTGTCTTTGAGTCTTACTTGATCTGTGTGCCCAGATACCCTTAGGGGTGACAGTGCTGTGCTTTACAAATGCTGATTGATTATGTGCATCCCAAACTCTATTCTCAACTACAGTAGTTTGTCAATGGCACAATCCATAGAGAGGAAATCGGAAACTGCTTCCTTGAGTCCGATAAGGGGTGTGCCGTGCCATCCAGGGTTAGGCCATTGGTATGTTTCATATAAGGCTGACCACAGGGCCAGCCTGGAGACCACCAAAGAATATTGAGTTCCTTGTTCAGTGTTCTGAAATAAAGGCATTGAATTAAATTAAATTACATTAACAAAATTAAAAATAAAAGCCAGTGGGAGACCAAGACCGATCATGCATTTAACCAGTGAGATGATTCCTTGCCAAAATATGTGTGTCCAGAAGATATGTAAACTTAGAGAAAGAGGAAATTCCACTTGCAGGTGGAGGTGTGCACATTTATACTTGGACCTGAACGGTCTTTATCCAGCTCATTTCAGTTCAAAGTAATAAATCTACTTTGAACTGAAATGAGCTGGATAAAGACCGTTCAGGTCCAAGTATAAATGTGCACACCTCCACCTACAAGTGGAATTTCCTCTTTCTCTAAGTTTACATTATTGACATAGTGTTCCTAGACAAAATACTTTGGAGGGAGTCACACAAAATTAACACTGTGAATACAATCATAAAAAAGAAGGCAAAAAATCGGAGTGCTAGATGGACATTTATAAGATTTGTCCAGAAGGTATGAAACATTGTCCCTTTGGGGAGCAGCTTCTCCAGCCGTACTTTCTTAAATGTGATTGAACCTTTGTGGGTTGAGATACTGTTGATACGTCTTGAAGGTTTGGTGGCTAACACCCAAATGGGAAGTCCAGGCCCCCTTTTGCATCTGTGCTTTCTTCTCGTGGTAGTTCATCTCAAGATCTGGAATACAGAGTGCCTTGGGTTTGTGAGAAAATGTTTAGTTGCCTATCTCTGGGGTTGACATTAAATGTCAAGTATCCTAGTTCCATAGGTAAAATGTACCCACTGGTTCAGATCATCTGGTGGCAGGTGGTTAATAAATGTCTGGTAGATTCTGTGGTTAATGTATGTAAGATAGATACTGTGGTTAATGTATGTGTGGTAGATACTTATGTTTACCATTGGTGTTTCAGAGCTTAAGACTACTTCATTCCATTTGGATACCAGAGTTATTCACTTCCTAAACTGTTCTTTCGAAGTTGCAATAGTGAGCTGTCCAAGCTTACCCCAGGCGGTGGTAAATAGAATGGAACTCAAATGTACAGTAAACAGTAATTACGCTGGATACGCTCAGTTTCATGTTAAGTGATATTGTTTAAGATGGCCTTATTAGAATAGGGAAATTTAAAATGAAACCCAAACAATGCTCTATGTCACTCATATCCCCCTCCTCCCCCTCCAACTAATGGCTTTTGATGTCTCTGTGTGCGCAAAAGTGTCCTGTAAAGTGATAATGAAAGGTTGGCCACCTTAGGCAAGATATTGGCAATGGTAGGGCAGCCTACTATTGCCATATTTGTAATCACTGCACATTATTGTTGATGGGTTTTTTCTGTCCACAAAACTGTTATTTGAGTCTGAGATTTCCCCGAACAATTTGGTAAGGTTTGTGGGCTCTAGAATAACTTTTTGACACATTTATCAATGAAATGTGTCCTGTAAAAACCTTATACTGATGTTTGATGCTAGAATGCGGCTTGGAGAATGGGGAATGTCTCTGCGGTATCTGATTTTATGTCCCACAGTCTAAACTGCCTCCTGTTGCCTAAAGGTATGTTTATATAATGTAGTATGGTTTTCTAAGTTAGGAACATGCACGATACTGCTTGCGCATGTGCAGTTTTTAGGTCTTTGCTAGCGTACGCTGCGCACATGCGCAGTCTCGCTGGCGAGATTTAATGACTCTGAGTAGCGAGGTTAAGCCCCGCCCCTCTTCTCCATTGGCTGGCCTCCTAAACGGCGGCCAGCCATTGGAGAAGAGGTCCCAATGACGTTCTTTTTTCGATCTAAGCCTCGTCCTTTTGCGATTGGGGGGCGTGTTTTTGACTTTCTTTCTAGGCTGTAAACAACAGTCAAAAACACCCCCCAGTCTGAAAAGGACGGGGCTTAGATAGAAAGAAGAACCATTTATCTCTAAGCCCCGTCCTTTTCAGACTGGGGGGCGTGTTTTTGAATGTTGTTTACAGCCTAGAAAGAATCACAGGCTTAGAATTCCCTGCACACAACATGATTTTTGCTAATGTGTCTCTTTCGACCATGCTACTCTGTCCCCATATACGCCACAGCAATTACGTTAGGCAGTGTGCGCTTATAGTAAATTGATTACATGCATCTTTCCCTCTACCTCCAAATGTCTCCTGGCCACGGAATTCTTCCCCTCCTTTGCTGCCCCCGTGTCTGCACTCCCCTTCTACCCTTCGCCATGTCTGCACCCACTCACCTCACGGGCTCCTGGTAATGCAGAGCTGCCTTCCTCCTGGATGGGTACATCCTCCTCTTCCTCTTGTGGGGGAAAAATCACTGGGGTCGAAGAGGCCAGGGAGTTATCACGCTCCCTCCCCCTTAAAAAGGATCACCTTAAAAGATCCATCGTGTCAGGGTTCTCATCAGCACCAGGCACAGGTCCTAGGAACACTGCAACCCTCCTCTGGTGTCTGTCTGTCTGTCCCTGCTCTCGCGGGCCTTGAGACTCCCCACCCGGGTCCCTGGACCCCTCCCGGCCACCCCTCTTGCTGCACCGCTCGGGTCTCTGCTTGTTTGTAGCCTCTCGGACCCTCAGAGGCTGCGCTCACTCTCTGCTCTGGTGCAACCTCGACAGCTTCCGGGGGAAACACAAGTCGCACAGGAAGGTTCCTACTGATGAGGGGGCGGAACGGAGAGGCCGGAGGGGATGGCCGTACGTGGAGAGAGGCAGGGGAAAGACGAGGGCTTTACGGGGGCCTGTTGCGGACAAGGTTAGCAAACAAGCGATTTCACGCCGGGCGAGAGACTGAGGTGGCCGCGGTGGGGAGGAGAGCCCGAGAGGAGGGCTCCTCCACAGAAGTGGGGGCGGGAGTACGCTGAGCAGAGAGGAAAACTTAGAGGGCTCGGTCCTTATAGAGCGTTTTTAATACGAAAACAAGTACGTGCAAGAGGGTGAAGCGTGCAGAGCGGTGAGAGTGCCTCTTCGTTTACGGGGCAGGAGCCTGCGTATACACTGGGGGGTGGACCGGGGCATTGACCTGGTGCAGTGTTTGTGCATCTCTGGGATAGGGTTGTGCTTGGGGAACACATACTTGCTAAGAGACGCTTCCAGGAGACCTACGTCCTACAAATAACTCTCTTCGCGGTTGTTAGACTCAAACATAGAGGCCCCTCTGGTGCTGCCTAAAGTGCTCACCGGGGGTCAGGAAAGGTTAGCTGCAAGCCAGCAAGCATTGGGGTAGATACCTTGGCAAATCGACCAGGAGTTGTAACCCATTCAGCCTGTCTACCGTTCAGGTGGTCTCTTGCACCAATGGTGAGTCCAGACACTGACACTCCAGGAAGAAGAATGCTAGTCTGTGCTTTGACACCCCTATGATACCAAGGTCTGTCAGCTACCAGACCTCCTAGTGAGACTACCAGCCAGATCTCTAAGACAGCCTAATGAGAATTCACTCAATCTCTGTTCGCTTTATGAGCCTTTTCTGGGGTAACGTTTTGTGGAATACTACATATTTCCACTATCCTACCACCTCCCTTTACTTTCTCTCTACAATCGTCTTTTCCATCTCTACCAAGGTACGCTTGCGGTTCTTCAAAGCATTATATAAATAAGCAATAGAAAACAAAATGGGTTGCAATGCTCACCCTCACACTCACACCCCCTCACACTCTGTGTGTGTGTGTGTTGGTGTGTGTGTGTGTGGCGCTGTGTGTGTGAGTGTGTGTGTGGGGGGGCGCTGTGTGTGTGTGTTTGTGGCGCTCTGTGTGTGTGTGTGGCTCTGTGTGTGTGTGTGTGGTTCTGTGTGTGTATGTGGCTGTGTCTCTGTGTGTGTGAGGCTCTGTGTGTGTGTGGCTCTGTGTGCGTGGCTCTCTGTGTGTGTGTGTGTGTGACTCTGTGTGTGTGTCTCTGTGTGTGTGGGGGTGCAAATGCAATAGGTATCGCATTTGCGAGAGATTAAGCTATTGGCATTGTAAATGACAATGTCATTTATTTATCTGTTTTCAAAACCAACACATAAATAACAATTTTGTCATTTACAATGCCAATAGCTCTAACTTTTGCAAAGGTGAGACGGTTGCATTGCAAGTGCTTGTTTATATATTTTGTTTAAACTAGGAAAGTATATTAAAAAGAACGCTCCTCCTAGACTTCGAGGGTGTTGCATAGTTTGAGACCTGTGTCACTCCCCCTTTAAACAAGCACTCCGTCCGTCGTTCACTGGGTCACTGTCTTCTATTCCGGGTGGAACTCCTGAGACTTTCTCCAATCACATTCCTCATAGGACAAGCATTTACAATGCAACGGTCTCGCCTTTGCAAAAGTTAGCGCTTTTGGCATTGTAAATGACAAATGTTTTATTTATGTGTTGGTTTTGGAAACAGATAAATAAATGGCATTGTCATGAGCAGTAGAGAGTGAGTAGTAGAGAGTGAGTAGTAGAGAGAGTAGTAGAGAGAGTAGTAGTGAGTAGTAGAGAGAGTAGTAGTGAGTAGTAGAGAGTGAGTAGAGAGTAGTAAGTGAGTAGTAGAGTGTGTAGTAGAGAGTAGTGAGTGTGTAGTAGAGAGTAGTGAGTGTGTAGTAGAGAGTAGTGAGTGTGTAGTAGAGAGTGTGTAGTAGAGAGTGTGTAGTAGAGAGTGAGCAGTAGAGACTAGTGAGTGTGTAGTAGAGTGGTGAGTGTGTAGGAGAGTGGTGAGTGTGTAGTAGAGTGTGTAGGAGAATGTGTAGTAGGGAGTGTAGTAGAGTGTGTAGTAGAGAGTAGTGAGTGTGTAGTAGAGTGTGTAATACAGAATGTGAAGTAGAGAGATTGAAGTAGAGAGATTGAAGTAGAGAGATTGAAGTAGAGAGATTGAGGTAGAGAGATTGAATTAGAGAGATTGAGGTAGAGAGATTGAAGTAGAGAGATTGAAGTAGAGAGTGTGGAGTAGAGAGTGGAGAGTCTGTAGTAGAGTGTAGTAGAAAGTAGTGAGTGTGTAGTAGAGTAGTAGAGAATGTGTAGTAGAGTAGTAGAGAGTAGTAGAGGGTGTGTAGTAGAGTGTAGTAGAGTGTGTAGTGTAGAGTGTGTAGTAGAGAGTGTGTAGTAGAGAGTGTGTAATGTAGAGTGTGTAATGTAGCGTGTGTAATGTAGCGTGTGTAATGTAGAGTGTGTAATGTAGAGTGTGTAGTAGAGTGTGTAGTAGAGTGTGTAGTAGAGTGTGTAGTAGAGTGTGTAGTAGAGTGTGTAGTAGAGTGTGTAGTAAGTAGTGACTGTACTAGATAGTGTGTAGTAGAGAGTGTCTAGTATAGAGTGTGTCGAAGAGAGTAGTGGCTGTAGTAGTGAGTGTGTAGTGAGTGTGTAGTAGTGTGTAGTAGAGAGTAGTGACTGTAGTAGAGAGTGTGTAGTAGTGTGTAGTAGAGAGTAGTGACTGTAGTAGAGTGTGTAGTACAGTGTGTAGTAGAGAGTAGTGACTGTAGTAGATAGTGTGTAGTAGAGAGTGTCTAGTATAGAGTGTGTCGAAGAGAGTAGTGGCTGTAGTAGTGAGTGTGTAGTGAGTGTGTAGTAGAGAGTAGTGACTGTAGTAGAGAGTGTGTAGTAGTGTGTAGTAGAGAGTAGTGACTGTAGTAGAGTGTGTAGTACAGTGTGTAGTAGAGAGTAGCGACTGTAGTAGAGAGTGTGTAGTAGAGTGTGTAGTAGAGTGTGTAGTTGAGAGTAGAGTGCGTAGCAGAGAGTAGTGACTGTAGTAGAGAGTGTGTAGTAGAGTGTGTAGTAGAGAGTGTGTAGTAGAGTGTAGTAGAGAGTAGAGTGCGTAGCAGAGAGTAGTGACTGTAGTAGAGAGTGTGTAGCAGAATGTGTAGTAGAGAGTAGTGACTGTAGTAGGGAGTGTGTAGTAGAGAGTAGTGACTGTAGTAGAGAGTGTAGTACAGTGTGTAGTAGAGAGTAGCGACTGTAGTAGAGAGTGTGTAGTAGAGTGTGTAGTAGAGTGTGTAGTTGAGAGTAGAGTGCGTAGCAGAGAGTAGTGACTGTAGTAGAGAGTGTGTAGTAGAGTGTGTAGTAGAGAGTGTGTAGTAGAGTGTAGTAGAGAGTAGAGTGCGTAGCAGAGAGTAGTGACTGTAGTAGAGAGTGTGTAGCAGAATGTGTAGTAGAGAGTAGTGACTGTAGTAGGGAGTGTGTAGTAGAGAGTAGTGACTGTAGTAGAGAGTGTGTAGTAGAGAGTGTGTAGTAGAGAGTGTGCAGTGATTTGAGTTTTACATCAAATTAAAAACGGGAACGGAACAAACTCATCCTATACATTATTGTGGTAGGTGCCCACGCATATAGGGTTAAATGATGCGTTAGATGCCACAGGTCCCACCAACACACTTCCTTTATGATAGGAGAATGCCCAACATCGCGGAGATTTGCTCTCTGCTCTTCCCGGATATTTGTATTTTCAAATGTATAATGTTATCCTGCTAAACGAAGACGATGCTCAAACTATAAAAGAAGAGGGTTTCACAGATATGTTAGTCCTTCCGGGCAAACGAAATGACCCAAAGAAAGATCAAGTGACAGTTTAGAGCTCCAAGTGAGTCTTAATAAAATCAGTGTCTGGAACGCATAGCATCAAAAAACGAGCGGGGCATCAAACTGCAGTGTCATTCAATCAAAGCTTCAAGGCTTCTGAGCGCTAGCCGAGAATTATTTTTTGTGAAGCACTAATCACTGTGGAAGGTGCCCCTGCTGTCCCAGATGTGAGAAGTCAGTCTGATATGAAAATAAGCAGTATTTGGAATGAATGTATTTGGCAGGGGGAAGGTGGGGCGGCGCAAGACCGTACTGACGAGTGAACAGGAGCCATTTTGTACCGAGTGATTCTGCCTGTGTGCATGTAGACAAACCAGGCAGCAGCATGAGCATGTGATTCGGTAAAATAACAAGCATTTACAATGCAATGGTTTTGCCTTTGTTAAAGTTAGAGCTATTGGCATTGCTCTTGACACTCTGAAGCTCCACTCTGCCTTCTGAAGCTCCACTCTGCACTCTGAAGCTCCACTCTGCACTCTGAAGCTCCACTCTGCACTCTGAAGCTCCACTCTGAAGCTCCACTCTGAAGCTCTAAAGCTCCACTCTGAATCTGCACTCTGAAGCTCCACTCTACACTCTGAAGCTCCACTTTGAATCTGCACTCTGAAGCTCCACTCTGCACTCTGAAGCTCCACTCTGAATCTGAACTCTGAAGCTCCACTCTGAATCTGCACTCTGCACTCTGAATCTGCACTCTGAATCTCCACTCTGCACTCTGAAGCTCCACTCTGCACTCTGAAGCTCCACTCTGCACTCTGAAGCTCCACTCTGAATCTCCACTCTGAAGCTCCACTCTGAATCTGCACTCTGAATCTCCACTCTGCACTCTGAAGCTCCACTCTGCACTCTGAAGCTCCACTCTGCACTCTGAAGCTCCACTCTGCACTCTGAAGCTCCACTCTGCACTCTGAAGCTCCACTCTGAAGCTCCACTCTGAAGCTCCACTCTGAAGCTCCACTCTGAAGCTCCACTCTGCACTCTGAAGCTCCACTCTGAATCTGCACTCTGAAGCTCCACTCTGCATTCTGAAGCTCCACTCTGCACTCTGAAGCTCCACTCTGCACTCTGAAGCTCCACTCTGCACTCTGAAGCTCCACTCTGCCCTCTGAAGCTCCAATCTGAAGCTCCACTCTGAAGCTCCACTCTGAAGCTCCACTCTGAAGCTCCACTCTGAAGCTCCACTCTGAAGCTGCACTCTGAAGCTCCACTCTGCACTCTGAAGCTCCACTCTGAATCTGAACTCTGAAGCTCCACTCTGAATCTGCACTCTGAAGCTCCACTCTGCACTCTGAAGCTCCACTCTGAATCTGAACTCTGAAGCTCCACTCTGAATCTGCACTCTGAATCTCCACTCTGCACTCTGAAGCTCCACTCTGCACTCTGAAGCTCCACTCTGCACTCTGAAGCTCCACTCTGAAGCTCCACTCTGAAGCTCCACTCTGAAGCTCTAAAGCTCCACTCTGAATCTGCACTCTGAAGCTCCACTCTGCACTCTGAAGCTCCACTTTGAATCTGCACTCTGAAGCTCCACTCTGCACTCTGAAGCTCCACTCTGAATCTGCACTCTGAAGCTCCACTCTGCACTCTGAAGCTCCACTCTGAATCTGCACTCTGAAGCTCCACTCTGCATTCTGAAGCTCCACTCTGAATCTGCACTCTGAAGCTCCACTCTGAAGCTCCACTCTGAAGCTCCACTCTGAAGCTCCACTCTGCACTCTGAAGCTCCACTCTGAAGCTCCACTCTGCACTCTGAAGCTCCACTCTGAAGCTCCACTCTGAAGCTCCACTCTGAAGCTCTACTCTGCACTCTGAAGCTCCACTCTGAAGCTCCACTCTGAAGCTCCACTCTGAAGCTCCACTCTGCACTCTGAAGCTCCACTCTGAAGCTCCACTCTGAAGCTCCACTCTGAAGCTCCACTCTGAAGCTCCACTCTGCACTCTGAAGCTCTACTCTGAAGCTCCACTCTGCACTCTGAAGCTCCACTCTGAAGCTCCACTCTGAAGCTCCACTCGGAAGCTCCACTCTGCACTCTGAAGCTCCACTCGGAAGCTCCACTCTGCACTCTGAAGCTCCACTTTGAAGCTCCACTCTGCACTCTGAAGCTCCACTCTGAAGCTCCACTCTGCACTCTGAAGCTCCACTCTGAAGCTCCACTCTGAAGCTCCACTCTGAAGCTCCACTCTGAAGCTCCACTCTGAAGCTCCACTCTGCACTCTGAAGCTCCGCTCTGCACTCTGAAGCTCCACTCTGAAGCTCCACTCTGAAGCTCCACTCTGAAGCTCCACTCTGAAGCTCCACTCTGCACTCTGAAGCTCCACTCTGAAGCTCCACTCTGAAGCTCCACTCTGAAGCTCCACTCTGCACTCTGAAGCTCCACTCTGCACTCTGAAGCTCCACTCTGAAGCTCCACTCTGCACTCTGAATCTGCACTCTGAATCTGCACTCTGAAGCTCCACTCTGAAGCTCCACTCTGAAGCTCCACTCTGCACTCTGAAGCTCCACTCTGAAGCTCCACTCTGAAGCTCCACTCTGCACTCTGAAGCTCCACTCTGAAGCTCCACTCTGAAGCTCCACTCTGAAGCTCCACTCTGCACTCTGAACGGTCAGACTGCAAAAATCGGCCCTAATCACAATAGTATTATTTCACCTGCGTGAATATAAGTCTTTGAAATTCTGGCCAGTGGTAATACACACAAGTAATATAAAATTGTTGTTCCAAAGAGCATTAAATGGAAATAAAACAAGTACCAGACCCATTGCCGCCTGCACCTTAAAAGTGAAACTGACTGAAGCAAGCGCCAGGGCCACGTTGAAAAAAAAAGCCACACACATTAGATGCAGTCAAGGCGCGCTCACGAGGTCAGAAGGCACTCCACATGAACAACTACCAGACACATTGACGCCTGCACTTTCAAAGTGAAATGAAACAAAGTGAAACTGACTAAAGGAAGCGCACGGCCCATTAGATGCAGTCAAGGCGCGCTCACGAGGTCAAATCTCCAAAGGAGAAGCTCGTGACAGCCTGACTACAGCAGAAAAAGCTCGTAACAGTCTGATGTCCACACCATTCCCAGAAAAGTGGCAACATAAGTTGTCTCGCATAGACAGCAAAAGCTTCGCTTTTGCTTTCGTCTAGGCGAGACCTAAAAAACGGTACCATGACATTGTTCGGCTCTGAACTGAATTTTAAGACCTCTCTAAACCCAGACCCATGCTCACTATAAACTCCAACGGGGTAGGGTGACCACCCCACTCTAGGTCATTAGAGGTGCTATAATCAGTCCAGAACCTTTCACCAACAAACCATAGACTTCACGTGGGCTTGTCTAATTAGTTCAATAGAGGCAGAACAAGCCTACAACAACCAGAATGCATTGGCCATCACAGATAAGTGCAGGACCTCAAACAGTGGCTGTAATGAATTGGAGAGAGTTGGCCACCCTAAACTGGGCAGAGCCCACTTCACCTGATATGAACAGATGCACTCCAACCAAAACCCAGAAATGTACTGGGCACAGGGATGGCAGGATATTTTCTGGTGCATTGTGGTCATTGTCAGTACTTAATTTGTAATAACAATAAGTGCAAGAGAGCAAAGGTCTTCTTAGAAGCCCGGCACCAGCGCTGCTGAACACCAGGGTTACTGTGAACCAAGGGTGCCAGGTCTTGATTCCACCGCGTGCCGCGTTCTTCCTCCAGCCTGCACTTCAAGTTCCTTAATCTCACTCTTGCAGGTTGTTTTCAGCTGGCTGTTACCCTGTCTAACTCTTTTCCTATCATTCTCTTTTTCTTTGTTCTGCCTTTTCAGCCTTTCTCCCTCTCTTGGTTGGTGTCCAAGTCTCATGATAAAAGTTAAATCCCAGGGCCTCAAATTATCAAGCTATGGCCCCCTACATCCACCAGGACAAATTAATCCCTGGAATGCTACAGTATCCCAGCACCTCTGGCTGGGGCAGAGTCGGACTGGGCTACAGGGCAATCAGGCAGTGCCCGAGGGGCTGGTCTGATAAATCAGTGGGTAAGCCGGGGTTTTAGGAGTTTGTGGGCCTCTTTTATGGCCAGTGGAACCGGTTTGTATTGTTGATTTTCCTGATGTTTCAACAAACATTGCCTACAGCAAACAAAAATGCATGCAGTCTTCCAAACCATGCAAAATACTTATCAAACCTGTCTTTACAAGTTCGAAACTGGCCTGATTTGCAAATGTGGGCCACTTTTTTAGCTATCTGGATCGATAATGGGAGGGACCCTTTTATTTTGGTGCCTAGGCCTATTTTTTTGCCATGGCTGGGGTCGGGCTTGCTTGCTCAGCGAGCTGTGCTCAGTATGGGTCTGGGATTGCAAACGTTTCCAAGAAGGCTGGGGTTCCCGGCCCCTAGAAACGCTGCCCACCTGGCATCCCTAGTTTGAGTAACTACTACTGGTTTCAAGTGGGAACCAGCATTTCTAACAGTGTCTACACTTGATCTATGATGCTGCGCCCTTAACTTTCCTGCAGGTGGCTAGTTTCGTGACCTCGTCAAAAGTAGTTGACCTCCGCCCCCCATTCCTCCCGCCCCCTTTAGTCTCTCTGGTTTTCCTCCTCCCTCCCTGCATGGAAAAGGCGGCCATCACTCACCACGTGCGGGTTATCAGTGCCTTTTGAAACGAATACATTGCATTTCATCGGGATTTCGGATTTCAAAGTGGCCTAAAATTGCCCCTAATTGCGCCTGCTTCGACGGACAGGACGCCCAGCCGACCTTCGACGGGCGTGATTCGTGCCCTGGGGTTTCACAGAGGTTTCCAGCTGGTGCCTCAGCGAGTTAACCTCACTTCCGGTCGCACATTACATTCCCAGGCACGTTCCTCCGCTGGCTCTCTGGGCCTTGACAGTGGGATGGGGTTTGACAAATGGCCGCAGTTTAGTGTCCCAAAGACTTCCTCGCCGGTGCAGCTGTGTGCAAAAGACAAGTGCACGTGTGAGCGGCGGGGGCATCCCCTGCACGTGTTCTACTTGAAACATGACTGAGAAAGAATGGCGCAAAAACAAAAATCATGTGAGTCGGTTACATAGGGGTGTCAACATCCACAGAGAAAAATACCGCCCACTTCACTTTTTAAAATGCTCTGTATTCCTATTAACATGACACTTCCACCTTTCTTTGCTTTAATCATCATTTAAGAATAGTCTGACTCTAAAACAGAGATTTATTTTGTGCATTTTTCTGTTCTGTGGCTGGACTGGTTGAAAATGCTGGATTGTGTCGATTTTTCAATTTTTTTTACAGGTTTGATAGAAAAATACTGGCTTTGCTGGTAAATTATTGGCAAGGTGGCACCCTAACATCCGCTATGAGTGACAGTGCCTTGATCTAAATGAACATCGTTCAACATCCTGCTTTGAAATGTAACCAACAAATTCATTTTTGTGCAGTTGTTAACCCTGCATCATTCGTGCATTGGATTGAAAGCTCCCAATTGGCCACATGTTATGTGTGTTAGCGGTGACCTTTAACCCAGCAGCCCTTTGATTGTAGGACCAGCAGTTTTTTTTGTTTAGCAACTTGTTGGCTAAAAAAAACTGGACTGATGAAAAGGGTCACCCATTACTTGCATCTTGCCTGCAACATGTACGACGTCACGCCGTGGTGGCAGCTCAGTGGGCCAATGTGTGCCCATTCGCTGCAGAGATGTGTATGACCCTGCAGATTACAAGTGCTAATCCATAAACAGTTATCATATTACTTCAACCCCCTGGTTGTACCACTCTGACCCTACTAACCACAACACTTTGTACCATTGGATTGCAGTTTAACATTTTATTAGGCCTCATAGCCCGGGAAGTGTCGAGGACACCTTTGGGGTCGTCAAGTACAAGGCCACTCAGTTGGTTGTGCATGGTCGGTGGTTGGTTCTCCCAGTAACAATATTAGGAGTACCACAGAGTTTGGTAATAGTAGAAATGATGGCTAGGGGATGGAAAGCTGGGGCCACTGGAATTATGCCATTCTGCGGCCACTGCATTTTTCACATAAATATGTATTTGCAGTACTTACCACATCATCTATCATCTGATGTATAATTTGCATGTTTGAACACAAAAAAATGTGTTTGTAGTTTAAACGGGTCAAAGTTACTATAAGGACTGAGGATATCTTGCAGATTCTCGTTAGGCTCCACTCCAACAACTATGCGCGGGTAAGGTACGGTAAGGGAGGGAGGCTTACAGATAGGTTTCCTGTTCAACGTGGCGTAAGACAGGGGTGTGTGTTGGCGCCGACCCTGTTCTGCCTGTTTACAAATGGGGTGATAGAGCATCTCTGCAAAATCGCCAACATCGACGCGCCACTATTGAACAACAGCAGGGTGCCTGCGATTATGTTTGCAGATGACACCCTGCTGTTGTCCAAAACGCCAATGGGTCTGCAAAGGATCTTGGATGGGTTTTTGGATTTCTGTAACAAAAGGGGCTTAGAAATAAACCCAACAAAAACGAAATTCATGATTCTAAGCCGCAAACATAAAAACTGCCCAAACCCACGTTTAGGGCACACACCTCTGGAGCGAGTTAATGTGATTGAGTATTTGGGCATAACACTTAACCACAATTTAACTTGGTTGCCGCATAAAACAAAAGCAACCACTAAACTAATCCAGAGGGCAGGTGCTATTACTAGAATCGCTAACAAATCCCCTTTTCGTCCACTGGCCCCTGCAATACAAATTTATAGGGCCCAAGCGCGGGGTGGCATTATATACGGGGCTGAACTCTGGGGCCACACACCCCTCCATTCCATTCAAGTTGCGGAGAATAACTTTATTAGGCAGCTGACGGCTCTTCCACTAAGTACACCTCTACTCCCCCTGAGAATGGACCTGGCCATACGCCCAATCAGCGAAGAAGTGAGCCTCAAACCATTGACCTATTGGAGACGTCTGTGGAGCAGCCAAGATTTGAGCCACTATAGAACTGAGCTGCAAGAGCTTCTTAGATCAATTTCTGCATCCAAAATTCAATGGCTCAAGTACATTAGAGATATGTGTTTGACTCTTGGAGTCCCAGAGCTATGGAATGATCCACACGCAACATCGCTAAGGCTTCCCAGGAAAGCACTCTCCAAACTTTTTTATGGTTTTATGCTTCAGAAAACTATCACCTCAACTCGAGAGGGTTCGCTAACTGATACATTCATCAAAATAAAGGACATCTACAGTTTTGAATATGTCCTCGATGCAATGTCCCCTGTACATGTTAGGAAAATTTATTTGCAGTGGAGATATGGTTCTCTACCCCTGAGGGCGCTCACAAAAAATTGGGACGAAAAGGATGCTTCACCCAAATGTCCAGCTTGTAATTATAAAGTGGAAAACGACGTTCATGTAGTTCTATTCTGCAAAGCCTATTCCAACATCAGGAAACTTTGGCTAAAACCACACCTAAGGAACATGGGCTTTCGAAATTATGTCCCAGCCTATAGAGTCCTCAAAACTGATCTTTAACCTCTGACAGTATTTGTAATGGCTAAATTTTTAGCAGCTATGTGGAGAGTACGCGCAAGACTTTTAAGAGACTGCACTGTGTCGTGAAAAAATTTTTCTTAATACATTTATGAACTAATCTGTAATATTGGGATTGAATGTGTTTTAAAAAGGTATTTTTTAACATGTTATGGTTTTAAACCACCTCTTAAATACTGTGATGCTGTTGTTTGTATATCTTTTATGATCGCATAGATCGAAATAAAGATTTTTGATGATGGACTATAAATAACAGTGACGTATGTTACTGTGCAGTGGAAGGTTCTTCCTGAGGATTCCACCGTTCAGAGGCTTATTGCTGTATTAAAGTGGCACTAATAAGTGAAATATTTGCAAAGACATATAATTTTATGGGGCAGTTTTATATACAGCGCAAACTCAACCTGAAGGTATCAGAGCGCTTTACATGAGCACCTGTTACCTTTACAGACAGAGAAATTCCTTTTGTTAGGCACAGGGAGATCGAGTGATTTGCCCAGAATCACAGGGCGTTGAGCGTCCCTGGCGAGAGTCGAACCCGGTTCCCCAGCTTCATGGTCGACCGCTCTAACCCTTAGGCCACATCTTATTAACGTAGGTTAAAAATGGCAAAATTAAGTAATACTGTCACAAAATGAGGTGCATTAAACTGCTTATTGATGCATAATTTAGTTAACTCTGCCACATCATTTTAACTCTGCCACATCATTTTACACCCTCCTGCAGCATAATTCCAACGGTCATGTTTATAGTGGAAGGGACAGACCCCTTTCGCCTTCTGCCGTCCTGTACGCAGTGACGTGCAACTCTTTTCAAAACTTGGAAATAATAAATACAATTAAAAAATCGTCTTTTTCCATGTGTTTCCCCGTTTAGCGCCTGTTAGAACCCCTTCAGTGAGCTGCGCGGGTCCGCCTTGTGTTTTGGCTCCAGGGCGCCCGCACCCTTTGGCGCTTTGAATATGGCGCCTTGGCGCTGATGGAGGCGCTGTTTTCCTGTCAGTGTCGGCCCAGGGCAGAAAGGATTCCCTCATCCGAGGCCCTTTGAAGGAGTCTTTGGGGAAAGGCCTTCCTCCTAGCCACGACTTCGCTTCCGCGCTCCTGTGCGACAGATGAAAGATATGACACAAAACCACACTTGTTGTGGTTCCACCTGGCTGCTTCGCAAAACATGACAAGAAAAATATTGCATTTTTTTTCTTTTCCCAGCCATAATTCTGGATGGCCGCGGCATCTCTGTCGCCAGCCCGTCCTGGCGACTAACCAGCCTCCTCTCTGCCAGACAATGAGGGCTTTCAGGTCCAACTCGTGTTTGGAGTTATTAAAAATGGGAGCCGTCTGCCTGTGCTCGTGACTTTAATCTTTAAACCTTTATTCCTCGCCCACCTCCCCCCGATGTTTTGTTTGTGGAGCGTGGGGCCGAGGAAGATGAGGGCCTGGCGCCTCTGAAGGCCTCGCACCCCCCTGGAACTTTCAGAAGCTTCCATTTTGGGGGCCTGCAGCCAGCTTTGATAGGATGCTTTTAGAGGTAGTGCCTTTTGTTGGATCTAGCCCTGATCTCTTGACTGGGTGAGAGCTTTCTGCTTAATTCAGAGACTCTGTCCCTCACCACCCCTTGTTGTAAATATTTTTGTCCACCCTAAGCGTGGAAGGGTATTCTCAGATGTGAGACCCTTGCTCATTGCACCATCAGGATTCAAGCAAACCGGGCCGAAGACGGCTGTAATGCCAGAAACCGGTCCCCGGGAGCTTGTTTCCTTCCCAGTGTAAGAATTGGCTTTTGTAGTTTGGTTTGCCCTGTTCCCATCATGCACTGGGACAGGAACAGACTAATTTGCATACAGCCAGGTTCTGAAACTGGGATGGTGCAGTGAGCTAAAAAACGGTGTTGGATCTAGCCCTGATCTCTTGACTGGGTGAGAGCTTTCTGCTTAATTCAGAGACTCTGTCCCTCACCACCCCTTGTTGTAAATATGTACTCAGTACTGGACAGTACTTGCCTATTTTAACCCCTTCGCTGCTGATGACGAGCTCAGCTCGTCATCAGCCACGGTGGTCGTGTGCGGATGACGAGCTGAGCTCGTCATGTAACGCGGCTTTTTGTAAATTGCCGCACAGCGGAAAAATAACCGCCGCAGCGATGCGGTTAAGTACTGGAGGGAGGAGGCCTGAGCTAACTGATGCTTGTTCATGGATGGAGAGCAAATGCATGAGTGCAGAGTATTCTGTGAGGCAAGGACTGCGTAGGGCAGTGCGACGGGTGCGGCCGCACTGGGCGCTGACCTGTGGCGGGGGCGCTGACCTCCGGGAGGGGCGCGGTGTTTAGCAATATCTTATGATTGGAGAGATGAGGGGAACTTTTGCCCAGTGGTAGTGAGAGAATCTGAGGAGGCGGTCATTGGGCGTCTGGGGCGCCAAAAGTGATTATCGCACTGGGCGCCACCAGCGCTAAAGCCGGCCCTGCTGTGAGGGAAGAGTTTTGATGTTGTGTGTGTGTGTGTGTGTAGCACAGCCTGTTCTAATGATGTGTAGCTGTGCTCCTGTATGGAGTGCAGCACAGGAGAGTGAGAGATAGCTCTGCCGGTGGGAGTGTCTAGTATCCTTAAGGTGATTTGTTCCAGGTACAGGTGAGCGAGATGTTACGTTAAATGTAATTGTAGAATGCTCGCTTAGGCTCCTCCACTGAGGTGGAGGAGCGTCGCCCACTGACTTCAATAGGAAAAATACAATGATAATGTAATGTAAAGCTATCTACCGTCAACTTCTTCTGGTTGAGGAAAGTAGAGCGGTCCTCTCATTGCGGTGCCCTCTTGAGAAGAGCTCGATTCTTCACTTCCTTCTTGAATTCTAGAAGGTTTTGGATGTTTCTAGTCTTTGCCTGAATAGACTTCCAGAGCTTTGATGCTGGTACAGAGATTGCTGCCCCATGGGTGTCTTTCCTTTGGTGTGGAAGGATGGTCAGCTGTGGTCGACTCTATCATTTCAGGCTTCTCTGATTCCTGTTGTTCGAGTAGATCTGTGTAGTTTCCCTTCTGGCATTGAAGGAGTTTTGGAGTGTGTTCGTATTGAGCAGGCATTACCTAATAGCAGCTTCTTAGTGGATACGTGGAAGTTTACTGTGATAGGAATATAGAATAATGTATATTCTGTGACAAACAGAATAACTTCATGTCACTAGGTTGCATGAATGTGCTGCAGAGCAGTTGCTGTGTGGTTAAATCCTTGCTTGTGTCATGGGGTAAAAGATGCTCTCACAATACCATTGTCGATGTAGAGTGTGAAGGCGCGTGCCCACATGGCACAGATATCCAGCAATGCTGGATGTAAGCTGGTTCAATTCATTTATCTTCAAAGAACCGAACCGACTCCTAAAATATCCAGTAAGGTATATCTACGTCTGAGTGCACCAGGAGCGGGAAGCAAGAGGAAGGCTTTCCACATGCAGCGAGATTCTGACGTTTTGCGTAGAAATTATTGCAAGATTGCAGTAAGTCATAGGTTGCTTGGTTGCCTTGGACCAGAAGAAGGTGACAACTGGAACACTAGAGCGCGGTAAGACAGAACACAAGTTTGTCGTACTGGAGAAACAAAGAGAATCAATTTAGTGGTTACAACTGCAAGGCGCCTGTAAGAAGGCTGGCTGAAGGATGTCCAATAATGGGTGCTAGTGGAGGAATTGTAGGTGGAAACAATCAGACAGAACCACAAATGCCCGAAGATCTAACAGACTGGAAAGGAGTCCTCTGTGTTCTATTACACCAAACAGGTAACCAACATCTGTGAACGCTTAAGATACCTGGACGGCTCAAGTAGAGGCGACTGATGTCCTTCCAGCACAGGAAAGTAGGAGGTTGAAATAGGGTATTCTGGAGAACATGGGAGCACCAAGATTGATATAGTCTTGTACAAATGAGGATGCAGGAGCCGATTTGCCTGAGTTTATCAGTCGGCACCTGAGGGGGGCTGTGGTCAATATGAACAAAAGCACGTGAGAGGGCTTTGGATCACTCTAGGTAACATGGAGGTCTGCGTATGGAGAGTTGGTGATGCTGGTGGCTGTGGGTGTAGGGTTAAATGGTCAATGAGTTACCTGTGGCTGTAGTTATACATTTCTTGCTTGCACAGTGACCAGTAGCCATTATCTCCTGCTCCACACGCTTGTCTTTTACTGCCCTTTTTGGCATAGTCCTCTCCCGCTGTTCATAGAGGCTAAACAGCCAATGTTCGAGGCCTGAGATTAGAAAATCCGAATTTTACTGTCATATGTTTGCCATGTGTCTTGATCGTAAACACAACAGAAGACTCCTGTTCAAACTTTTCAAAAATCATGTTGTCATTTTATTCCAAGTTGTTTATTGGAGCTGGAAACTAATCTTTATAGCACACGAAAAAAAGACCAACACGTGTTTCGCGACTTTAGACTCGCTTCATCAGGGCCACTAAATGATCACAAGTACTCTTCTCAATATAGATCAGAAAGGTGCAGAGTTGGAGAGGATGTGGCCTAACGAGTAGAGCGGTTGACCTCAATGCTTTAAAACCAGGTTTGATTCTCGACTGGGAAGCTCACCATCTTGAGCGGTTGACCTTGAAACTGGGGAACAAGGTTTGAGTCGCAGCAGGGACGCTCAACATCCTGTAATTCTGGGCAAATCACTCAAACTCCCCGTGCCTTACAAAATGAATGTGTCCGTCTGTAATGCAACTGGTGCTCATGTAAAGCGCTCTGATACCTTTGGGTCAAGTTCGCGCTATATAAAATTCCTAAAAAAAAGGTGCAGTACATCGAAAAATGTCAAGCGAGGTGGTCTTCTTATTGTTGTCTGGAGACCAACCTTTTCCAAAGCAATCTACTCTCCCACTGTCTTCGTCGTTCGCTTCCCCCACATCTCCCGCAGCCACTGGCTTCCAAATTAGTGGGGTGCAGCGTAAGTTAGCTTTTGGTTGAGTTGATGGACATCAACGGTTAAGAGTTATGCTGGTCCTTTTTTTCTAGACTACAGGAGAGTTGCGGCGTTATTTTGGTAGCGTTGGATAGTTGATCGCTGTGAACTGCTGTTGTTATGCTTCCGTAGTCACCTTTCCCAAGCTTTAGAAGGGGGATGCTGCATCTCCAACCTCCACTGGGCGATGCATGCGCTGCAGCTCTCTTCAGATAGAGTAAAGTCTTGGGCCCCCGGCTGCAGATGGTGCTTCCTATATCCTTATTTATTTAGGGTTTTGTATAACTTGAGCGGGTCCCTAAGAGTGGTAGTGCTACCTTTAATTTGCACGTTTGACAAGTGGACTAACAGGTTGTTAGGGTTTACATGCAAGAGTTGGGTTCAATTCTAAGGAGAGGATGTAGCCTTACGGCTCGAGCTGTCGACCTCGAAGCTGGGGAACCGTATTCGAGTCTCGGCAACTACGCTCAACATCCTGTGATTCTGGGCAAATCACTTAATCTCCCTGTGCCTAACAAAAAATGAATGGGTCCTTCTGTAACGCAACTGGTGCTCATGTGAAGCGCTCTGATACCCAATGTCTTGGATCTAGCTCGCGCTATATAAAACAAACAAAAAAAAAATATATATATATATACATACGTGTGTGTGTGTGTGTGTGTGTGTGTGTGTGTTTGTGTATATATATATATATATATATATATATCGAGTCCAAAAGCCCCTCACATAACATGAAGAACCAGGCACACACTCAGGATCGTTTTCTGGCCAGCAGATTTATTGGAAACGGCATGATGCATTTCGGAGTAGTTCCTTCGTCAGATGCCTTTTCCCGACTGAAAAGTGCTGTCGGAAGTCCAACTTAAAAGATGCCTGCTTTGCTACGATAGGCTCAGCGACCAGGTGCAAGTGGCGGGGATTTGAGAGTCTGTAGTACGTACTTCCCCATGTGGGTGGAGCTCTCCTTTCCACCTCCTACACCTTTGTCTCAGGCATCCGCTGCCAGCCCCACAATCCATCACCTGCCGCTTCTGTATATATATATATATATATATATATATATATATATATTCAATGAAAAAACCATTGGTTTTAGGCCATATATAGTTAGGGATTTGCATTTACAAAACCTTATTTTACTCGCATAAAACCATTGAAATTCCATATATAGTTATAAGCGCTAACTATATATCGCGCACCCGCAATCCACTGCTGATGATGTCACATATTACATCATTCATGACATGGTTAGTGACATCACTGATGACATCACTGATGACATCTCAAATGACATCATCCAGTGACTGTATGTTTCTGTAAAGTTAAAATATCTCTTACATATTGAAGAATGAGTGGATATATAAGTGTCTGGATGAAGGATTTAGTAGGTGCATGACTGACTATATGAGTGAGTGATTAAATGTGTCTCACTGAGTGCATGGGTTAATGACTAAACTGTCTCAATTTGTGCATCATTATGTCTGTTGTTCTGTAAACTGTTCCATGTGTTGATAAGTAGCTATATGAGTAACTATATGGGTTATTGATTGGTTGCCCAAGTATTTGTATGGGATACTGAGTGAGTGTGTGTGGGTAGCTGGGAGGTGTGTGACTCTGTGCATAGATGTGTGAGCAGTTGATTCACTAGATGTATGGTTTCAAAAGTGCATGTGGAAACAGCTGTATGGGCGGTTGACTGTGTGCATGAGTGTATTGGTGAGTGAATGGATATCTCAGTGCTACATGTCAAAGTAAGTACATATGTAAAACACAGTACATGTGAGAGTTGACATATATAAATAACTGTGCATAAGAGCCAGTGAATGTGTGAGTGGCTGTATGGATCATTGTGAACTTGTATCAGGGATTGTATAAGAGAGTAAATATGTGTTAGTATATGTTTGAATAAGTAAAGTTTGTATAACTGTATATTTGAGGAAATGGAGGTGTGATTGATTCTTTGCATGACTGACTAGGTGTGTGAGTAACTCCATGGATGAGTGACAGTCTGTGAGTGTCTGTTTACACTGATTGTATCTAAGGTTATATTAGAGTCTGAAGAGGTTCATCGTATTATCACATGAATGATATCATCAGTGATGTTATCAGTCATGTCAAATGAGATGTTTTCAGTGATGTCATCAGTGATGTCATTTGAGATGTCATCAGTGATGTCATCAGTGATGTCACTAACCATGTCATGAATGATGTAATATGTGACATCATCAGCAGTGGATTGCGGGTGCGCGATATATAGTTAGCGCTTATAACTATATATGGAATTTCAATGGTTTTAGGCGAGTAAAATAAGGTTTTGTAAATGCAAATCCCTAACTATATATGGCCTAAAACCAATGGTTTTTTCATTGAATTTTCAAGGTTTTGTAAATGCAAATTCCTAACTATATATCCACTATAACCTATGGTTTTTTCTGTGAATTTCATTGGTTTTTTAATAGCAAATATGAAAAGCTTAAAAATGTCAAGTACGTGATAAATAAAAACATTTTCGTATTTATGCACGCTGATGTGCTTTGAACGCTGCACCCCCCCCCCCTCCCCTCTTTTGTCTTAGTAGTACTCTCTCTTTGCAGATACTGAAGGGTAGTTAACGCAGGCCTTTACCCCCGTTGTAATCCGTCGTGGCTGCTTGTCTCTCCATTTGATTGATTGTTGTCCAAGCATTTACTGTTTTAGAATTGGTTCTCTTTGGATCATTCTCTATTTACAAACAAGCACAAAGTCGCAATACTCTGTTTAGTCTTTGCAGATAGTGAAAAATCGTGTAAAAAAAATAAAAGTAATCGAGCAAAATCAGTAGGCCACTAATTGGATCTCTTTTTGACCTCGCTATAATAGAAATATTAGGAACAACCCTTCATGAGAAATACGAAAATAGTGAGATGAACTGAGCTCCACACTATGAGGGCTGCAAGACAGCTCGGCTCCATCACCCATCCCGCACAAAATAACGACAAACCGTATGCAAATATTAAAAATATAGACAACACACCAGCAAAGAAACAGGGTAAAACATTTTATTAAAAAACTATTTACATAACGTTGGTTTATAAGATGATGTCAGTAGTGGACCGATGTGTGAATAGATCGAAAGCAGCACAAGGCTCCAAGATCCGGATGGCAAGCTCCTGGATGTTGGGTGCCATAGTTTAGAGTTCTGAATTTGAGCCTTTTTGAATGTCTGTGCTTTGTTGAATCAAATTTGCGGCTTGACACAAAGCTGACTCAAGCGTTGCTACTGATGCTATGCAGACCAAAACTGGTTTTCAGTTTGTACATTTTTCTAGATTTTTAATGCAAGTTTGGTTGACTTTGTAGAACGATGGCTTCAAATTTTCAACATACGGTGTGGTGGCGCTGACTGGGAGGGGGCGCTTCGCTCCTGCCCCCTCCCCAAGTAAGATTTTCATACGTGAAAGTACGTTAATGGTTTTGGTCCCTGAGATGCTTCGATGTCACTGCCATTCTCAAATAGCATAAGTTCTGGATGTTGGGTGCCATAGTTAAGAGTTCTGAGCAGCGCTTGTAACACTGTCTGAAGCTTATTTCCACCTACTGCAGCTTCACTATTCTCAAAGTAAGTGAATGTCGTTTGTGGACCTGACTGCATTAGAAAACAATGTGATATGTTACCTTCCTAAACAGCTTGACGGAGGCCCCTGAGGGGCGGTGTGATGGCCATGGACTCGGAGAAGACGCTTGGCTCCGACACCCTCCCCAAGTCTTATAGCACTGGTGTAGCCTGAGATTGCCCCCGACATAGGCGGCCGGCTCCCGGGATCCGGCGGAACTTTTTGCCTTTTGATGACTCTTCAATTCTGAACCTTGTCCCATCCAGCTGAGTTGCGCCCACTCTTGCGGCTACAGCGTCTTGCCCACCATCCAGCTGAATTGCGCCCACTCTTGCGGTGCAGCGATAGGCGACTGCCACAGGACTCTCAAAATGGCGGCCGGCTCTTCGGTTTTGGGCCTGGTCCACTAAAATGGCCCTGGGACACCTTTGAACTCGGACGCTTCCCTGATAGGGCTTGGGTCCCATTCTCGAAAAGCGTCCCCTCAGCCGTGAAGATTCTACAAAAGTCTTGGGGGCCTCCGACTCCCGCAGGCTTCTGGTGGGGAGCAGCTGCCATGATTGCTCGTGGAATGGCCACGACGGAGCTACTAGATGGTAGTGGTCTCATGCTGACGCCAGCTTTAGTCTGAAACATCCAGAAACACTGTAGACTACCAATTCGATCAGTTCCGGTAGCGCCCCAACATGACCCGGAAGAGAAGAACTTGCCCTCCCCTCTTTGACTGATGGTTCTTGTTGCCTGTCCCCTCTGTTGTCATTTAACAGAACTTTTTGGACTGCTGAAAGGAGTTGTGTTCCGAACGCTGGTTGGTGGAGACATTTTGACTATATTCTTGACCTACGTTGTCGCGTAATGCGTTATATGACACGCCGCGTTACCGCACCCGGAAGTGATCCGCGGCGCGGCGCGCAGCGCGCAACGTAAGCATAACAGGACATGTGACTTGTTAATAAAACTTTTCATTGGTTCATTTTACTTTTGTTAATTTAATGATGAAAAGCTTGGTCATATGACCTAAAAATTACGCTTTTTATTGTTTTCGAACAATATTTTTTTTTCAAACATATGTTATAATATTCCAGGCTAATGTACTTTCCCGGAAAATTTACAACTGTCTTGTAAGTAAAATATATTCCTTTTTCGAGAAAAAGGGCGTTTCTTCCTTCCATAACGGAGCCGTTGAGTAAAAGAGATTCGGCCTGCTATCTTAGTCGCCGATACGCCTGATTATCAGATTCTTATCGATCACTTTATATTGCAGACATGAAAAACACAACTGCCCTTAAGCATTTATCTTTACTGCGTTCCTACATATTATACCTTTTATCCGTCATGTAATTGGACTGCTTTATTTCACTTGCCTTTACTGATTCGAAAACAGTGACTAAAAGTAAAAACTTTACCAATGTAAATACTACTACCGTGTTTTGTTTTAAAAACCTTTATTGTGAAAATGTCAGTATACAAATACGGGCCTATAACCACGTGGGCCGGCCACGGAGCAAACTGAAATCGTATATGATGAGGAGACATTTACACTGTAGAAGAACGTAACGAGCGGGCCATTAGGTTGCAAGAACAAAGGTGTCTAACAGTTGCGGAATCGGTGGACGTACATTTTGTAATTAAAATACGATACAGCCACTTACAATAACATTTTCTAGATATACATTTGCGGGCAAGGAGTTACGAGTCCCATTTATACCGGCGCCATTTTGGGCGAGGCCGGGCAGGTCCCAGATATAGTCAAAATGTCTCCACCAACCATCGGCCAGACCAGAACCCCTTTCGGCCCTTTATGCTACAAGATGGTGTCTTCCATTCAGAAAATAGTGTTGGGCAGCATTTTGAAAGGAAACAGAAACAGCCATTCTCCTAGTGAGTTTCACATTGTTACATTTAGGAAGAATGTTGAAGAGTAGTATGTGGAAAATCTGAAGCCATTTTTCTACAAACTCTCAATCAGACTTGGATGGAAAAAAAAAACCTGAAGAATGTACAAACTGAAAACCAATTTTTGTCTGTATAGCATCAACAGTAACGCTTGAGTCAGCTTTGTGTCAAGCCGCCATTTTCATTCAATCAATAGCGTCCCGCTGCACACATTCAGGGACCTGGTCGTGTCTTCAGATGAAACGGATTGTAGGAAAAGAAGCAGAAAGGAAAAGGAAAAAAGTTCCGCCGCACCTCGGGAGCCGGCCGCCTATGTCATGTGCCACCTTTGGCCACACCAGGGCAATAGTGAAGCTGCAGCAGGTGCAAATAAGCTTCAGACAGTCTTACAAGCACTGCTCAGAACTCTCAACTGAGGCACTCAACATCCAGGACTTGCCATTCGGATCTTGGCGCCTTGTGCTGGTTCCGACCTATTCACACATCAGTCCACTACTGACATCACCTCATAAGCCAACGGGGCACCCCACGCCGACTTTCGGCGCAGCATTGTAGGATGGCCACACCAGTGCGGCCACTTGCTGGACACCACCTCGGTGCCATCCGGATCTCGGCGCGTTCGAGTCACTGTGCCGGAAGAGTGACCGGAACTCAGCTGAACACGCCGTCTTTCGGCGCAGCATTGTAGGATGGCCACACCAGTACGGCAATTTGCTGGACACCACCTCGGTGCCATCCGGATCTCGGCGCGTTCGAGTCACTGTGCCGGAAGAGTGACCGCAACTCAGCTGGACACGCTGTCTTTCGGCGCAGCATTGTAGGATGGCCACACCAGTGCGGCAATTTGCTGGACACCACCTCGGTGCCATCCGGATCTCGGCGCGTTCGAGTCACTGTACCGCAACAGTGACCGCAACTCAGCTGGACACGCCGTCTTTCGGCACAGCATTGTAGGATGGCCACACCAGTGCGGCAATTTGCTGGACACCACCTCGGTGCCATCCGGATCTCGGCGCGTTCGAGTCACTGTACCGCAACAGTGACCGCAACTCAGCTGGACACGCCGTCTTTCGGCGCAGCATTGTAGGATGGCCACACCAGTGCGGCAATTTGCTGGACACCACCTCGGTGCCATCCGAATCTCGGCGCGTTGTGCTGCCTTCGGCCTATTCGCACATCGGTCCGCTACTGACGCCGCCTCACGTGCCAACGGATTTTCTACGCTTTTTGTAGCCCTATGCCGCATAACAGGTCATGTGACTTGTTTATAAAACTTTTCATTGGTTCATTTTACTTTTGGTTTCCTAAAGATGGAAGGCTTGGTCATATGACCTAAAAATAACACTTTTCATTGGTTTAGAACATTTTTTTTTCCCAAACGATGAAAGCCCCACCTTGTTTCTGGATCATTCAGACTGAAGCTGGCGTCAGCATGAGAGCACCACCATCTCGTGGCTCCGTCATGGTCATTCCGCGAGCAATCATGGCAGCCGCTCCCCACCGGAAGCCTGCGGGAGTCGGGGGCCCCCAAGACTTTTGTAGAATCTTCACGGCTGAGGGGACGCTTTTCGAGAATGGAGCCCAAGCCCTAGCAGGCAAGCGTCCGAGTTCCAAGGTGTCCCAGGGCCATTTCAGTGGACCAGGCCCAAAACCGAGGAGCCGTCCGCCATTTTAAGAGCCATGTTGCAGCCGCCTATCGCTGCACTGCAAGAGTGGGAGCAACTCAACAACATGGTGAGCGAGACGCTGTAGCCGCAAGAGCGGGCGCAACTCAGCTAGATGGCCGCCACCTGGGGAGGCCCGTTCACGCCGCCTCCCCCACGCCCGGGCCGCCGCACGCCAATTTTCGGAGCAGCATTGTAGGATACCAAAACCAGTGCGGCAGTTTACTGGACATCACCTGGGTGCCTGTCGTACATGTTGTGTCAGCCATGTGACACTGGACACAGTCCCATCAACATCTCAACGCGTTCTGCTGCCTTGGGACTATTCGCACAACAGACCGCTACTGACGAGGCCTCCCCCCGCACCACCCGGGACGCCCCACGCTGTTTTTCTGTGCTGCATTGTAGGATCCCAAAACCAGTGCGGCACCCAGGCAACATCACCTGGGTGCCGTCCAGAACTCAGCACGTTGTGCTGCCTTGGGACTATTCGCACAAAAGACAGCTTCTAACCATTGTTGCTTTTTGTGTTGAAAAATGTTTAAATGTTTTTAGTTTTTGTTCCGTTCGTTATAGTTAATAGTTAATAAAGTTTTATAATCTTACTTTGTTGGAGTGTTATCTATTTTTTTTAAAACGGGTGAATGGGGCCTTGAATCGGGTTATTGTCATGTGTGGGCTTTGGAAGTGTGCTGCTGCAGGATCGGACATTTCAAACTCAAATGCACGTTCTTTTTCTTACCTTTCCGAAGCATGGAGCGCAATAGCAGGCAGAGAAAGGGTGATGCACGTGTTGAACACTACCTGACCTGGCAAGTTGCTGGCAGTGCCCCCCCGCCCGCTCCTAAAAGAGGGCACACACACACCGCCGCCCCGAGTACTTCACAAATCTTTAAAAGACCATGCGCTTGTTCATGAGGCTTAAATGGTTTATCACCTCTTCTAGAACCCCTGCATCGACCCTCTGACGTTTCCTGGAAAAATTACCATGTAACACAATACCAAGCCCTGTCAGCTGAAACCCCCAAGGAATCGTGGGGCATATTATCAAGGGGGTTTATCTCCGCTTTTGTGGCTTTAAAAGCCATGAAAGCGGAGATAAAATTATCTCCCTATTACCAAGCTGTCGCTAACACCAGTTAGTGACAGCTAAAAGGAGATAGCGACCATCTTGGGCCCCGCTTTGCATGTCAGTGATACTTATCACTAATGACATGCAAAGTGGCGTACCAAGATGTTAGCGACTGGAAACAGTCCCTGACATCGCTATCTTCTATTACCAACTTTTGGAGATATTCGCGCTAAGCGCGAATATCTCCAAAATCTAACACCTGCCCTGAGCAGTTCTTAGCCATGTTATCCAATGGGAGGTGGATAACATGGCTAAGAGCATTTGCTCGATAATACATGAATATCGCTGACTTTTCTGCGATAATAGCAAGGTTTATCTGCGATAAAAATCGCCGATGTGCGGCGATAATTTTTGTCTCTAAACAAGTTAGAGACAAAAATTATCGCTAGTTGTTCGTAATATGCCCCCGGGTTTTTGCTTGCAGAAATCGGGAGGCGGGAGACTAGCACTGAAATCAGTAGTCACACGCCTGAATCAGGAGGGTTGGCATGTCTGAATTCTCTACAGCTGGGGCCATAAACTACATCCGCAGGGGTAGGTGATAGCCTGGGACCAGCCTGGCATCTAAAATGGCTGCCGTGCACGACAAAATTGTGGCATTGGAAAAAAGGCAAGATGGCGCAGCCGCTGGAAGAGATGTATCAACATATACGAGCCTCCTCAGCCACCCTCAGGAAACATAGGGGATTAGGATACGTCTCCCGCACCCCCTTATACCTAGTAATTTAATTAACGAAGCACAAAATGGCGAATTCCCGTTTCGCTACCAGTTTGCGGCCCAGTTCGCGGCCCGTGAAGCGCTTCTACCGTGAAAAATCATTTTTTTTTTCTTTTCCCCACAGGACCCTTTAATAACCCCAACAACATTCCTAGGGGGTCAAGAGGGGGATACCTTGCCCCCTTTCATTAAATTCCCCCTTAGTTTTTCACCTCTTCTTCTCTCTCGATCCTACCGAGAGACAAGATGGCGGCCGCTCCGGACTGTCACGCAGCAAAATAAAAAAAAGCTCACGCACAGCCGCTGGAAGAGATGTATCAACATATATCAGCCTCCTCAGCCACCCTCAGGAAACATAGGGGATTAGGATACGTCTCCCGCACCCCCTTATACCTAGTAATTTAATTAACGAAGCACAAAATGGCGAATTCCCGTTTCGCTACCAGTTTGCGGCCCAGTTCGCGGCCCGTGAAGCGCTTCTACCGTGAAAAATCATTTTTTTTTCCTTTTCCCCACGGGACCCTTTAATAACCCCAACAACATTCCTAGGGGGTCAAGAGGGGGATACCTTGCCCCCTTTCATTAAATTCCCCTTTCGTTTTTCACCTCTTCTTCTCTCTCGATCCTACCGAGAGACAAGATGGCGGCCGCTCCAGACTGTTTAGAATGTTGACAGACACCGGAGAGCCAATCAGCTTTCTGCGCGCAAAGTTCCGATAAGCGAAAAGTAAGCGGACCGGATCGCTGCCCGGAGCGCTGTTACAGATATATATCTTGATTTAAACGTTAATTTCTCAAAATCCACTGAAGCACATATATTGAGACCTAGCAAAGGCACATCGGGCTACCAGTCCCTACAATTTTGCCAAGTTTCGTGCAAATCCATTCAGCCGTTCGAGCTAAAAGTGAGGCCAACCGCCCTATGGAAAACTCAATGTAAAAAACGCGTTTTGGGACCCCCCTTTTTTCTCAGCCCCCCCTTGACGAAACCCCACCAAATTTTCAGGGGCTGCTCAGAAACAAAATGTGCCATTTTCCTGAAAATTTCAGCCGATTCCGTCCACAAACGCCAAAGTTATTAGACATAGAATTTTCAGAAATCCCATAGGGAATTAATCCAAACTATATATACCTACTGGCGATAGCCAGTAGGTTATATATATATATATATATATATATATATATATATATATATATATATATATATATATATATCAGAATGCAGAGCACATTCTGAGCAGTGTGGACAAGGGAGGGTTATGAGGTTGACATCAATTCGGCTATAAACAGTCATATATACATCAGCAACGCATTGCATTGACTATCACCATGTGGTCTATATGGGGCAACTAAATATTGTCCTTCTTGGGAGAAACCACACGAGTTAACGCTACTTTAAATTTACCAGAAAATGTATGCGAACGCATGTCCGAGTGGGGGGGATTGCTGGCGTTTCATTGTCCTGAAATCTTATGCTGTTCTCTACTTTGCTATAAGTTGTCTCTCTATGTAGTTGATTAAGTAAAGTGCAGTGACGCCTAACTTGTGGTAGAATTGGACTACATAAAAATGAAACTCAAGAAATAAATAAACTGCAACATCTCATCTACTCGACGGCGACACACAAGAGCTGTGGGTGTTCCCCGAGGTGGGCCATGTGTCCCCGAGAAGGAAGGCCTCCATCATCATTGATACAGCCATATACACTGATGGGGCCAATCCACTGGAATACCCCATTCACACCTGCAAGGAGACTTCACCCACCGCTTCTTGTCCAACAACTACCCAACACCAATCATTACAAAAGGGAGGGGGTTCCCTTAGAGATGAATTCCCGGGAGACTCGGTTCTCATACTCCGCACATGTAACATTGCTGGGATCCTAAACCACGACCCATAGGGTCTAGAAGGAACGCAATAGTTCATCCAGAACTCCGGGCAACTAGTGAGCAGCAGTTTTTTAAAGTCAAATTAGTTTGTAAAAGCCAGGTCAGGGTATGTTTTTCAATAGCACCTGCTCGTTAACATCCAGCTAAAGGGTGGATTGTCTAGGCCCAATAGAACATATTTTTAAATAAAGCCACACCCTACCCACGTTTTTATCATTTTACATCCAGAAGTACACTTCCCGGTGAACAGAAGTTCAAACCACACCTGACCACATCAAATATATAAGGTTTTACAATATCAGAAAATTAACCACCTACACAACAACTCCTTCTGCCTGCAAATGTAGCCGACTTGGGCAGAGGCGAAGATACAAGGGACATTTAATGTTTAGAACCTGTGTTTATCTTAGAATTGTAGCCCAGCTCTTGTGTGTAAAACCTAACTGTGAACCTGTTAGTCCACTTGTCAAACGTGCAAATTAGATGTAACACTACCACTCTTTGGAACCCGTTCACGTTATACAAAACCCTAAATAAATAAGGATATAGGAAGCACCATCTGCAGCCGGGGCACCAAGACTTTCCTCTATCTGAAGAGAGCTGCAGCGCATGCATCGCCCAGTGGAGGTTGGAGATGCAGCATCGGCTGGAGGTGCAACATCGACTGGATGTGCAGCATCGGCTGGAGGTGCAGCATCGGCTGGAGGTGCAGCATCGGCTGGAGGTGCAGCATCGGCTGGAGATGAATCGTCGTCTGGCGATGGAGTATCGTCTGGAGGTGCAGCATCGTCTGGAGGTGCAGCATCGTCTGGAGGTGCAGCATCGGCTGGAGGTGCAGCATCGGCTGGAGATGGAGCATCAGCTGATGATGCAGTATCGGCTGGAGATGGAGCATCAGCTGATAATGCAGCATCGGCTGGAGATGGAGCATCGGCTGGAAGTGCATCTTCGTCTGAAGATGGAGCATCAGCTTGAGATATGGAGTATCCGCTGGAGATGTGGAGCATCGGCTGGAGATGTGGAGCATCGGCTGGAGATGTGGAGCATCGGCTGGAGATGTGGGACATCGGCTGGAGATGTGGAGCACCTGCTTGAGATGTGGAGCATCGGCTGGAGATGTGGAGCATCGGCTGGAGATGTGGAGCATCGGCTGGAGATGTGGGACATCGGCTGGAGATGTGGAGCACCTGCTTGAGATGTGGAGCATCGGCTGGTGATGTGGAGCATCGGCTGGAGATAGAGCATCGGCTGGAGGTGCTGCATCGGCTGGAGATGCTGGAGATGTAGTATTGGCTGGAGGTGCAGCATCGGCTGGAGATGCTGGAGATGTAGTATTGGCTGGAGGTGCAGCATCGGCTGGAGATGCGTCATCCGCTGGAGATGCGGCATTGGCTGGAGATGCAGCATCGGAGGTGTGTCTTGAGCATTTAGCACCTGCCTTTGAATACATAAGAACATAATATTTAAGATCAGTTTTGCCTCCACCCCTGCAATCTAGCAGCACCCGGTCCACTATTACTTCCGAATCCTACATTCTGTCGCTGGCGAGTCAAACTTGTGAGCATCATGATTGCCTGCGTACTCCAGAAAATGACCTGCATGCGGAAACCAGTCCAGCTCCCACTTGCACCCATGGAAAGGTACCTGCATGCAGTGGTGGCCGACACAATCAAGAGGTGGTTGGGCGGGTGGAGGGGGCGTGGGAAAAGGACTGCAGAAGGGAGAGCGCAGAGGGTTTAATTATTTTTTTTTAATAACACTTTCCTGAAGCTGCCGGCCACCTCGCTCCTCGCGCCTCGTGTTAACCTTCTTCCTGGTCCCAGCAGTCCCTGGGACAGTATCACAGACTCCCTGTGCAATCCCCGTGCTGCTCTCTTGCTATGAGAGCAGTGCTGGGATTGGCCTGAGTGGGCTGCTTTGATGCTCTTCTCAGGCACGGGGACAGCCACGGCCCGTGCAGGTAAGAGCGATGGGGCTGGGTGGGGGGGGAATTTCGACGGACGATGACGACTGAAAATTAAATAGGTAATTCATTTTCCCCAGTCATCGTCCATCGAAATCCCTACCCACGTGCCCCACGCCGGGTTGGAGAAACTTAACTAAGCATGTCTGTTTGGGCAGCCAAACAGACGCGCGCACTTAGACGTGCACTCCACTCCTCCCTCCCATGGCCGGCCCCGCCCCACACATGCTGGCTCAGCCAGCAGGTGAAAAATAATGCAATAATAAAATATTGTTTTAATTTTCAGCTGGTATGTCTGAGCCAGTGGGGCGACTTTCCTCTGCCATTGCGGAGGAGCCGCCACTGCCGTACTCAGAGACTTAAATGATCAACATCGGAAGATACTAGTGGAAATTCCAGGTATAATCCAGTATGGTTGTCTCTAGTGAACTACTTATGTAGGCCTTTCCCCTGGAAAAGTAATGTTCAAAGGCATTTTCCAGCTACCTTCAGCTCCTTGCCGTGCTTGCGTCAATACACAATATATCGTCATACATTGCAATACCGTACTACAGTTCTCAACTTCCAGTGTCAGTTTAAGTGGGCTGAGAAGGCTTTATTGCCCAGACTTCTGCATTTTTTTTCAACGCCCCATGCTGCACATTTGATAGATTTTGAAGATAGCCTCCCTTGTTGAGTCACAATGAGGCAGCTAACACGGCTCTACCACTAGATGGTGCCAGAAGCTGAAGCTGTCTTGTTTTAGCTTTCCCTTCTGGATATATATATTTTTTAAACTTAGTACTGGTGCTTTTGCTAGGTAAAGCCTCAACAGAAATTTTTGACTAGAGTCCCATAAAACACCTGACACACCTGTCTGCCTCTCCTTTACAACAATATATATAAATTAGGCGTGGGCGGAGTTCACCGAGTTTTACTCCGCAAAGTGCCAGAAAAAAAGTTGCTGCGCTCCGCGGAGTTCCGCCTGCAGCGGAGTCTGTTTAGTCGCGCAGCTTGCACTGATTTTTAGCGCTGGGAGTTTGACTTGTACTGTAAAATCAGCACAAACTGCACTCCGCATCACTCCGGCGGACGCTGCTGCTTTCTGCCGCTCAAGTAGACCTTCAGCTTCCTAAACAAGAGTGGCAGATTTCTCAACACGAGCGGTCGCGACCACCCGCGATGAGAAATCTCACCAGGAGGAGGTCTAGCGCTTTATATTTTCTCGCAAGTGCTTGGCAACTTACTGTTGGCAAGCCGCTTGACGAAAAAAACTCAGCTCCACGTCACTTAGCTGAGTTTTTGAGAACTCCGCACAGAGCATGGAGTGGGCAAAACTCCTTAAACTCGACCGGGGGAGCTGAATTCTTCACCCACTCCTAATATAAATCTACTCATGATTTTATGCACCCATCTCTCCGTCTCTTCTTAGTCTTACTACTCACCCTGATACTCAATCGCATCACCCTTTAGATTGAGTCTCCCACCAGGGTTTAACTTGTGCTTATTGCTCTGCTTCAATTTTTGTTTTTAGGTTGTTACTACTGGAGTTTGTTATGTTCTTGTTATTCTATATTGATTAACCGAGTTTGGTGTATATTTTGTACTTTAAAATAATTAAAAATGCTGAAGGGAAAAAAAAGATTATTAATATGAGCAGCTTGAGGGTAGCGGGAATATAAGAGGAGCAGCAACTCTTTCTAAATTATTTTTTTACAGCAAACCAGAACTGGTGCCTTTTAGGTTTTCACGACAAGTAGCAACGGTTGCCCCATACCCAAACGAGGTATGTAGTCCAAAAAAAGGCATTTCATGTGAGGTGACCCCAAGTCCTTCCACTGACCCTAAGATGAGCAGTGACATACCTCAAAATGATTGTGCCACCGTGCTGAACTTGTCCACAGTCTCCCATACCTCACGGATACTCATTGCCCTTGGGCTGAATGAGGGGGCCCCTGAAGGTCTAGGCCCCCCTGAAGGTCCAGGCCCCTTGAAGGTCCAGGCCCCTTGAAGGTCTAGCCCCCCCTGAAGGTCTAGCCCCCCCCCTGAAGGCCTAGGCCCCCCCTTGAAGGTCCAGGCCCCTTGAAGGTCCAGGCCCCTTGAAGGTCCAGGCCCCCCTGAAGGTCTATCCCCCCCCCTGAAGGTCTAGCCCCCCCTGAAGGTCTAGCCACCCCTGAAGGTCTAGCCCCCCCTGAAGGACTAGGCCCTTCCTTGAAGGTCCAGGCCCCTTGAAGGTCCAGCCCCCCCTGAAGGTCTAGGGCCCCTGAAAATCCCGGCCCCCTGAAAGTCCCGGCCCCCTGAAGGTCCAGGCCCCTTGAAGGTCTAGGCCCCCTGAAGGTCCAGGCCCCTTGCAGGTCCAGGCCCCCCTGAAGGTCTAGCCTCCCTCCTGAAAGTCTAGCCCCCCTGAAGGTCTAGCCCCCCAGAAGGTCTAGGCCCCCCTGAAGGTCCAGGCCCCTTGAAGGTCTAGGCCCCACCTGAAGGTCTAGCCCCCCCCTGACGGTCTAGGCCCCCCTGAAGGTCTAGGCCCCCCCTTGAAGGTCTAGGCCCCCTCAAAGTCCAGGCCCCTTGAAGGTCTAGGCCCCCTGAAGGTCTAGGCCCCTTGAAGGTCTAGGCCCCTTGAAGGTCTAGGCCCCCCTGAAGGTCTAGGCCCCCCTGAAGGTCCAGGCCCCTTGAAGGTCTAGGCCCCCTGAAGGTCTAGGCCCCTTGTAGGTCCAGGCCCCTTGAAGGTCCAGGCCCCCCTGAAGGTCTAGCCCCCCCCCTGAAGGTCTAGCCCCCCTGAAGGTCTAGCCACCCCTGAAGGTCTAGCCCCCCCTGAAGGACTAGGCCCTTCCTTGAAGGTCCAGGCCCCTTGAAGGTCCAGCCCCCCCTGAAGGTCTAGGGCCCCTGAAAATCCCGGCCCCCTGAAAGTCCCGGCCCCCTGAAGGTCCAGGCCCCTTGAAGGTCTAGGCCCCCTGAAGGTCCAGGCCCCTTGCAGGTCCAGGCCCCCCTGAAGGTCTAGCCTCCCTCCTGAAAGTCTAGCCCCCCTGAAGGTCTAGCCCCCCAGAAGGTCTAGGCCCCCCTGAAGGTCCAGGCCCCTTGAAGGTCTAGGCCCCACCTGAAGGTCTAGCCCCCCCCTGACGGTCTAGGCCCCCCTGAAGGTCTAGGCCCCCCCTTGAAGGTCTAGGCCCCCTCAAAGTCCAGGCCCCTTGAAGGTCTAGGCCCCCTGAAGGTCTAGGCCCCTTGAAGGTCTAGGCCCCTTGAAGGTCTAGGCCCCCCTGAAGGTCTAGGCCCCCCTGAAGGTCTAGGCCCCCCTGAAGGTCCAGGCCCCTTGAAGGTCTAGGCGTCTAGGCCCCTTGAAGGTCTAGGCCCCCCTGAAGGTCTAGGCCCCCCTGAAGGTCAAGGCCCCCCTGAAGGTCTAGGCCCCCCTGAAGGTCTAGGCCCCCCTGAAGGTCTAGGCCCCCCTGAAGGTCCAGGCCCCTTGAAGGTCCAGGCCCCTTGAAGGTCTAGGCCCCTTGAAGGTCTAGGCGTCTAGGCCCCTTGAAGGTCTAGGCCCCCCTGAAGGTCTAGGCCCCCCTGAAGGTCCAGGTCCCCTGGAGGTCTAGGCCCCCCTCAAAGTCCAGGCCCCTGAAGGTCTAGCCCCCCCCCCTGAAGGTCTAGGCCCCCTTCAAGGTCTAGCCCCCCTGCGCCAGGGGTGGGGGGGCAGTGGTCTTTTACAGATCCCTGAAGATGGGGTGAACAGAGAGAGGTTGTTTTTCATGTAGGATGGCTGAAGAAGTCTAAGTTTGTGGTTCTCTGAAGCGCAGATGAATTTGACCGATCTGCTAAAACGTCATTTCCTTGCAGTCATTCCAGGAGCTGTATCCTTTCCTTCCGGTGGAACAGGAAGCTCGTGTCAGATATATCGTGGGTGACACTTGAACTGCGGCTTTCACAAAGCCACGGCCTTTGAGAAAATGATGTTGAAGAAATGAATAATGAAAAAAATATTTCTTAGAGGTTTGCTTCCGCACTGACATCCACTGCAAAGAAAGTGCGAGTATCAAACGTTTCTATCCTTCAAATTCGATTTCACGCTCCTGTGGCCGAGGAGCAGACGGCTCGCCCCTCCACGAGCGGCGCCGCGTTTATAGATGTTTGATACGGTGTGGACGGAGCTCCAGAGAGGAGAAGGGTCCGTGGGCGAGGAGCGTGAGGCCGGGTACGGTGTGTGGCATGTGGTCGAGACCGGATTACGCTGTAATCACCACAACAGCGCACTGAGAAACCAAAAGGGCTTTACTACACCAGAGCCAAGTGGTGTCTCAAAGAGGCAAGCCTGTCAACTCACACGCATTTGGCGGGTATCACACACTTTTTATTTTATTCACTGCCTTAGAGACAAAATGCCTTCATCTACTTTAATGAAGTCATGCGCCTTTTGAACCTAAATCGTCCTCCAAAAAAATGTCCATTCTCCATTGACCATGAAGTTATCACACTCTTAGATGCCCGCGGTTGACGGGTAGGAAGAGGCCACAAGGTGGCAGAGATATTGACAGGAGTGGGATTCACTGAAGGAGTCAGGAAAGATGAAGGGGTAGCAGGACAGAATCTCGGGGCTTCTCCAAGAGGCCGTCTGCTCGCCAACATCCAGCGAAGAAGCCCCACCACAGAAAAGATGCATGGAGCGCAGACTGAGACTCCCCAACATTCGGTCACATCTTAAAGCTACCACAGATTACAGAATCCTGATGAGGGGTGGGCTGGGAGATGTTGAGTTGGGTAGACTGCTTCTCACCTTTATCGACGTTGTAAAATTGTATATACTCACAATTCGGGCCAAAGGGTCATGAATTTGATTTGCCTCAAATCACAATATTCTATTATAATTAATTGCAGAAGCCAGGATTAGAATCCAGGGTAAGTGGTGGCGCTTCCTTAAAGTGAGGTACATTTCCAGCCTTTTTCTCTTTTTTTCCCCACATTTTTATATTGATTTTATGTAAGAAGCATACAAATATCGCAGATTTACGTATCATAAATGAAACAGTACAGTTTGTGATACTTAATATGGCATCAAATACGCAATAGCTCAAAATATCAAACTTATAAAATTCCACACATATCATATCACATCATCATTTTAGAGAGACAGTTATCGGAAGAGCATGTGGTCAAAGCATTGTGTGTTTTTCGCATATAATCGTATCTGCATCAACTACAGACTGCTTGTACCATTCAAATCGTTACAATTGCATCTTCTTCGCTGATGGTGAACAATAACAAAACATTCCCCACCCTTCCCACGCCTTAGCAGCTCAGCCCTCGTCCTGGTCAGTAACATATTCACATGTTTCATCACTCCTGTGTGTGCATTATCATTATAATATATTCCCCTGTCTTTCTCTTTGCCTGGAGTGAGAGAGCAGTCCTGACTTATTCTCTCATAATTGCCCTCAATGTCCGGATAATTCAGAAAAAAGGCATATCCGGGCAATCAGTATGATGGTATATCTAGTGCAGTGTATTCTTCCATCATCATATTCCAGGCCATGGATATTGGAGTCTTACGTAGTCCCCTGTGTTCCTCCCTTTGTAATTCGGCTCCTTCCGCTTCCCCCCTTCTAACCATCTCCGTATGACCCTCTTGCAGTGGTGGAGCTCTATGGGTCTTCCACCGTGTTGTAATATTCCTTTTCGCCAATAATAATGCGAGATTAGCAAATCTGTGAGAAGGGTTGTACGTTTCCATCCTTAGGCTACCTTTGTGGCACCAAATAATTTATGAAAGTGAATAAAATACCTGTTTTTAGTGACTGGGGAGGACTCAAAACTGTATTTTGACACATGCTTTTAATATCCTCGCACTGGTGGTGCCCAGATTCAAGGTTAGCGAGTTTCCAATCACCTCCCTGGCATAATCATTTCAAAAGACATCTACAAACAGCTCAGCTTGATCTTAGAGTCTTCACTAGACTGGTTCATTAGTTGTACCTGTAAGAGGTAAACATTGTAATCAGACTCCTGGATGGATGACCTGCCAATTGAAAGAAACCCAGAGGGAATATATTGTAATGTTTGTGGGAGCGTCCCCTGGAGACGGAATTAGCGTAATCACATCTGAAGTGGGGAATAAAAGGTGAGCAATGCCATTGGCAAAGAGAAAAAGGTTTCAAATAACAGGTTATTGTTAGCTTATAACAAACAAGGATCTGACATTTTTAGGTCTCGCCTGTCGATGCGCATGCGCATCGAGCAAGGCGAGAGTATTGGCACTTATCCGCTCTTTATCCACACTGCAAGGAATCGTGGCGATTCCTTGCAGTGCACGATAAATTTAAGCTCAATGCGCATGCGCATTGAGCTTAAATGCGGGTGCACATGCCCCCAGCCGCCTGCCTTGCCTACTCTCTCCCACAGCCTCCCCCAGCTCCGCCCCCTCACTACTTGATTGCACGGCCGCTAGGCCGTGCCTCCCCTACTCTCCTCCCCCCTCCTCCTCTCCTCCCCTGCCTGCAGACAGTCACATTGACCAGGACACCAGAAGATTACGATGTGACTGTGGCAAACATTCAAACAGCAGCACAGGCGGTCCGCCAGCAATCTCCTCGTAGGCTGCACCGCATGGTCCACCGGCGTGTGAGTACTCTGTCAAAGACCGAGGATATGCACCGCAGTAGTTTCCGCGCCTCTCTCACGTGGCCACAGTGTTTGCCACTGTATCAACCGTTTGTGCAATTAGAGGCACGCAGCCCCAGACACTCTCACTCTCTCCGTATGCCGACAGAAGCCAGGCTGCAGCAGTACGCCAATCACCTCTAATGGGCCCTCAGGGCATGCAGCCTCTCGGTACTCTGCCTACCGGTGCCCAGGTAAGCGCTGGTTTTCAGCTCCGGTACCGGCGCAGAGGATATCTGCTCCGCTGTTGAATCCACTATACTCACACGATTTTGGTGCACTCGGCTGGATCGTCCGGCACTCTCCCACGCGGGTCACAGACCCTGACCTGCTCGCTGTCTTGTCTCGCCAGATGAGCACAGGCCGCCGTAACGCTCCACGTTGTTTCGCGCAGCCCAGCAATCTACACGGCTATCAGGGGTGTATAGTGGCTACTCTTTAAGACCGCCAAACCGAGGCCAGCAGCGTCTACCCCGTATGCGCCGTTACAGCTCTCCGCAGCTTTGCCCTGGGTAATCCTCGGCTGCGCAGCAATCTAGCGCGGGGGTGTTAGGCGTTCCTCAGCGAGCAGGAAGAAATCATCTGGCAGCACGGGCGCGGAGCCTTCACCACAGCAGCGATCGCGGAGTCACCACAATTGCCCCGCTTCAATTCTCACTCCAGAGCCCTGCAGCCATGAGTCACCGCCATCATGTCAAAACCCACCCTTAAAAATCGAAGCTTGGTCCAAACCATGTACAAAACTGGCAGCACTAATGGTGACCAATGACACACTCCGCACCTTTTAAAAAAAGCCACTGACGTCATTTTTTTATTAGACCTAACTGCCATGTTAAACATCATCACCGGCCACCAAATTCTTCTGGACACTCTTAAAAACAGGATGCGCAAGTAGGAAAGCATTGTGAAATGGTACCAATCCTACCTCTCAGAACACTCCCAAATAGTGAAAACTGACAATTCCCTTTCTGACCCCACTTTAATTTCCGTCCGCACCCCACACAGTT
This sequence comes from Lissotriton vulgaris, assembly GCF_964263255.1. Classification (NCBI taxonomy): domain Eukaryota; kingdom Metazoa; phylum Chordata; class Amphibia; order Caudata; family Salamandridae; genus Lissotriton; species Lissotriton vulgaris. Next base: position 1,207,833,435 of record NC_141697.1, read on the forward strand.
GGATCCTAGAACAAATCCTTGACAATGTGCAAGTCAAAGAATCACAGAGGGGGGACTACTTAAAGATCTTGGCATCTTATCTCACCAATACACTGAAGACACGCAACTCGATCTCAAAATGGATGGATTTCCTCAAACGTATCTCCAAGAATTAATCTGTCCTGCACAGCAGCCACAAATGGATGGATCAAAAACAAATTAAATATAATGCCTTCAAGACTGATTTTCTTCTCTTCCCCTCCAAATCTGACCCAACAGTCATAGTCTCTAGTTTGAAACTAAGAGATGTTGACTTCAGAATGGTCACTACTGGGCGTCATGCTCGACGAAAATCCGGATCTCAAAGGGCACATCAAAGCTGTAACAGATTCTGCTTCCAAGGTCTCCTCCCCCCTCCTCCTCTCCTAGCACCCCCAGCCCGAGGCAGCTTCCCCTGCACAGACCCGCTCCGCCCCCTCCCCTTCCCGCCGTCTCGCATTTCCCCTGTCGCACTTCTCCTCCCCCCTCCCCTCTCTTCCCTCCAGCTTGTTTTTTGTTTATTTGACCCGCTCCGCCCCCTCCCCTTCCCGCCGTGTCGCATTTCTCCTCCCCCCTCCCCTCTCTTCCCTCCGGCTTTTTTTTTGTTTATTTTACCCGCCGTGTCTCCGATCCTTTCGCTCTCCTCCCCCCTCCCCTCTCTTCCCTCCGGCTGCTCTCCCCCGGCCAGTCCATGGACGAAGAGCCCTCTCACATGCCTCGTCTCTCCACCCCGGGCACGCCAACCATGATAACCTCCTTGTCCACCTTAACTGCTCCATGGCCTTCAGTGAGAGTCCTCTCCTACAGTCACCACCTCCAAATGCCGCTGCTGACCACTTCATAGATTCTCAAACATGCTCAGTCCCCACGCTGTGGTCCCCCATGTCTCCACCCCATGCAGCACTGGTTTCATAAATGCGACTGCTCAGATCCAGCAGCATCGACATACCCCGGTGAGGACTTCCTCTTATGCCGCTAGGGTTCCAACCTCACTCCATTTCAGCAAGAATCCATGTTCCATCCCTGGTCTTGGCTCTTAAAAACTACACGTATCATTTCAAGGCGTGCAGTGCAATTGGTTGAATATCTAAGTAAACCCAGACTACAACTCCCAGAGTGCAATAGGTTTACAGATAAACCACAGAACTGGACATGAAACAAGGTAGTAACTAAATTATCAAATCCCTCCAGCTAGTGCCAACGATCTTGCTCGAATTCTTCGTCCACTTGGTTAGCTCTCAGCAAATTTTCCTTTAAAAATGATGTCCCACCTACTAGCTTAAAACCACACATGTCAAAACCCACCCTTAAAAATCGAAGCTTGGTCCAAACCATGTACAAAACTGGCAGCACTAATGGTGACCAATGACACACTCCGCACCTTTTAAAAAAAGCCACTGACGTCATTTTTTTATTAGACTTAATTGCCATGTTAAACATCATCACCGGCCACCAAATTCTTCTGGACACTCTTAAAAACAGGATGCGCAAGTAGGAAAGCATTGTGAAATGGTACCAATCCTACCTCTCAGAACACTCCCAAATAGTGAAAACTGACAATTCCCTTTCTGACCCCACTTTAATTTCCGTCCGCACCCCACACAGTTGGATCCTAGAACAAATCCTCAACACCTCACTCACACTCACTCTCAATAATCCGCACTCAACAACTATCAACAACACTCACCCTCAACAGCTCACCCTCAACACCTCACCCTCAACACCTCACCGTCAACACCCCACCCTCACTCACTCACGCTCAATGCCTCACACTCAAAAACTCAACCTCACTCACCCACCCTCAACGCCTCACCATCACTCACTCACCCTCAACACCTTACCCTCACTCACTCACCCTCACTCACCTTCAACGCCTCCCCTTCAACTGCACACCCTCACTCACCCTCAGTCACCCTCAACCCCTCACTCACACTCAACACCTCACCCTCAACACCTCATCCACACTCACCCTCAGTTACCCTAAACATCAATCACCCTCAACTCCTCACTCACCCTCAACACCTCACTCACCCTCAACACCTGACTCACCATCACTCACACTCATCCTCACTCACACTCAACACCTCACCCTCACTGACACTCACTCACACTCAATCACTATCACCCTCACTCACCCGCAATGCCTCACACTCAACGCCTCACCCACAAATGCTCACTCACCCTCACTCTCACTCATCCTCACTCAGCCTCAACACCACACACTCACTCACCCTCACTCACCCTCAACATCTCACCCTCACTCACTCACCCTCAACACCTCACCCGCAACTCCTCACTCACCCTCACTCTCACTCATCCTCACTCAACAACTCTCAACTTCACTCACCCTCAACGCCTCACCCAACACCTCACCTTCAATCACCATCAACATCTCACCCTCACTCACCCACAAAACATCAGCCTCAACACCTCACCCTCAATCACTCACCCTCAAACATTCACCCACACTCACCCTCCCTCACCCTCAATTCCTCACCCACACCCTCAACACTTCACCCTAAACACCTCACTCATCCTCAACGCCTCCCCCTCCCCCTCACTCACCCTCACCCTCACTCACCCTCAACACCTCACCATCACTAACACTCAACACCTCACCCTCACTAACTCTCAATCCCACAATCACCCTTCCCCTCACTCACCCTCAACACCTCACCCTCAACACCTCACCCTCACTCACTCTGACTCACCCTCACCCTCACTCACCCTCACTCATCCTCACTCACATTCACTCACACTCAGTCACCCTCACTCACCCTCACTCACCCTCGACCCCTCACTCACCCTCACTCATCCTCACTCATCCTCAACACCTCACCCTCACCCACCCTCAACCCCTCACCCTAACTCACAATAACACTCTCTCACCCTCACCCTCACTCACTCTCACTCACACTCACCCTCAACACCTCACTCACCCTCAACACCTCACTCACCCTCAACACCTCACTCACACTCAACTCCTCACTCACCCCCACCCTCACTCACCCTCACCCTCACTCACCCTCAACCCCTCACCCTCACACAGTGCAATAGGTCTCGCAGGATTTTTAGTTAAAGCTTTTACATTTGCTTATTGCTTTTTTGATTTGTAATTCTTTTGCATTGCCTACAAAAAAATAAAATGCAAAAGATTTACAACAAAAAACCTATAAACAATTCTAAAAGCACTAACTCTAATGCTGCGAGACCTATTGCATTTCTAATGCTTGTTTATAAATGGTGTGTCAAGGCATTCAGTGCGATTCCATGATTTTGTTGCTCCTCTAGTTGTAAGGCATACTATTTTTAGGCTAAAGCTGTCTGTAGAGAGACCAGTTGTTTTCAATATACTTTGAGTGGGTTTGGGTCAGCCCTTTCCTCGTGAGTGGATGGCTTAGTTGTCTATATCAGCTGCGTGCTTCTGATTGGATGACTTTCCTCCTTTTTCTTGTGTTTGTCCCGCCAAGAAGTATTTCCATCTGATTGGATGACTTGCGTCCTTCCACTTCTCACTTAAGGGAACTCTTATTTTACTTTCTGCACTCCACCAGAGTACGTTTCCTTGTTCTCTCTTTCCTTGTTCTTCCTGTGCTCGCTTCATTTCTTCCTCCCTGATCTGAGATCCGTCAGGCCCTGTTCCGTGTGTTGAAGATCATTCTTTAAAAAAAAATGTATTTTCCACTAGCGCCAACCAGCTGTAAAGTACTGCTGGGACCTTCGCATCCATTTTCATGCTTTCTCCCTTTTTTTTTTTTACATTCATTTTACCATTCTTACTTGGCTGTCGGCCATTTCAGAATGGTTACTTCGCCACAACGCATGCACTAGCAGCCCCGTGACGTGTATGTATGCGTTACGATGCATGTGTTTGCAATATAAACACCAATTTAAATATTACCAGCAAAGCATGAGTCTTGATGCATGCACACATGTGCAATCAGCAAAAAACATTAGCAAAGCCAATTGCTTTGCCAAATTGAGACCTATGGGCTTTGCCACTGTTTGCTCTTCCCTGTCACCAATCTTCAGTGATTAGTGACAACCCTTACAAGTAGATTAGTCACATCTTTCTGCACAGGAGTGTTTTGTGTTATGAGCGTCAGTGATACGTTGCGTGCGGCACTTCTATACACATATTCATACCGTCCTTTGGAATGAATAAATGCTGTTATAGTGATAATAGCGCTGAAAGGGTCAGAATTTATCTTATAATAATCTTAGACTTAACTGCATCATGTTGTCGAAGTTACAATGCGTGAATGGTGGCTGGGAATATGGGCGCACGCAACTTAGGGCCATATGTATCTATCCAAATTGCGATCGCAAACGCCGAAATTCACAGAATGTCAGCGTTTTCGATCGCAATTGGGCTTAGTGGTATGTATTAATGAAAAACTGCCTTGCAAAATAAGGAATCGCAAAATTTGTGATGCACTATTTTGCGATTGCATTTAAGGAATCGCAAATTTCGATTCCTTAAATCCAATGTATGAAGCACAGAAAAAGTGCAATTTGGCCTTAAGGAATCGCAAATTACCACCAACTTCAAGTTGGTGGTAATTTGCGATTTTTTTGATAAATGCATATTTTTGCATTTTTTAAAGTGCAATGTGGTGCGCATACATGCCCTTAGGGCATATATGTGCACCACATATGCACCCATGCTTATTTCAGGGGTACAACAGGTTGTCCTTTTGACACCCTTGCAACCTTGAAATTGCATTCTCAATTTGCGATTCTCTAATTGCTAATCGCAAGTTGAGAATGTCTTCCCATTCATTCCTATGGGCCTAGGAATGAATGGGGAGGGTTTCCTTAATTGCGAATCACACTTTGCGATTCGCAATTAAGGAATGTAGGATTCGCAATTTTTTTTTGTTGCAAATCCTACATACATCTCATTTTGCGATTCTCAAATAGCGATTCTCTAAATTTCGCTATTTGAGAATCTCAAAACCAAACTTTCATACATATGCCCCTTAATCAGTATGAGAAGTAGATGAACAATTCAGTCTGTACAACAAGAGTTCATATCTCATTCGGTGCTCTGGAGGTGGACGAGCCACCTCATCTTCCTCTACCGGGGGATATCCAAACCGAATTATCATATTCTCAGAGCACACAAAAAGTTCAGGCGTCGAGGTCGTGGTATCAACAATTCTTTATTCCAGTATTCAGTTCCGTCCATATACTTGGACTTTCCACTTGCCAACATGTGTTTTGTCTATACACTGTAGGCGTAAAAGTAGACTTCATCAGGGCGAGATCTGTGTAAATAACGCTTCATCTCATTGTGCGTGTGAGCAAAGTCTGTACAAAGCACACATTCCAACGACCAGGAGCAAGAATATGTTTGCTCTTAGAGTGTCATGAGGTCTAGCTAGTATAGTGGTTGGGTGCTTGCGCGTGATGCAGGTTAAAAATTGTGAGGACGGCGGTCCTGCCGATTAACCGGTCTATGGCGTGCTGCCAAGTTGGACTTTTCACTGTTGGCAACTGGAAAGTCCAAGTATAACTAGGGCGGGACTGAATATTGGAATCATGTTGTCAAAGTAGTCAATTTCTTTCTTCTATTTTTCTATATTGAATTTAGCTAAAACATATGAATGTAAAGGTTCACTCATGTATGGCCGTATTCCTGGTTCTGTTGCATCTGCTTTGATTTTACTGCTTGAAAGCAATCTAAAAAACCCTCAACAAAATATTCGCCCTCTTATAATTGTACGGCTCCATGGAACACCCTTCAACCCCTCAACTATCAATATGTATGTAAAATATGTCCTGCACACAATAGACATACAGTGTTCCTCCCTGACAATTCACACGGTGCCACTGTGTGTCACACGATTTCGTCTCTCTTCACACAGTTACCCAGTAAGGAGCTGAAATCACATGGTGGCAGGGAAAACCATCTGAAAACTACTGTAAACCGCAGTTTCCAGCTCGTTTTCGAATGCTGTAAGCAGCGGATGTCTATTAAAAGATCTGAAAACACCCCAGGACATCAGTGACAGCCTCGATGACCCTTTGTTTTTGTATTTTTTTGGGAGGGTGTGGGGGCTTGTTGAGGGGCAGGGTGCCTCTTGGATAGCTCTTGCCACCAGGTCCCGACCCCTCCAGGGCCCTGCCCCTCCTCAAACGTTGAAGTGATTTTGTAAGTTGGCAGGTATGATTCTGTCTCTGCGGGCACTGAGTTATACAAGGTTACCTTATATTATGTTATATCGCAAGGGTACTTCTGTAGTAACCTACTGGAACATCGTGGACAAAGTATCAGCCTGCCAATTACTGTGGCCAAAACATCAACTAGCAAAATATTCTGAAGGTGTGTGTGTGTGTGTATAAATATATATATATTATATATCATAAGGTGTCGTCACTGGATAGTTATAGTTAGGTCTTCTTTTTCCATAGACAGATTGCATTTTGGTTTGCTAATAACTATGCCAGCATTTGACAAATTTTCGCAAAACTTTCCCAATAAAAGTTCATCCACCTTCGCTCCTTCTTGTAAAGTGTCGGGATGATACGTCAAGGGAGGCCGAGAAAAAAGTAGGGTCCCAAAATGCAAAAACCCCATGCATTTTCCATAGACTTCTTTAAGAAGCACAACCCAAAAAAACTGCTGAACGTAATGACACCAAATTTGGCAGGAAGCTAGATCTTGGTCCATAGATTCTGCGTTTTGTGATTTGGTGTAAATTCGTTCAGTAGTTTTTGAAAAATGAAGGTTAAAAAATATTTGTATACCTGGACGGTTGGGTTCAAGGGACTCTCGCAAGAGTCCCTCAAATCCAATAAAAAAAATAGAGCCATCGGACTGCCCCAGGGAGCTTTTTTCCCCCCTGGGGCCAGTTTGCTCTCATGAGAGTCAGACTCCAGCGGAAGTGAGCGCTCTGATTGGCTGCCAGCCATTACAGGACTCGGGGACTGAAGTTTAAAAGTAAAAATAATATAAGGGGGCAGGGTAGGGATACTTAGCTCCCTATGCCAAGTGGGGGGACCCCAAAGGACCGCCTGCCCTCTGGGAACAACAAAAAACAATTGGCGGGTCTTGCCACAATCCTGCGGACTCCAGGAGGATTGTGGCAAAAAAAAAAATGGCATCCCGCCACTTAAAAAAAATATATATTTGTTATGGGGTGGGTGAGTAGGGCCCTCTTCACTGAGACAATGGTGGCCTTGGAGACCCCATGCCCCTGGGCCCAGTACATTTATTAAGGGGAGGGGGCATCCATCCCGCCTCCCTGAGCCTTGGTAGGCCCCCGGTACCCGATCCCCAAGGCTGAAATCATAAAGGGAAGGGTGGTAGCCACCTCCCCAAGCCTAAAAAGGACCCAGTGACCCCAATCCCCAGGACCTTATTCAACAAAGAAGGAGAGGAGGGGCTGCAGCCCTCCTCCACGAGCCTCAAATGTCCCCGGGAATCCCAATCCCCAAGGACGGAACACAACTTTAGGGTGATGGGGGCCGCGTGGCCCCCCTCCCTCAGCCTTAAAAGCCACTGGTGACTAATTCCCCTGAGGTTTGCCCAAGTTCTCTGTCCCTTGGAGCCCACCCCCAAGCCACAGTAGTTTCCCTGCCCGCACCAGCGCGGGCAGGGAAAAATATGTTTGCTCCCACCTGGTGGGAGCATTTTTAACTCTCCAGCCATGCTGGAGAAATAATGCCTTCCCTGCCTGCAGCTGCGCGGGCAGGGAAGGCATATGTGCTGCCATCTGGCAGGAGCTTTAAAAATGCTCAAGCCAGGTGGGAGCAGACTTCTGTTTTCCTGACTGCACTCCTGCAGGCAGGGAAACAGATATTGCTCCCACCTGGAGGGCGTATGCAGAGAAAGTTGCTCTCTCCAGGCGGGCGCAATGCTGGCTCCCGCACTAACCAGCTGGGGCTTCCCTCGTGGCCCCCAACTAGTAGTTTGTGCCACCTGTGGCCCTGGAGGATGGGAACCCCGGGGCCCAAAAAGGTTTAGGGTGGTGGCACATGCCCTCCTCCACTATAATTGGAATATGTCTCCGGGGCGGGTCCTGGTGGCCTACTTGGGGTTGGAGAGGGCCCTCACTTCCCCAAATGTAAAAGTATTTGGTCCCAGAGGATGGGGTCCCTGGAGCCTCTTAACCCCTTCGATGCTGATGACGAGCTCAGCTCGTCATCCGCCACGGTGGTCGTGTGCGGATGACGAGCTGAGCTCGTCATGTAACGCGGCTTTTAGAAAAAAGCCGCACAGCGGAAAAATAACCGCCGCAGTGATGCGGTTAAGTTTCAGCAAGTGCCCCACCCCCCAATAAACCCCGTTGCCCATTAAGGGGAGGAGGTATCAAATGCCACCTCCCCTAATGTTAATGTAATTGGACCTGGAGGATGGTTTCCCAGGGCCTCTTAGGGCTTGGGGATGGGCACCATGTGTGCCACTCCCCTAAAAATTGTTTACCCCAGGGCCAATACTGACTTGGCGAGTGGGGCTGTGCACACTTCCTCCCTTTATTAAAAACAAAGCAGAGCTAACAATAACTTGCACCCCCACTATGCACTGCTTATGACTTCACATATTACATCACTCAACATGCTCTATGACATCATTTATGACATCAGTGATCACTGATGACTCAAATTACATCATTGATGTAATTTCCTGTGTCTTTGCTGAAGTCTCAAACTCTCCTCCAAGGAGCTTACTCTAGCAGTCAAGCCTAGTTCATGGGGGGTTGAGATTTGATACTGTACATAGATACCGTAGTTATGATTACAATAAGGATAGAAAGTGTTGCTAGTGTTACTACTTAGGAGAACTGAAATTATGCTTTCACTTTAAAATTATTCAGTAGCAAAAAGTAGAACACACAGTGATGGCTTGATCTTATTTTTAAATGTCCCGAAGTTAAGACCCAAAGGCACCTATTCTAATTACCATGTTAATTGCCTTATGGCGAAGTCACACCCAGTATTGCAAATTCCATGAGTATAGTTACTTTGGGGATGCTGAATTACTGGGAGGATGTAAGTAAACCCACAAAGCCCCCTTAAAGTACAGGGAATACAATTCATAAATTGGTGCTGTGTTACTGCATAGATTTCAGCATTTTCTTTCACAATTCTGGACCATTTTATCCTGACAAATTCCTGCAGGTTTGAAGGGAAGAGTTTGACCCCAATAAAACAGCATGTGGCAATAGTGAATGGAATGAAAAAAGAATATCAATGCAAACTCCTGTTTCCACCCGAATCCCTTTTAAGATGCCTGTTCAATATGGGTCACACTAGTTTTAATACATTACATGTGGTTTGCAAGCCCTTTCCAGTCTTGGTCTCTGGTTTATTGGTCCACTGGGTTTGTTGTGTCGGTTTCTGGAATCTCTCATAGCAAACAATAGACCAATGTCAACCCAGGGAGTTTCAGCACCATGGATAGCTCTCAGGTGAAGCAAATGAACATGGACGCCTATTGGAGGTGTTCACAAGAAGTGAACACGGAATCATCAGCTGCTAGAAGTGTCCACCGGGTACCAACTACTTATCATCCAACCAAACATTTGTATTACCCATTTGGTTATTTTTTGAAGCAAGACAGTTGCATCAGTTGATTTAAAACTTCATAAAACGTAATAAAAATGAATTTGTTTAATCTTTGTTAGCTTAGTTATGGTTAACTTTTTAAAATGGTGTCCCTGAGGTATTTCATCCTCTCATAACTGTATTTTGGGATCTAAGTGTCACATGTAAGAAATCTTACTCAGATGGCTGACGCTTTTTTTAATCAGTCACCCAACCAGGTGTAGAAGGCCACAAAACTTAAAAGGATAGATCTCAGGAACTGATTGTTGAGCTCTGAAAATTCCAGTGCTGTGTGATAGGAACTGGACTGCCCTTAAAGTCTCTGATCCTGAGATACAATTACTGGGTAGGTCCACGGTGTGCAATGTAAGGTACCCTATGGTCAAGCCAGGGAGCTAAGGATCCTGAGGCTTCCGCTGTCCCACACGGGGAAAGCAATCCCTAGTTCAGGAACCTATCAGCATCCCGTCTTTGGTAGGTGATGTGGTCATGACATGGTGTGCCATTTGGAAGACAGTTGATCGCAAGAATTCTGCGAAGTGTCCCCATAGTTGTGTAAGCAACCAATGGCGCGACGCCACATAGATTCACCGTGTCTGGGGTTATCTCACAGGTGAATCCTAGCATGACCAGGATCGACCTGGTGATAGGTCAGAAGGATGCTCTAGGCAGACACTTTGAACTCCCTGGGTTGCCCAGGCACTTCTGCACAGGTAAAGTAGGAACAGGAGAGCAGAAAAGCAACCTGACTGCACCAACCAGAAGATTTACGTGACGCATCGTGCTACTATAAGACCCAATTGTATGAAGGGTGGCAGTAGGGGAATAGCATCAAGAAAAGGAAACTGCTAGGAGCGTGGCAGGCTCCGTCATTGAGACACACACTTTTGAAGGGAGGCACCCTGACCATATCAGCAGGAAAATAAATTCATAAGGAGTGTGGCAGGCTCCGCCCATGAGATTTGTATAAAAGAACACCTTGAGAGCCGACATCGTATGACCATCTGTGCCGAGTACCACCTAGGAGCAGGTATTTCCAACTGTTCCTGGTAAATTGTAATATGCAAGAGAGTCATTAATACAGTCTTGATCAAGATGGTGTTAGCTTTTTTTTCCATCGAAATGCATCGACGCTCCATTAAACAATCTGTGGAAAGGCTGGAACCACAGATTATTTAATTCACGGCAATATCGGGTTATAACCTTCATTATTGTTCTACCACGGATGTGTTCGTTTTTATGACAAAGTATTTTGTCTTTTTTTGTATGTATTTTCTGTGTAGTTATGTTAGTGTATTGTGCAAAATATTGTTTCATGTATTACCGATAGACTGTGTGTTAGTTCTGTCACAGATGTATTTTGCCAACGGATGCTACTCGGTGTGGTGGGTTGTGATAAGTATATCTGTTTTTAATTATTAGATAGTAAGTTGGTTTGAATGCATGAAGCGATTCATGCTTTTTATGTAAACAATTGTTTTGGTCATACTCATTAACCCCTTCATTGCAGCAGCAATTCCGCTGCAGTGCTAGGGGGGAGGGGGGCCGCGCAGCGCTCCCATGCTGGTGACGGAACCGCTCCGTCCCCAGCCTCTGGCGCGCTGTGCTTGTGACGGAGCGGTTCCGTCACGGCCCCGCCCGCTCAATGGAACGCTCAGCGCAGGCACGGAATCCGCGCCGCGCTGGCGTGCGAGCGGGCCGTGACGGAACCGCTCCGTCACCAGCACAGCGTGACCGAGGCTGGAGACGGAGCATTTCCGTCACCAGCATGGGAGGGGTTATTAAATGGATCTATTTTTTATAAACTGTGTATTTTGATTTTGGGCTTATTGTTACATTCCCCGTGGGTGTATGGAGATTCTGAAATGCTGGTAGCTAGTATGATCATTGGATGATTCGAGTATGTGGTAAGGAGGTCGAGTTAACTTTATTTTGTAGTCCAAAGGAAACCTTCTTTGTGATACAGCAGGGGCAGAAGTAACACGGGTGACCGATGGAGTGGAACTAACACATGGGGGAGCACAATGGGTGTGCTGGCGGATGGGAGCAACACAGGGAGCATAGATGGGAGGAAGCAACACAGAGGGCGTGGGTGAGGGGAAGCATACCGAGTTCAGAGTGGTGCGATGTGGCGGGGAGCAAATGGGCGATAGAAAACAATGTGGAGTTGGCAGGACATGGGCGAGATCAACATCAGGGATAGAGGGTGAGAAGCACATGGGCTAGAGAGAGGAACTCTAGAGCGTGGCCCAGGAGGGGAGAGAAGTACACGAGGGAGACAGCTGGTAAAAACATGCACTCTGTGGAGTGCTTGAATAAAAGAAAAAATAGGCACCTGAAAAGTGAGCAGTGGAAGGACACAAGCAATGCATCCATGCTCCAGAGGAGGGACAAATAGAATACGAGACGGAAAGTCCACACAAGCTAATAATTAAAAAGTAAGCAAATGACAGTGACTAAAGGTCAACCAATGGTGAGCAACAGCAATGGTGATCCAAGCCTAGTAAGCCAACAACGTGTTTTGCAGCAGACTGCTCCTGTTTTGAACAAAATAGGGGCCTCCAATGGCGATTTCTGTCATTTCCTGGTACACAATTATTTCTATGTTCATTATCACTTCTCTAGAAATTGTGTGCTAACTGCCTTGGTACACGAGACACCAGTAGGCATACTTATGCCCTCCTGGAGGGAGAATGCAGAGAAAGCTGTTCTCTCCAGGCGGGAGCAATGCTGTAAATGTAAATTGATAAATGTAAATTGATACTTGTATAGCGCACTACTCACCCGCAAGGGTCTCAAGGCGCTTGTACGAATACCGCTGTGGAACCCATCCTGGCTTTCCCTGTGAGGCGTCCACTCCTGGGCACCCCCAAGGGGGAGGCCAGGCATCCTTAGTGTTGTGGGGGCCGTTGTGGAGATTAAGCAAGCTATTGCCCAGAGTTGCAGAGTGGGACTCATGATTGGAATAGGCAGCGAGGCGAGAATTATCAGGTCTTTGGAATTTTTGAGCCCAAGACCCGCCGAGGCAGGGAATTGAACCCTCTGCATCAGGGTCTGCCGCTCTAACCATTGAGCCACACTTCTCCATGCCTCCCTCCCTTAAATTAAGCTTTTCTGCCCCATGGGGCCTAATAAGACTGGGGGAGGGGACGAACGACCCACCTCTTTTTTTTAATTTTTTTATTGCTTTTGGCCCCGGAGGATGTTATCCCCCAGGCCTGATAAGCCTCGGGTGGAAGGTGGGCACATCACCTCCTCTTAGAATTTGGCCCCAGGGGGTGGGGTTCCTGGGGCCCAAGAAGGTACAGGGAGGCTGCACGCCCCTCCCCTTAATAATGCAATTCGGCCACTAGGAATGGAGTCCACGGGGCCTTATAAGGCTTGGGGAGGGGGCCGTGCTGCACCTCTTCCCCCTTTTTATTGCATTTGGACCTGTGGAATGGGGTCCCCGGGGCCCAAGAAGGCTTGGTGATGGGGGCTGCACACCCTCTCCCCTTAAATACACAATTCAGCCCAATAGGCATTTCCTTTGGAAGCAGCCCTGTGCTTTTTTGTGAATGTCACCAGTAAATTATTTAATTTCCTCAAATTGTAAAGCGCTCTGACATCCTTCGGGATCAAGTTCGCGCTATATAAAACTTTATAAATAAATAAATAAATAAATAAAATGAGTGAAGCCTCCTGTATTCCAGGCGCTTCCAGAACTTTTCTTGTTTGCTAATGGTTTGTTTTAGATTCTGCGTTTTGTTGCCCTTGCTCAATGCCTTGTAGTCTCAGTGCCATGAAGCCTTGGGTTATACGAGTGTTTTATAATAAGTAAGTAATACATTAATATGAAAGGGTCAACAAAGGGGCCTTGGGAAGAATAATCTATTTTAAGGGAACTCCTTAAATGATGCCCCCGGGATTTAAATCAAAAAGTAAATTCATCGGGTAATTTCTGAGGAGGATAGATATAAAAAGAGGTAGAAGGAGGCAGCTGATGAATACAGCTGGGAGCTCTTATCCTCGCAGTGTTCTCAACATATCACACTGAATGCGTGTGTGTTAAAACATCAGACAAAATGCATTTAAAATGATTTCATTATCGTGGCTTAAAGATACTTTTAAAAATGCACAGGTTAACTTCAAACTGGTAGTTTTTTGGAACATGGTTTGTAAAGTTGACATTGTTTTGTCTATGTTTCTGTTATAACATAACCAGTATATCTGTCACTTGGGTATGTTATGCATTTTGCCCAGATGTTACATTTAGTAAAACCGCCGTACTTTCAGTGGTAGACAACTGTAAGTCTTGCAACTCTGCTACCCTTCACACCACTACTGCTAAAGAGGAACTTTCTTCCATTTGTGCCCAGGTGGTTAATCTAGCAAAGTCTCTAGGCTTTTTGGTGCCTGTATTTTGTGATGTATGTAGGCCAGAGCTAGATAGAAAACAACAGAGATATGGGCACAAATGGATGATTTCAATAGATAGAGCAGAGTGTGGGACCCTCATCATCATACTGTGATTCCCTGTAGTATTTAAGACCATGGCCTAGATTGTAAAATGATTTTGCAACTGCAAATCCTGCTAATCGCATATGGTTTGTGACCACAAACTGACTTTCTCAATGAACTAAACCCCTTTTCTGATTTGGAAAGTCTTTCCAACCTACAAATGGGGTTCACTGACTCATTTGAAATCACAGTTAGGAATGGGCATGAAAGCGGCGTCTCATTGTGAGTTGCAACGAGATGCATCAATGGTTTGTAATTGCTGGTGCAAACCATTCATTTACTGACTCCTCCTAAGGAGGTGGTAACCTATTTGCAAAGTCCTCTTTGGACAGCTTTCCATTCGGACATTGTATCAGGTGGCCTTGTGGAGAGGGGGTACAGGGAGTTGAGGAGAGGAGCAGGCGGGGGGTCTCGCACTCTCTCAGGAGTAGACAGTGCACTTGCTGTCTCGATTTGTTGCCAAACGGGAAATATATTTTTTTAAGTTTCTAATTTGGGAATGTAAAGACAGCACTGGTGGTCTGCTGTTCCTTCTAGGCAACCATCTTGTCTTTGCCAGTCACTGCAGGATGCAAACAAAAACCTGCCTAATGTAATTCATTAGCCTGTTTGTTCTGTGACCGCTGAGATTTGGAGATTTTTGATGTATACCTCTACATGCAGATTCCTCACCTTTAGAATATTCCCAGGTGCCAGACCGGATCCAGAACATTTTGCACCGATGTTCCATCCCTGCTGTGGTGCCTATTTCTCCACACCGTCCTGGAATTAAAGAGAATAGAGCAGCGTACACGCGCCACCCTAGACGCCGATCCGGAGCTCTGCTCCCAACTTTGTTGGTCTTCAGGTGACTTCAAATTTACATCAGTGAGCCAATGATAATGTATTCACCAAAAATGACAGGATCAAAGCTGTGCCTCCACTGCAGGAAGCAGATGCCGTTTACGAACCCCTACAACGTTGTCTTTGGTGCTTGGGCTTTGGTTGCGAAACAAATTTGTGCAATAATTGCGCCCTCAGGATCCTAATTGCGCTTTCAGGCTCCTGAATGTGATCCAGGGGACCACTGACGATCCCGTTCAAGAAGCTGGTCCCACGGGAAGTCCAGTTCCTGCTCAAAGTCTTCCAATAAGTCGAAGTTGAAGGTACGAAGTAAAAGCAAGAAAGCTCAGCGACAGTCAAGCCCATGCCACCTCACTATATCAGGCTTGAGGGTGTCACTCAAAACATCCTATCCCACAAAGGTTTTCTGACTCCGATGGGGTCTCAGAACTTGTCCTGCGGCACCCAAATTCCACAGGCTGATATTGAACCCTCAGTAAATAGTGACCAAGGAGGCCATTCTCCTGCTCTGTCAGGCACTCCTAGCTTCCTCTGGCATGCCTTTGGGCCCCATAAAACCACAAGGGGCTCCAGTTGGACTTTTCCAGCTGGTCTCTTCCTAGTAAAAGCTCACCTGTGAGACCGCTTCCAGGGTCTATTTCTGACACCAGTTCACACTTTCACACTATCCCTGTGCCCACACCAGTTTTCATTCTGTATCAGCACTGATGCTGACTCCACTTGCTCCGGGCCACTGGACTCTGATGCCTTTATCCAACCCAGAGCCATCGTCAATGCCCAACAGCCTACGTCACATGATGAGATCACAGAAGAGTAACCAGTCAATTTACAGCTAGACTGTAACCCTCATCCTCTGCCTCAATACAAACACTTTTAAGAAGCAAGAGACCTTATTTGGATTTGAATGTCTTGCAGTTCAGGGAATGCAAAATGTTCCAGAGTACACCATTCATGATGAGGAGGTGGACAACCTGCTCTCCACTCATGTTACTGTTGGTGGGCTATACCCGAATTTATAGAATGCCAGGGATCTGAATGCATCGCTAGAGACTGTGCTTAATTCACCACCTGGGCACCAATGGATGAAAGTTCCTCTTTAGCAGTAGTGGTGTGAAGGGTAGCAGAGTTGCAAGATTTACAGTTGCCTACCACTGAAACTACGGTGGTTTTATTAACTGTGTGCCTTCAACCAGTTCCAACCTTGAGCCACTACTTCTTTTCAGTGAGGCTGTTACAGACACCCTCAAGGCCACTTGGTCAAAGTTGTGCTTGAGTCCTACAGTAAGTCCATATATGGCCGGGTGAGACAGACCGACCCCTGGTGATTCAGATTTTCTAACATGTCATTCTATGCCTGAAAGCCAGGTGCTTCAGGTGTTGATGAGTAAAGTCACTCCCAATGACTTTTCAGTCAGTCCTCCTGATAGGGAGTTGAAACGTATTGATGCCTCTGGAAAGAAAATGTTCTCTTCGGCTAGTTGAGCCGCAAGATTATTGAATGCAGGTACAGCCAGTGGTCTGTGGGACATGGCCAGCAAGATCTAGCCAGCCTTCCCGGATGGCGTTAGGACCTCCCTGGCTCAACTGGCTCATGGTTGCCAGGACATGGCAAAGTATGTCGTGCGTGCTGGCTTTGACACCACAGGCTATGTTGGCAGAGCTATTGGCACCAGTGATATGCTTGGAAGGGACGCCCTGATGCAGTGAACTAGATTTTCACGAGATGTCCCAGAGTCCCTTATGGACATGACCGTTGACGGCTCTAGATTGGAGAGAAGCCTGATTGGGCACTTGAATGATGATTAGCCATCGCTTGGTCCTTTGGGCTCTTTCCCCCCGCCAGGCACTTACACCAACAGTACAGGAAGCGTATGGGCTCTAGAATGGTGGCTTACAGACAATGTGAGCCATCCCAACCTGGCAGCACCAGCAGGTCAACTCCTTTCAGGGCAGAGGCTCTGGTGGCAGCTGAGGTCAATTGCACCAGCAGGAACAGCTCTCCTTTAACTCCTCCTGCTGCAGTGACTTCCATGCTGATTTAAGCTGCCCTCGCAGATCCATACCCAGCCAGTCGGAGGCTGACAGGACATTTCCTACCCGGCTTGCTATCCGTCTTGTCAGACAGATCGCTCTTGTAAATGATTGAAAGGGCTGTGCCCTGCCTTTTATTTCTTCACTGCCCAGTGTTGACCATATGTCAAAGTGACTGTCTGTGGACCATTCTGCTATCTTGCTGCCAGAAGCCAACCTTCTGGTGGCCAAGTGTGCTGTCACTCGGGTGCTGTCTTCGGAGAGAGGGTGCTATTTGTGCTACTTCCTCATACTCAAGAAACACAGGGACCTCAGGCCTGTATTGCATCTCTATCCACTGAGAGCCTTTTTGTGGAAAGACCAATTCAGACTGTTCACTCTGTCTCTCATCCTGTCCGCTATGGACCCAGGAGAATGGATGGCGTTCCTAGACTATCATAAACTGATCCTGCAATCACAAAAGGTATCCTCTGCGTTTCATGGTGGGGTAGAAACACTTCTAATTTGCCGTACTCCCCTTTGGCCTCACCTTGGCCCCACAGGTGTTCAAGAAAGCGATGGCGCGGTCTCTGGCTGACTCTGGAGTCAGAGATACATTTGGTCCGGTACCCCGATGGCTGACTGTTCCAAGCAGGCTCACTGCAGTCAGTCATGGACCACCTCCAGAAAATTGCCAAACTCCTGATATCTTTGGAGTTTTTCATCAATGAGATGAAGTATCACTGGGCCCCACAAAGAGACACAGTGGCGTCCAAGGGTCTTCCACCAGCCAGCGAGACAGGGACATTGAAAATATGATCCTGACTTTCTGGGTCTTGGTGAGGTTGGCTCTTATGCATCCTCCTTGTCACGAATGCTAGATTACATTTTGGGGACCCTGCAGTGAAACCTCCGGTTTCAGAAGGCCCAGCTCAAGGCTGCCTTTCTGACTTCTTCCAGATCGAACAGTAAATGGTTCTAGATCTTCTGTGGTGGCAGACGAGCGCAAGCCTGACCTGCAACAGGCCAGTCTGTCACCTCAGATTTTTTGCTTTTTTGCTTTTTTGCTGAACCCTATTTTTGCTGTCTACATAACTCTGTGCACCTTACCCCTGTTAAACATAGTAAAATTGATGTACACCTGATTGGTTTATTAAATTTTCCGATACGTTCCTAGTAAATGGCACCAAATGTACACAGTGCCTGTAATTTAAGTGCAGCCTGTGGACTGCAGCACGTATTGTGCCATCCACTGCATTGGCACTGTAAACCATGTTTACAGGCCTACCACTGTAGCCTAGCTATGCATTTTTGAAACTGCAAATTCGACCTGTCGAAATAAGGCCTTTTGAAAGGCCTAAACCGTCTAAATGACTGGAACTGCTCTCCCTCTTGTACCCAGGACAAAGAAGTGGACTCCAAGTATCATAAGTCAGACCTTCTGTTCAAACTATAGGTATACAACAAGCTTGGAGAGACATTTATTTCTATAAATCAGCTGATCAGTGACTAGTGAACCTCAACTCTACCTGGCACCATGTGAGTGCCCAAGAGCCTCACCTTAGGTTCTTGGAGGCTTTAGAAGCGTTCTCCTGTAGATTTGGACTTACAGGACTAAAGTCAGAAGGTAAACTCTTTTGACTAGGACAAAACTGGTTGGTGTATCTGATACGCGCTCCATCGCATCCTATTATGACCATTGACTACCATTGTCATTTTGTGTTTCTTTGCGCTGTTTCCACGTAAGAACTTAAAAATGCTTGTCGCCGGTTCACCTTTTTGGAGTTTTGTTATTTTGGTGTCTTTTACTTACTAATATTTTACTCTATTTTTCTCATTCATTCTGTTTTTTTTTATTGTTTCGCATTTCAACTTTATTACTGTTTAAGTACTGCATAAATACTTTACACATTGCCTCTAAGTTAAGCACCAACTCATGTGGTCCGCAGAACTATCTAAAAAACTACGCACTACTGGCCAATTCCCCCTTGTTTCTTCCCCCCTTTTAAAACTATCACTGCATATATTTTACAGTCACGCACATTACTGAGCACTGAACGTCACCTTTTCACATATGATGCGCCACCATGTACTGTTTACAGCCTTGAAAATATTGAAATAAGTGTATTTATGATTGAAGTAATTTATAAAAATCTTTGGTTATACCCTAGACAGTTTGGTTTTGTATTTCTTGTAATTTATTCTCTTATAATGAACAGTCTGAGATGAATGTTTCAGAGAAACTTAAAGAAATAGCGCATACCTGACAGAACCAATTGTATACCTTTACTGTTGCCCAGGTTCTGAGGGATACTGGGGTACCTACCCCATTGTGACTGACCGATTTAAGTTAAGCTTGGCTGCACTGTACCATAGCTACCAGGGGCTGAGCTCAGGTGTGTTTAGTCAATTTAGTGTTCAGCCTTAGGAGGACAGTGATTATTGCTTCATATGTAGGGCTCCCGGTTTTCCGTTTAAACTGATTTTTATATATAAATACAGACGGAAAACTATTTTTCCTTTGTCTGTATTTATAGTGGAGATGCAGGGGCTCTAAGAAGCCTCTGTAACAAGTGAATGGTCTTTTAAAGACCTGGGAAGTACTCGGGTGCAGCTGGCAGCTCAAAACTGTGTGTGTGTGTGTCTGGGAAGCTGTCTCAGCCCGGGCTGACACACACGACGGGGGGAGGGAGGGGGCCTGAAGCCTGTTGAGCCCAAATGGGCGTTGCACGCCTGACACCAGGGCTTTAGATGGAAATACAGAAGTGCTGGCGCATGTTTGCTCCTGATAAGTGCTTGTGCTTGAACGGATTTTCAGTGGTCTTCATTTCATTAACAAACTAGAAAGAGCCTCAATGTCCTCAAAGTTTCCTGAAATGCATATGTGCTTGTACTACAATGGCAAAGTTTTCAGATGAATGTATTGTGTTGACCAATAACAACTGAGCACACATGTGCATTGTCAATTTAAATAAATGTGGAAAAATACTATCTGTAGCGTCGTCTTTTGCTGGTGGCAAACATAAATGTGGATAAATACAGAAAAAATGCCCAAATGATTTATATGGATAAATACAGATGGAAATGGCAAAAAAATAAATATCATATAACCGGGAGCCCCATTCATATGGTACTCGCCCACCTTCAATAATAACCCAATTTCTTAAGTTTATTCTCTATTAAAATAGGTCGTGGTTGCATATGGGACCAGATACCACTTCCAACTTTATGGGGACATGGGGTGCTTTCTAGGGCTGTGCCTTCCCTTCCACTTTATGCAAACTCTCAGAAATAAGATGAGTGCAGTCCTGCGGCTGGTCTACCTCATGTCTACCTTGCTGTGTTCTGGGTTACTCCATTGTGCTTTTAGCTGATGTGACATTTCTGCTAATGCGGTCAAAGAAAAGCACTAATAATGACTTCTAAAAGTTTTTGATAAATTTGCAGTTGAACAGGATATGGTGGTCAACACCTGGAACTGAAAAGAAAAGAATGTGGACAGAGCTCAAAACGCCTTGTAGCACTTTTATTTAGAAAGGTGGCAAGCATTTAGAAGAGGGGTACCAAAATGTGTTCAAAATGTCTTCATGCTAACAATGAATGAACACTACAATTCATTGTCACAGTGCCCTGTGGCAAAGTATTCATTGCTGCTAATGCACACACAATTCAGCTGCAGTTTTCCATATTTAAAACTTCTCTTGGCCCCATTTTTCTATTATTGATTTTACCATGTTTGTCCACAAACATCTGCCATCGGAAAGCCCACTCTGGCGGCGAGGAACCCAAGTTCACGTCATCCTTGAGTTGGTTTGTGGCTTTTAGATGGTTGTGGAGAGAGGTGACTCCCAGTGGAGCAGACTAGGGAGAGGAAGATGCTAGCATGAGCAGCAAAGCAAAAGATTGCTTGTGTGCACTGAGGACGTTGCCCCAGGGCATTGTCACAATGAATTGTAGTGTTTATTCATCGTTATTCCGCCTTCCTACATGGGAACAATGCGCAGTCTGTGTGGAGCTTCAGTCATGCTTGCTCGTGGATGGGTTTCCACTCAAAGCACACTTTTCTTGGACAATGTCTTCTCTTTATCCCTTTCTCACCACCCTTTCTTTGCTGCGTTCTCTCTCCCTCCCTTCACCGCCTGCTCGGATCTAAAACTTGGACCCACATGAAACTCTTTTCATTGGGAGATGGACAGCATTTCCCCTACTGGCCCCTCACCTAGAAAAAGCATGGTTGTTGTAGGCTCCATTAAAGGGGAACTGCTGCTTAAAAAAACCCATATGGGATAAAGTACCTCCTGCTGTAGATTATAAGGAAACTGCAAGTCACTGAAGAGTTCCATGACCGTATAGAGGAATGAGGCTGAAGGCCGAGTTCATTTATGAGGGTATGGAACACTGAGGTGCAAAATCCTTATCTTGTACGGAAGAGGGTACATTATTCCTTATAATACATGGGTCACACCATCACCTTTGCCACAAAACCTTTTAATCTTTGGTGCGTAGCTCTTTCATATGAAAGAGAGATGATGTTTATAAACAAGAAGAATAGAAAGAGAATCTCTAGTATAAAACTAAACACATCAAAAAAGCTGTTACATATTTATTACAGAAAGATATTGAAATCTGTGTAACACAAGTTTGTTTTAAAAAAAATGGAGTAGCTTGCAATGTGTACAAAGATGCAGAAATAATCTAACTTTTCTATATTTTCCTAAGGAGTGCAAAAATAAAACCTGTTGCCATAAATATCTCCTTTATGCTTCGTATAGTACAGCAAGGAAACCAGAGCTGAAGAAAGAAAAGCAGCGTTTCATTTTCGCTCTTTATCCCCTTTACTGCTGAAGCTTTTCTACCTCAAAGCTGGGCCCTTTTTAGGTCTCGGTAATATCCGGTCGAAGACCGGAAGTCCGAGAATTATTGTGACTTAGTAGGCTGCTTTATCCCCGCCTCTGTTTTCGTCTCTCCTTCATTGGCTGGCTTCCTAAACAGAGGCCAGCCATTGGAGGAGAGAGCCGTCCCTCGAAAGAAGCTCCGTCTTTTTCGGATTTGGGGGCGTGATTTTTTGCGTTCTTTAGACAGTGACGTTGTCTGTCAGTCAGAACCACAAAACCACGCCCCCAATTCCGAAAAAAATCAGACGCTTCCAGCCGCCATTTTGCAACTGTCCCTCCGAGCACCTACAGGCTCGCACGCAAGTCCGCTCCCCAAAAACTTGGTAATGGAATGTTGGGGTGCTGCAGGCAAGGAGCGGGGTGCACAGTTCAGCCTGTGTGGGCCCTCAGTGCTGGAACAGTACGGCCTTGCAGTATCGGCGGATGGCGGTCCGGGGCTCTGGGCTTCCCGACGAGCTGCCTTCCTCCATCCTCCACCGCTCGGAGCAGGTACCTCCCCCTCTCAGCGAAGCTTGCACTAGTTGGGGTTTTTTTCAGTGGAGGTCTGCAGCTGTTTCTTGCGAGCGCCCCTTTTGGCATGTCTTTTAAACAATCTGGAGCGGACCAGGCCAGAGATCAGCACCAGCGGGGGCTCTCCTGTGTAAAAAGAGCCCCGCTCCCCGCCTGCAGCTTAAGCGCCGTCCATCTGCCCTCTGCCCCACCCCCGCTCTTCCTCCGGTGACCGAGCGCTCTGTCCCCCTGCTGATGTCTCCGGCCCTGGAGCTGCCGCCGGCCCTCAGGTAAGAGTTTGTTGGGGGTACGGGAGGGCCGGCTGGGACAAAGAAGAGCCTCGTGGGCTCCATTTCTGCTTCCCCCAGGTGGGGGGAAGCTGTTCTACAGCTCGCAGGCAGCGCTGCGCAGCTCCGGTCTCAGGAGCGGACCAGGCCAGAGATCAGCACCAGCGGGGGCTCTCCTGTGTAAAAAGAGCCCCGGGGGTCGGAAGGGGCACGTGGCAGCAGATGCCATGTGTAACTCAGAGGTGTATCGGGCGCGCTTGGTCTCGAGGGCTAAATCGAGTCAAGGCGCTAGAGCAGATCTTGGGTATTGTGCCCCGCTCCTTACTGACGGTATAGCGCTTCATGTGGTTGTGATACCGTAGGCAACATGGTGGTGGCTGATGTCCTTCGAGCCGCATTTAGTAATATGGTAGGAAAGATTCCAGTGTGCTGGTGGACTCTGCGAGTAAGGTAACCTGGACATGGGTTCATTTAAAGTCATAAACCACTGGCGCTACTAAAGACGACATGCTTAGCCCACTCGTTAAACTAAAACAATTGTGTGACAGTAGGACTTTGAAGTAAAACGAATTGTACCTGGAAAGACGAGCTTTCCATCCCCGGCATCTTTGTCAATATTGGGTTTATTAGCGCAGCACGAGTGAACATCGGGCCCGTCCCGGATTAAGAGCTTCTCTATGGCTCACTTATTCACGCAATTACCGGCCGCATGCGAGCGGGGGCCGAGGCCAGAGTGCGGCCCTCCGCTTCCACGGGTCACCTTTAACAGGCGCGTGCCGTCCTCAGGTCACCCAGGCGCGTGCTGTAGGGAAAGTGAGTCCTTTGCGCATTTGGGAAGGGGACTTGATATGCTGTAAAGCTGGCTGATATGCTGTAATGCTTTAAAGACGGATGTCCGCACCGGCGCCAGTGTGATATCACTGGATGCGGCCTCCCTTCCGTGCCTGCGCCTATTTTTTTAAGACCCTGCCCGGTGGTTGGAGCTCCTCAATACAGTGAGTATGGTTACCCCGAGATTGGTGGGTGAAGCGCTGCTGCTACTGGACTTTGCTTCCCGTTACCGCATGTCGAGGCGCTCACGTGTATTAGTTTGATGCCAGAACCATTGCGGGTATTTTGAACTCCAGTCCGCTGCCCCGCCACGAAAGCCCATTGCTATTAATGCTGACGTAGCTGATGCTGTTCTATTGGTCAAGAGCTGCGAGCGCCGTGAAACATAGCCTGCGGTCGGCGCCCCTCGCCACCCCCCCTTTTTGTAATCATATCGCTGTATATAAAGTCTGTGCTGACACTGGCTAACCGGTGATTTGTTCCCAGTGCTATGTGTGTCAGCCCGCAGCTCCATGCCTCACATTTTTCATGATCGTATTGGCAGAGGCCCCTCTAATACCGCTCTCTTTGGCCCATGGATGGCAAATATATTGTAAGAAAAGCGTCTTGATGCAGTCTATTGCTGACAGCTAGAGCAGGGCTCGAGGCCTCCCACTTCTGGCCTCTGGCTATGCCTCTGACCACGGCCCTCAGGTAAGAGTTTGTTGGGGGTACGGGGGTGGCATCTGTCAGTGATGTTGACCGGGGGAGCGTAGGCTGCAGGGTGTGACGTGAAGGGTTGTGTGTGCATGTGTGTGGGGAGGGATGCATGTGTGTGTGTGTGTGTGAGGAGGGAGGCATGGTGTCCCCGGCGAGCTGGCATGTGTTTAATGTGGACCCAGGAGGCTCGAACAGCATTTTCACTTGGCCACATTGAGTGATCGTGGGCAAATCTCTTCATCCATTGTGGCTCACTTCCTTTATCTGCCAACACAGAGCGCTTGGAGTCAGTATTGAGCGCTTTATTGCACTAAACTGGATATATTCGCAATCCGGAGGGCTTACTCTATCGCAGTGTTAAGTAAGAGAGTGCAGTACACGGCACATGCTGTTTCTCGTGCTTTTAAAAGCACTACGGCTCGGGTGCCTTCTTTTACCTGTATCTTGGTCTGTGTTACTTTTATGTGCGTTTCGAGTGGCCACGGAGTCCAGCGAGAGTAGTTGGGGGGGGGGGGGGGGTCGGAAGGGGCACGTGGCAGCAGATGCCATGTGTATGCCATGTGTAACTCAGAGGTGTATCGGGCGCGCTAGGTCTCGAGGGCTAAATCGAGTCAAGGCGCTAGAGCAGATCTTGGGTATTGTGCCCCGCTCCTTACTGCCTTCATTGACGCTATAGCATGCCTCATTGTGTCCGCTTGAGCATCCTCGGGTATAGAGTTTGTCACACACCTTCGTCTCTTCGCTGCAAAGACACAGGCTTACATAACAGATACTATATAGAAACATGTCACTGTTGTGCCCCTTATTGTTAAGTAATGCACAGGGCAGATTTGCCGCAGACCTGACACCTCCGCCCCATTGGCTTGTACAGCACGCGCAGGTGTCAGGGGTGAAATATCAGGCATGATGATATGCGACCACGTGCCATATGTCGCACCCTGAGCTTCCAGCACGATTTCAGGTTAGGGCTTATAACTACTGTCCCTCTGCACGCTTGGACTTGTTGCCCATGGCGGAAAGGAGAAAAGCGAGACTACATGTTCCAGAATGCACTTTGCCGTACATAGATCTCTAGTTCTCCAGGTTCTCTCTTCCTTCTCTCTTCACTTCTTCTCTCCTGTCTTCCTTCTCTCTCTCTTGCTTCTCTCCCTTCTCTTTTCTCTTCCTTCTCTTTTTTCTTCCTTCTCCTCCGTCTTCCTTCTCTCCACTATCCCCTCTCTCTTCTCTCTCTTCCTTCTCTCTTCTCTTCCTTCTCTTTTCTCTCCTCTCTCTTCCTTCTCTATTCGTTCTCTTCTCTCCACTATCCCTTCTCCCTTGTTTCTTACTTATCTTCCTTCTTTCTTCCTTCTCCCTTCTCTCTTTACTTCCTTCTCTCCTCTCTTACTTCTCTCCCCTCTTACTTCTTTCCCCTCTCTTCCTTCTCCCTTCTCTTCCTTCTCCTTCTCTCCGCTCTTCCTTCTCTCTTCTCTTCCTTCTCTCTTCTCTCCCTTCTCTTTTCTTCCTTCTCCCTTCTCTTCCTTCTCTCTCTCTCTCCCTTCCCTTCTTTCTACTCTTCTTCTCTCTTCTCTCTCTTTTCTCTGTATCTGTCTCGAGACCGAGCTGGCACCTAGCCGGAAGTGCTGTCTGGAGCCTGCTACACTAAGCCCCGGCATGGCGTGTCGGATTATGGAGCCTTGTTAGACCACCAGCGTTAGAGGCCCAAGGGTACACAGGTCTAGGGGGTTACTGCAGGGCTCAAGTTGAGGTACCACGCGGGTGGACAGCGTCCCACCACTTATTTTAAAGGGGGGATGGCATCCCCCTGCCAAACAGCTGGACTTCACTCTTTGGCCTCTTTGGGACGAGGAGCTTGGCACCTCTCACTACCTCACTTTCTCACTTTTCTCTCTCAAAACATCACTACCTCACTCTCTCACTACCTCACAACTTCACTCTCTCTCACTATCTCAATCACTCTCTATCTCACTACCTCACTCTTTCTATCTCACTAACTCACTTTCACTCTCTTTCACTATTTCTCTCTATCTCACTACATCACAACATCACTCTATGCTTATATCTCACTACCTCACAACATCCCTCTCCCTCACAACATCCCTCTCCCTCACAACATCCCTCTCCCTCACAACATCCCTCTCCCTCACTACCTCACTCTCACTACCTCACTCTCTATCTCACTACCTCACTCTCTATCTACCTCACTCTCTCTCACTACCTCACTCTCTCTCTATTTCAATACCTCACTCTATCTCACTACCTAACTCTCTCTCTGCTAATGCAATAGGTATCACATATGCCAAAAAAAGCTAATGCCAATAGAAATGACAATGCCATTTATTTAGGGATACAAAAAAAATAAAAAATGAGCAATACCAATAGCTCTACCTATAATATTGCCGAGACCATTGCATTGTAAATGCTTGTTTATTTAGCTAATCTGGGGTAATTCGCACTTAGGCCCCCATAAAGTTTTTACCAAATAAGGTATCCATGCCAAATTTGCTTTCTTTTTTCTCAACACCACTGGGATTCTGAAGGTACCCAGGGTTTGTGGATTCCCCTTGGGGGACCGTGAAATTAGGCAAAATATAGCTAAAGTGTGGGTCTTTGGGGACAATGGGAACAAAGTGCTGCACAAGAAAGTGTATGTTTTTTCCTAAAAATTGCATTAAAGACAGTTTTGGTGTGCTATAATCCCCATTCTCCCAGATTTCAGAAACAAGCAGAGCTTAATCAAAAGACATTTTTTTCAACCATAGTTTTGACATTTTTCTAAGAGGCAGATGATTTTTCCTAATTTTTGTATTATCAACCTGATTCCAGTTCTTCGTTGAAACAGATGTGAAATCCAAGGGTCATTCCGGTAAGCTACACATTTCTAAAAAGTAGATAACATTCTAGGATGTGGTTTAACGGTTAGAGCGGTTGACCTTGAAGCTGGGGAACCAGGTTCGAGTCTCGGCAGGGACGCTCAACATCCTGTGATTCTGGGCAAATCACTTAATCTCCCCGTGCATAACAAAATGAATGTGTACGTCTGTAACACAACTGGTGCTCATATAAAGTGCTCTGATACCATCAGTTCGAGTTTGCGCTATATAAAACTGAAATAAAAAAACAATATCATTTCAGCAGAAGGTCATTTGTATAGACCCCTCAAGGGTTTCCCAAGGAAACTAACTGTAATGAGTAGGAAAAACACTAATTTGTGACAATATTTAATCTGCAACTGCTTGTCAATTTACAAAAGCAGTATACTATTACCTCTGACAGACCTTTCTGGTCACTGCAGTATATAGAGTTTGTAGCATGTGATACCCAGAGCCAACTACAGAGCTGCACCTTAAAATGATTTTTCATTGTGTACAGACTATTTAGCAATTCGTATTGTAAAATATAAAGAATGAAAAATTCCTATGAAGAAAACGTATGTATTTTTGAGAAGTGCACAAGATACTGAGTTTAGGAACAGTGGTTATTTGTGCACCTCTGAATTTGGGATTGCCCATAATATGATGTGATTCAGAGGGTATTTTGCAAAAAGTTTTCTTTCTTGCACACTGGCTTACATTCGTACGCCACAAATGCAGCAAAATCCAATTGGTAATAACAAAGGTTCCACTATTCTGTGTTCCCACATCTCTCCCGATAAATACAGTGTCTAACTTGTATGGCTGGGCCTAGTGACTGCGACACAAAACACCAAAAAACCTGACCGGGAGACATCATGCTCCACCCAGCAGCATCCACGCTTTCTTTTTTATAATGTGGGTAGCTGCAGATTTTGTGCCCTAGCTCCGAGGCCACCCAAGGAAGCCTACTATACCGAGACATTTCTGAAAACTAGACACCTGAGGACATCCAGGGTGGGGTCACGTGTCTGGCTCTCGCCAAGTGTTCCTAATCAGAAGCCCATGAAAACCTCAAACTTTGGCTAAAAAACACACATTTTCCTAACATTTCTATGAGGAGAATTTCTGGACTCTGCGGGAAGCTACACATTTTCTACCACCAAGCATTTTCCTATGTCTCCATGCATAATTAAAACTTTGGCTAAAAACACAAATTTTCCTCACATTTCTGTGAGGGAAAGTGTTGGAATTTGGGGGGGACGGGGGGGGGGGGGGGCACTTATATCCAACCATTTATCGTTACCCCATATCTCCTGATTTAAAAATGGTACCTCACTTGTGTGAGTGGGCCTAGTACCTGCAACAGGGAAAGGACCAAAAAGCAACATAAACAGAACAACATTTTCCTCTAAAAACAAACCCTTTGTTTGTAATTTGGGTAGATATGGATTGAGGGTCTGAACTCATCTGGCACCTAAGGAAACCTAACAAGTCCACACATTTCGGAAAACTAGACACCCAGGGGAGTTATTTGTGGGGTAACTTGTGTAGCTCTGACCAGGTTTTCTTACCCGGAAGCCATTACATAACTCAAACTTTGGCTAAAAACACACATTTTCCCCACATTTCAGTGAGGGAAAATTTTGAAATCTGGGGGGAGCTATACATTTCCTACCATTCAGCATTCACCCGCATCACCCTCACTTGTGTGGGTAGTCGTAGCTCCTGCAACAGAAAAGGGCCCAAAACGCAACGTGGACAGATCAAACTTTTCCACTCCAAACCAACCCTTTTTTGCAATTTGGATAGCTGTGAATTTCAGGCCCTAGCTCAGCCAGCACCTAGGGATACTACCAAACATGCACATTTCTGAAAACTAGACACCCAGGGGAGTGCAGGGTGGTGTGACGTTTATGGCTCCCACCAGGTTTTCTTATCCAGAAACCCTTGCAACCAACAAATGTTGTTTAAAAACAAACGGTTTCCTCACATTTCAATGAAGGAAAGTTCTGGAATCTGCGAGCAGCCACAAATTTGCTACCAACCATCGTTCTTCCATATCCCTCCGATAAAAATGGTACCTCACTTGTGTGGTTGGGCCTTTTACCCATGACAGAAAAGGGCACAAAAGGCAGCATGAACAGACCAAATTATTCCACTCAAAAACAACCCTTTATTTTTGCAATTTGAGTAGCTGTAGAATTTGGGCTTTAGCTCAGCTGGTACATATGGAATCCTACCAAACGCGCCCATTTCTGAAAGCTAGACACCTAGGGTAGTCCAATGTGGGGTGACATGTGTGGCTCTCACCAGGTTTTCTCACCCAGAAACCCTTGAGAACCTCAAAATTTGGCTAAACCCACACATTTTCCTCACATTTTGTGAAGGAAAGTTCATCTGCTAGGAGCCACGCATGTCCTGCCACCCAGTGTTTCCCCATATCTGCTGATAAAAATGGTACCCCACTTTTGGGGGTGGGCATATAGTGCCTGCAGCAGGTAAAGAACCAAAACGCAATGTGGAGACATCCACATTTCCTGTCAAAAAATATCCTGGTTTGGCAATGGGGGTAGCTGCGTTATCTGGGCCCAAGCTCAGCGGGCACCTGAGTAAACCTATCAGCCCCAGAAATATCTGAAAACTAGACATAGAATTTTCTGGGCAAAAGTGGGGGAAAGCGGGGGCGTGGCTTGACGGGCGATGATGGCGGTCGCAGCTTAGTAGAGCTCCCGCCGGCCCGAACTTACTTTTGACATTTATCCTGGCCCCCGAGCCCGCAGAAGATCCCTGGCGAGTCTTGCTGACTCCGGAGTGTGTCCTGTTCTCTCCGGTGACGGGATCCCGCGATTCTGTCTCCGCCGGGACCCTGAGGCGCCGACGGCGGAGTGTGGCCTGGTGGCTGGCCGCGAGCCGGGGACCTCGATTTTGGTGACGCCGTGTGGCGGCTGTCGGAGAGCGGCTGAGGGTGCCATCTGTGGTGCGGATCCCGGACGTCCCTGCAGCGCTTGGACCCTGAGCCCGTGGTTGGTGCCGGGCGGGCGCCGTCGGTCCGTGAGTGGGCCCTGATTCCTCCGGTGCCGGGTTCTAGCGGCTCCATTCCCTCTGGGACCCTGTGGCGCTGACGGCGGTCGGCGGCCTGGTAGCTGGCTGTGGGCTGGGGACCTCGATTTTGGGACAGCCGAGAGGTGGCAGTGGGCGCGCCGCTGCGAGTGGCGTCAACGGCGCAGACTTTGGCCGGATACTTCACCCGGTGGCCACTGGTGAGTGGGGACACTGCTGCATTCCCGGGCCACCGTTGCGTGGGGACACTGCTGTATTCTTGGGCCACTGTTGCATGAGGACACTGCTGCAGCCTGGGGGCACCACTACATGAGGATACTGCTGAAGGTGCCCTGCCTCCTCTGGATCCTGGAGGTACCTGTGGGCATCGTGGGGACCTGTCTGGTCCGGAGCCTTGTGTGTCGTGCCACTGGAGTCGTATTGACCCGCCGCCCCTCCTGCGCGGGCACCGGTCCCGCCGTCCGAACGTGGTCCTGCGCTTCTTGTTGTGGACTCACTGCCCCGGGCCTGCTGAACCTACCCGTCCAGTCCAGTGTGTTGATCCGCTGTGTCCGTGAGCGGCCATGACCAGGGGTGGCGGAGGGGGCCCGCCCAAGCAGGGCCCCATAGACAAGTTTGCCGGGCCCAGTGGTGGCGCCGGGGCGTCTGGCGGAGGTGGCGGATCAGGGCCGGACAACGCTGCAATCCTGGCGGCCATTACCCAATCCCGGGACATGCTGGACGCCAAAATAGGGGCGGTGGGAGCGGACGTTACACTGCTTCGCCAGGACCTCCGAAACGCAGTGGCGAGGATCACTGAGACTGAATCTCGAGTATCGGTGACCGAAACAGACATTGGCGCCCTAAAGAAACGAATGGCGGAGGTGGAGTGTGTCCAGAAGACGCTTGCGGCCCACGTGGAGGATGCCGAAGGGCGCGCACGGAGAAATAACCTCCGCTTCATTGGCTTTCCGGAGCGGTGCGAGAAAGATGGCATGGAGCGTTTCCTGACTCACTGGCTGGAGAGCTGGGTCCCCGAGGGGACACTGTCGGCGTGTTTTGTGATTGAG
Organism: Lissotriton vulgaris; assembly: GCF_964263255.1. Taxonomy (NCBI): domain Eukaryota; kingdom Metazoa; phylum Chordata; class Amphibia; order Caudata; family Salamandridae; genus Lissotriton; species Lissotriton vulgaris. The sequence continues at coordinate 1,207,864,520 of NC_141697.1, forward strand.
CGGGCGCACAGGGCCCTGACTCAGCGGCTGCCTGAGGGGGAACGTCCTCGGCCGGTCATTGCTCGGCTGCTGAACTATCATGACCGCGATGCCATACTGCGGGAGGCGAGGACCAAGGGCTCGCTTACATATGAGAATCATGCCATAATGATCTTCCCGGACTACACGAAAATGGTTCAGCAGCAGCGACAATCCTTTGTGGCCGCCAAGGCTAAGTTGCGGGGCCTGAAGCTTCAATACTCTCTTCTGTACCCGGCCCGCCTGCGGGTGGTACACCAGTCCCGGACACACTTCTTCGATACACCCGAGGAGGTTTTTCGTTGGACCGATGAGACGGTGCGACTTCGGCCCCATGCCCAGCCGGGGCTGGATCCTGGCGGGTCCCAGAGATCATTACCGGAGCGGACGGACCGCACCAACCGGAAAGGAAGGCATCGAAGGTCCAGATCTAAGAAACGGTCAGCTTCCGCCAGTGCGACGCAGACGAACAGCACAATTGTCTCTTAACACTCTGATGCTGGCAGTTGAACCCTGGTGGTGCCTGGCTGTTGGTGTTGCCCGAAATGGACCGACTGGTGAGACTGTTCCATGTGACTTTGCCTGAGCTTCTCTGTATGCTTCTCAAACACTCTGAGGCTCTGAGTAGAGCCACTGCGGGGCTCGGGTGGCGGCTTCTATGGGCCTTAGACCCTCACGAGTAGTGGGTGTTGTTGGGGGGGTGGTGAGTGAGTGTTGATGGGGGTGTTGGGATCCATTGGTATGGTGGGCCTTGGGTTCTCTGTTCTGGACCCGGGTCTCTCCATGCCGCGACAGATACTTCACTGTTTTCTGAGGTATTGGGGTGGGGGGTGTGGGGTGCAGGGGGGGGTTGTCTTATTGTTGGGTGTTGGGGAGGTTGGGGCCGGAGGTGGCCAGGTGGGTTTTGGGGTACTGGGTGTTCGGGTTGGGAGGGTGTGACCACACGTGTCTTTGGCTTTTGATTTTGTTGCTTTGTGGGGTGCGCCAGGGTGGGGCGGGGGGCCGGATGCTGGACACTGTCTTGATTATGGCTGATACTACGACTGTACCTCCTCAAAAGACCCTGCGTGTTGTGACGTGGAATGTGAGGGGTATTCTGGACAAAATCAAGCGTGGGGCTGTACTGCGTTGGGGGAAAAGAGAGATGGTAGATGTGCTGCTGCTTCAAGAGACTCACATGCTGGGCTCTAAGGCCCTTAGCCTCCAGAGGTTCGGGTTTCAGCAGGTGTACCATGCGGGTTTTACGAGGGGTTCTAGGGGGGTGGCTATCTTAGTACACCGCAGGTTGGCTTATGTGCATGACAAGCAGTGGATTGATCCTCAGGGCCGATATATCTTCATCAAAGGCCGGTTGGGTACTGAACAGGTGGTTTTTGGTAGCGTATATGCCCCCCCCCCCCTCTGCAGTGGGCTTTGTCTGAGCGGCTATTCGCGCTGTGGGATGAGATTCCGGAGGTCCTAACCATGGTGGGGGGCGACTGGAACGAGGTTATGGATGTAGGCCTGGATCGTCTGAGGCGGGTGCCTGTGGTGTCGGATCCCCCCCCCACTATTGCTCCCACCAAATTGCGTGCGACTGCGAGTGGCCTGGGCTGGGTTGATGTATGGCGGCACTTTCATCCTGCTGTGTGTGAATTCACATATGTGTCGGCGGTGCATGGGTCCTTCTCGAGACTGGACTATCTGTTTGTGCCGGGTGCCTGTCTGAGTCGGGTCAAAGATGCTATGATACTTCCCAGAGGCCTGTCTGATCACTCCCCCGTCCTAGCTACCATGACCCTCCCCTCCACGAGACAGCCGTTTCGATGGCGGATGTCCTCTTGGCAGTTGCAGCGGCCTGAGTATGTGCATCACCTGCGTGAGGCGATTGATCATTTCTGGCGCGAGAACTTGGTTGGAGATGTGAGTGCAGTGGTGGTGTGGGAGGCGCTGAAACCCACGCTTCGGGGCGTGGATATAGCTTGGTGCGTGGCTGCTCGACGAAAACATCGGGAGGCCATTGTGACCGCCGCGGCCCGCGTGGAGGAGCTGGAGCAGCGTGGCCGGCTTAGGAGCGACGAGGGCATTGTGAGGCAGCTCTTGCAGGCCCAGCAAGCATACGCCTCTGTTCTTTATGAGGAAGCCCGGCAGGCGTGGCTCGCCACGCGCAGCAGGGTGTATCAGTGGGGCGACAAGTCCTGTACTATGCTGCATAGATTGTGCCAGGCGACCTTCCAGCCCCTAGTGTTACCGGGCCTTACTGCAGATGACGGTTCGGTCATGACCGACCCGGATTTGCTGGCGGCTAGCTTTGCCCGTTATTACGAGGCGCAATACGCTCCCCGGGATCATTTAGAGGCGAGCGAGATTTCCGCGTATCTTGACGACCTACTACCGCAAGCCGTCCCCGATGAGACCAGAACCGCACTGGACGCCCCGCTTACGGCTGAGGAGGTCGGAGAGGCCCTTGGTCAACTGAATACGGGTAAGGCGCCCGGCCCGAGTGGCTACCCAAGTGAATTCTACAAAAAGTTTCACGTCCAGCTGGGGCCCCACTATCGCTGTGCTCTAGAGGAGGCACGGGCTCGGGGAGAGCTGCCACCAGATTGGAGACATGCGGAAATCGTGGTATTTTTGAAGCCGGGCAGGGCACCGGACCGGCATGACTCGTACAGGCCGATTTCCCTCCTCAACATTGAGGCCAAGGTTCTGGCTAAGGCCTTGGCAAACCGCCTCCTGCCCCACGTTGCTGACCTAGTCCACCCCGATCAGGCTGGATTCATGCCTCGCAGGGCCACTCGACATAATATTCGGCGGGCGCAGGCAGCGGTGGATGCTATGGGTGCTAGAGATGAACAGGCGGCACTCCTCCTAGCGGACATGGACCGGGCCTTTGATTCGGTGAGCTGGGCATATCTGTTCACACTGTTGGCCCGCCTCAACCTGGGGCCGGTCTTCCTGTCGTACATTCGTCTCCTCTACACCAACGTTACGGCCTCGGTCCGCGTGGCCGGTGCTACCTCTGGGCGCTTCCATGTGGGTCGTGGTACTCGGCAGGGTTGCCCGCTGTCCCCGTACCTGTTTGCCCTCGCCATGGAACCCCTGGCATCGCGGATACGTGCGGATGACCGGTTGCGCGGTTTCGTTTGGAATGAGGATCTGGTGGATAGGATTGCACTGTATGCGGATGACGTCCTCCTCTTCCTTACGGATCTACGGCGCTCAGGTCCCCGAGTTCTGGAAATCATGCGGGAGTTTGGCGGGGTCTCGGGCCTTCACCTTAACCTGAATAAATCGACCCTGTGGGTGCTGGGCGGTGGTGTGGTTGCTGACCCCTGGGCTGCTGAGTTGCGAGTGGCCTCGGATGGCCTAAAGTATCTGGGAGTTTTTCTCTCGGAGTCGCGGGCCGTGGCTTGGGCGCGTGGAGTCTTGCCGGTGTGGGAGCGGGTTCAGGCTGATGTCAAGACATGGGCTAGAATGCCGCTTACTATCTTTGGGAGATCGGCCATCTTCAAGATGGTGGCGCTTCCGCGGCTCCTGTACCAAATCCAGAACTTCCCATACCCCATTGGCCTGGAGTGGTTCCGTCAGGTTAACTCAGTGCTGGGCCGCTTCCTGTGGGGTGGTGGTGCGGCCAGAGTGGCGTTGAAGACGTGCTTTCTGTCCACATACAGTGGTGGCCTGGCCACCTCGGACCTCCTCTCTTACTACCAGGCTTCCCACCTGCTGGTCCTAAATGAATGGTGGTATGGTGATAGAAGAGATCCGGCTTATGCCCTGGAACGGTTGCTCATGGGTGACCGCACGCTCCACACAATTCTTTATTCCGCTCGCTTACGCCGTGCATTGCCATCGGTCACCGGAGTGGTCTTTGCGGTGTGGCGACAGTCATTGCGCCGCATGGGATGGTGGGGCAGGTTGACGGCTGAGACGCCGCTTTGGCACAATGGTTTGCTCCCGGAGCTGGTGGCCCTAACCGGGTTTGAGGGTTGGGAGACCATTGGGATTACTCAGTTGGGCCAGGTTATGTCGAGCACCACCCTCAAATCCTTCTAGGAGCTCCGTGCAGAGTTCCAAATGCCTCAGTCCCAGTTCTTCCGCTACCTCCAGCTGCGGCATGCCCTCGCCCCGAGCATCGCCGGTCTCGACTCCCTGCCGGAATTTAGTCCAGTAGAGGCCAAGGTATTTATGGGGGACCTGGGGGACAGGAAGGTCTCTAGGATCTACCAGACACTTGTAATTCATTGCTCCTCCACCCTACACTCCCTCCGGGAGGCGTGGGAAGTGGATGTGGGCCCCCTTGATGAAGACGATTGGAGGGAGGCACTGGAATCCCCACGTGGAACCGCCATTGCGATCCGGCTCCGGCTAATTCAATTCAAATATCTGCATCGTGCCTATTATACCCGTGAGCGGTTGTGGAAGGCTGGGTTGATTGCGTCCTCGGAGTGCCTGCGCTGTGGAGTGGTGCCTGCCTCTCTGGTGCATACGGTGTGGTCGTGTGGCCGATTGACTGGGTTCTGGAGGGGCGTGTGGAGTTGTCTGGCTGAGGTCCTGGGCTGGGATCTTCCCCGTACCCACCGGCTGGGCCTCTTGCATATCATGGAAGGGATTGGTGGTAATGTTTATAAGCGCCACTTGTTGCTATTGGGGCTGGTCATGGCTAAGCGGGACCTGGCCCGAGCGTGGAAGTCAGTGAGGGCTCCCCCCTTGTCGGCGTGGAAGGCTGGGCTGGATTATTTCATGGGTCTGGAGGGGCCGATCTTTGAGGCGAGGGGGTGCCCGCGCAAACACTACAAAATTTGGAAGCGTTGGGCCGACTACCGTGGTCTGTCCTTGGATCCCCCGGCGGAGCAGGAGGAGGACATTTGATCGCAGTGACAATCTTGGCCCGCAGCAGTAACGCCCTGGTGGAATTACACCCACATTTTTCTCTTCCCTGTTGCTATATATACACGTGTGGTAGGGGGGGTTGGGGGGGGTAGCGTTGGGAGTTAGAGTAGGGTGTTGGGGAATTTCTATACTAAGCCTATTCTGAATCTGCTCTATTATTTGCTGCCTGTGTAATTGCTGTACTGATTTTGTTGTGGTGTTCTCGATGTGTGGAGATGCCACATTTGTGATGATCATTTGCTTAATAAAATTGGTTGTGAAAAAAAAAAAAGTGGGGGAAAGCTGGGTGGTAGAAATTATGTGGATCCCTGCAGATTCCAGATGTTTCCGTCACAGAAATGCCAGGAAAATGTGTGATTTTAGGCAAAGATTGAGGTTTGCAGGGCATTGTGGGTAAGAAAACATCATGGGATCCATGCGAATCAAACTAACCTGGACTTGCCCGGGTGTCTAGTTTTAAGAAATGTCTGCGTTTGGTTGGTTTCCCTACGTGTTGAACGAACATTGGGTCAGTTAACGCACCTAACCCCATTACCAAATCAGATCATTTTTTGACAGGTAATGCAGATGTTGACGCATTAAGTTTTGTGACCTTTCCTGTCGTGGACGCTGGGCCCACCCATACAAAATAGTTGTGTTTTTATTAGAACAACTGGAGGAATGCTGGGCAGAAGACAATTTGTGGTCTCCTATTGAGTGCGTGAGTTTATATCACCGAAATGCAAGGAAAATGTGTGATTTTAGGCCGAGCATTGGGGGTAAGAAAACATCATGGGATTCACACAAGGCATACCACCCTGGACTCAAATAGATGTCTAGTTGTTGTCTGGGCCTGGTAGATTTCCTCAGGCGGCGGCCCACCCAAGCCTAAAAAGTTCAGCCGTTCACAATGGCAAGTGGGACGATATTAGGATATTGCCCGACTCTCCTGACCCATATATTAAAACAGCTAAAACAATCAAATGTCCTCACACTTGCCATTGGGATCAGATGATTTAGTCTGCAGGGGAGCAGAAAGACTGAGACGTCAGGGGTGAGGGTGGTGCCTGATATCAGGATGGGACAGACACACCCCATTATTTTCTTTAAAAAATATTTCTGCCATCCTTTGGGCTTTCTACCTCCGGGGACAAATTGTGGAAAAAACACTCCATCTCTGCCCTCCGGGGAGGCCAAAATACTGGTTTATCCCATTTGAGGTGGGCGTGTGGTTCAATGTCAGAGTGAGACATCCATGCTCCTTTAATTTGCCCCAAATTCAAAATCTCTGGTGTCTAGTGGGCTTTCTTCCACCTCGGGGGAAGACAAATTGGGGCATACTTCCAATCTGCCCCTAGTGGGGGCAGAAAGACTGTTGCACCCTTTTTGGAATAGGGGCATGGCCATGCCGATGGTGGGCAGCCCCATACCATCTTTATTCTTTTAATATATATTCCCTGGTGTCTAGTGGGCTCTGTGCCACCCTGTGGGAGGCAATTTGGAGCACAGCACTAATCTGCCTCCACCACGGTATAAAGATTGATTCCCCTTATTGGGGTGGGTGCATGGCCATGCCCATTGTTGCCAATCTCCACCAGTTTGTTTTCTATTTCCCTGGTATCTAGTGGGCTTTTTGCCCCCGTCCCCCATCGGGAATAGGCTGCAGATTCGGGTTGATTGCCCCTATCCATCTCCCACGGGTTGCAGAAAGACTACAACTTTTAGGAAGTCTGTGAAGAGCACAAGCCCTTGCCCGAAGCAATCTTCCCGTTGCCACAAATCCCCGGTGTGTATGTGGGCGGATCACTGTTTGGGGCCTGCTCTCCTTTGGCAGAAGAGCACAGGTAAGGGTCTCCAGTCATCATGGAAGGCAAGCACTCCTTAAGTGAGTTTGATTTGGAAGGTCTACCAGGAACGTCACTTTGCAAGAATCATACTGCTCCCGCCAAATGGGCATATATCAATGGTTGGCTCCAGCCAACCCCCAAACCTTTCCGTCACTTCTCAAATGTTAGAAACCTGTCCTTGCTGTACAGGTTTCCCATCTGTCTGCAAAAGTCCATAATCCATTCGCCAGATGTTCACTTTTTTTCAAAGCTACAGAGTGGGGCACCCCTATACCTCTGCCCCCTTGTAGGAAGGAGTCTACTTTGCTACCTTCTCGGTCATCCGGTCCATCTCTTGGGCCATCAACACCATAAAATGTGGACTGCCAGGAGGCATCTTGCTTAGTGACATAAGTGAGATTGTCAAGCGTTCACGTAGACAGTAGCCTTCTTTATTATGCCCAGTGCTTAACTAGCTTGGTAGATGCTGCTATGTACTTGTACTTCATATCGGGAAGCACCAGTCCACCTTGTCCACATTTTGCAGTTTGACAGTGGCTAGTCTAGTTCTAGGTCTTGAGTGGGTTCATGTTTACGAAGCGATGAAGTCATCCATCTCAATTATGTGTGCTTGGAACCAAGCACATCACACCTTGTAGGACAGGGAGACTGCGGTGCAATATAAGAACCGTCTTAACCAATGATACCCGAGTAGTTACAATATCTGAGGTTGCTATTGGGACCATCCTTTTTTGCCCACTGTGCCAGTCAAGAACACAGACCTGCTGTATGCGAACACTCTTCATTCTGCTCCAAAAGGAACAGTCCAGCAGACCTTTGAAAGATGACCTCTGTTTGTTTTTGGTTCCCACTGCTCACCTGAATCCCACAGTTTGTCCACCTTCATTGTGCATATCAGCCATAGACCGCAGTCTTCGAAAAAAGCTGGTCTCTTCATCGGAATGAACTACAATATCGATAGCAGCGCGTCGCTGTAATAGATATAGCTGCAACTGCGTCTTTTAGAAGAGACCAAAATGTGGCCTGTTAGTTAAAAACTAATTTCAAGAGCCAGATAATCCCATTCCATTCTTGACAAGAATGGGTACCAGGGTTCCAGTAGTCTGCCCAAATCTATTGAATTATTATTTCTGTTGAAGGCCATCTAGGCAAGTTCAGAAGATATCTTAAATTGTTAACTACAGCAGAAGACTAAAGCAGATACACTTGGCAAATATGGGTATTTGTGACCGTCTACCTTTTTATACGTCACCCAACCTAAATATTGGGGTGCATGTTACATGATAATTGTCAAGCCTGATACAATGAGCGGATATCTATGAAGCTATGTTAAGATGTATATATTTCAATTTAAAATGTTGAATTTGATTCTGTGATCATCTTATGTTAATTAATATATCCTGTGACAGTGCATTTTAATTGTATTGTAAGTTTGGTTTGCAGTTTGTGGCATTATCTAATATTATGATTCATCCAATTGATAAAATTACAATTTGCTGAGACCATCCAGAACCTAGTTTTAGATTTGCCACCTGACAACAGGAGAACTAAGGGCCAGATGTAGGTAACTTCAATTTAGCACGTTCTTAATAGCGATTTTTACCGAATCGCTATTAAGGACTCGCTAAATTGAATGTAGGTAGGAATCGCTAAAATATTAGCGATTCCTTAATAACGAATCGGTAATTGAGATTCGTTATTAAGGAATACCTAGCCATTCATTCCTATGGGTTTGAAGGCCCATAGGAATGAATGGGAAGATATTCACTATTAGCGATTCAGTATAACCGAATCGCTAATAGCGGGAGTTATTTCAAGGGTGCCAGGGTGTCCAAAGAACACCATGTTGCACCCCTGAAATGTGCATGTTTGCACATGTGGCACACATCCATGCCCTAAGGGCATGAATGTGTGCCACATGGCACATTTAAAAAAGCAAAAAGGTCACTGTTTAGAGGAAATCGCTACTTACCACCAACTTGAAGTTGGTGGTAATTAGCGATTCCTTAAGGCTGAAGTGCACTTTTTTTAGTGCTACATACATTGCATTTAAGGAATCGGTATTTCCGATTCCTTAAATGCAAGAGCAAAGGGCCATATGTATCAAGGCAAAATAGGTTCGCAAACGCCAAAATTCGCAGAATTCCGGCGTTAGCGAACCCATTTTCGCTAAATGGTATGTATGAAACATTTTTTTGCAATATAAGGAATCGCTAAATTTGCCATTCTATATTTTGCGATTGCATTTAAGGAATTGCAAATTTTGAGATTCCTTAAATGCAATGTATCAAGGAAAAAAACATTCCAAAATGCTGTTAAGGAATCGCAAATTACCACCAACTTCTAGTTGGTGGTAAGTTGCGAATTCTTTCAAAAAAGCATTATTTTAAAAATCAAAAGGTGCCATGTGACGCTTATACATGCCCTTAGGGCATGCATGTGCGCCATGTGCGCACACATGTCATTTTCAGGGGTGCAGTAGGGTGTTCTTGAGACACCCCTGCACCCTTGAAAATATTCACAATTTACGATTAGCAAATTGCGATTTGCAATTTCCCCTTCATTCCTATGGGCCTCCTGGCCCATAGAAATGTATGGGAAATGATTCCTTAATTGCGATGTTGCTATTTGCTAATCGCAATCATGGAATTTTAAGGAATCGTTAAAAAGAAGCGATTTTCTACATACATACCATTTTGCGATTTCTAAATAGCGATTCCTTAAAAATCGCTATTTAGGAATCGCAAAACTGAATGTTGATACATATGGCCCATAATAAGGAATCGCAATTTAGAGATTCCTTATTTTGCAAGTAGGTTTGAACTCACCTACATTGCACATGGCTAAATACCGGTCGGTAATGCAGTAATTTACCGAATTTCGGCGTTACCGACCGGTATTTAGCCACCTACATCTGGCCCTAAGTCTGTTGCAGCCCTCACTACAGTGTATGTCTTACACTGAAGTACAGGCTACAATTGATACCCCAGTGTCTACTGTTCCGATATTTTCTACTTTGTAAACCGCTCTTCATGGCAACAGAAGGTCACAAGGCAGAAAACTGTCCCCTCTGTGCCTTTTATCCTAATCTCTCTCCAACACCCTTCTTTTTTCATCTCCTTCTAAATCTTATAGCCTTTTTTCACCGTACCTGCTGCTGCCTTTATATTCATCTTTTCATACCTTAATCACATAATTCCTGTTTTAATTTCTCTGTCAAACTTGCTCATTCTCTTACTCTCACCCTTGTTCCATTTCTTCCACTTTTCATGTACACATGCTGAGCCAAACCTTTTCTTCCAGGGTCCCAGATCATCGACTTGATGATGTTGGTGATAGATGTGACCAAGGGGATGCAGACGCAGTCCGCGGAATGCCTGGTCATTGGTGAGATTGCCTGTCAGAAGATGGTTGTGGTTTTGAACAAAATTGATCTTCTTCCGGAAGGGAAGAAACAAGCTGCCATAGAGAAGATGACCAAGAAGATGCAGAAGACCCTGGAAAACACCAAGTAAGTGATGCTGGATTCATTTAGCTCTTGGTCCATCAAGCACTGTGTGAGATGACGTCTAATCAAAGAATCGCCCATTTCATCATAGCTATTGAACTTTTATGTGCCTGTGATAGATATTGTAATGGGAAGTCATTTTCTTTGAACAACATGCAGTGTTGCAGGTATGTGTTAGCCACTGTATACCACCTACTGAATAAATATGCATTGGCAAATGCAATAGCTTAGCACCTGTTACAAATTGCCATTTTAGTTTAGATTAGGAGAACCACTTGACACTAGGAGTTCACTCACAATGGACATCGGGGTTCCAGTGGTGTTTTGGTCACAGTGTTGTTGTGCTGGAATTGTTATAGTTGTGCTGTTGAAAGAGTTGTGATTGAAGTGTTGAAGATGTAGTGTTTAGGTTGTATGAAAGTAGCATCTTTAGGGGTTGAAGCCAGTATGCTCCCTGAGAATTGTGGTCTTGTAGAACTCCTGTTAATGCTTGTGTCTCTGAGCCCAGCAGTGAGTATTGTGTGTAGGGTTTCTGCTGTGCTGTGTGTAGTCTGGCAGAAGAGCCTGGAGTCCACTGCAACTCTTTGAAGCACAAAAGCTGAGGAACCTGTCCCAGCTCCCCAGTGGAGGTGCATCTTGCATCTCTGACCACAACTGTGTGTGCAGACTCTGGTACTCCCTGGAGGGAAGGGGAGCTCAGTGTGCAACTCTTTGTCCACAGCTTTGACTCAATTGTAAGAGTGAAGAGAGGCACATCTGTGTGTTCGAGGCATGTGGGCTGCTGAATTCATATCTGTGCATAGATCGCCACCTAGTGTTGGGTCCGGATGATTGCACATTGTTGTCCTGGAAGAGTCTTCGAAGTATCACGAGATAGGTGGCTCCTCCCCTGGACTACAGTGCGCATGGGCATCGCCTCCATCCCCAGATTGTTTTTTTCCGCCATTGGGTTCGGATGTGTTTCGGTTCCCTCTGTCGGAACCGATAGTTGTTCAACTTCTACTCGAGACCAAAAGGTCTTTAGGCTGGGCGTCGGTATAGTTGCGTACGGGTTTCTTTCTGACTCTCAGCTCCGATCTCTTGCTGCCCTTCCACGTGCTTTCGGCGCGGTCGGGCCTGTACTACACTCTTGCTATGGAGCGAACTCCGTTTAAGAAGTGCCCGTTGTGTCACTCTAAATACTCGCACCTCGACGTGCACCCGGTGTGCAATACCTGCTTGTCGCCGGATCACCGCGAGGACACCTGCATGGCGTGTTCGAAATTCAGGAGCAAGAAGACTTTGAAGATTCGTCGAGCCCATAGGCTCCAGGCTAGGTTATCGGCCACGGCGCCCCCGCCTGACGACATTTTCCAAGAATATGTCGAGGAAGACGACGTGCAAGGTTCGGACTCTAATCCCGCATCCAAGGGAGAGGCCTACGACGCGGGTGAGGAGAACTTTGACGAAGTCACCGACGAGGTAGGGGACGACTAACAAACTTTTACCACGATGGGAGATAGCTCGGAGGAAGAGCATCCCCAACCTGACTCAGGGGTTGTTCCCCTTCATACGGCCCAGGTCGAGGGATCGCCTTCGGGCCTTACCCAAGATCTAACTATGAGTCCTACGTCCCCGCCTCCGGGCCCGGTCACGGACACTTATGACCCATCACTTACGTCGAAGAAAACGAAAGTGAAGCCAACTGGTCACGCACCCTCGGATGCGAAACCGAAAGTGAAAGTGGCGCAGGTGAAGAAGGTTCTGGAGGTGTCAACTTCCAAGAAAGCCAAAATGGCCGACTTGAAGAGCCACGCCAAAATGGCCGACCCGAAGCCCTCGGGGTCGGCGCCGAAGGCGAAGTCCTCCGACGCGGCTGCGTCGGCGCCGAAAGGGGTCGCGGACCCGAAGACTGCTTCGAAGAAGCGTCAGGGCGACGACGCGCATAGGCACGGGGCGTCGGCCCCGAAGACGGTGCCTGCCGGCGCACAGGCCCTCGAAGATGAGGGGTCGCTCGAACCGGCCCAGCCCTCTCCGGCCTGGACAAAGAAGGTAGCGGAATCCTTGCAGCGGATTCGAAAGGCCAGTGTGGTTCCCGCACAGGATACCAGTGCGCCGAAGCCGACGCCTAAGCCTACGAGGGAGAAAACGCCTATCCGTTTCACCCTGCCGCCCAAGTCGGCGCCGAAGGCCTTCGCACCGAAACAGGGCGGACCCTCGAGGGAGGTGTTAACGCCGAAGGCTGCCTTGGCGGTGTCGAAGCTGCGTCTCCAGCCGCTTGCGGAAGAGGAACGTCGTGCGGTAATAATCGACGCCAACACCGGAAAGCTGTCGCTCCTCAAACGGAAGATCACGACGGAGCCGACGTTGGAACCCTTTAAGATTCCTCTTAAAAACAAGAGGGACTCCGAGGACTCTCCGGCTTTGGTGGAACCTGTGTCCCCGCAAACCCTAGGACACTCGCCGACGCATTCGCTGCAGCCGATGCGGACGAGGAAGGTGACGAGTACAACTATCCGGCATACTCGGATCCGGAGGAGGAGCACGTACCGTGGTCCGCCGGAGGCGACACGGAGGACCCGCAGTCGGCTCAGGACACTCAACTTTTCGCGGCCAAGACGTCCCCGTCTGAGGACTCGGCGGCCTTCAATGCTCTGATAGAGAGAGCTGCTGCTAACCAAGACGTCGAGCTGCACTCGGACCCCGTGGATGTGGACTTCTTGTTCAACACCTTCTCGGTAGCCGAAAAGTCTGTCAAAACGCTACCGATGCTTAAGGGGGTGCTGAAACATGCAACGGAGGTTTTCAAGGAGCCCACCCGAGCGCGTGTGGTCAACCCTCGCATCGACAGGAAATATAAGGCAGCGCCCACGGATCCTACATATATCAAGGGACGCTTGCCATTGGACTCCTTGGTTGTTTCCAACGCTCGGAAGAGGGCGAACTCTCAAACTACTGGTGATGCTCCTCCCCCGGACAAAGAGTCCAAGGTCTTTGAGGCCTCAGGCAAACGAATTGCTGCACAGGCAGCTAATATCTGGAGAATATCTAACACCCAAGCATTACTTGCACGTTATGATAGGGCCCATTATGACACATTAGAGGCCATACTGCAACACTTGCCTGACCAATACAAGGAGGCGGGGGAGATGCTCATTCAGGAGGGTAAACTCATTACGAATGCATCCATCAAATGTGCACTGGATGTGGCAGACACAGCCTCCAGGGCTATCAATACCAGTGTGCTGCTTCGACGCCATGCCTGGCTTAGAATTTCGGGGTTCAAACCCGACATCCAAACTACGATCCTCAATCAAACAGTGAATCCTGACCACCTGTTTGGCCCTGAGGTGGATGCCACACTGGAGAAAATGAAAAAAGATACGGAAACTGCCAAGTCTATGGGGGCTCTACAAAGTCAGCAGTTTCGGAGTGGTTCCTTTCGCCGCTCAAACTCCAGAGGCACCTCAAGGGGACAGGCGTCCCAGTCAACCCCATACTACAAAAGTAACACCCAAGCCTCGTATAACAACAAGGGTCGAGGTGGTTACAGAGGCAATAATGTCAAGGGCAGGGGACGTGGAAACAATAGTTCCAGGTCCACCACCACCAACAAACAGTGACGTCTTGTCACTGCCCCCCGACCATGCAACACCGGTCGGGGGGAGACTCCAGCAGTTCCTGCCGGCGTGGAAAACCATCACCACGGACAGGTGGGTGAGGTCTATTATCCAGTACGGGTACTGTCTAGAGCTTACGTCCATTCCACCGGACATACCCCCAAGGAGCCGTCCTATGTCAGGCGAGCACTTGACCTTGTTGCAGCAAGAAGTTCTTGTCATGCTGCAAAAAGGGGCAATAGAGCTCGTTCCATTGCAAGAGCGGGGGGGAACAGGGGTTTACTCCCTGTATTTTCTGATTCCCAAGAAGGACGGATCCCTCAGGCCGATCCTGGACCTCAGGCCCCTGAACTGGTACATCCTCTCGGAGCACTTCCATATGCTCACGTTGCAGCAGGTGCTTCCCCTGCTTCAACAGGGGGACTTCCTGGCTACGCTGGATCTGAAAGATGCCTATTTTCATATCCCCCTGCATCCTTCCCACAGGAAGTATCTCAGATTCACGATCTTAGACCAGCATTACCAGTTCAAGGTTCTGCCGTTCGGGGTCACCACGGCACCGAGAGTGTTTACCAAGTGCCTAGCGACTGTGGCAGCGCATCTCCGTCGTCAGCACGTCCACGTCTTTCCCTACCTGGACGACTGGCTCATTCAAGCAAAAACAGAGCAGCAGTGCGTCGACCACGTGTCACGCACCATTCATCTCCTGCACGATCTGGGATTCTCTCTGAACTACCCAAAGTCCCATCTCCAGCCCGCCCACGTGCGACAGTACCTGGGCGCGACAATCAACACTCTGGCAGCCACCGCGCAGCCAAATTCAGTGAGAATCGCCAGTATCCAGGCGCTGATCCAACGATTCAGACCCCAACACTCGCTTCCAGCGAAGGTGTTCATGCAGTTGATAGGCATGATGGCCTCCTGCATCTCCATTGTCCCGCACGCGAGACTACATATGCGTCCGCTTCAGGAGTGCCTTGCACGTCAGTGGACTCAGGCTCATGGGCAACTGACAGACCTAGTGTTGGTGAGCGGTCGGGCATACAACTCTCTGCATTGGTGGAATCCACACAACCTTTGCAAGGGCCGACCATTCCAAGAGCCTGTCCCACAGATTATCCTGACGACGGACGCCTCTCTCCAGGGATGGGGAGCGCATGTACTCCAGTACACAGTGCAGGGACTATGGACACTACAGCAAAGGAAGATGCACATCAATGTGTTGGAACTGATGGCAATCTTCATGGCCTTGAAGGCGTTCAAAGTACATCTGTGCAACAAAGTCGTGTTGATCCGGACGGACAACATGACGGCCATGTACTACATTCAGAAGCAGGGAGGCACACACTCTCCACAGCTGTCTCATCTGGCTCAGAGCATGTGGAAGTGGGCCATTCAGAGGAACATCTTCCTCATGGCGGAGCATCTCCCGGGCAAGGACAATCAAATGGCGGATCTGCTCAGCAGGCACAGCCATCAGATGCACGAGTGGGAGATACATCCATCAGTACTCCAACCGTACTTCCAAAGGTGGGGTCATCCAGAGATAGACCTGTTCGCAACAAGGGAGAACGCAAAATGCCAAAGCTTCGCCGCCAGATTCCCACACCCCCAGTCACAGGGCAATGCGATGTGGATGAACTGGTCAGGCAGATTTGCGTACGCTTTTCCCCCAGCACCTCTGATACCGCTGGTGGCACGCAAGCTCAGGCAGCACTCGATGACTCTCATCCTGGTTGCTCCAACGTGGGCTCACCAACCATGGTACACCACGTTTCTAGAACTGTCCGTGGTGCCGCATCAAAGGCTTCATCTCACTCCCAGCCTTCTGACGCAGAGCCATGGCGACATTCAGCACCCAGATCCGCAACAGCTCAACCTGGCGATCTGGCTCCTGAAGTCCTAGAGTTTGGCTACCTCAATCTTCCTCCCGATTGCATGAACATCATTCGGGAGGCAAGGAAGCCCACTACCAGAGCTTGTTATGCGGCTAAATGGAAGAGGTTTGTCATCTACTGTGCTAACCACAATATTGACCCTCTAGATGCTTCCATTCAAAACATCATTTGCTATCTTTTCCACCTGTATCAATGCAATCTGGCATACTCTTCCATCCGCATTCACCTGTCTGCTATGGCAGCATACCTCCAGAATAGACAACACCTGTCACTCTTCAAGGTCCCTGCTATCAAGGCCTTTCTGGAAGGACTCAAAAGGGTCATTCCACCAAGGACCCCACCAGCTCCAGAATGGAACCTCAATGTGGTTCTTACGAGGCTGATGGGTCCTCCCTTTGAGCCACTGCACTCTTGTGAGCTTCAGTTTCTGACTTGGAAGGTTGCGTTCTTAGTAGCAATTACATCGCTACGGAGGGTTAGCGAGCTGCAGGCGCTCACCATCCAAGAACCTTTCTTCCAGGTACATGCTAACAGGGTGGTGCTCCGCACTAACCCTAAATTCCTACCCAAAGTGGTATCCCAATTCCACTTAAACCAGACAATTGAATTGCCGGTGTTTTTCCAAAACCCGGAGACGCTGGCGGAGCGCATGCTCCACACCCTTGATGTTAAGAGGGCCTTGATGTATTATGTAGACAGGACAAAAGATTTTCGCAAAACCAAGCAACTTTTTGTTGCTTTTGCCACGCACCACAAGGGAAACGCTATCTCAAAAGCAGGGATTGCTAGGTGGATAGTAAAGTGCATTCAAATCTGTTACGCTAAAGCTAAACGCACCCTCACTATCCCACCGAGGGCCCACTCCACCAGGAAGCTGGGGGCCTCTATGGCTTTCCTAGGTAACATTCCCTTAGAAGATATCTGTAGAGCAGCCACATGGTCTACCACACATACTTTCACTAAGCACTACTGTGTAGACGTGCATTCCAAACAGCAGGCAGCTGTTGGTCAAGCTGTTCTAAAAACACTTTTTCAGACCGCTGCAGCTGGCACGGGCGGCTGCCGATAATGGAGGGACTGCTATGTATTCTATGCACAGATATGAATTCAGCAGCCCACATGCCTCGAACTGCAAATGCTACTTACCAGTATGCATCTGTTCTTGGCATGTAGGGCTGCTGACATTCATATCGCCCACCCTCCTCCCCGGCGCCTGTAGCAGCTGCAGTATTCATTCATATATATACATATGCTCATAGCATGGTCATCACTCACATTCTTCACTCCATCTCTGCCAATGGCTAAAAACAATCTGGGGATGGAGGCGATGCCCATGCGCACTGTAGTCCAGGGGAGGAGCCACCTATCTCGTGATACTTCGAAGACTCTTCCAGGACAACAATGTGCAATCATCCGGACCCAACACTAGGTGGCGATCTATGCACAGATATGAATGTCAGCAGCCCTACATGCCAAGAACAGATGCATACTGGTAAGTAGCATTTGCAGCCAGCATTATATGAAGGGATTGGAGTTGATACCTGTGATGTCAACAGAATATATAACCAGCATTTGAAATGCAGTAGGTCTCGCATTTGCAAGAATTTAAGCTATTGGCATTGTAAATGACAATGCCTTTTATTCATCTGTTTTGATAACTAACACATAAATTACTCTTAGGTCTCTTTACTCTTGTAAAGGTGAGACCTCAACCGCCACGGGCTGCTTGGAACAGGAGAGGCTGCTTGGAAAGTGAAAGCACGCTTAGCACGCTGAAAGTCGCAGGAAAGTATGTCATGCCTGCAGTAGGAGAAACGCATTATAGAAAGTAGTGCTTACTGACAAAATAAGACATAATGGGTAACAACAGAGGTAAAAGGGCCAGTCCACATGGGAGGATACAAATGAAGACAAGGCGGTACTGAGGAGGGATTAACAAGCCTTTTAAGGAATCAGAAGCCAGCATTTATGACGGGCAATGACACAAGCCAATGACAAATATGGACGGAGAGTGGGCAGAGCTTCAAGTCCATATTCCAATACAGCATGTCTCACAGAGCAGCGCATGCACTGCCAGGCTTGACTTAAAAAGGAAACATCTGTAATAGGTCTGTGGGCAAACTTAGAGATACTTCTGTGTTTTACCAATCACAATGTCTAAGATCTAATTTTTATTTAATCTGCTGATGGCAGTTAGTGGACATGCATTAACAAGAATTTTACATTTTTAATTGTAAAGTACGTTCATTTTAAATATGCACAATATCCCTGAAATTATAGTATGGGGTGCCTATACTTTCTTTTTTAGCCCGAGATTTTCAAATTAATTCCCCTAGAGTCTGAGGAGGACATATGCATTTGCTCATTCATCATTCCGAGTCAGCTATTTGTGCTCCTGAATACACTAGTTTATAAATCGTATCCCAGAGATGAGAGAGGTGCAGTGGCACCATGGAAATTTGGGCTCAAAATGGTTGGTAATTAACATGCCTAGCTTCATTGACTTGGCGTTTCGGAGGTAGCCAAGTAAAGGGGACACCGGTGGGTGAGTAATAGTGTTTGGTTTACTTGGATACCCCTGGTCTCTGCAATCTTGTGCACCTCAAGCTTTAGTGTGAAATGTTATCAAATGTCCGAGTGTCGTCTTTCTGTATCCTTTAAACTTTAGATCTTTTCCTAAAGTGCGTTATTTTAGTAAATACTTACTTTTTGGGGACAATCTGAATCTTTTGCTCATGTTGTATGTTTTTGTAGATGATGTGTACCATGTGGGATTGATATAGTAAATAGCCCAATCTTTAATCCATCACTTCTCAGTGCTGTGAACCCTCAACTAGGCCATATCATATTCTTATGCAGAATAGTACAAATGGATTTTAAAGGCTGAACCAAAGTACTTACAGGACACTAATCTATTTGGCAGTCTGGCATAGATGCATAATCTCAATCCTGGATCCTTCAGAATCGATTTTTTTATCACAAAGGGTGTGACCGAAGCATGAATGTGGGTTCACTCTGCTTCCGCTACATATACCATTTACTTAAAAAAACGAGCAACCAATTCTTTATAGAGCTTTCCTTTTATGCATTCTACTATGGCAACCCGATTAGTTTGCTATTAGGACTCTAACCCATTGGGTTTTCAATTCAGTGGCATGCATCATCATCGAGTCCTCGACACAGAAGTTGTATCTAGGCGGGCTTAACCTGGTTGTTCGATGGTACTCTTTATGTGGTATCTTTTCGTAAAAGGGATGGGAAATTACATTATCAAATTATCTCGGGGTGCCCAAACCCAGTAGATGTGCTTTTTTTATTTCCAGGCCCAGAGACAAGGTTAAAAACAGGGTATTAATGCTGTAGAGTTTTATTATGTGCTCTGTATCAAAGATCTAGTCTACATGTTTCACCCTTGTTGTGTCCGAACTGGGTCACTTGGCATTCGTCAGGGCCAAAGTTCAGAGATCCCTAAAAAAAGTATATCAAAATGAGCGCATAACCTCTAATTCCTGCACTTATGTAGCGCGTCAGTGCTTTAATTCAAACATACATTCCAACATGCCACACACTTACAAAAACCTCTTGAGGATCTTCTCAGTCTGGTTCTTTTTAACCTGCTGCTTTTTGCTTCATGGGGGGTGGGGGAGGTTAACCTTGTAGTCACACACTGTAAAGAAACAATGATACAAGAACCAGATGGTCATGTCGAGTCACCGCTGTATAGAGCCAACCAAGAAGATATCCTCGCTCAAAGCGTGAGCAAATTAACAAAGTGATTTGGTTTGTCAAAGGACCCACCTGATGGGCTTCCTCTCCTACTGTGCTCCCGACACCTGCATCTTATCCGAGAGATCACCTTTGTGGCTTTTTACCGCTGAGTGTGATATCTTCTCAGTTATTTGATGGCGGTCACATGATCCACATGCGTGCATCAATGCGCCATCGCGTAGCTTGCTTCTTTTGCTTGTTTTCATCGTTATGTGCTTCTGACAAAGGGATCTTTTTCTCAGTAATAAGCCCCGGGCTGCAGAGTTTTCTTGTTCAGGATACATAATAAGTCCTAATAGGAGAGGTATTCTCAGTCGTGGCATCCGGTTAGTTTCTACTTTTCCACTGTCCTTTATATGCATAGCAAATACCCATCTAGTCCCAGTTTTTTGACAAATTACAAACACATTATTTACTCTAACGTTTTTATTTCTTGGGCCCCCTATTGGTGGATATTACTTTTTGGGGAGGTGTCTCATATGCCTTATTAGTGGAAGTCTTTCCACACTTATAGGGTTGGGTCCCAAATAAGTAGAGGGGTATTTTTTGCTATATTCATCATTCAGATATCCCTAGGATGTCCAGGTGTTTCAAAGTTCTCATTTGCTCAAGAATTGAAGCATGTCAATCTAAAAGGTCAGCCCAGGTAGGAATTGAAAATTTGAATAACATCTAAGAAGAAACATGGGGGAAGGCTATGTGATGTACGTCCTCTTGAACAAGGGTGAGCACAGGTTCGCTAGCCCACGCATAACGGCTCACTATAGAAATGATTCCTGGTCCGAAGATTGACTGTAAATTCATTTCATGAGGATGTCCTGATAATCTGGCATGTCTCTGGACCTCGTAGGCAGATGTTGGGCTCCCATGCTCTAGGATACACTGTCCAGATTATAGGTATGCTTATTACTCTGCAGGAGGTTTAACAACTGAGTTAGCATTAATGATTTTCTTGTGGTGTTCATTTTCACTTTTTTACACAAAGTAAATTATTAGGAGGATTAGAACCTTTCAGGACATACTGCGTTGATGGCTGCAGCGGTGTTTGCATTGTTAGCAACCATTACTGTCTTGTTTTGAGGACACTATTAAAAATTGGGGAATAACGGTGGATTACAATATTACCACCAGGAGTCATTTTTACGCCGGCAGCTTTTACCTGCCGGAGACATTTGAGGTCATTACCTAATTCGAATGGGGGGGAAAGGATCTAAGATAGTAAAGAAGGGGCACGGTTGACTAGTTTTGCTTGTGGGGCCACCTATTGTAACTTCAGTTTACAACTCTTTAGGACTGCCTCAGCTTTCTCCTTGACTCCCTTCACAGTTCCATTGGCTTTGGCTTCGTTGAAAAGGATCTTTTGATGGGATCTGTAACTCCTATTTGATTTCTTTCTAGAACATTTTGTGTTGTAGCAGGAAGCTTGAAAGGCTTTTTCTTGCTTTACCTGCTGCACTTCAAGAACATCAGTTGACTCTTCTGGAGAATGTTATCATAGACCTTGTATTCTAGTATGAACGCGTACTCTATAGAAGGGAAACATCCTTTACGACGCAACTTTTACCACACAGTGCCTTTACAACGCAGGTTTTTCAACGCAAGTCATTACAACGAATTGCGCTGGAGGGCGCTGTAGGATAGGTAATAGTTTAATTTACTATCCAACACCTTCCCTACTATCCATGGGGACTGGAGTTGGAATAGTAAATTAAACTATTCATTATCCAGCACCCCCCAACGCAAGTCGTTGTAACGACTTGCGTTGAAAAACCAGCGTTGCAAAGGCATGCGTGCTAAAAGCATGCGTTGTAACAACGTACATCCCTATAGAAACCTACCCTACAAAAGAATCTGAGTTAATGTTATCAAACGAGAAATCCATTAATGGAGACCAAACACAATATATATAGCACAGTAACTATTTTGACAAATGGATTATTTGGTCTACATCTAACAAGTTTGTTCAACTCAGTGATTAATAATCCACTTATTACATCTTATAGCATATAAAGAAGGACCTTTCTTATAGCGCTTAGAGACCTGAAGGTGATAATGCGCTCTACAAATGACAATTAACCATAACAATATCTTTCCATTGGCTCTCCAGTAGACTTGGGTGCAGACCTCATGATCGTGCCCATTAAATGTTGGATTCCGTGCCACAGGGACTGCTTCTGCAGCTGAACAACTTATTTATTTTTGCAAATATTTAGTTTTTTCTTCCTCCTGCCTTTTCAATATCTCTCTACACCCTCTACTAAGCTTTTCTGCCTGTGCTGTGTATTTCGCAAACAGCCCTTGATGAGATGAGTATTGCTCCGCCTTGTTTGGGTCTAACAATATCACAGAACTTGATCTGAGGATCCTTGTACACTTCTCTTATGATCAGTTTGAGATGCAGATGTTCAGGTGAGCATTCTCTGCCTTCTGCTGATCCCTCCAGCCTTATTTTTATCGGACTCTTCCAATTTCCGAGGAAGCACATTTTGAAGAGGACCCTCTGAAATTGGCTAGCTCTTTGAGGGGTGGCATGAACATCAACATATTTAAGCTGTATCCAGCAGGTTTTCACCATTTCCCTCCAGGGTTAAGTGGTGCAGGTTTTCACAATTGGCATCACAGCAACTTTCTATTGGTTCTAGGTAAATTTATGTAAAAAGAAACATTGCTAAATTAAATGTTGGTTCTGCCGAACCCGGACTATAGTTTTTACAAAAACGGTGCTGCAATCTCTTACGAGCTACATTTTGTTTATTGATTTTCCGATTTGATATATTTTGGTATTTTCAATGGTGAAGTTTTCCATATTCTGGATTTCCTCCAGTAAAAATGTTGTTCTGCCGCGTCTCACTTGCTTCTTAACTCTTTATTAAAGAAGAACAACCTTGATTCCGCAGAAACAAAACACTACAGACCAATTGCTTGTCTCCTATTCCCAGCAAAACATTTTGAAAAGGTCATGAACACTCAGCGTCATTGACTGAACACATTGAGCACTTCATTGACGAAAACAACCTACTAGATGACACCCAATTTGTCTTCAGAAAGGGCCATGGCACTGAAATAGTCCTCATCAAGGCATCCAAAGAAATCAGGAAGATACATTATGTGGGGCTGCCGCTGTCCTGGTGCTGCTGTATCTCTCAGCAGCAGTTGACACGGTCGATCACGCAACCCTGATTGACCGTGTCGCAGCCATCGGCATCACACATAAAGCCAAGGCCCTCCTGGCCTCTTTCCTATCCAATCGGACTCAACTAGTGACGTTCGGTGACTTCAAATCCCCGTCATTTGCACTCCCATGTGGTGTGCCGCAAGGATCATCGCTAAGTCTGACCTTGTTTAATATATACGTGTCAGACCTGGCGAGGGTCATCAAAACATACAGCATGTGCCTAACGTCGTACGCCGATGATACACAATTTGTGCTAGCAGTACACAATGACGGAGGGGCAGTTGCGGAAAACTTTCAAGAGGGAATGCTAGCCATCAGTGCATGGATGGCAAACAACTGCTTCAAATTAAACTCAGACTTGACGAAGGTGATGATTTTTGGCAACCTCTCTCCTAGCTGGTCCTCTACGTGGTGGCCATCTAAGTTAGGCGCACCTCCGTCCCCGTCTCAAAGGTTAGAAACTTTGGTGTTATGTTCGATGACGAGCTGTCATTCATACACCATGCCAACGCATCAGGATGATAAAAAAAACTTCTACCTTTTCTCCCAACCAGTGCTGGCAGGGCTCTCATTAGTTCATTGGTCATGTCAGAGGATGACTTTTGCAATGGTCTATTCATCAATGCTCAGGAAAGAGTCCTAAATATGTTACAACTAGTGCAGAAAGCAGCCGCCAGGATTCTGACAGCCACCCCTAAGTTCAAATCAGTATCCAAGGTGGTTCGACAGCTCCACTGGCTACCCATCAGGATCAGAACCACGTTCAAGGCTCTGTGCATTGCATACAAGGCAATCCATGACTCTGGACCTGAGTTTCTGAAGAAAACTCTTTGCTCTTATAGGCCCAGCAGACCCTTGGGCTCATCAGCAGCGAACTTGCTGATTGTTCCTTGAACCAAGAAAGCTTCTTGGGGCGACAGAAGATTCACGGTCGCCACCATCAAACTATGGAACATGCTCCCCCTCCACATCAAGACCAGTCCCACCCTGCTTACCTTCCGGAAACAATTAAAGACCTGGCTTTTCAACCAATAACCACCCTCGCCTTGCCTTCCCTCTGCCTAGTCTGCAGCCCAGAGACACCAAAGGGTATTTGCGCGCTTGATATAAAATAAAATTAATAAATAAATTGTTTTCCTACACTATTCCCATTTCCAAGACCAGGGGTGGGAATTCCTCAGCACAGCTCTTTCGTTCTTCTTCCTTCTTCCCCCAGACACTTTGTTTCCGCTTCAAATGTGTTGGCTCCCAAAATATCACCTCCAGTGGTAAAATCAATCATGTTGATTGCTAGATCAGCAAGCTAAAAAAAAGTTTAATATCTTTCATGTACTGTCAGCCATTACTGGAACTTCTCTGCGATAGCTGTGAATCTCTTAAGAACACCAAGAGCAACCCTTCTTTGTCCTTAGTTTGAGCGAGAAACATAACTAGCAAACGGTACATGATGGAGTAGATTTTCTGTATGTAATTCTTTCAACCTGTTTGTAACATATACATGATATTTCTGAATTATTAACCATTTCTGATCAAGCCTTTTGGATGGCTTTCTACCACTCTTTAGCAAAAATTAATATTCTACGGTTTTGGAGGTCCAATAATACTCCAACTTTTCAATTCTTGGCTTCAAGATATGTTCGATGTGGCTAACTTTGAGAAAATCCATATCCATATCCATATCCATATCCATACTAATATAATTAAGAGAGAGCCCAAACCTTTGAGGCGGGTAATCTCAGGAACCACAGCACCAATCACAACACCCAATACAGCGTTGGAAAGGGCGGTTGCAGCAAAAGGACATATGCTATGCAGACGCCCACCATATACATTTAAAAGGTAAAAGAACCGTGCCAGCAAAGTAGACCCTTGTGGGCGTGTCTGCGTTGTGTTGTGGGCATGTGCTGGGGGCGTGACAAACGCTGGGGGCGTGTGGTACGTTCCGCCCTTCATGCCATGTTTCATATTGTGTGATAATCCCACCCTGCTCCCTTTAAATACCTCTGCACCCCATAATCATAACCCACCCTTACTCCTTAAAATACCCCAACACCCTTAAACACTAACCCATCTTAACCCTATAAATATACCCTGTACCCCAAAACCCAAACCTATCCCTAAACCCTAAAAATACCCCTGTACCCCAAAACCCAAACCTAGCCCTGAACCCTATAAATACCCCTGTACCTCAAAACTCAAACCTACCCCTGAACCCTAAAAATACCCCTGTACCCCAAAACTAGCCCTGAACCCTAAAAATACCATTGTACCCCAAAACCCAAACCTACCCCTGAACCCTAAAATACCCCTGTACCCCAAAACCCAAACCTAGCCCTGAACCCGTATAATACCCCTGAACCCCAAAACCCAAACATACCCCTGAACCCTAAAAATACCCCTGTACCCCAAAACCCAAACCTAGCCCTGAACCCTAAAAATAACCCTGTACCCCAAAACCCAAACCTACCCCTAAACCCTAAAATACCCCTGTACCCCAAAACCCAAACCTAGCCCTGAACCCTAAAAATACCCCTGTACCCCAAAACCCAAACCTAGCCCTGCACCCTTAAAATACCCCTGTACCCCAAAACCCAAACCTACCCCTGAACCCTAAAAATACCCCTATACCCCAAAACCCAAACCTAGCCCTGAACCCTAAAAATAACCCTGTACCCCAAAACCCAAACCTACCCCTAAACCCTAAAATACCCCTGTACCCCAAAACCCAAACCTAGCCCTGAACCCTAAAAATACCCCTGTACCCCAAAACCCAAACCTAGCCCTGCACCCTTAAAATACCCCTGTACCCCAAAACCCAAACCTACCCCTGAACCCTAAAAATACCCCTATACCCCAAAACCCAAACCTAGCCCTGAACCCTAAAAATACCCCTGTACCCCAAAACCCATACCTACCCCGAACCCTAAAAATACCCCTGTACCCCAAAACCCAAACCTAGCCCTGAACCCTATAAATACCCCTGTACCTCAAAATTCAAACCTACCCCTGAACCCTAAAAATACCCCTGTACCCCAAAACTAGCCCTGAACCCTAAAAATACCATTGTACCCCAAAACCCAAACCTACCCCTGAACCCTAAAATACCCCTGTACCCCAAAACCCAAACCTAGCCCTGAACCCGTATAATACCCCTGAACCTCAAAACCCAAACATACCCCTGAACCCTAAAAATACCCCTGTACCTCAAAACCCAAACCTAGCCCTGAACCCTAAAAATAACCCTGTACCCCAAAACCCAAACCTACCCCTAAACCCTAAAATACCCCTGTACCCCAAAACCCAAACCTAGCCCTGAACCCTAAAAATACCCTTGTACCCCAAAACCCAAACCTAGCACTGCACCCTTAAAATACCCCTGTACCCCAAAACCCAAACCTACCCCTGAACCCTAAAAATACCCCTATACCCCAAAACCCAAACCTAGCCCTGAACCCTAAAAATACCCCTGTACCCCAAAACCCATACCTATCCCTAAACTCTAAAACTACCCCTGTACCCAATAACCCAAAACTATATCTGAACCCTTACAATACCCACCCCCCCAAAATATATACCTCAGTACCCCAAAACAGATACCCCTATACCCATACTTACCTTATCCAACATTTTAAAAAAACATGCTTTTACCATTCATGCATTTACAACGAATTTCGTTGTAAATGTATGCGTGGTAAAAGCATATCAAATGTAATGCTATGCGTTATAATGGCATTGCGGAGTCATGGTACTTTCGTAATGAAAGTATGCAGAGTAATGGTACGCGGAAAGAAAGTTGCGGAATAATGGGTGTTTACCCGCCCCCGGTAAGTACATTGGTGGCACGGCGGCCCACATCTCCAGCAACATACTCATATTTTTTCACCACCCATTTGAAAAATGCACAGGTCTCTCTCATTGATGGCCAGCACCGACATACACTTTTGGACACAGCTCCCGCCACAAGTTCTAGAATTGCAAACTTTAGAGCTGGGGAGCTACTTTCGAATCTTGACATCAGCTCAAAATCCTGTGATTCCAGGCAAATCGCTTTGTCTCCACGTGCCTACCACAAATGAATGTGTTCTTCTGTAATGTAAATTGTGTTCAGCCCATGTTGTCGAGTTTGCGCTATATAATATTGCAAGAAAAAATAAAGTAGGGAAACTCGAGTTCACACACTACTGAACGCCACTCTTAAGTGCATCAGCAGTGCACTGTGAATCGGAGCCTTTCACAGGCCTGTAACAGATAAGAAATGCTATCAAAACGAAATCCTACAAAACAATATACTACTGGTCGGCAGCAATTCATACCCGGACAACGTCGGGACGGGCTACTAGTGATTTATGAATTGAATGATGATTTAGATCATTTTGACCATGTATAGGGTCCTTTTCTACATTTATGCTGATTTTGATTTGGTTTTATACTTTGTATATTCATGTGTTTACACTAGGGATTTTTCGTTTTGAATGTATATATTTCCTTAATTTTCCTTTTTTTTCTTTTGTGACTATATATTTCTTATTTATTGTTGTATTATTAATGTTTGAAACAGTGATTATGGTATTGAATTTAGTTTTTTTGCTTTTTGGTGTACTTTTTTCTTTTTTTTTTCTTCTCCATTTTCTACTTTACTCTCCTTCGGTTTTCTTATTCCTATTGAATATTTTGTTCATGATAATGTTTTTCTGTTTTTGAATTGATATTTGACAGTTATTCATTGTTTCTGTATTTTTGGAAAACATTTTTAATAAAGAATTGTGAAAAAAAATGCTATAGGATGACTTTTGTAAAACGCAGTTTAAGGATGTACACAGACATTTTATCATCATGGTGAGTTTAGTAGTGGTCAAAGGAAGTATTTCCCTCCACCATAGGGGGATGAAGGTGTCATGTGGGCAGCAATCCAGCTGAGACCAGAGGCTGCTGAATTGATTATTTTGCACCTTGTAAGATCTGTGCATTGGAATCTCTTTTTTTTAAAACCATGACCATTAATAGCACAGTAAGTGAGCAACAATGTTGAATTGGTTTTTATATGAATCACTCATCCATTTGGTCTACTTCATATTCGATTGAGTCTGGGAGTTCAATTTGTGAAAACACGATTGTTCTTTTTGCTTGTACCCATATAATTTGCCTGATTACATTTTGTTCTGCATGAACAAAAATGGATGGGCCTGTGAGGAGCGCTTACAATGTTGTTCTCCAGCTATGTCTGTGATTGACATTTGCACCAGTGCCATTGCATTTATTGTGAGAAGGTGTAAAATAATTGCTTTTTTTCCCAGATTCCAGGGATCCCCAATCATAGCTGTGGCGGCTCGACCGGGTGGCCCAGAGGCTTCGGAGACCGAAACGGCACAGGGTGTTCCCGAACTAATTCAGGTAAACCACTACCAGTTCACTTCAGAAACAGTTGGTACTCACTAACAGCTTGCTAGAAGAGTTTAGAAAGATTTTGACAATGCAGAAAGATGCATTTCCTTCGGTGGTGTTTGTAGTTATGCCTTGGGGTGGTAGAGGTTTGTAGAGATTTAGAGTTTGGGGTGGGCTTCTTTCATGAGGAGCAAGATAAGTACTGATTTGCATAAGGAGGGCCTCTGAAAAAAGTGGCATGTTGGGGGTCAAAAAACGATGCACTTGGAATACCAGCGAGTGACCGTGGCTGAGATTAATTCAAGCATTCCACCTTGTTGTTTGTTTCAGTTGATGCTTTAAATGCGACGGTGCTCAGACAGGGGTCCTGTTCTCACTATGCCATAGGACTGTAACTGTGTCCTGCTGACGAGCTCCAAATAGGTCAAAACTGACTCGGAGTTGCTTGGGATCCCTTTTGAAATGGGTCTTGCCTGGCAATTTGGGATCCACTGTTCCCAAGAGAAGCAGGATTGGTACCGATTTGCATAAGGAGGGTCTTTGTCTTGAGTGGCATGGTGGTCGAAGAAAGGAAGACTAGATTAGAATAAGGCCTGAGCAATCGCCAGTGGCTGAGACTAAATCTGGCATTCCGTCCATTCCTTGTTTTTTTATTATAGATGAGCCCTGTGGTATCAGCAAGTCAGCGTACATGTTAAAGAAACTGCAGAACCTTTCCATGCTTATTGTCTCCCAGCTGAGAGGGAAGACAGAAGTTGGCCTCTTTAACCCGTTTACCGCGGCGGCAATTCCACCGCGGTGCGGGCGTTCGACGGGGCGGGCAGGGCTGCGTCGGCCAACGGTCGTGCGCAGCACCCCACAGGCAGCGCTCGTGACGGCCGTAGGCCAACGCCAGCATGGAAGGGGTTAATACTGGCCCATTCTTTCAGGAATTTGAGAATTGTGTTGCCAAACCCCCCACCCTCCACCTCGTACGGTGTTGATTTAATGTATTTATTTATAAAGTTTGTATAGCGCGAACATGACCCCGAAGTGTATCAGAGCGCTTCACATAGTAAAGGGAAAATGGCAAAGGGGGTAACAGAGAATATCATATTTAACTAATACCATGGTGTACTAGGAGGAGGCCAAGGTATATTTGGGGAGGCCACAGAGCATAGCGCTTCCATAATCCAGCTTCGGCAGGACAAGCGCTTGAACCACCTGCTTGAAGTCATCTTGTGGAAGGAATGGTTTGAGATTTCTAAGAATCCTCGTCTGGTGGTTAGCACCCTTGCATATCTTACTAATATGGTTCTTCATGTTAAAGTGCGTGTCCAGGGTGAATCCGAGAGATTTAGCTGAGTCAATGATTGAGGAGAGCAGTTGAAGGCAGTGAGGTGTTTAATCCAGAGGTCTATGTTGGGGGTGTGATTAGGAGGAGATATGAGACGGAATTCTGTTTTGGAGGTGTTGAGCGGAAGGTGGTCTCAGTTAGCCAGTTTTGGGTATTCGTCAGGGTAGAGTTGAGTGAGGTGAAGTCTTCAGAGGAGGTGATTTTCAGGTAAAGTTGCTGTTATCCGCATACATATGAAAACGCATGTTTATGGAGTTTAGTGCATTCGCTAACGGTTCCAAGAAAATATTAAAGAGTATGAGAGAAAGGGCAGACCCTTGTGGGACCCTCATGGAGACTGTAGAGGGCTGGGAAAGGGATTGATTCGCCTTGATTCTTTTGGATCTATTGTAAAAGAAGGACGAAAACCTTTGCAAAACCAGACCGGAAAGGCCCATCCTGTGTTCCACAATGGCTAAGAGGTGGTTGTGTTTAACCGTGTTGAATGCAGAAAAAAGGTCAAGGAGGATTAGGAGGCAGGGTTCGTTTTGGTCCAGCATTTCCAGAGTGAACTGATTTTTTTAAAATGAAAGCCTAGAACTGGAAATGTGGTGGCCAAATAAAATGGAGTTATGTGACCTCTCTAAGGGCCTAAATGTAGACTTTGGTACCAAGTTTAGAGTTTTTCGCCAGCCCTGCAGACAACTGTCTTTATTGACAGAAACTGCCGGCATGGCGTTTCCTGTTCAATGCAGGAAAAGTTTGACCGACTGTATTTTCAGGCATGATGGTGGTCCGTCAAACTTTACAAAAGTTCTTTTTCAAAAAAACAATCCCAAAGTGGGAGTTTGTTTTTTGAAAACAAAACACAAGTGCTGCCCACACCATTGGAGTTTTCTCCCAGGATGTGGGGATCAATATTGTTATTTTCCTGTCCCTCGCCGCAACGTTTGTCCTTTTGGTAACAGACAGGAAAAAAAACCACTTCACACCGTCCATCCTAAATAGGGCGGACGTGTGAAGCCCCTTCTCGTATGTCTCATACTCCGTTGTCTCATCAGAGGAAGTATTCTGTTGACTGAGCAGATAGCAGCTCTATTGACTGAATACTTAGTTTGCTCCCTCCTCTAAATGAGATACGCAAACAAATGATGGACGGAATGCTGAATAAATCATACATTGACCCGTAGTCAAGAGATCTGGGTTAAATCCATGTTTCTTTTGCTCACCATGCCACCCCAGTTTAGACCCAGCCATATGCAAATCAGCCTTGACCCTGTGCCTCATCCAGTCAGAACTGCCAGGCCAGGTCCTCCCTGGACCGGAAGCAACCAGCTTGCGACCAGTTTCTGTTTATTACCCTTCATCAGCCAGGCTAGCTTGAATCAAGTGGCACAGTGAGCAAGGGACCCACGTCTGGGCATACCCATCCCACTTAGGGTGAAAAGCGCTATGCAAACAAATGATGGACGGAATGCTGAATACATCATATATTCACCCCAGTCAAGAGATCTGGGTTAAATCCATTGTTCTTTTGCTCACCATGCCACTCTGCTCTAAATGAGGCTGGCGGAGAAGGTACTACGTTACCGTTGCATTTGCGATGGAGTACCTTGTCCTCCAAACTCTGAACCTGGACCAAAATCTTTTATCAGAATCATTCAAAGATCTCTGTAGTAGCCCAATAGCCAGGTAGAAGTACCACATGGGCTTGTCACTGGGTATACTGTATGTAACATTTGATTTCTTTTTTATGCAGGTTACCAGACGCTGTCATCTAGGGGCAGATATTTGAGTCTTGTTCTTTCCTTTTAAAAAACATTGTTTTCCTTTGCGTTAGTCAAGTTGATTAAATTTAGGCAAAGCAAGACTACAACCCCCAGAATGCATTAGTTGTTAAAAGAAAGCCAGGACTGATGTATGTGGTCTTCAGTAACATGGAGCAATAACCCTATTTGTGGAGACACTTATCAGGTGGGACAAGGCAAGTGTTGCTGTAACTCCATCATGGTCCCCTCTACTGCTCATATTTTGCAGCTTAGTTGGTTAAGCTGACCTCCATTTTCATACGAGATCTGCAGGGCTCTATTATTTACAGCTTTTCACTGGTGCAAGAAAAAAAAGAGGAAATCCTTTTACACCATTTTTGTGCTGCTTCCATTATTGGAAATATAGAAGACAGAATATGCCCCAAGCTTGGACTCTCTTGGGTTAAAAAGGAACACCTGATGGTGCACTTGCTTTGCTCTTTAATGTAATAACAGATCAAATATGTGTTGTTCCACTTTTCAAGTGCAAAAGACGATTACGTTTGAGGCAACATTCATATCTATCACACAAACAGAAAAATAATAAAGTCAGCTTTTGGTCTTTTTATTTTAAACAAAGTTTATTCACGGAACAAGATTTCTTTGTTAAAAACATTGTCACAAATCTGAAACCATTTTTAACCGACCCATGTATCCTATGTGCACAGAGAATTGCATCAAAATCACATATTCTGAAAAGATACTTTCAAATTTAACAGTCACCCCAAACTGAGCAATGGACGGTTATGCATCCCAGAAGATGGAAGCTTTATGATTAGGGCTCCCGGGTTTTCCGGTATTTCTTTTTTTAACATTTCCCTCAGTATTCATCCATATTGTGTCTATTTTATCTGTATTTATCCATATTTATTTTGTGTTTTGCGTATAAATGTAGTTGTAAAACTGTACATTTCCGTAGTTATTTAACTGATAGACGTGCACTCCTACTTTGATGTCTGTCGTGTTTTAGCTTCTTAAACTGCCAAATATTACATAACAATACATCTACTGGTAAATACTAGCATTATACTACAAATGTATATTGACACATGCTGTTATTTAAAGAAATTCCATCCTGTTTTTTAATACTAATGCTGTCTGTCTGCTCAGCTGTTGGGCTACAATTCATGAAAGCACGGAGAGTCACTTAAGAGCAGCCCAATGTTATGTATTTATCCACTTTTAAAAATAAATGAAGACAGAAAACACCTTGTTTTCTGTCTGTATTTATCTGTAAAAGTCAGTAAAACGTGAAAACAGGGAGCCTTATTTATGATCTATTCCTAAAGAGCAAAGTAGTCTACAAGGCATGACAGCCAGACACATTGTCCACCAACCACTTTGTCTCCACGTAATGAGAATCCCAAACCCATGAAGGGCACCTAGACCCTGAAAGCACTACAGGACACCAAAAGCGCTATGACCCCTTATAAATAGAAGGAATGGGCCATATCAATACTCCTGACATAACAGAATATAGCAAATCATGTGCAGTGCTTACACACTTTACCTTCTTCCCTTTTGTCTTGGTGCAAAAATATTTATGTAGTAGGAATCAAAGGAAAATGTGTTTGCTCCATTACATAAGCAGTGAAAATGGCGCCAAATGTATTTGGTCTGTTTTATTTTTCACCAGTGCCAAGTTTACGTAATATGGTCTAGGCTTGTAATGACTTACACTGTGTGCTATGGTGCTGGGTCTGGTAAAGCTGTGGGCCTGCTGCAGGCTGTGTGTGCACTGGCCCTTCATTGATGCCTCTAAGAGATCGCCACGCCTCACATCAGCATCTTCTTCGCCCTTCCAGCTCTTGACGTCTCAGATCTACCTGCCAACAAGAGACGCCTCTGGACCCTTCCTCATGGCCGTCGACCACTGCTTCTCAATCAAGGGTCAGGGTACGGTGATGACCGGTACCATCCTGTCGGGCTCCGTGAGCCTCAACGACAACGTGGAGATCCCAGCGCTGAAGGTAGGGCTTCCCATCGCTTGCCCAGCAGATACCTTCAATCGCATTTTATCCCTCCATCATATTTTCACGTGCACCTACTTGGTATCAGGTTGTTGTGTTTCTAGAGGGAAGAAAGGCTTTGTGAGAAGTAATTCATGTGATTGTTAGGAGTGCAAACTCTTGTGCAAGGTCCCCTGGAAACACAAGTTGAATTATTTCTGATTTTTCTAATGTGCAATCATGGTCTGGATGACTAAGCGGTGTTACATCAGCAGAAGGATTGATAAAAGGTGTTATACGGCAGC
The DNA here is from genome assembly GCF_964263255.1 of Lissotriton vulgaris. Lineage (NCBI taxonomy): Eukaryota > Metazoa > Chordata > Amphibia > Caudata > Salamandridae > Lissotriton > Lissotriton vulgaris. Next base: position 1,207,897,943 of record NC_141697.1, read on the forward strand.
CTGTCTGATCCACAAAAACCTACCTTTAATTGGGGCTTCCATGCATGAGTGACTATGGTGTTAGTGGCTTCCTATGTGAATTAAAGGACTGCAGCTTTAATACAGCAAAATTGGCCACATTGAATGAAAGGTGAAACCTTGCTCTGCCATTTCCTTCATCTTTTATAATGACATAAGCGTAATTCCCCATCATAGGATCTTTACTGGTATCATTGAACGTTGAATAGATCCACCTCTATGCAAATTCCCTGGAGCATTTTTATTTTGACAAGAAAAAAACCTTTTGAATAAAAATACTTTCATAAGCTCATTAGCTCTAGGCATGTGGCCCTACAAATTATTTTTCTTTAATTTACACTATTGTTAAAAGAAATAATCTCTGTGTAAATGAAAGAAAGCCAACATTTGCCTTCCTTGTAGGTGATAGAGGGACCGCGGTTGGAGGTCTTCAGTGAGGCTTACCTCGCAGCTTAATCCCTTCACAGTCTCTAAAGTCCTTCTTGTCATTTTATGGCAGTGTAGTCACTTAGGGCAACCTTCCTGGAGCTGTGCCTTATGTGATACCCAAGTCAGCCAGCATTTAAGACACAGTGCAGTTTTTTCTGCATAGTTTAGCGATTAGACTAGCTATACCTTTGCAATTATTATTCTTTGATTTCTCCAATGTTTTTTTTTAAATTAGGGCTTTTTAAAAAGTTATTTCTTAAGTATTGCTCTTTTAATTTATGCAAAGAAGGCTTTTTATTTTTTTACCATTTTCTAATTAAAGAAAATGCCTTTCTTGGGTCCTGCATAAGGGGATTATGAATTTATAAAAGCCTTTACAAATAAAAGTTTTTTAGGTCGAGCCTGGAGGCAAGCGCGCATGCGCTGCTCCGTCAGGCTTATTGTAGAGGAGTAGATGAATAGAAGTTCCGCCTACTTTCCACCCATATTTACGAATGGCTTGTGTCATTGTCTGTCCTAAATGTTGGCTTCTGATTCGTTGATAGGCTTGTTAGTCCCTCCTAAGTACCGCCTCCTCTTCATTTGTCATCTCCTATGTCGACTGGCCTCTTTACTTCAGTTGTTACCTAGTACTGTTATTTAGACTGTGAGCACTATTTTTGTTAATGAGGTTCTCCTACTGCAGGCACGACGTGCTTTGGTGCCTTCTTCTCCCTGACAGCCCCCACACCCCCCCGCCTCACTGTCCATGCCTTTTGCACCAGTCCGCCATCCCCTTGTCAGTACCTTCTCCCCCTGTTGTTCGTGCCTTATTTTATTTATTTTTTTTATTTTATTTTCAAAGTTTTATATAGCGCGAACAAGATCTTCGCAGATATCAGAGCGCTTTACATAGAGGGGTACATGAGGGAACATAGTCAAGCAAATAAATCAATAGATCACACAGTACAAATAGGTGGCTGCAAAGCCAATCATGTGAGTAATAAGACAACTCATACAAATAAGTAAAGGGGTCAAACATGTAGTACAGATTGGTGCAGGGTGTTAACAGAGTTCGAGATAATAGTTCAAGTGTATTTAGCCATGAGGATAGCTTTTACTTCTTTTTTAAAGAGTGTTGAGGTAGAGTGAGTTCCAAATCCTAGGCGCCATTCCTGAGAAGGAGCGCTTGTATGTTTTTTCCTCCCGGAATCTTCGAGGTTTCAGCAGGAGATTGTTTGTGCCTCTCGTGTTTCTAATTCCCCCAGAGATTGTCAATTTCTGAGCGAGGTAGCCGGGTGAGTTTAGGTGTACCGCCTTGTGTGTCATGCAGGCGATTTTCAGATGTATTCTGGCTTCAAAAGGCAGCCAATTCAGGGACTTCAAGTCAGGGGTAATGTGGGAGTGCTTTTTTGACCCAGTGATGAGTCTCGCTGCAGCATTTGGAGAAGCTTTTAGTGGTGCGGTTGTAGTTAGGGGGAGTCCGCAGAGGGCGGTGCTGCCGTATTCAATTCGTGGGATGACTAGTGCTTGTACTGCGGTTTGGAAGTCTTTGGCTGGGAGGTAGGGTTTAAGTTTCCTCAGAGTATTGATCTGGAAGTTCGCTCCCTTTGTTGCCTTGCTGATATGTTGCTGCATGTTGAGAATGGTGTTGAGTGTTATGCCTAAAGATTTTGCTGAGTCCACGATGGTGGGTTGGACATTGAGTGCGGTTAGGAGTTTAAGCCAAATTTGAGTGGTGGATATTTTCGCTGGAGGTGAGATCAGAAGGAACTCTGTTTTCAGGGCATTGAGTTTGAGGTGATTATCAGCAAGCCAGGATTGGGTGCATCTGATCGTTGAGTTCAGGAGCAGGATGTCATTGGGGGATTGTAATTTGAGGTAAAGTTGGGTGTCATCGGCGTACATGTGAAAGTGTACATTGGATGCTTGTAGCAAGGTGGTGAGAGGTTCCATGACTAGGTTGAACAAAGTTGGGGATAGAGAGGATCCTTGGGGGACGCCTAGCGTTACAGGTATTGGCGAGGACATCAGGTTGTTGCTCTTGAATTTCTGCGACCTGTTGTGAAGAAAGGAAGTGAACCACTTGAGAACAGTTCCAGATAAACCCATTCTTGTGTTTAGTAGTTCTAGTAGATTCTCATGTTTAACGGTGTCGAATGCTGAAGAGAGATCAAGAAGGATGAGGAGGCAGGTGTCGTTTTGGTCTAGCATTTGAAGTGCGTCGTCAATTATGTGAGTCATAGCAGTTTCTGTGCTGTGTCCTGCTCGGAAGCCTGACTGGTGAGGGTTGAGGAGATCAAATTGCTCAATGTGTTTAGTCAATTGTAGTTGTGCGCATTTTTCCAGCAGTTTGGCGAGAGTTGGGATATTGGTGATGGGACGGTAATTGTTGAGATCAGAGGGGTCGGCTGTAGGTTTCTTTAGTAGAGGTGTGACCTGGCCAACTTTGAGGGAGTCAGGTATGCTTCCTTGTTGGAGAGAGCTGTTGATAATTTTAGTCCAGAGAGGGAGAAGCAAAGGGGTAAAGTCTTTTACTGCGGAGGCAGGGAGGGGGTCCGTGAGGTGATTGGATGGTTTCAGGGTGCTGAGCAGTTTGCCAATTTCTTCTTCCGAGTAAGTGCCGAAGGTTGACCATGTAGCATTGTTTTTTGGTTCAGTGGGTGCTAGGCATTGGGGTTTGGAGTAGAGGCTTGCGTCATTGAGGAGATCGCTTTTTATTTTGTCAGTTTTTTGGATAAAGAAAGCAGCGAAGTCTTCACAGGAGGGTGCCTCACGCCCAGTGTTGAGTGGTTGGGGTTGCTCCTTGGATTGTGAATTGATTAGCTCAAACAGTTTTCTCGGGCGTTTTTTTGCTTGGTCGAGTTGGAGGCTGAAGAAGTCTGATTTTGAGCGTTTTATTTTCCTGAAGTAGGCGTTTCTCTTTTTCTTCAGATCTTTTAGGTGCATTGCAAAGGGAGCTGATCTCCAGGTACGCTCTGCCATTCGCATGTCTCGTCTATCCTCATTGAGACTCCCGTCGTACCATGGTTTGGAGATTTTAGTAGAGACTCTTTTTAGCTGCATAGGTGCAGCCTCATTAATTATAGAGGTCATAGCGTTGAGATAGTGGTCAGTCAGAGTTTGGACGTCCGTAGCGCCTGTCGGTGGGAGTAGGAGATTGCAACTGTTAGGGGGCAAAGAGCCTGGGTTGAGCTTTTTCGAGTCTCTTTTCCAGACTTTGGGCTTGGAGAGTTGAGCCGGGTTGACTTTGACTTTTTCATTGATAAAGAATGTGACAATATGATGATCTGACCAGTCACAGGGTTGGATGGACTCGAGTTGGATAGAGTCCTCTTTGGAGATGATCAGGTCGAGGGTGGAACCTTTCTCGTGGGTCGGGCTGTTGCATATTTGGGTGAGGTTAAGGGCATCGAGGAAATTTTTAAGACTATTTACCACCGCGTCGTTGCGATCGTTCCAGTGGAGGTTGAAGTCACCAAGGTATATTTGGGTGAGCTGCCGTCCGGAATTGGTTGAGATCATATCCATGATTTGTTGGGAAAAGGTGAGGTTGTCCCTGGGTGGGTGGTAAATGCCGTGAAGAGAGCATATCGGTTTGCCCTCACTAATAATGTTGAGGCAGATGTATTCCCAGGATATTGGGGATGGTAGGGAGGTGGAATTGACTTTCTGAACAGAGAGGTTGTTCCTGTAGATGCATGCGATTCCACCACCTATTTTGCCTGTTCTGTCGAGCCTGATAATGTGGTAGTTGGGAGGAACCAGAATGTCCATTATAGGTGTCGAAGATTCAGTTAGCCACATTTCAGTCAGGATGATTAGGTCAAGGTCCCGCGATAAGAGGAGGTCAGCAATGGCGGCGGAATGTTTCGTGGCCGATCTGCAGTTGAGAAGAGTGCATTTGAGACTGGGTGTGTTGAGGGTGGTAGATGGTTCTAGAGAGAGAGGGACTTTTCTAAGGTTATTGGGGATGGAGAATCTGTTGTTTAGTGTGGGTGGTCTAAGGGGATTTGAGTGTATCGTGGGAATGTTGAGGTGTGAGGTGGTTGTGTGAATTTGGGGGGCTGGGTCATAGGAGCGGAGAAGGGTAAGCGTGTCGAGGTCAGAAGAAGAGTTGTGGGTGCGACGAGGGTGGTTGTTGCGATTACGAGCTGGGATTGAGGTCAGATTGGGGGATAGCTGAGTGAGAGAGTTAGTCGGAGGGGTGGGGGACAAGTTGGGCGGGGAGGTGTAGTTGTGTGAGGGGTTGCAGGGGCAATGCGGGGGACGAGGGCAGTTGCTGCGCCTATGAGCAGGGATTGACGCCCGGTGTGGGGCGTGATGAGTGAGGGAGTCAGCCGGCGGAGTAGGGGACAAGTTGGGAGGGGAGGTGGAGGTGGGTGGGGGGTGTATGGGGTGTGTGGAGAGTAGTACTTTGATGGCGTGTATGTCTTCTTTGATCTGAGTGAGGGTGGCCATGATGTAGTCCATCGTGGGGTAGGTGGTGGAGGTGGGGGTGGCAGTCAGGGGTGAATGGCTGACCAGGGAATTCGTGTGCAGGTGGGAGAGAGGGCTGGTGTTCGAGCAGGTCTGCGTTGTGTTGGTGTGCGGGATGGAGTTAGGGAGGCGAGAGGTTTTGGGCGGGAGGGGTGTGGATGAGGTAGGGAGGAGGTTGGTGGTATGAGTGAAGGCATTGGTGGTAGGCGGGGGGGTCAAGGTGTAGGCTGGGAGACTGATAGCCGTGGTGGGGGTGCAGGGAGGATAATGGGGGCTGAGAGTAGGAGGGGAAGTGGGATTGGAGATGGTCCTTTTGAGGGGAGGGGGAGTTAAATTAAGAGAGGAGGTATGTTCTGCGTAGTTGGTTAGAGGGTAATGGGGACTGAGAATGGGGGGGGATAAAGGGGGGGATTTGTCGGAGTGCGTGTTATTCTGGTGCTGGACTAAGGTAGGTGTGTTATGGGTGGGAGCTGTGCTGTCAGCAGTGAGCGGGGTGTTAATGCCCGCTGTAGGTGTGATAGGAGTGTTGAAGGTATGTGTGGAGGTTCGCGAGTTGGTAGAAGGCGCGGGGGTGTGAGTGGTGTATGAGGGGGAGCGATCTGTGTCTGTGCTTGAGTGCAGAATTGGGATAGTGGGGTTGTGGGTGGGGGATGGGAAGTCAGGGGTGGTAGGTGTGTCCCTGATTGAGGAGTATGTAGCTGTGAGGTCATGGTTGGTGGGACTGGAGGAGATATGAGTGTTGGTCCGTGAATTGGAGAGGTGTTCTTTGAAAGTGGGGAACAAGTTGTCTAGCAGTTCCAGGTTCCTGTCTGGATTGTGATAGGACAATCCCGTTATTGTAAATAGTGATGGTGGCTCTACCTGGAAAGACTTGGGATGGTGTGATGGAGAGAGTTAGGCTGTGAGCGGATTTCCTGGTGGAGGAGACGGTGAGTAGGGTGAGGAACGCTTTTCTCCATTGAGCTCTGCGTGTGGTGTGGAAGATGATATCCGTGTTCAGGGATCCATTGACCGGTGAGAAGTAGGTGTCAGCAAAGGGGGTTTCAGGGTGTGACCTAAGGAAGTTGTGTTTAAAGCGTTTGGCGGCTTTTTTGGTGAGTGATGGTGGGTAGTTGATTTTATATGTGTGATTGCCGATAGGATCCATGTTGCGATGATGGATTAGGTGGGTATGGGAGAATGCACTAATGCACTATAGTGGTACACATGTGCAGAAAAACAAATGCATACAGTAGGTTACACAGTAATAAGTTATAAATTACCAAAGTGGCACTAGTGATCAACCAGCATAACCAGGATATAAGAGTGTGCAGTAGAGCAAATACATACGGTAAATTACAAAGTACAAGGTGTATAAGTGTAGGTATAATACTGATAGTATATAAGGGCAGGATACAAGTGCAAGCAGCAATTTACATGAATCAAAAATCACAGATCAAAGTGACATTAATTAGCAACCAAGAAATATGAGGTAGCAATCTGTACAATACCAATGTTCAAAATACAGGTAGGAGTGACACTAGAGAGCAATCAAAATATGAGGTAGCAATATGAGAATTACAAATGTTCAAAATACAGGTAGAAATGACCCTAGAGAGCAGCCAGACATATATGAGGTAGCAATCGGTGCATTACAGGAGGGAAGAGTGAGAATGGATGCAGGTTGCAGAACTGTGTAGAATAGTGCAGAATACAGAAGAAGTATGCGATATGTGAGATAGCAATCGGTGCATAACAGGAGAGGAAAGCGGGGATGGGTGCAGTTTGCGGAAATGTGCAGAATAGTGCAGGGTACAGGTTCAAGTATACTGCTGATCGAATATAAGAGCAGAACACAGATGAAGACAGTAGTGTACATGAATCAAAAATCAGACATGACATTAGTTGGCAACCAGGGTATCTGAGGTAGTAGTCTGTGCATTACAAGTGTTAAAAATACAGGTAGAAGTATAATACTGCATTAATAGGTATATGAGGCAGCAATCTGTGCATTACAAATGTTCAAAATACAGGTAGAAGTATAATACTGCATTAATAGGTATATGAGGTAGCAATCTGTGCATTACAAATGTTCAAAATACAGGTAGAAGTATAATACTGCATTAATAGGTATATGAGGCAGCAATCTGTGCATTACAAATGTTCAAAATACAGGTAGAAGTATAATACTACAATAATAGGCAGACATTATTTCATAAATGAGGTAGCAATCTGTGCACTACAAATGTTCAAAATATAGGTAGAAATATAATACTGCAATAATAGGCAGGCATTCTTTCCCAAGAAGGTGTAGATACATCACTGAGCAAAGTATTCTGTAGTTGGGATTAGTCTAAAATGACAAAGTTATTAGTGTGTGTTCAGATAAAGATGAAAGTGACTAGTAGTGTAAAGATACTGCAATAGAAGGCAGACCCTATCACACGAAAGTGTAAACTGTGAGCACCCATAAATATATGAAGCCTTCTCCCTCACCCCTGCCCTCACTTTGTCTGCGCCTTCAAAATCCCCCCCCCCGTTGTCCGTGCCTTCATCTCCCGCCCTCCCTCCCTCCCCATGTCATGATGCCAATCATTTGAAATGCAATAGGTCCTGTGTAAATGCGAGACCTATTGCATTGCAAATGCTCGTTTTTCTTGTCAAAATAAAATTCTACTGGCTATCCCGAAGAGAGGTGGAGATATTCCAAGTTCATTAATTCAGCAAAACGTCTTATAAGGGAGAAGCAGTCGTGCAGGCAAAGAGCTTTTCCACACATTGATTGCCCTAGGAAGGCCAGATGCTTGGTCTTCCAAGCTGCAGCCTCGTTTGGGCCAGGCTCCATCTATGTGTGCAGTCTAGATCGCTTCTCTAGAGTCCCTGGAAGTGGCAGCTGAATAGGGGGGACAACTGGGCAGCAGCAGCTCATCTCCTGTGGCGGAGAGTATTGCCCCCAAAATGGCAGTAAAGGAAACATAAAACAATAGAAAACACTTGGTTTCTTTTTCCTTTCCTGCCGAGTCTTGGGGGCGGGGCCAGGAGGATGGCTGGAGGAGGGGTAGTCCACTGCCTTCAGTGCGCATGACAGTTTGGCCGGCCATCTTAGGCAGGCCAAACTGTCATGCGCATTGAAACTCTCTCCAACGCAGCTGTGTTGTTGGGTTAGAGAGAGCAATCCTGAAGCTGCTGTCATGCATGAGAGCAGCTTCAGGATTGGCTGAACGGCAGTCTGGGAGCCTGTGCCTGCGAGGAGAAGAGCTGAAGAGCGTGACGTGGCCGGCTGTAGGTAAGTTTAAAAAAAAAAGCTTTATATTTTTTTATTTTGCCCACTAGCGACCCCTATGCCCCCCCCCCTCCACCCGACCACTCGCCCACAACAGCGGCTGCTGCTCCCACTGAGTTCCTATTTCTGAAAGGCACTCACTGCCCTATACGGAAGGGATTCATTGACCCTTCGAGCAGAGCGTGAGTGGTATAGCCCAGACGGGCTGACCTGTATAATGTCATCACTAGGGGAAGTCTTTGATGCTGACCAACAATTATTGACACCCCAATATATATATTTATCCCCGCTGGTTATTAGATTGTAAAATTAGCATGGGTTACACCTACAGTGGGACAACCCACATGGTGGCTTCATCGCAATGATTCACAGGGGCTCTCATATCCAATAGATCAACTGAGAAACCTATTTTTAGGTAGCCACGCGCTTTACAAATCGCACATAATAATAATCACCACCAGAATGCTCACTGATTACTATAATCACTAGCCAATGCTGATGATAAAGGCTATTATAAACTTATTAGCCCTTTGCGCTCTACCCTAGAAAGGCATTTTGTTTAATTTAAACTATTTTTTTAAATAAAAGAAACCTCCTCTGCATAAATGAAAGGAGTAATAATCAAGAACTAGCTTCTTGAATAAAAATACAGAAGAAATGAAAGAATAGTGACTACATGGGCACGGTTGGTATCCTGACGAAGTCCTACAGAAACAAACTGTGCTGTGTCTTCAAGGCTGCTGGCTGACCTGGGGATCCCTTAAGGTACAGCTCTTGGCAGGCATTCCCCCAAGTGTGGGAGAAAGAAGGCTGTAAAAGAGCCGCACAAGCTGCCCATGATCTCTGTGTTCTGTGTGTCCTTCTCTGGTCTTCCACCCACATGGTGGTCTCCCCTTTAGTGGACCCCGTGAGCGGGCGTTGTGTGCAGTGGCTCCACGTGTTGCGCGGATAGTAGATAGTGCAGATGAGAATTGTCGTCTAGGACGAGCGCGTATCACCAATTGTGTTCGATCTGCACCAACTTTCAGTGCGATTCTCCAAACCGGTCAATTCAACAGGACAATCCGCCAGGATAGACCTTTGTCCCCGCACACAGAGCCCCACGTATGATCTTCTGCAAATAATGGAGCTTCTGAAGCCAAGGCCTACTCACCCAACAAGTGAGCATTTTCTGGCTCATCAATCCAGGGCCAAAGTTGTACCTCTTTGCAGGGTCCGATCTGCGGAGTGAGACACCCATCATGGACCAGCATGCCAGATAGCTTCTCTTCTTAAATCTGTGGTCCTCTTCACGCGTGTCAAAGATTCTCTTACATATTTTCATTCAATCCCATGTCTTCTCATGATGAGCATGTATGCACAGGGAGAGCCATGTAGACGTCTTGCTTGGATAGTCCCAGGCGCTACCACGCGGCTCTGCTTAGGTTGTTGAATTGTTCCATTGCCTCAATCTGTGTGTAATCTGTGGTCGCGGGTGCGAATCCCAACACGATTCACTCCGCGTTTATCACTCCGACCAGAATAGAATGGGTACTACTAAGTACAGCAATAATAACATGTATCACCACCCTCCATGGGTGCCTTGATGTTCGGTTCTGGTTCATAATTGTGCGTTGGCCAATCAACCGTTAATGCCCTGTGCAGAGGGCAATAATGCTTAACCACTCAAGCACAAAGAGGGAAGTCAGCTTGTTGTGTGTAGAGTGATACATCACGTACGGCTGTAAATGATTTTGACTTCTCTCGCTAAAAATTGCCCTAGTTAATTCATTGTTACATAGTTTATTGTTCAGACACTAGAAATATGTTTATATAATTAACATAGTTCGCCGTATATTTATACAGTTCACCGTACATCACATAGTTCACCAGCGTGTACATAATTCAGGATTATGTCGAGCATTACGGATTAAGTTATTTTACAAGAACCCTTCTGGGCCTGGCTCGTGAGGAGAAGATGACCCCGAGAGAGGTCACAGGCGCTCACGAAGCCGAGCACACCGGAAGCACATGTCACAACATGTCTGGGTTCACGGCATCCCCTGACCCCCCGGGTGCCCCGTCCCCCTCGGTCAGGGAGATTGACAGGCCGGTGGCCAGCGTGCACCGGGGCCCATCCAGTGAGCCCTCTGCCCAAACACTGCGACGTCAGCGCCCGGTCCATTAATGCGCCTCGACACCCCTGACCGCTTGAACCCGCGCAGAGTGGGGACAGCGCAGTTCAAATAAACAGTAGCGCCCAGCAGGGCCCCGAGATGGACGACGGGCCTTCTACGCGCTCCGTGTGCGAAGTTTGGCATGTGTGGCTGATTACCTCGGAGCCAAGGCGGGCTGTGCAGAAAGGCTTGCAGGAAATGCAACGTGCTGGGGTGGGAAAGGTACCCTGCCGAGGTCCGTTCAGGATGCAAAGATGAAACTATGGTTTTTGGCAAGTGGCTGCTACATCGGTGGCTGAGCCAAGGGCACATTTCAGCTTTTTAACTGGCAAGCACCACTTAACCCAACTGTGTGATCCTGGGCAAATCACCAGATATCCCTGTGCACATTCCAGTGCTGCCAAGAGCGTGTCGGTGTCCGGCGCACGAACAGATGAGCTGCATTCGTGAAATGTACAGCAGCATTGTAAACGAATGTGCTGTATGTAAAGAGACGAGCCATCTCTAGTATGCATTAACATTTAGTTAAGGGTTAGACATTTCAGGAGTTGCCATTTATACCTAGTATTTTTGTAAATAAAGTGGTGATGCTGTTTTCTCTAATGTCAATAAATATTTGCAGTGGGAGGTGGAAAACGAGGTGTTCCGAGTGGCAGAGGTAGGGAAGCAGTTATCTGCATGTGAGGAAAAAGAGTAAAAGACACACAACTTTAGTAGGAATTGTGAGCCGGTGGATAGATTAAATGTATTCCACCCGTCCTGGACCATTCCGCAGTGGTGCGGGACAATTTTGCGCTCACTTGTGCGGGGCATATTTTCATTAATCTTGCACGCACATTTGCACCCATTGGTGTGGTATGTTGTGTTTGAGCTGGTCAGTGGTGCAAATTCCACTGCAAAATAACCCGGCACTAATTAGAACATTTCCCCAAACCAGTGCAGAATTGCCTCGGACCAATGCTAAGTTGCCCAGCACCAGAGCAATTCATGTGATATGGTCACCACGGAAGGGTCCAGTTGTAGGTCTTCAGGTCTCAAGGCATTTGCCTGTTTGCCTAAACCGTACACCAGGCGGGTTGTCTACGCTGGGAAAAAACATTTGCACTTAAAAAAAAAAAGGATGGTAACCACTGGAAACAAAGTTTTATCTGAGAAGAATACTTCACTAAGACCCCATTGCATGGTAGTCTGTTATGTGGACCATCCCACTGTGAAAACGCTTTTACTCCCCTTGTTTGCACAAGGAGGTTTCTGTGTGTTTTGAGAGTGGGTGGAAAAACACCAGGAACATGTCTTTATCGTGTCACTGTACATGTAAGTGCATGATGCTAGTGGTTTGGTTGCAGGTGAAGTTATTTGGGGTGTGACTGTGTTACTCACATCCTCAGTGGGGTCACAACCTTTCACTTCTTCCTCTGGACGTGTCTGTACCGGTGCATGCCCTCCACTGGTCATAATATGCCTAGGCCTGGGCGGTAAATTCCATTCCGCTCGCGGAATTTGGGTAATTTCGTGTTCCGCGGAAAACGCAGAATTGCCAAAAATTCTGCGGCATCGCAGAATTTTTTGCTTGTTCGTGCTTTCAAAATGCGTGTGTTGGACAGGCCACACGAAGGGCTCGCTCCCTCCCCGCATGACAGAGCCAGGACCCGGCTCCTCAGATGCTACCCCCAGAAGCAACCCACACGCCGTCCCCTACGGGACGCCTACCCCCGGACATCTCTGTGTCCCGGACCCGGGCCACCGTCAGCACCATTGCCCAGCCCGGCCGCCATCTTGGATACTGCACCACGAGGCCGCATGGCCTCAGCTCGACCCCAACCCTGGGCCTGGCCAGGCCCCGACATCCCGGCACCACCATCCACCCAGGAGGTGAACGGCCCACTTGGCAGGTCAATGGGAGAGAAGAAGTGTCGATGGCTCTCCCCCGCCAGGTGCCGATCGCCCCCAGCTTCCCCGGGCGCTGGCTCCACCCCACTGCTGGGTGTCTGGACTCCCTCATCCCGGACCTCCCGACCTCCAAGTGCGAGGGTCCGGACATCAAAGGCCGCCAGACCTATAACTGGGGCAGCTCCAGAGCAGGAAGGCAGTTGTATCCTGGAGTCGAGAGACACCGTGAAGAACTCATCCTTGACGGACTGCTGGCGCTGCCGCAGCCCTGCCTTGTGAACTATCGTCCTGCCGCTAGCGCTGCCGCGGCCCTCTGCAACCTTCATCCTCGTCGGGACCTGCTGGCGCTGCCGCGGCCCGTTGTAACTACCATCTTCGTCGGGACCTGCTGGCGCTGCCGCGGACCGTTACCACCCCGATCTACCCGGGACCTGCTGGCGCTGCCGCGGCCCGTCCTCCAAGAACGCCGAGCTTGAGGATTGTGAGCTATCCATCATCTCATCGCATCTACCACATTGGTAATAAGACTGTCCCGCTACCCCCTTTCCCATCCAAGAGACTATAATCGAGGGGACCCCTGAGTCCAAACCTCCTTGTACCAGTCTACCGTACCTTAATATTGCTTATAAAGAACGTTAAATCGTATCCTTGTGTGGTGTCCATCTGTGGGGGGGAAGTTACTTGTCTGTACGATCGCTGGAGACGGCTCTCCCCGGAGACCTCTCCCCTTGTCCTCGGCCGACCCTCCAGGTCCCGTCTAACAGCGTGGTTGTGAGATATTTCCCCCTGAGCATGCAACAGCGTTCACAAACAGGAAAAAAGCATCGCGAATGGATGGAACAAGCAATTCCACGTGTTCGCGGAACTCTGCGTGCTCGCGGAGATTTTTACTGTTTTGCGGAGCTTTGCGTAGTGCGCCTACGCAAATTCTGCCCACCCCTAGAGATGCCCCATGACAGGTCACCACTGCTTTGTGTGGGGCTCTGCTTGCTCTCAGTTCTGTAGAGACCGGTTTGCTTCTCCTTATTGAATCTTCTTTTTGAGTATCCTGCATCATTTATTATCCCTCCAGTGCATTCACTGTGTTGTCAATTTTACCCATATTTGATTTTTGTACAGCTGTAGCTCTGGCAGTCAATGGGAGGGTTGTCCAAACCAGCGACTTGCCAGATCCACTACTTTTTTCTTTTGACAGAGTTTTATATTGCACGAACTTGACCCGACGGTATCGGGTATCAGAGCGCTTTACATTGCACCAGTTGCGTTACATGAGGACACATTCATTTTTGTTAGGCACTTGGGAGATTAAGTGATTTGCCCAGAATCACAGGATGTTGAGCGTCAGTGCCGAGACTCGAGCCCGGTTCCCCAGATTCGAGGTCAACCACCCTAGCCGTTAGGCCAACTCCTCTTCCTTGAATCAGGGTCGCCGTCTCATGTCACCTGAGAGACAGCCTCTTCTCCTTGGCGAATTGGTATCAATGACAACATGAGACGACCATGTTACATAAGGGCAGCAATAAACAATAAACTTCAGCACAATGTGGAGCATTGAGGTGGCTGTTTAATTTATATACATTTGATGAGCTCACAATGCTGAAGTCACTACAGTGGAGGTTGATAAACTGAAATGGAGGGAGGTGGATTTGACACTTGATGCGAACAAGACAGAGAAAGGCTAAATGCGGCTGTCCCTTTAAGTGGCACCCAAGACCTGCGCTAATCATTGCACACATGATGCTCAAGCTTAGCTTCAGTGCACGGATTTTTGTAGTCCTAGGCAAAATTGCATTGTCATATTTGGGCTCACCTTCTCTCCAACCACAAAGACCTTTTTGAGGTTATCTGTTGCAGTCTTGCACCCTCTTCTGGTCAACGATCGCAACTGCACAAGGCCGCTGCCTTAGTTTAGTCCTGTCTCTGTTCAGAGCGACTGAAAGTTATCACACTTTCAAGAGTTAATCAGACAGTCCTGGCCGCCCCACCCTCACCAGGAAGGAGCACAGCGAAACCACAAAAGCTTCAGAGTTCAATGGTATGTTTTGTATTAATGGCGCGCAGCTTGGCCGCCTTCCCTCTGGCATTCCTTCCCGCCCCCACCCTGCAGCTCTTTCTTCGAACCACCCTCCAAATAACCACTTGTATTCTCTCCCCTAGCCTCGGCCTGGAATAAAAGAGGCTCTTAAACTCCTGACCTTCCTCCCAGCCTCTCTTCTGCTGAGCTTACTTTGCGCACAGCTATGGATCCCAAACAAGTGCTGCCCTTCAAGGGAAATCACAATATTGATACAGATGTTCTGCAGCAATGACTTCTTTGTAAAACTCATTCTCGACATCTTAAGCAAAGACCTCTGGGCTTTTTATAGGACTTTCTCAAATATACATTTTTTTTGAATTGCAAGTGAATGTAAGGATGGTTGTACGCATTGCTTGGCGGGGCCTGTGTAGCTGCATTCCAAATGAACAATTGCTTTATTTCAGTGTTTTCTATGTATCGCTGAATCCATGACACTGTTTTGCAGCACAGTGATACATCATCGTATGTGAGGGGTTTACTGTTTTCAACTATTTTTTTTTTAAATCGCCAAGCCTTGCCAGAAAAAAAAATTTAACTGGATATACCTGTGCCATAGGCTGGTTGGTTCACGGGGTCATCAATTTTAGTCTTTCAGTACCCTGTCTTCGCCAAGCTCTTCCTCGAACGAGGATTGGACCCAATTCATAACTCTTTGGACATTTTCCACAATAGTTTTTCTCCTGTAAATTTTTGACTAGGTTTACTCCTCTAATTTTTTGAGTTTTTTCAGAATTCACAAAGGTATGCAGGAGCACTCCTTAGATTCCTTCGTAAAATCTATTTGTGCAGGAGCAAATATTCATGTGTTGCTGGAGTCCAATTGCCCCCATCTTCAGCCCTTTAATTCAAGGATTTAAAAAGCATTTGGTAAAAATTCCTCAGCTCTAAAGGACCACTTCTGCGACTATTTATAAAAGTGGTGATCTAACAATGTAGCAAAATTGGTAAAATGCAATGCAGGACGTGCGCTATTATCGTTTATTAATTCAGAATAAGAACAAGCTGAGGATACCCTTAGGCAGAATTATTTAAATCCTTTTCTGAATTTACATTCCCAACTGCCTCATGGCATTGCTTCTTCTCAAAAACTTTGCACACCAAAAGAATGCATAATATGAGGTCACTTTAAACTTCTTTAACCCCTTCAGCGCGGCGCGAATTTTCGCGCTGTGCTGAAGGTTCTAATGAGCCAACGGGCTCATGACGGAACGGTTCCGTCATGAGCACAGGCCAACCGACGCTCATGACGGAACAGTTCCGTCATGAGCACCGAATGGGTTAAACCTTTCGCTCTAGACAGCTTCCTTCAGATGGTCAAAACCAGTCAAATCTCACATTTGCTTTAAATGCTTGTCCACCTCACATTTTTAAAGATTTAGGGCCAGATGTACGACTTTAAATTGCATGCGCAAACGGGTTTGCACATGCAAAATGTTACAGGGTCATGTACAATTCCTAATTAGCAAGTCGTAGTTTATTTGCGACTTGCTAATTGTGAATTGCGACTTGCTATTAGGAAGGAGCGTGCCATGGGTGTTCCTACCTAATAGCGAGTATCTACCCTATGTAAGAATGTTTTGCTACCGCAATTGCAGTTGAAAAACACTCGCAAATTACCGCTCTCTTCTAGAGGGTGGTAAAGGAGTCCCAAATTTGTGACGGTCTCCAGAAATATTTTTTAAGGGCAGGCAGTGGTCCCAGGGGCCAGTACCTCCCCTTAAAAAATGAAACAAAAACGTTGAATTAAAAAAAAAATTTATCCCGTTTTCCTTTAAAGAAAACTGACTGCATTTAAAAAAAAAACCTGCTGTATTCAAAAACAGTCCCAAACATGGAGGTCTGCTGAGACCAGCAGGCCACTGTCCATGGTAGGGCCAGCCGTTTCCAAGGGGCTTGCAAATTGCGAGTGGCTCATTAATATTCATGAGCCTCCCTTTTTGCGACCCTATTTGGAATTGCTAACAGTGTCTCTGACACTGTTGTACATTCTAAATTGCGACTAGCAATTTGCGACTCGCAATCGAGCACAAATTGCGAGTCGCAATTTAGAGTGGTCGTACATCTGGCCCTTACCCTCGCATGCTCCCGTAGCTAGGGTGATCCCCTCACTCTATCCTGTATCCAGTTCTGACCTTTTCACCAACAAATCATTGTTTTCTGGTGTGCTTGACAAATACGTTGAATGGAACCAAAACAGAACTACAACACCCAGAATGCATTAGGTTGTCAAACTAAAGTGCTGAACTGGAAACAGTGTCCATAATGCCCTGGAAGGTGGCGATCATTCGAACAGTAGTTGAAGTAAAGGCAGAAGTGATAATCTCTGCCTGAGACTAAGAATTCTGCCAATAGACGTGAGAAACACTTCTTTTCCTCTGCTGAAGAAGCCCTCTCTCGACCCTTAAGGCATGATACATTTTCGGTGTTTTTTTAATATACACAGCACTTCAAGTTGCTTGAAGACGTGCCAAATTATGTCAGACCAGGTTCTTGAGAGCACGTCAGTAAGGGACCACTGCTGAGCTCTTCTCAATGTGTGGATGTGGGAAAGCAGTAGAGGCGGGCGAGTTCGTACTGTATAACAACTGCACCAACAGGTAACAACAAACCAGAAACACCAGGTTAAAAAAAACCTCACACACTCACTCACTCTTTTTCTCTCTCAGAATGAATCTCTAAAGAACTGTCGCATGAGTTATAGAGAAGGATGCCGAAGATGCACAAAGTGGACTCAAGACTAGACTCCCTCTGTATTAAGCACTGAGTGCCATTATGTGACAAATGCAATTTTAGAAGTGGAAATGAGATGTTCCAGTTTCTTGGAGTTACTTAACAACACTACCTTAGCTCTTATTTCCTCTCGGCTCTCTCCATCACTCTTCCTGAGCAGCCCTTTGTATTTGACTACTCAGGAGTCAAATGGTTCCCACTGATAGAGCAAGTGACAATTTACAGATAGCTGAGTGAAACCAGATTTAAACATAGAGGGTGGACTTAAGTGCAAGGACTGAGCAGCTGCGAACAGCGGCACGCAAACCTGGCAACATGTGCTGTCTCGCGCTGCGCGCATGACTCGCTAGTGAGGAGGTCGTTGCCGCTCTCGCATTACTTTACGTATTGAGATGTATTGGATGAACGATGATCATCTTAGCGAAAGACTCCACTTTACGCGACCAATCGCATAAAGTGTGTAAAGCACGTACAGTGCTCACATGCACAGCATATATTTTGGATTGATGTTAATATTAGCACACGCCACTTTACATTATCTCAGAATTGTTAAGTAGGGAAAGTTCTGGTTTAAAATGGAATTGTGTGGCATAGGAGCCAATGCTCCTGTATGGAGAATCTCCTAGCTAGCTCTACATCTGTCCTTACTCTGCAGAGGCACAACTGGGCGGGGAGCATTACTCCTGCTTTTGCTACGACAGTCTGTTCACCATACAATCGTTGGATAGTTTTTATGTCGACCTGGGCAGTGCTTGCGCTGCTCTGCAAGCAATGCTGTATTGGAGTATGGACTTCAAGCCCCGCCCACTCCGCCCACATTTGTCAATGGCTTGTGTCATTGTCCTTCGTAAATGCTGGCTTCTGATTCGTTAATAGGTTTGTACCGCCTTGTCGTTTTATGTAACCTCCCATGAGGATTGGTCCTTTTACTTGGTTGTTACACTGTAAATCTTATTTACTCTGTAAACACTATTTTCTTTAATAGTTTTTCCTACTGCAGGCACTACATGCATTCCTGCAACGTTCAGCTCGCCATGCACACTTTCACGGGACGCTTTGACACACAAATGCTTTTTTTTTGTAAAAGCACCCCGTAACGCGCTTTTACTTTAATATTGGTCGCGGTCCTTTCTTTACACATGGCTCATCTAAAGAAAGGGGCATGGCCTCTAGTGAAAGCGCAGCATGGGGTGCTTGTAAACAACAAGCCGTTGCAATGCAATAGGTTTCGCATTTTATAAACTTTCACCTATTGGTATTGTAAATAACAATCCTTTTGATTATTGCAGGTTTTTAAAACATAAATAATAGGCACTCTCATTTACAATGCCAATATCTCAAAATCTCGCAATTGCGAGACCTATTGTATTGCAAATGCTTGTTCTCAGAGTAGTTGTACTGGTTTGAAGCCTACACCAACAAAGAAAACAGGATAACATTATCTGATTCCGCAAGAGCGAGTGAACGGTTGTGTTAGTTCAAGGAATATACCATTCCAAGGGACATAAGAAGGAAGAATACTTTGGACTATCACGTCGCTTGGAGGAGGCCGGCATAACAAGCATTCCAGACTTACTCCCCCCGTCTTCTTCGCCCCCACGCTGGATGAGCAGTGAATATGAGTTTGCCAAATCGTCTCTCAACTCAGCCCTGTATTGCAGAATTTATCAAAGAACTGGAAAATACTTCGTTAAAAGGATTTGAACAAATAAGCAAGATTTGCAACTTAATGTGTATCCTTTTTTGTTTCAATATTACCTGGAAAATTGTAAGATTTCATTTGTTTGGACTGAGTGCAGTCCATACAGCCTGGTGGGTCTTTGCATTCAGAAGAAACCCCCTCCCTAGGTGGACATGGGCTCGCTGTCTCCCAG
Organism: Lissotriton vulgaris; assembly: GCF_964263255.1. Taxonomy (NCBI): domain Eukaryota; kingdom Metazoa; phylum Chordata; class Amphibia; order Caudata; family Salamandridae; genus Lissotriton; species Lissotriton vulgaris. The sequence continues at coordinate 1,207,916,837 of NC_141697.1, forward strand.
GGATTTCCTTTGCCTATTGTATGGAGCAGTAGAACAAAAATCCCCCTGGGTACCTATACTTTAAAAGTGTACACTACTCACACTCTTGACTCATTGAGTCAAACACCACTGAATGACAAGGATACACTCCTCTGCCACCCGGATTCTAGAGAAGACGCATGGCTTTTAATGTATTATACCCTGTTGATCATTTCAAAACACATTTTTCCTCATAAAATCATCACATATTAAAAACTTAAAATGACACTGTACAAAAACTCTACAGATGGAATATTCGTAGACCGAACTCTTGTTCCCTAGCATTAAACCATGTAGTAATTTTAAGCGGTGTGTAGAATTAAAATTCTGCTAAAAAAGAAGTGTAACGTTTACAACTTTGCAAGGTGTTATGTTACCAGATTTGCCAAGCACAGCCTGGTGAAATTCCTGATAAGTGAGTTTTTTGCTAATATTTTTTCCTGCTTTTGTGCCAGAGTATTCTCTCACAGAAATATGTATTACAGGTTTTTTTCTCCTGCAAACCCGACCTTATTTCAGGATTTATTTGCCCACCTTTTTTACGGATGACTTTTCTCGTGATTATGAAGAAAAAAAACACACCTGGCAGTGGATTTTGGGCATCGCCGTTCAAGCATTCGCTGCTGTGGGCGAGCACCCGGCAGCCATTGCTCGAAGAAAGCGCCACTGACATTTAGAAAAGGCACCAACACCGTTGTTTATCCTTGTTTGGCTTCTAAGCGCATTTTTTTTAGAACTTTGGCAGCTTCCCAATTTACCCGAAGTTGGCAATTTTTCAAGCAACAAGGCCGCATATCGAACTTGCACTCCCATAGTAATTTGTGGTCAAGAAGAAAGTGCTCCTCCATTTTTCCTCTGACATACAAGGTGTATGGGATGAATACAATTGTGGTGCAGGGAGACAGCAGTTTCAATGGGAAGGACACATTTGCAATGACTCAGAATGAATTGACCCTGTATGTTGAGCCTGTCCCCACGAGGTCAAGCGGTTCCCAACCTGTGCCAGTGCTTGACTTTTGCAAAGATATCAAACATTTGGTGGGCACCAGGGGATGCAACTGATTTTTAACTGGAAGCACTATTGGGCTATTTAAGTAAAAGACGTCCCAGACAAGAGACGTCACCCAGGCAGCACCCAAAAAGGATCCAACTAGTATTGAACTCAACACAACTTTAGGCTGTGCACTAAACTTCGTTTATTGTTTATATATCAGAATGAATTGACCCTGTATGTTGAGCTTGTCCCCACGAGGTCAAGCGGTTCCCAACCTGAGCCAGTGCTTGACTTTTGCAAAGATATCAAACATTTGGTGGGGTCTCAGATTAATTCATTGAAAAGGTGCTGGACGTCTTTAGGTGTTAGTACAACCAACACAAACATTGCTAGATTAATGCAGCCCCTCGTGAACATGAATTACTTTGTGTTTCAGCTGGGGGTCTTTTATATAATGGGTGACAAAGCAGTTTTCATGAACTCCCCTGTAAAGAAGCGCCTTGAGTCCCAGTGCTCGAAGAGAAGGCTGTTTAAAAGATGGAGACCCTTTGCTACTGCACTCCTCACTTTCTTAGTCTGATTCCCTCCCACTTTTTCTTTTCTCATCTTCTCCCTTCCTTTTTTCACTATTTTCTCTGTTCTTTATCGTTTCTCTTTTTATATAACATTTTTCTCTTCTTTCTCGTGATTTTATCTCTTGTTTGCAATCCTTTCAATATGTATCAAAATATATGTTGTTACTCTGTATAACGATTGCCTTACGAACTTGCTTTAATATATATTTTTTTAAATGATACTCTCCAGGTCGGACAATAAAACCCCATCCAAAAATGTTTCCAAAAGTTGAGGAAACCCAAACGTTCCTCGTTAGATCCACGTGAATTAAAGCGAGTCGGTGTAATGTGTAAAGGCACCAAGGTTTGGGAACTGACGATCAATAATCAGACTTGGCTGCATGAAGAAAAACGCTACTTCCCAAGGTTCTGGTGACGTTTAAAAATGACACCGCCTTTGCTCACGCGATGTCACCAAAACCCCTCCATGAGAAAAGAGGAACATATTACACTTCCCTGTCGTGTTATGTGAGATATACATCCCTCGTTTGTTCTATTCAGTCAGCATCAGAAATGTTTTTTTTATCATTTAGGGAAAGGTTTATTAAGAACATTAAATTGGGTGCGTTGCTTAAAGGTTGCACAAAGGTAAAGCTCTGTAGAAGGGGTTTGGCTGTCAATATAATGTTGAAAACCATAACTCATAAAGACCTGTGAAATATTCTTCATTTCATGGGCCCCTGAGAAATGTATATTTTTATGCCATTGCATTTTGTGCAATAAAAGGCTCCACACATGTGAAAGGAGCACAGACTCCCTCATTGGCCGTGTCATGCATACTGTGGGTTGAGTCAGCCGCCATTTAAACAGAACCACATTTACAGGCAGATGGAGCAGGCGTGAGTCTTCCCAATTCCCATAAAGGGAAACAGCAAAGGGATTTCTGTTGAATTTTGTCATTCTGATCTCATCCTGGAGTGCATATAGTGCTTTGAAATGTTGCAAATCTCACTATCTCTTCGAATCTCGCGGGGTCCTTTCTGTAAGCATCAATGAATCGAGGGCGGCTCGAAGATGGGACAGAGCGCGGCCACAATATAGAATACCATACTGAGAGCGAGCCATCCATCTCCCACAACGGCCTTAATATCCCAGATATTATCTGGCTTCTGCATCCGGCCCACAACAATGCACCATTCATCATGGCTGCTTTCTTGTTGAAGTGACCGCCATGGGCTCCCCCGCAAGGCTGCGGACCCCTCAGGACCTTGTCATGGAGGCGAGACCCAAAGGAGGCCAAGGAAGGCGCTCCCGCTCCGCCACATTCACTCGATTGTCGCTTTGTCTACTCGTTGCGTGGTATTCTCGTGGACCGACACTGTAAGGCAGTGTGACAAGAGCTATTGTGTGATCTGGTTTAGGACCCTATTGTGAATGGGGCAGACCAGTATTCCCGGGTGAAATATCTCTTCACTCAATTATAACTGGCCTGGTTTTACTGGGAACGTGGAATCCATTTCATTGGCTAGTAAAATCACGTGAGTTTTGGGCTTCAAAGACTGCCTGGCCTTGGCCACTGCCTGACCACGGCCACTGCCTGACCACCTTCCATGGCAGGGGGAAGTATGGAAGGCTCCCGCTGCCAGCTCACAGCTCCCAAGCCCTCCTCACCCCAAGTCTCCCACCACCCATCCCTCAGTGGATTCCCTGATTCCATCCCTCCCCATACTGTTAGTAGGTGGTAAATGGAAGCCTATTTTTTCCTGGAATGAAAACACAGCATGAGGATCTGGACTCTAAGGGGCACACATATCAAGCTAAATTGCGATTGCAAACGCTGAAATTCGCTGTTTGCAATTTACGTTGGCGAAAACCTACTCGCAAAATAAGGAATCACAAAAATTGCGATTCCCTATTTTGCGCATGCATTTAGAGAATCGTAATTTGCGATTTTTTTAATTCTATGCTAATAGGCATAGCAAATTGCGATATTGCCTTAAGGAATCGCAAAATACCACCAACTTCAAGTTAGTGCTAATTTGCGATTTCCTAGAAATAAGCACTTTTTTGCTTTTTTCAAATTGCCATGTCAGGCTCCTCCACACGAATCCTCAGGGCTGTGTTGATGCTCTGAAGGGGGCCCACCGCTGGACAACCCCAAGTCTGGCTTTAGGAAACAACGCAGACTTTTGGGGTAATCGAGCGGGGAAAGGAAAGGGTAAGGACTGCGGGGAGGGAGATCTGAGGAGGAGAGGAAAATACACAGAGTAAGAAAAATTGCCCACAGATGACAGTCGACACACAACAATAAGGTCTGCGGTGTTAACCGTCCCCTACCCCTCACCTGAAAAGCAAAATAAGTTGAGCCTCGGTCATAGAAGAGGGCAGAGGGCAGTGGCAGGATCACATCAATACACTATGGTTGCAAGACAAAAGAATAAAGAACATCATGTAAATGAACTACTGTAGTAATTACAATCTCAAAGCGTGCATTTCCTATATACCCCTGGCACCTGCCAATGTGGTTGAAGTGAGGTTTGGCGCCAAGCCAACAGTGGCGACATACCCTCTCTGACCGCTCTCCCAGAGCAAAATAAGACAACAAAAGGCAATAGCTGATGAGGAGGAGAATCCTGAGCCAAGAACTATAACCTCTTGTTCCTAGTTCTTTCTCATGTGTAGAAATAACGAAAGTAAATCACAATGTCCTCATTCCCATTATGCAAATATCACATCCAAAATGTTTTTCCCTGGATGGACACTTTAGATGAAATGAATATAAATGTTTTGCCAGCAATACACTCTGCTCCAAGGAGTAAGCAAAAGAGACTCCTCTGCATGAGATCTTTAATCCTTTCCATGCGGCCGCGATTCCCCTGGTGTGCTGTAAACAGCACGAACAGGGGCGGGCCGTGACGAACCCCAGCCGTCATCAGCACACGAGCACCGTAGTGCATGACGGCTGGTGTTCGTCATCAGCATGGAAGGGGTTAAGCAACAGACCTCTACCAACAGAGGAGTACGTTAGCCAAAAGTACGAGAGAATAAACAAAGGCTCCTCTGCACGAGACCTTCTTACTCAAGTCTCATCCAACAGAGGAGTGCGAGAACCAGGGGAAACCAACACAAAGGCTCCTCTGCACGAGACCCCAGATTAGGTCTCTGCCAACAGAGGAGTATACAGGCCACAGATATCAATGACTGGGCATTGTTAACTCCGTGGAGACCGGAGAAACACGGTTCTCCAAAACCTCACTAAGAGTGGCGAGTGACGACTTCAAGGCCGTTCAGGCAGAAATTAGGCGATCCTGAGGAACAGTGCATAAGCACTCTTACCGCCACGCAGAACCGAAGAATCACCGAAGGAACCTGCCGTAACTGCAGATCATGAGTTCTCGACGCCGCGGCATCCCAGCAGTCACCTCTTAATCCTGTTTCCGGGTTTGCGTAAAGTCACGTGTGGCGTGACCTGCAAGTACTGCTGGGGATTGTAGTTTATGTTATAGATCGTCCCAGACACCGCTGCCGCAATAAGGCAGGCAGTGATTTACCGGCAGCCGAGAGACCGTGACAGCCATGTGGCACACATATATGTCCTTAGAGCATGTATGCGAGCCACATGTGCACACATGCACATTTCAGGGGTGCAAGAGGGTGTCCTTTTTGGAACCCTTGCACCCTTGATATTGCGTGCGCAATTAGAGAGACCCTATTGGGTACTCTCTAATTGCGCACACAATTCCCATTCATTCCAATGGGTCTCTTGGCCCATAGAAATAAATGCGAAGCCATTCCTTATTTGCAACTCGCAATTTGCGAGTCGCAAATAAGGAATGTGTAGGAATCGCTATTTTATTTGTGATTCCTACCTACATGGCAGTTTGCAAGTCCTTAATAGCGATTTGCAACAATTCGCTATTAAGGACTCGCAAATCTGTTTTTTCATACATATGCCCCTAAATCTGGGTCTGCCTGCTATTTCACAATTCGGGACAAATACGTGTAACAGACGGATTTATGTGCACCAACACCAGCCAGAAACAGTATATCCGGTCACACACTATCCCCGCATATAAATCCACCCACTGTAGTCATTTCACAAATCCAGAAGTGTCATTCAGAAGTGTTTATTCTGAATTGTATCCTCAGCACAGCAGTCCAGCTCTCAGTGCTGCTCAACGGTAATGACTCATACATGGAACACATTGAATAAAGCAATCTAGATTCTGTCTGGACATTCCAGCTCCCATGCTAGCCAATATGAAATGTTAACTTATAACTCTATTTAACTCCACTTAACTCTACACCCACCTTGTAGTCAGCGCTAATGTTACGCATCCAGCTTCAGTGCAAGGTTTTATGTTTTAGGAAACTTATCCAGAATTACGTTTTGGTGTTCAGGGGCTCAGTTTCCCTTTGCAACAAGGAGTTTACTGCAATCTGGCAGTTTATTCTGACCATTTGTGGTCGCATCCTAAGACCGCTACTACAAGAACCTTAATGTAGCTCCTAACCTATATTGATTTTAGAAGACTGTAAGTTAGTTTGCAAACACCACTGCATCAAATATATCAAACCACTAAGTTATAGCTTATTACCTGTTATCAGAATGTCTATATATGGTTTATATCTAATATGTACTTATTAAGAACAGTGGCAACAAATAGCACCACATCCTGATATTAATGGTTACAAAGAAGATTTATAACTGACTTACAAGTACAAACCCAACTTTTTCCCCATTCAGTCAGCCCAAATGTTATTGCCCAATTGCACCATTAATCTGTTATTTATGGGTGCAAAATTGTACGGGCACGAGCGCAACCTATGTAATACAGCCATGAAATATAGAATTCTAAGGTCAATGAGTGGTGTCTGACCTTTGTGTTGCCCCTATACTTCATTTGACATTTTCTTAAGTGCCTACACTTCAACTACAACTTAAGTTCACTGCATTTGCTTTGTTAGACATCACATTGTCCAAATTTTCAGAACAATTTTGAACCTAAGCATAATTTTGTGTTAGGACAAATAGGTCAGTAACTTTGTTAGTAAATTAAGTTAATGCCATTTTGCTTATTACTGTATAATGGTTAATATTACTGTATTTGTTTTTAAATTAGTCTTGTTAACATTAAGGATTCCGGTTTTTGTCAGATTACTGTTACTCATTACTTTAAGTATATGTAATTTAACACAATACAATAATATTTACACTTGGGATTAGCACTGAAATAATTGAATTCAAGGTTAGGGTTAGCATTAGAATTATATATGTTTAATTTAATTTAATTCAGGTTGAGGTCTTTCATATACAACAATACAAGTAAATGTATATAGATTCTGTACAGGTGTGTCTTTACAGTGTTCTGAACGGACTTATTGGCGATGTATCTTAGATATTCAGAAGAGATTTAAATAGATTAATTATTGAGCAGTAACCCCAACATGTGTCTCTTCAACCCTTTCCGAAAGGATATTAGGTTGGTGTTGAGTCCTATGTTATCCAGTGTTTGGCAGGAGCATTGGTTCGTTGTCTTGAACATTTTCTTTTTCAGAATTTGAAGCAATAGGGAAAACTTAGTTACTGATTATGTGAGATTTAATGTTATGAATCCCCTTTCACATTACGATAGTTTATCCTAGAATTGGCCAGGGATGCCAAGAGTTAGGCTTTTTTGTATGAAGGTAGAAATCTTAAATTAAATTTGTGCTTCTTTGAGCAGCCAGTGGAACTCTATGAATATTGATGTGATCTGGTCTGATTTCTTGGCACAAGTGGCAGGGCTACATTCTGTTTGAAGAAGAGCAGGGAATGATGCTGTGGTTGACAACGTTTGCGCCATTCTTCTCGGACGGGGAGGTCGAGTAGTCTCTTGAGTCATTTCCTGATTCCCCCGTTTGGAATAAATAACATGGGGAGCGATTTTAAATGGCGTAAGCAGAGTTATTTACAAGTGCTGACAAGTAAGCATGTGCGGTTTTGGGACTAGTGGAGGAGCCCTGACATGCTTTTCAAAGAAACAGTCCCTCTGTAACAGAGTGGTGTCCCAGGAACCATTTATCTTTCCATACTTGTACTAGATTACCAGTGATTATTGGAGGTTTCCTTACTGCCCCAAGTCCTGATGAAGCCCTGATGAAAAGGGCTGAAACGCGTTGACCAGATACAAAAGAGAATCCCGCACAAATTGGACTTTTTTCAGTAAAGTAAAATACAGTACCCCCCCACCCCCCAATAATTGATAGGGCGTTTGACTGATTTTGCGCCGAGCAGTGCTGTATCAAAGGGCGCTCTCTCAATCATGGGTTGCGTATTATAATCTATGAAAAAAGTGCTTCTTCGCAATCCTCTAAAGAAATCAGGGCATCAAGGAATCTTTCTGTGTGTTTATTTATGTATTTCATGTATGTCAAATGTATATACGTATTACAAAGAATATATTTTTGTGGATTATGTTATTGTCCGTATATTTAGGCAATATTTAGGCAATTGTTTTTTTGCAAATATACACACTATGATCCGAACTTTGTGCAGTGACTGGTGTGTTTGCACATATACAAAAAAAGTATGTTTTTCTATGAATATATTGCCATATTTGAGGGATTAATTAACCAGATCTCATGTTATAATAGGTTTAGCGGCCTGGATCAGGTCGACTGGCTGTCTCTGGGCGGGCAGGACATGAAGGAGGAGGTCCAAACACATGCTGAGGTTACGGGGGATGGTCTGGCTGAGATGGAGAGAAACCAGCTATGTGAGCTGCCAGGCACCCAGAACCTCCCAGTATGGAGAAACAGGAGAGATGATATCCATGGCCTGGGCAGAGTAGCTGAAGATCTCCCACCAGTATTGCCCTCAGCTACTAACAGTCCGGACAACCCCCTGGGGATAGTGAACATTCTGCCCGTCAGCACATGCCCTGGGGTGGGGAATACAAACAGTATGTCCATCCTGTCATGGAACGTGGCAGGTTTACCAAACAAATTAGCTTGCCCGGAGTGGGGCACCTTTGTGGATGACAGTGATATATGTGCATTCCAAGAAACCTGGGCCAGGGAGGACCTACATAGAGTGGGTTTTGCAGCATTCAACATTGCTGCAAGATGGGGCGGTAAAGGACGCCCATCATGGGGTCTAGCAACCTGGGTTGGGTTACATCTGGGTTGTTCGGGAGAGACATCCCGACCTACTCTGATGATATCCAGTGAGTCCTCCTGTCCTGGCCAACCCCTTACAAGCCTGCCATCCTGAATGTTTATTCACGGCCTACAAGTGTGGCAAAAGAGTCCAAAACTATTGAAGAGTTGTCATCTTTTCTTGGCTCCTTAAGCAGGGACACACATTACTTGATCGCCGGGGACCTAAATTGTCATTTCGAGCCACTCCGTGGTTTGAATGAGGGAGTTTTGACGGGTGAGGACGAACATTGGGGAATCCCGCCATGTCAGTCCCCACATCCGAAGTCCTGGTACCCCCTGGCTATACAGATCACGACTCTAATTTTGAACAACTCTATCAGGCCCTGCAATGGTCGGACCTCATCTGACACCTCGTCTAAGTGTACCTTCAATTAGAAGGGCCACAAATCAAGATTAGACTATATCATGGTGGAAACGTGCTTATGGTCGAAGGTGGTCAACTTTGAGGTATTGCCTAGGGTGGACAGTGACCACAATGCACTGAGTTTGAGGATAGAGTGTCCAGGGACTGGGAAAAATGAGAAGGAATCTTGTATAGATCTAGCTGATGGCCTGACTATAACTAACAACAGATGCAGAGTCAAGTGGGAGAAACTGGTGGTATCACGAGATGCACTGCCAAAATAATACAGTGCAATCCTACCTTTTTTCATAAAGGTGGACTCTTTAATTTCCCAGCCCCCGGCATTAGATTCTAAAGACAGTATGCAGAGTGTGCACCAGGGCCTAGTAGCCTGTTTAGCTGAATTTTTTAACCCCCCTGGCTCTAACAGGAGGCGTAGGGCTCCTGTATCCACGTGGTACAATGCCTCATGTAGGAAGATAAAATCAGAGCTCATTGGGGCCCTAAAAGTTGGGAGAGACAAATTCAAAATTCGATTCTTAAGATCACAATTTAAAGAAACAATGAATCATGCCAGGAAGGAGTGGGACATTGAGAAATGGTCCAACCTTTCCTCCTCACTGGATATGAGAGACGCGCGCAGATTTTGGGCAATAGTCAGCAGAGGGTCAGGAGAGCCTAGATCCGCAATTGAACCCAATATTGAGGCGGGGGTCTGGGAGCTCCATTTTAAGACCTTGTATGAAGGAGCCCCAGGTCAGGAAAGTCCACCGCCATACATACCTAGACTTGGGGAACAAGACGATCAGGAGTTTACAGTGGAGGAAGTTTATATTGCTATAGGGAAATTGGCCATGGGGAAGGCTCCCGGCCTAGATAGAATGCCCGATGACTTGTTTAGGGATCAACCGGCGATCTGGGCCCCCTACCTGTGTGCCCTTTTCAGTGCTATTCTGGGAGGCATGGAGGTACCGGGTACTTGGTTGGGAGCAGAGATTGTCCCGATCTTTAAGAAGGGCTCTCCTCTGCTCCCAATCAACTACAGGCCCATTAGTCTCATCGACGTCCCTCAAAAAATCTTCTCACGTCTACTCTTGGATTGCTTACAGGAGTGGATTGTGTCGTATGATATCCTCAGTCCCTACCAGGCTAGATTCAGGAAGAACACATCGACAGTGGATCAGATTTTCCGTCTCATAATGCTATTCTGGAAGACGGTAACACTAGAGGGTGGCAGCGTCTACATGGTCTTCGTGGACCTTCGCTCAGCGTTCGACCTAGTACCCAGGGGCAAATTGTGGGCGGTGCTTTTGGAAATGGGAGTTCCAACTGCAATTCTGGCGATGCTGGTGAGGCTGCATGCACAAAACTATGCTCAGGTCAGATGTGGGAGGGATGGGGCGTTGTCGTCCCGGTTCCCAGTTTGCAGGGGGGTAAGGCAGGGGTGCGTATTGGCGCCAACCCTGTTCTGCTTCTACATGAATGGCGTTATTTCCCACTTGGATGCGGTCCCCAACAACGACGCTTCCAGACTGGCAAGCAGGAGGGTGCCAGCGATAATGTTCGCTGATGACACACTCCTGCTGTCCAAGTCCCCTATGGGGATCCAAAGAGTGCTGGACGGCTTCACTGATTTTTTCCGCTGCCGTGGACTGGAAGTCAATGCTGACGAGACTAAATTTATGATTTTCAGTCCTCCGGCAGTGACCTGCCCAAACTCGACCTTGGGATCGGTTAGACTGGAGAGGGTACAGACCTTTCAGTACTTAGGGGTGAAGATCAATGAAAACCTTTCCTGGGGCCCTCAACAGGTGAAATCCCAACTTAAACTCTCTCAATTAGTGGGTGGTATCCTCAAAATGTCAAATACATCGACATATAAGCCGGTGAGCCCCGCGTAGGAGATTTATAAAGTCAAGGCGAGGGCATCGGCTCTTTATGGTGGGGAACTTTGGGGGTACTCCTGTAGGCCTGAAATCCCTAAAGTGGAGAATAAGTTCACGAGGCAGCTACTTGCACTCCACCAAGGCACACCTCTCCTTCCGCTGAGATTGGATTTAGGACTGAGTTTTATCCAGGATGAGCTAGCTCTGAAACCCCTCAGGTTTTGGCGCAGGCTATGGATAACTCCAGAACTATCCAATTATAGGCTTGAATTAAAGGATATGCTGAGCCATGATATTGCAGCTAGAATCCCCTGGCTTGTATTTGTGAAAAAGGAATTGGGGATTAATGGGACAACCGGACCTCTAGTACGATCCTGAACTGGCATGTAGGGGTGTTACAAGCAAAACGCTTGCAAAGTCCGTCATGGATTATAAACAAAACATATGGTTACATGACTCTAAATCTGGCTCCCTGACAATTACCTTTCTAACACTTAAACACTCGTATTCTTTTGAGGAGTTCTTGAATGTCATATAACCGATAGGTGCTAGAAAGTTATACATTCAATGGAGGCACGGAACTCTACCAATAAGGGCATTCACAAACACGTGGTCTGTTCCCACAAGTAATGTTTGCCCCGGATGTGGTGCGTGTAAGGAGGATGAATTACACATCCTCTTTTTTTGCCCCGCCTACAGAAAAGCTAGGAAGTACTGGTTGGTACCCTTATGTAAGAACATGGGATTTGATAAATGCAATGAGAGTGCTTAAGACTGATACATCACCGCATATAGTTTTGCTCTCTCAACGTTCCTTCTAGCTATGTGGTCCAAGAGATGTTCCCTCACCACAGCGGTACCAGGAGTCATTGTACACTATGATAGTAACCCTGTGTGTTAACTTGATCTTATGAATGGTTTTATGACTGTATATCTTGATTGATAATCTGATTTTAGGAAATGATTTTAGGAAATGCTCATTTTATGTTTCTGGTTTTATACATGTTTCAATTGTAATCTTTTATGACTGAAAAACGTCGAAATAAAGATCAATTGATTGATTGATTAATTAAGGTTTCCTTCATGGTTATAAATGATTATTCCTGATCTATTCCGCAGCATCCATATTGTTTTCTTGCAGTGGTTGATTTAGCAAACATGGAAGGATAGCACTACCATCAACTAGGTGGGAAAGAACCACTTCTTGGACTGCTATGTGAAAAACTAAAGAAGGAATGGATGGTTTCAACGTACTTAGATTAAAGAGTCAGAAGAAGGCAGTTGTTTTGATTTGACAAGAGTTGGATCAGTGATGTAACTGAGTGATGTAGGGAATTGGGACCAAGTTGAGCGAGATTCTAAGTTCTGTAAGTGTTCCAAGATCTATGTGTATATGTGGCACGCTGCAGGCTGACGTCCACCGTGCTAGCGGAGGGCATCTCCACTCACCTGGTGGACTCACAGGCTATCTGCAGTATTCTGAATAAGGCCCATTGTTCCATCACATTTCAGTTTTGAGCATGCTCCTGGGACATATGGAAAACATTGTCAAGTTTGGTTTGTAAAGTAGCCATGTTTATATGTATGTGACATTTATTTGTACTGCTATAGCCTTCTTGTTTCACAAACTCCTATATTCCAGTAACTCCATCACTAGGTTCAAGGTACAAAGTTTCTTCGATTTGCAGTTAGTGAAAGCAAAATGAACCTAGTTCTGTTTGTTGGAATAATTATCAGCAGCTTGTCAGAAGATGTCTAATGTTTGACAGTGTGTTTTTGAAAATACAGCATCTTCTCTAGGAAGAAATACACTTCCAGGGTCTCTTTAGTGTTCATTCTGCATGTGACCTCATTCCATGTCATCTGATGGTGCTGCAGCACCTCCTGCGCTCCTACGTCCTGCGTCATCCACTGTCTCCTCTCGCTCACCGTCTCCCTCTTGGTGTTCCAGCTGCTGCTCAGTTTGCTATTTAACACCAAGATGTTTCCCATCTATAATTGCTTGAATTCAACAATGGTGTCTGCCCCTTTCACTGTCCTCGGTGGCGCTGCCACCATATTACTTGTATTACCAGGCGGGCCTGCACTCTACCCATGTTGGTAAAGCTTTTACCAGTGGAGGGGCCTGCCAGATGTCTGTCTTTTTTGGGGGCGGGATGGGGAAGAGAGTATAGGTGTAAAACAGGGTCTCCAACTGTTTTTGTAAAGTGCTGTTTATGGTCAATGAAAATCATCCAGAGCTACTAATATTATTAGTGTTGTGATAGAGACCATATCAAGCAAAATGACATTATTGTCCACCGTCTGCAAGATCACCAGCAGTGGTCGCCTCGGTGCATCCGACAGGTTTGCAGCGGTAATGTAAAAAAAGGCTTGGTCTATTCGGAATACCTTTACATTGGGTAATACACAACAGCCCTAGCTGCAATCTCACCGGCACCAAAGTAATAATATCACTAATAAGACTTCCGTACGCCACATGACCTATCACTCAAATATCAGTTTTACTTGTATTTTGGAAATCCAACCATTTTTTCCAAACCTCAGCATTTTTGTCTCAAAAACAAACTTTTACAATTTAGGTATACATATATTAATGTAACCAAGCAAAAACTTCGAATTTAGGATGCTTGGCTGTCCTCAGGAGAGCTACTTACGGGTAGCTGGAGCACTACCAGTAGCACACGCACTACTCGTTGGAGAAACCTTGTGTAACTTGTTCATGACACAAGGTTCAATTAGTTCTGGGGCGCGGTGGGCCTATATCTAGCTATCATGAGCAGCATAACACACCGTCCCGCCAGCCTTAAGCAACTGACAAGGCCCTTAGGTGCAGCATCTCGTCTTGTATCATTGGACTGGTAGTCGTTCACCACTGTATACACCATCATAGATTTACACGAGGTGCCAGCCTCTAAACCACGCTGCGCTCTTGCAGTTTTTGTGCAGTCTGCTGCTGTGCATAAGACATCCATTCAATTGTGCCAACTGCGCATGCCCAGTTTGGATGACCTTTATCTTTCGATTGCCTTATGGTCCACCAAACTCGATTTACGGGCCTTTGTGTTGGAGTTTTGTGTTACTGCCTGCTCCGTCTCTCTTTTTAGCGAAATTATGCAACTGGAAAACCACAGGCCTCATGGTGCCTTCACCGGTCTAGTAGATGCACTGACCGCCACTCCAGAACCATCGTCTCAGCTGCTGTGTGTAGATCTCCACGTGCAGTGCCACCGAATGTCACTCTCCGTAAGTGGGCCAGCTTCTCGCCTGGAGACCTTGGTGGTAGACCCTTGTCGTGGTCTCCCGCCTGGCATCTGCTCTCTTCTTCTGCCATAGTCATTCCAGGTCATTGTGTCTTTGGTGTCACATTTCCACCAAGATTTTGGCCAAGTTCTCCAGTTTTTGCATTTAGTGCATTCTGCTCCTCATTGCCTTTCCTCCTCTTGACAGGGGCATTGGCCTCACTATATTGTTTTTCCCTTTCCCCTGATAGAGCATCTAGGTACAGGGGCTTCTGCTGGCAGACTTACATCATGACGCGCACCTGTCCATCACAAACACGCACTCTTTCTCGCTGTCCTACAATCCTCTTTTTGTAATCTGATTTATGATAAACCTATTTGTAATCTTTTTAAATAGTTTATGATTCCCCGCTGCATTCTGCTGTCATTATAAAGTTGAAAGAAGATGCACGTTTCATCCACAGCAACACATCTTGATTTACATATGAAATGCACTGGTTGTTTAACAGTTCTTTAGACAAGTTTATCATGTACCAGTTTATGAAAAAGGAGTTTCTTTATATAACAATATTTGTGAGCAATTATGAATCCAGCTAAAGTTGTCAAAGGAAAGATTAAAGGAGATAGCAATTCAATCTCTACACAAAGAAGGGATTACTTAGTGTCTCAGTGGCTTATGGAATTAATTACTATTTCTTATTCATCATACTGAGCAGGATTGTGTGAAGGCAGGTTTTGCTTGGTGCCAGATTGATATTAAACAAGCCTTAGCCAGTTCCTCGTGGAATATAAGTCGCTGCTGCAGCCGGACTCTAGTTTAAAGGCATAGCCATTGATTACTCACCCCATGGCCCATTACCCAGAGTTAAGGGGACCTTCTGCATTACACTTCTTGTTTGTTCTAGGGCACGCAACTCAGCAGGACTACTGCACCCCATTGGCTGTGCGTCGGTGCAGAGGTGGTGCGTGGGACCACTACGGATACACATGTTCATGTTGTTGGATGGTGAGCTAGGGTACGACGGAGGCAAACTCTTACAAGCATGTCGCGTATTACACTGCAACGCTGGTCGTTGCTAGCTACTAGCACCTTGGGTGCTCACAGAGTTGGTGCTAGGACCATATCGGAGGGATTGCATATTTGAGGCATGGTGACACTCCTGTTTATCCCATATTCAGGCTGAGGTCTTCAGTTTCAAAGGATGACTTATACTTCCCACCAGCTGCCTAGACGAATTTCCTCCTGGCTTGGTATCTAGGGCCTAATGCGCTTGGGTGTTTTGCGTCTGCAGAGCATGAGCTTCTCTAAGTGTCGCGTGCAGGATCCCAGATCACGCTGCGCTAAAGTGACATTGCGATCCACAGAGGCATTTGCGAACTGCACTAGAATCATGAGAGTTATTTGTACATGAGATGGTGATGAAGGGGTGTGTCTCCCTCATGATTCACAAGGAAATGTCTTGGAATGAAAACTAAGTAGTGGGTAAAGATACCTTGTCACTAGGGGCGTCTTGACCCTCTGCCCCCCGTGGAGTGGAGTTCTTTATGGGCCTCTTTGGTCTGCATCTTACCAGATAAAAGTTCATAATTAATGCTACAAGCAAGCAAGAAAGATGGGTTGATAGATAAGGGAAAGAAAGATGGACAATTGGATGCATGAGTGGGTGGATGAAGGATGGATGAGTGGGTGAAAGGAAAGGTGGGTGAAAGGGTGGATGGATAGATGAGTGGGTGAGAGGATGGGTTGATAAAAGGATGGATGAGTGGGTGAAAGGATAGGTGGATGAAAGGATGGATGGATGGATGGATAGATGAGTGGGTGGGTTGATAAAAGGATGGATGAGTGGGTGAAAGGATGGATGGCTGAGTGTGTGAGGATGGGTGAAAGATTGAGTGTAGGGGTGGCGAAAGGATGGGTGGGAGACTGGGTGAGAGGATGGGTGGATGGATGGATGGCAGAGGGAACAAAATCTGAGGATAAGTGGATGGTTGGGTGGGTGAATGGATGGCAGAGTACATCGAAATGTGAGAGGATGGATGAGTAGATCATCGACTGAAAGGATAGCAAAACAAAGGGGTGAAGGGATGGATGGATGGTTCATATTTGATGGATGGATGGATGGAATATCCAATCAATAGATGTAGCGTTGAAAGATTGAATGATGGATGAAAGTACGAAAGAATGAATGGATGACAGAATGTTGAGGGATTACTCATCATCCCAGTGGCTTATGGAATCAATTGCAGATATCAATGTGTGGATGAAAAGATGAAAGATGCTTGGATGGAAGTAACAAGGGAGTTCTTCTAGGGAGATTTGGGCTTGTCTGCTTCGCCTGCTTTGTGCCATCAGAGCTGTAATTCAAAGGGGGATATTTAAATTTTCCAGCTACTATCTTGCTCGTCACATTGCAGCCACCTGAAGTTGAGCATTAGACAGCCGTACACGCCAAAAAGCAATGCCATATGGCAAGCGATGACCACCATCTACGACTGTCAATCGCGAAGAGCAAATAATTAGACTGCTCAAACCTCACCCCCTCCATCCAATGTCACTTATCTCTAAACAACGCTGAACACAAGATCAAAGGCCCACTTTGGCACCACTCAACATGAATCTCAGAAACCTACAAGGCACCCAGACCCTGTAAGCACTTCAGGACCATACACATTGTGGAAAGCGCTACACAAATTAACGCAACATGTCATAAGTCAAGGGTGTCCTGAGTAGACCCAGGAAAGCCTGAGAAGGGTCGGATGGTCAGGATAGAAGTTGGCATGCATTCAAATTCGATTACATTCATATAAGTAGCTGGCAGTTAATATGGCACTCTAACATCAATCTATCCTTCGGCCTGTATTAAAACAATCATAGAAACAACACGGGGGGCTAATACGCTTCAGCAGTGTGCCCTGATGTCACAGGAAGTGACCTTGCAACTCTCATATCGCTCACTGTAATGGAAAGTCGTCTCTTTTGCAGTCAACACCAAAGTATAGCGCAGGGAAGCCTCAGGGGAGCTATGCACTCTCTAAGCTAAGATCAAATAAGTATAACGTTTGTGACAAATATTTATATGAATGTAAATACATCTGTGCAAAATATATGTATCCTTATATAAACTAAGTATTCATGTCTATCAATTTTGTTGTGAACGTGAAACACTAGCAATTTGTTTTTATTAGGTTGTTTGATAAACACAACAGTAGCAATAGGGTGTGTCATGTTCAATTACATTAACGAGAAGCATGTGAGGCGGACTAACATAAATTTATCAACAGCATACAGTGGTTCATAGAACGCTTTCGAACTTCCATCCAGGGTGTGGGGTATAAGGTGTTCCGCTCAGATGGATTCTGCCTGTACCCTCTCACAGTGTCGCTAACTGGGGGACGAGTTTAAACTGGGAAGGGAAGTGGGCAGGATACCCAAGTGGTGGCTGCACGTGATGTACGAGGGCATGGATTTGTGTGTATGTAAAGATGATATCATAATAAGCCAGGGCTTTAAGTGGGATGAAAAACTGGGGGGTCGGGCAGGTCTCTCAAGGGGGCGTGGCCAGTGTTATTTAGGGTGTGGCTTAAAAACTCATAAGCTAAAAGTTTGTGCTTAGCATAGTTTGCCGCATAGTTTGCCACCCGACTTGTTGTTTCTGTCATTTGATCCAGATATATGTGGCTTGTATATAATCTTGAAAAAGCTACCACATAAAGCCCTGATGACCAGGGCCGGACTGGGAAACAAAACCGGCCCCGGCAAAGTGCTCGGCCGGCCCCCTCCCCACTGGTGGGGTCGGGGGGGGGGGGGGGGGCGGGGGTTGGAGGTGCCGCCGAGCTCTCTGATGGGGCCGGTTTTCGGCCGATTTTGGTACAGGGCCGATTTTGCAGCAATGCTGCAAAAATGGCCCTATAACAAAAACGGCCCCCAGGGGCCCAAAACCGGCCCCCAACCGTGCAGCGAACCTGGGGATTGCCCGGTGCCCTCTATGGCCAGTCCGGGCCTGCTGATGACATTACGACAATGCTGCTGCTCCTTAGTTCTGAAAAGAGACGAGAAATCCAGAGAGAAAATGACTCTCTTTAAAGAATTTCCCTTCCCCTATAACGCTCGAAAAAAAAACAGACCTCCTGGCACAAAACAGAGCCCGATAGAGACTTATTTCGAGGCCTCCTTAAAACAACTGCCGGTGCTCAGACCCGGTGAGACCCGGCCCACTGAATGCCCTGTAATATGCTATGAGGTGGCAGATCTGGGTGAGCAGACCATTGGGTGTTGGAGGGTGGGGTGTGGGAGTGAGAGAAAGATCCCGGGGGGACCATTCCTGCCGCATAAGTTAGGGGGGATTGGTGCAAGGCCGGACTAGGAACCGAAACCGGTCCTGCCAAACTGCTCGGCCAGAGGAGGTGGGATAGGGGTTCGGCTGAGCTGTTTCCTAGGGCTGGTTTTGGACAATTTTGTTACCGGGGACCGATATTGCCGGCCCCCGGTAACAGAAACTGCCCCCCAGGGACCCAAAACTGGCCTGCTATGGCCAGTCCGGTCATGGATTGGTGGAGGGTGTATCAGTCAAGGTGTTAAAACGGAGGAGGTCACACCAGTGCACACAGTAAGTGGTTTTCCCCTGGACGGTCAGCTATCCTATGGAGGGAGTTTATCCTTGCCTAATCCCTGTAGGAATTCTGTAAGGAGGAAAGCCCATTGCGGGAAATAGGACGTTTACGGAGGGGGTGAATCTTTTCGTATTGGAGGGCTTCCTCCTCCCCGTTCCCCCAATCCGACAGACAATGACGAGGGAAACTTAATTATTTATTTAATTTTCCCTCTGCATCGTCCCTCGAAATACACCCCACCTGGCCCCACCGCTGGTACCTGTACGGACCGCGGCTGCCCTCAACTGATCACAACATTTCAGGACTACTTCATGTTCTATATGAAACCTATTGAGGTAAAAGGCTTACGGTTTAGAAAAGTAGGCCTTGGGGCTCTGGCCCCTCTGGTAGTTGCCAGGCCTGGTTTAATGGGTCGATCAGAGGTTGATGAGCATGTTTTTAAAGGTATACGCAATTTCGGGAGATGAGGCCAAGGTTATTCACAATTTAAAACGGCTGCGGCCCGTGCAAGTAACACCAGTGGGTGGTGGGGTGATTCCGACGGACAATGACGAGGGAAGATTAATTATTTATTTTATTTTCCCTCTGCATCGTCCCTCGAAATCCCCCCCATCCAGCCCCACAGCCCCACCGCTGTTACCTGCATGTACCACAGCTGATTTAAAAATATATATTTCCCTGCGAACTGAGCAAATAGTGCTGATTGGTCGCAGGGCTGTTGTGTGGGCGGGAAATAAGTTTGACAGATTCATTAAACTTGCATTCCAAATGTTTTTAAAGTGCTTTAAGGAGTACTACAGAGAGGGGATTTGGTCTGCTCACATGTTGGGGGACAAGACTACGTGTTTTGATTGGGTAGAAGTTGTGTGCTTCCACAGAAAAAGTGCTTCCCTCCACGCAGCTCTGATTATTTTGTTTATCCAGTTTATTGTTTAGCCAGCAGCAGCATGGGGCTATCTATTGGAGGCTCACTAACGCACATAAGGTATCAAGCTTACAATAGGATGGTGCTTGACCTTTCAGCTGCACACACATGGCACTGTAATGCTGTTAAGTGAGATACTTTTCAGTGTTTGTTTTTCTCTGGCAGCAATACCGATGGCAGGAGGGCAGTCATGAGGAATGTAGTCCCAGGACACTCCTCTTCCTTCTCCTTTGCGCCGGCCTCCGCGGACTGTCATGGGGCTGCAGTCATGGCCGCAGAAGAGCTTGAGAATCGCCAGGCAGTGAAAGGTGAGCTGGTCAAGCCAAGAGCAGGGAGAGCAGAGTAATGTGGTTTGACAGCCGGCGTGCCATGACCGTTGGTCCCACCAATCAGCGTATGCTTCAAGCGGGCGAGGCAGAACGCAGTAGGGAAACAGGCAAAGGTGTCCTTGCTCTCTGCAGGAGACCACGTGCGGCTGCACTGCTGTCTCGAGCCCCTCGTCCACAGACCACACTTACTTCATCAAGGGCCTTTACTAAGGCTTTTACTTCCACCAACAAGGTTGTCACCGAGAGAGTTCTCGATATAGCTCACTGCCACCAATGATCAGTGAGCATTATCTGATCATTTAATAAGCTCATTAGATTATACAGTAATGATCAGTATGTTACACCTTTAGATAATGGACAATTCCCAACTAATTGTACTGTGTGATCTAACAGGATTGGGGTGAGCTCTTTTTATCATGAGAACTGTAGGCAAGATGGGTCATAGAGTAGGCAGACCTAGGCCCTTATTTTTGTGACCTTGGGCGCCAATTAGAATCGTATTGGAGCTCATATTTAGGTCTGATGGGTTAGAAATCGCCCCTTCCACAGAACTCTTTTAACATACGTCATAATTTAAAGAACCATCTATTTTACTAGTGTGTTACTACAGCAGACATTGTGTCCTCCCAGACCTGGAAGATGGTATCCCCTAAATTAGGGTGAGAAACGGATCTCCACTTGCATGTATGTAATCCACTTGACACGTGCTTTCGTGTTGTGTGCAGTGCCACTTTTTTCCACTTTGATACGATAGGTCTCTACATGTGAGAATTGTTAGCAGTGCCAATCCCTTTTAATTTTTATTATTTACGTACATTCTTACAGGAATAAGTTTTCATAGACAAGATATGGCTTACCTTGCTATTATCGTTTGTATACCGTAATGTTTTACAGTAAATAGTCCAGTCCGTTCGGGATCCTTGGCCCTGGTGAATGCCCATGAGCTGAATAAGCAACTAACAAGGGCAGAAACATGTTGGCTTAATGTGAACGGATAAGGCCATTTAGCCTATATTCCATCTCGATATTGGTATTAAATGTACCAGAGGCTCACAATAATAAAGGTGTTACCTCTAGGTATTTTTAATCGTCTGGATCCCTCATCTGTCCAGTAGTACTTTATCTAAGAACTCCCTCCTCTTTTTTTGAGGATGAGTCCGTCCTGGTGGTTTATCCAACCAGGGTGAGGAGAGGTTGCCTCTGACGAAGAATGCTGCAATAAGTGAATGATGCACCCTCGTCCAAAAAGATTGGTCTCTTGCTAGGAATTTTCCAGAAGCCAAATTTGTGTAGCGGTTGAGGCAGAAATCATTTTGGTCAAACTTGTTTTGCAGCTATCATACTCTTTTTTTGTGTAGCTCTAGAAAGTAGGGAGGATGTGCGCTGGCTTACCGCTGCATCTCTGATTGTGTGAATCTCACCGATTGCTGTAGTAGGCAAGGGGTTTGGTGTTGGTTACCCCAGGGACAAAATGTGGATATAGAACATTTGCTATGGGAAAATCCCCATTATGCTCCCATTGGAGAGATAGTATTTTACTCAGCCCGCTGTAATTTTTTATACCTTTGTAATTTTATGACTTTGTGTCTGATGGTTGCCTTGTGAGAACGCTTATGCTCAAAACAATATGCCTGAGTTGGTTACAGTTACAATGTATAGGCATGATTGGTGAACTGGGGAAAATTATGCCTGATGCAATAGGTCTGATCTGATTATTATGAAAAAGTATGACAACGGCAGTAAGTCTAACTTATTTATTGTGCAAAGCATTTGTTAAAGTCAGTAGGCCTTTAACCAGTGAGTTATCACATTGTGTTACATGCTATAGAAATGTATTTTGTTACATGTATAGACCTCGAAAAATACTAAACATGTTACCAGACCTGCAGATCTAATGACTTGAATAATCTCCTCGACCTAACTATAATGTCGACCCATAAACTGGTTTCAAATTATGTGATCATGGGAAAATATTTGAATTCACTGAGCTGCCAATTTCTTCATCACATATGAGAGCACCTTCTAATATGTGAGTTCAGCATGGCTGCTATATAAAAAAATCTTTTGTTTGATTTAATGGAAGAATCTTTTACTCTACGTATTATACAAATCTAGCAACATATAGGATACACATGACCCCTGACTTGCATCTTAGTTCATAAACAACATGGTCATCGGTGTGGCAGGAATGTTTCTCAAATTATGTTTAAAAACTTTTTGGGGGATAAATCTATAACTAAAGCATGATGTAATAGCACACTGTCATTTACTGATAAAACCCTATAGTGTACAAACGATGTTTGGAAATAGAGTTTCTGCAATTATTTGTCATTTGCACATCACCAAGTAACATCTTCGGATTTATTTTGCACCTATTTAAATCCTTGTTTGCATCGCACTTTTGAATTAAAAAAAATAAGCTTTCGTAATTCCCAATATATTTTAAAACATTTTTACAATTCCTTTACAAGCTATTTAAATGTTTTATGTTTGAAAAACTGCCATCCTACAGCCTTTTGTTTCACAATGATTGTCAGACAGCTCTCTTTACAAAAACCTCTAACTGTAGTAAGAATAAGAAGTAAATGCCACTTTCCAGGATAAGATAAGTATCAATTAATAAGAAAACAAACTGACATTTGACCTCTGTCCTTGAACAGACAGCAAATGTGTCAAGATAAAAACAAGATTTAAATGTATCTTTATTGCTCAGTAACTTCCTGAATGAACAGAACACATGTTCCTTTCCAGCTTAAGTTCACTCCCCAGAACTGACCAGTAGATCTAAAAAATAGCTTGACCTGATAAAATCTGACTCACCATAGTGAGGGGGCGAGTAGAATTTTTGAGGGCTGTCATGGGGCCTAGGTGGGCAGTATCCCTACAGTGCCCCCTTATATCACTTTTTGTTTTTAACTTCAAAACAGAGGACTAAGTCCCTGAGTCCTGTAATGGCTGCCAGCAAAATGTTTCTGATATTGTTGTCTTCCAGTCAGAGTGCTCGCTCCCACAGGAGTCTGACTCCAGAGGCAGTGAATTAGCCCAAGGGAAATTAAACTCCATTGGCCAATCAGAACCCTCTATTTTCAAATTGGCGCTCCTGTAATACTCTCTTGAGCGTCTCAAGGACCCAACCGTCCAGATATTCAAATATATTTGACCCTTAATTTCAAAACAAAAAAAAAACTACTGCATGGATATACACCAAATGAAAAGCAGAATCTATGGATCAAGATCTAGCTTCCTGCTAAATTTGGTGTCCTTCTGTTAAGCAGTTTTTACTGTAGCACTGCCTAAAAAACAGATCAATGGAAAACACCTGTGGATTTTGTGTTGTAAGACACCACCCCCCTGTTTTTTCTTGGCCCCCACTTGACGGATCACCCTGAAACCTTTCATGCACAAACTTGTCAAAAAGTAGCACTGGGAAAAGAGGAGGGTAGCTGCAGTTGTTAAAAAAGACCTCCCTGTTACCCTTATTGCCCTATTGGAAGGGGCGTTGGTGGTAATCCTTACATTAAAATGAATATCCCCTACATCTACACTGGTGTGCATCCTGATCTATAGACCCCCCATTGCATTGATGGAATTCACCAAGGAAGTGGAGTGGCGTGGCTCACTGGTTAGAGGCGGCAGACCCGAGAGCAGAGGACGGCCCGGGACCAGGGTTCAATTCCCAACGCGGCAGGGTCGTGGACCAGGGTCAGCGGACTTGATAATTCTCATCTCGGTGCCTACTCTAACCAGGGATCACACTCGGCAACTCTGGGCATTAGCTTGCCTCATCTCCACAACGGCCCCCCACATATGCTGGGGATGCCTGGTTTCACCTTGGACATACCCAGCAGGGACCATCTCACAGGGAAAGCCAGGACGGGTTCCCCAGCGGTCTACTGCGCAGAGATACTCCTTCGGGAGTCAATTCTAGCGCATTACAAACCCACAATTAATTAATTAATTAGCAAACTATCTTGCCCCTCTTACCATAGACTCTGCAAAAACATTGCTAGTGGGAGACTTGAATTGCTGGTTTAATGAAGAAAAGGGGATTCGGGATTTTAAGGACTTAATAGACCCACTTGAAAACCTGAACCCAGAAGGACAGATAACAGAGACCACACATATTCAAGAACATGCATTAGATCAGTTGTGGACCCCCAACCTCTTGATCCACAACTTAACTATCACGCCTTGGGTCTGGTCAGACCACCATTTAATACGCTTTACCTTAGGCAGTCTATCTTTAGCCAAACCCATGACCGGTCCAAAAATACTGACCAGGAACTGGAACCATATCAAGTTGCCAGAATTCCATACCACTCTCAAATCCGCACTCCCACCTGGAGCAGATAACGTCGACGAGTTAGAGACCGCTATCACCATCTGGCAACTAAGAGCAAGTGAAATTCATGCCCCCTTACAAAGGAAAGAAAGTTGCATAAGGCGGCATGAGGCCTCTAAATGGATTACAGTCGAGCTAAAAGTGGCAAAGCTTAAAACCCGCCAGGCGGAACGGAAATGGCGGAGAAGCTATTCCCCTTTGGCAAGGAAGATATATGAAAAGGCTCTCACTGACTATTAAGCTGCTATCTTGGAGGCAAAAAAACATTCTATATGAAACGAGTTCTCAGTTCAGAGAATAAATCCAAAGATATTTTTAAGATAGTTAAAGAACTATCTAACCCTGACCGAGTCACACCAAACATCACCCCTTCCCAGGCATTATGCGATAACCTGAACGCCTTTTTTGTGAACAAAACTTAGGCAATACAAAACCCCATCACCCTCACTTCACAGGACTGGAAATTACACCAGCAACTCGCCAATCCAGTAACTCTTCCTACATTTCAGAATATAACCCCAGACCGACTGGCCGAACTAAGTAATAAGGTAAAATCTGGCTTACCCAAAGACCCTTGTCCCTCATCTATACAAAGACATCTTTGCTCATTTCCCAGATACCATTCTCTCCATCTCTGGAGTAAGGCATGGTTCCACGGGCTTTCAAAGAGGCAGTGTTAGTCCCACACCAAAAGAAAGCAGGAGTAGATCCCAGCCTACTGAGCACCTATCTCCCCATATCGCTCCCCCCATACCCTGCAAAAATTCCCGAAGCACAAGTAGCAAAACTCATATGGGCCTTCATTGAAGAGTCTAAATTCCTGGACTCCCACCAGGCAGGTTTTCGACCATCACACTCAACCGAATCCGCCATCTTAAGTGTAGTAGACGACTTAAAGGAGGGAGCAGACAAGGGATGCACGCAGGCACTGGTCCGGCTCGACCTGTCGGCCGCATTCAATACCGTGGATCACACAATACTAGCGGATAGAAGGCAGCAGCAGGCCTGAGAGGAACGGCCCTCGACTGGATGATCTTCCTTTTGGGGGATCGCACCCAGTCTGTAAGGCTAGCACCCTTTAATTCGTCCAGGGATCAATACTTCCTGCGGTGTACCTCAGGGCTTGTCCTTATCCCCCCATTTGTTCAACCTCTATATCAGCCCCCTGATCCACTCCTGCAACGCATGAGGGTTAAGGTCTATTACTACGCAGACGATATGCAGTTGATTTTTCCAATAAACAAGACCGAGGACTCTAAAGCATTTTTTCGTAAGAACCATGCCATTTATTAAAGACTGGATGTGTCATAATCCCCTCAAATTGAACTCTGATAAAACAGAGATAATCCTCTACAACAACAGACTTCACCATTGGACGTCATGCCATTGGCCAGCTACTTTGGGCACTCCACCTATGCCTAAGACATCTGTAAATTGTCGCCAACCTATCTATGCATGCACAGATTAACCTGGTTACATCTTTATGTATTTATCAGCTAAGAAATGTCAAGAAAATTAGGAGATTCTTCACTAGGGAGGCAAGTACAGTGATCATGCTAGCAATGATCATGTCCAGGTTGGATTACTCCAATGCCATCTATCTGGGCCTACCAGCTATCCAAACTCACAGACTTCAGCTGATACAGAACCAAGCTGCCAGATTAATATTCGAGCAACCAAGACACTTCCACACTAATCCATTGAAGAAGCAGCTTCACTGGCTCCCAGTGGTTCAGGGGTCTATGTTCAAGACAGGCTGCATAATTTTCAATGCACTCCATGATAGGTGCCCTAAATTCATCTCACCATACCTTCCCAATCGGAATCTAAGATTAGCCTCAATGAATCTGCTGACCATTCCCAGATTTAAGCGCAAGAGAATGGGTGGCTCACGCCTTTCCGTGCTAGGCCCCAAACTTTGGAACTCCCTTCTGAGCGCTATTAGATTAACGCTGGACTACATGGGGTTCAGGAAAAAATTGAAAACCTGGCTGTTTACCCAAGCTTACTGTTAGATCTGACCTTGGGACGGCTCCCAACCTCCATTAGCGCCAAGAGACCTTTCGGTGTAAATGCGCCTAACAAATTCCCTAAACATGAACTTTTTAGAAAGTTTTGTGCAGATTCGTCAAACGTGGCCAACGTTATTAGCAACACAAAAAATGCTTTTCCTATGGTGAGGTGAGGATTCTGGTTTTGTGGTATGGTTGTGCAACCTTACCATGTAATTCACTCACAAAACAGTGTTGGGTTTCGTCAGGCTCATTAATGAAACCTCTAGCTGAACCCTGGGTAGCTGTGGCAACGAGCAGCAAGGCTTAAACAAAGAAACTAGTGTAAAGCATTTGGAAGCATCTAAGAACAAAATAAGAAAGTCACATAACACAAAAGAAATCTGACACCAATTTATAAAATGTGATTATATTGTTATGAATTTTACATACCAAGACTAGCAAATTCAATAGAGTGTTCTGCAGTTATAGGTTTTTAAGTAAAACACTCAACTTTTTAGTCCAAAGTGCAAACAAGCATTGGTAACCGCAAAGTTTGTAAACTTCTGGGTGACCAATTCCATCAGGGAGAAGGTCAGGGAAGCCAATATGGAGTATTTTGACAGTTACTAAAGCACTCTCAAGTCCAGTTCCACACTTTACATCTAGAAGACCATAGACTTCAATGCAGTGGTCCTGATGCTGGGGATGCAGGATGCTGAAAGATGTTCTGGGTGCTGTGCGGTTAACGGGGGCCTTCTTGGGGTAATTCCTCTCTCCACTGATAAGATGGGGCAACTTTGGCCACATGGGTCGGAGTCCTTCAAAGTCCTCTTTGAACCAGTAAAAGCCCAGCCGTGGAAAGGCTACCGATCTCTATTAACAGCTGGTCCATCTGAGGGCTACTGTCTATTTTTGTTGACCAATCCACACTCTGGCAACTCTCCTGGGCGGACAGACATGGGTGCAACTTTTGAGTCCAGAGTGGAGGTCTTCTTGGCTGCACGGCAGGGGTCAGTCGCGATTCCTTGCAAGTGGCTACCGACTAGCTAGGACGGGAGACTTCATCTTTTGTGGCCTGGTTTTCCCCTCTCTGTTCCTGCCACCATCCCCTCTACACAAGTGTGATCACTATTTTCCCACCAAAGGCAGCTTCTCCCTTTGAAGCTCACCTTTTGAGCCACCCTGTTTGGCTTCCTGCAAGAGGGAGGCAACACCTCCCACTGTGGCAAGCCTCTATGATTCCTGAGCCTGATAGTCATTCACTCTACTCCCCAAGAGGGCAGAAGACTGCCTGGTTGCCGGCAACTGTGAAAGGCCACCGGATAAACTGGGCAACAGATTGGCCAATGTCTAAATGTTGCCTCTCCTTAAAAGTGATATTAAATTCGAGTTGGGCATCAAGTTGGGTTTAATGCCACGATTAATTTAATACCTTGAAGTATTCATTTCAGTAGTCCCATTCAGAAGCTCTTAGTACTGAGATGTCAGCCTGGAACTCTGTAATATCTACTAACCTTTCCACAGTAAAAACAACAATTTGGAAGTTTTAATGTTAGGAAATATTACTGTATATATCCGACATAATGATATACAGATCTCTGCCTTAGGGCTCGATAGGCCTTCCATAGGGGAGGCTTATATATATTGTAAAGGAAAGTGAGATCTTTGCCATTGCTTTATATGGCAAAGTCAAACTCGCTGTTTTAAAACTGCTCTTCCAGGCTGCAGTGGCAGGCTGGGAGCCATTTTGTACTTTGTTGCCCCCAACTGCAGCAGTTTAAGTGGGGCTGATGAACTGGATGCCACTTGAAGGTTAATTTGTTTTTTTGGGCTCCTTCTATTCGGGTCTACAGACAAAAGGCTGATAACTAAGATTGTTAGGGAATATCATGTTAGAATGTTGAGGGGTGTGTAAAGAGAAATACTTAAAATACATGAAAAAAACGTAGAAAAAATACAAAGAAATGCACATGACTGAGAAAGACCTAAGGGAATAAATCAAGGAAAGATAAAGGGGAAAGAGAAAGAACAGGTGGAGGGAAGTAAGGGTGACCGCAAATACGGAAATGTGAAAGTAAAGGCAAGAAGAGTTAAAGGTAGGATGGAAGAGTGACAGAGTGAATGGAAGGGTTTAGGTTGAGGGGAGAGTAAAGGGATCAATTGGTGAAAGGGCAGGTAAAAAGACAAAAAATGGACAGATAGAGAAGAGTTGGTAGATTAATGGATGGCTGGGTGGATACATTAATATATTGGCCGATATATTGAAAGGACGGATGCACACATGGCTGGAAAGATGGAAAAAAGTGTGGTTGGACAAAGGATGGCTGGGCGATTGGATGATTAGACGATGGGAGGACAGATGGATTGATGAATAGATTGAAGGTGAATGGATGGATGATGGGTGAAAGGATAATGAAACAATGGTTGGAACTCCTCTAAGGAGGGTCCGGTCTACTCGCTTTACAAGCTTGACATTATTAGAAGTTGGATCAAGTGGGGTTATTTTCATTTTCTGGCTACTCCGTTGCCTACAACCTAATCTCAATTCCAACCCTGGTGTTGGGGTATCCATCGTCTCTCCTGGGTCTCCTTCATCTCCAAGAAATGAAGGCAAAGGAGACGGGGGACATGTGACGGCTTCCCCGGAGCACTGTCCGCAGCAGTAGGCAGGGTGCCGGGGTAGCTGCCAGGTGGCTTGCTATCTGTCCCCACAGCATTTTGTGGGCTAAGAAGTGCAATCACCCGCCATCTCCTGGGGCAAGGCGGGGGGATTGGGGCTAAAAACACCACCACAACATTTGGTAAGGCGAGGGGCGTGATGAGGTTTCAGCCCCTCCCCCCCTCACCAAAGCTCAGCACACAGTTACAGAGCTGTGCATGCACCAGTCACTCCAAACAGTGAGCTCGGCTGTGCCGGTGCTTGCAGTTACTGCCCCTGCACAAGAGAACAGGTCTATCTGGGGCAGTCCAGTGCAGGGCGCGCTGGTGCGACCCTCGTACGCAGGCGCGCCGTCCCTGCTGGTCCCTGTAACCAGGCCCTAGGAGTCTGTCCTCTCATGGCCAGGCAGCAGGGTATTCTTGAAGACAGTCTGTAAAACTAGACAGCAAGTCCTAACTCTCCAAAGAACCCTACTGAGAACTGGTGTGTGATCCCACCCTTTCAGTCAAGGTTTTTGTGTGTTTTCTTTAAAAACATTTTCTTAAGCAAAGAAAATTTCCTGCAGTGTTCCTAAAGACACTTGATGGCTTGACAGGGAGAGACAAGATCGCTGAAGTCATAACATTTGTGCTTTTTCTTGGGAAGGGAAAGAAAAGGAGAAAAGCTCTGTGCGATCCAGTTACTCTGTGGATACCGGTGTAACCCAAGCGGGGGCGCTGCATCAGCATTGCTCTGGCGTACGGTGGCCCAGGAGCCTCAAATGATTTCACAGAGAGTGCTGGGCAGATTGGAATTCCTCCACATGTGGACTGTGTTACCAGCGGTATTTAAAGCTAGTTAACCTAGGGGTGATCCTAGTATTCAGCTCACCTCCATCATTGGCTAGCCAGAACAGGTTACATTTCATTATTTTGTTAAATTAAGGCTTTTCAGAGATTTCCTGTCTTCAACACAGTATAGCCTTATAGCCTGCAGCTGAGGTCTATACTGGTTGTTAAAGGCCCTGAACGAGGCTCGGGCCTATAACGAGGATGAGGGCCTTTAACAATGGGTATAGCCGAGACAGAATGGCTATAAGGCTATTAGACAATTCCACCCACTGAGGTTAGAATGTTCTAAATAAAAAAAGGGAGAAACAGAAAGCCAAACATAAGAATATTGGAACTCCAAGTTTATACCAGCCATTTTAAGCCTTGTGCTTTTCCAATGTCTTCAATGGAGCTCCCAACATCCCAATGTTCTAATTTGAATTAGAACATTGGAATGTTGAGCGCTCCATTTAATACAATGGAATGCTCTGGGCTTCTACGGGCCGGTAGAAGCCCACAGAGCAACATTCCAATGTTTTTGTTCACAGCTGCTGCTGTGAACGAGGGTATTTAACCCCCATCGGGCTCCGGGAGGGCTTTGTTTTTAGTAATTCGAACATTCTGCCCTCTAGGGACGGAATGTTCAAATAGCCTTAGAGACCTCCCAGCGGACTCTACCGGCCCATTCCCTTGTTAAAGTTCTGAGTCGAAAACGCTGGAGCAGGCCTTTAATGACCGGTAGAGCCCGCAAGGTCGGGCTCTAAGGCTATAATGATTTCTCCTGTACAAGATAGAGCGCCATCAGTCCCACAGTTGCTCAGGATTCCATCTGCCAAAAGAAAGAATCACAGGGCGCCGTTGCGTTCTTCTCACTGCCTCGCCTTCTGTGACATCCAGTTTCCGGAGGAATAACAATGTAGCCGCATTAAATTATTTTTTCTGGGATACTTTTTTAGGTCTTGACTTCCAGACCGCATTAGCAATTTGGTTGTGGAAGGCCTTTTGTGGGCCATACCAAAACCGTACACTGGGCTTGGAGCCCTCCCAGTGCTTCAATTGGTTGACTTTATTGCCGCTATAATTTCTTGCTTCTTATTTGATGGTTTTCCATCTTTTTCCTACCTTTCGCCCTTCTCCTGGTGCATAGTCTCTTTACCATTCTTTTGATAGACTGACTTGTATCCTTCCACCACTAACCATTAGGGAGCTACGTTTTTAGGTCTCGGCGTCAACGCGCGGAAGCGCGTCTCAGCCGAGATCTTTTGTCAGCGACTATCATTCCCAGGAGACAGTCCCGGCCACGCGCATCCTTCCAGGCGATTTGTAACTGGAACGCGCGCTGTGGCCAGGCGCTGTCTCCTGGGAAGCGCAAGCACCACACACGCATGCGCATACACACACACACAAGCGCCCATGCACGCACGCACATACATACATACAGAGACACCACCCCTGACTCATACACACACGCGCGCACACACACAAGTGCACCGAGGCCCCCCCTCCCCCTCCCCCGCCGTCACCGTCGCACACATACATACACACACACACACGAGCATACACACACACAAGTGCACCAATCGCGCTCCAGCCTTTTGGAACTTACCTTACCTCAGCACGCGGCGCCCAACCTCCTGCTGGCGCGGCCCCGGGGCTTTACACCGCTCACAGGAGCCCCGGGCCGCGAGACGCAACGACTCCGCCTGCCTCCTCTTCCGGTCTGAACGTGGCCCTGCCCCCGTCACAGGCGACCGTGCCTGACTTCCGGGGCGGCCGCGATACTAAGAAAGCTTTTTCAGAAACTATGTAGGAGCGTGATTGGAGACCCACAACAGCAAATAACCCAATCACAAACACGCTGGTACATTGCACAGGCAGAATCTACTACATTAACTGATGCAACTGCCCAGGTGAAAAAAGGGTTTTCGCTGAGTGAGCAGGACGAGGCATATGGGCTTATCAGTCGGCGCCTCTCCTACGCCCATGCTCCACTACTGTGTAGGCCAGCAAATGACTTCCACAAGTCCCTTCAAATGTTCACGTCTCGCACATCGGTGGGAGTGCAGGACAGGCCTTCCTCTTCATCAGCATTTTTGCTCTCTGACACGTTGTGTTGCTGTGCCTGACGCAGACTGGATTCTAGCAGCGATTCAATTTGCTCTTGGCAGGCCCGTAAACAATCCGGGTCGCACTTGATGACCTGGGACAGGAAATGCGTGAGGCACTGGTAGGAGAGGAAGCTGTTGGTGTTGCCGAGGTGAAGACCTTGGACGGCTGCTGCCACGCTGCCTGCCGCGATCATGGAGGGAGGGTTGGAAATGAACTTGATGTCTGTCGCGCAGAGTGCCACAAAAGTCTGAGCGTGCTTGCGGATAATCTGCCTCGTGTCCTCGCCGAGGGGCATTTTGGAAAGGAAATGTTCAATGAAATCGTGAGGGGTGACGGAGGCCAAGTCCCACTTGAGTTTGTTCAGCGTCAACAGCTCCATTTGCACTAATTCGTCGGGTCCGATGGAGTTATCAGTATAAATGCAAAGTTTTTCCGCCGTTAGAGGAATGGTTTCTTTCATTTTTGAGGCCACGAACATGCAGGTAGCCCCCAGCAGCTGCAATCTGTTTTTCTTCAGCGGTTCCACCGACAAAAATCTGTCCAAGTAATTCATGGCTAATGGGAACACCTCCTCTTCACATTTCTGCTCTTCACAAACCTCCAGCATTCAGGTGGCCACGATCTTCCGCATGTAGGGTTGCACTTCACGCTGCACGCACTTAAAGTAGGAAGCGGACGGCGGGCAGTTCTCCTCCGCCTTCAGCATGGTGTGCAGCACCCTGTCGTTCAGGAGGTGCTGATCCAGGTAAGCCCTTCGGATGGTTTCCACCTCGCAGCACAGCAGCTGATGTTCCATGTCTCCCCCGGCGCGCGGTGCCTGCTCTTGAGAGGGGGTGCGGGGTGCCCGTGCTGTCCTGTGAGTGAGAGTGCTCCGTTCAGTGCTTGCTGCTGCCGCGATACTAAGAAAGCTTTTTCAGAAACTATGTAGGAGCGTGATTGGAGACCCACAACAGCAAATAACCCAATCACAAACACGCTGGTACATTGCACAGGCAGAATCTACTACATTAACTGATGCAAATGAAAAGCATCTTTGCTTCTACTTCAGGACGTACAACCATTTTCAAAATATTAAATGACCTAAGTCTACTTAAATTAAAACGACTGCTCTTTCTGCTGCAACACTTCCAAGGTGCTCCAAGATGTATGTATGTCAAGCTTTGCATGCAGCCTGTACAAAAGTCCCTGCAGGTTTCAGATACAAAAGGCAGTGAGCGGGCTAGGGTGCTAGTATTATCTCTACCTAGTGCAGAGTGGTGAGTGCAGAGTGGTGAGTGCAGAGTGGTGAGTGCAGAGTGGTGAGTGCAGAGTGGTGAGTGCTGAGTGCAGAGTGGTGAGTGCAGAGTGGTGAGTGCAGAGTGGTGAGTGCAGAGTGGTGAGTGCAGAGTGGTGAGTGCAGAGTGGTGAGTGCAGAGTGGTGAGTGCAGAGTGGTGAGTGCAGAGTGGTGAGTGCAGAGTGGTGAGTGCAGAGTGGTGAGGGCAGAGTGGTGAGGGCAGAGTGGTGGTGAGGGCAGAGTGGTGGTGAGGGCAGAGTGGTGGTGAGGGCAGAGTGGTGGTGAGTGCAGAGTGGTGGTGAGTGCAGAGTGGTGGTGAGTGCAGAGTGGTGGTGAGTGCGGTGAGTGGTGAGTGCAGAGTGGTGAGTGGTGAGTGCAGAGTGGTGAGTGGTGAGTGCAGAGTGGTGGTGAGTGCAGAGTGGTGGTGAGTGCAGAGTGGTGGTGAGTGCAGAGTGGTGAGTGCAGAGTGGTGAGGGCAGAGTGGTGAGGGTAGAGTGGTGAGGGCAGAGTGGTGAGGGCAGAGTGGTGAGGGGTGAGTGGTGAGTGCAGAGTGGTGAGTGCAGAGTGGTGGTGAGTGCAGAGTGGTGGTGAGTGCAGAGTGGTGGTGAGTGCAGAGTGGTGGTGAGTGCAGAGTGGTGGTGAGTGCAGAGTGGTGGTGAGTGCAGAGTGGTGGTGAGTGCAGAGTGGTGGTGAGTGCAGAGTGGTGGTGAGTGCAGAGTGGTGAGTGCAGAGTGGTGAGTGCAGAGTGGTGGTGAGTGCAGAGTGGTGGTGAGTGCAGAGTGGTGAGTGCAGAGTGGTGGTGAGTGCAGAGTGGTGGTGAGTGCAGAGTGGTGAGGGCAGAGTGGTGAGGGCAGAGTGGTGAGGGCAGAGTGGTGAGGGCAGAGTGGTGAGGGCAGAGTGGTGAGGGCAGAGTGGTGAGTGTGCAGAGTGGTGAGTGTGCAGAGTGGTGAGTGGTGAGTGCAGAGTGGTGAGTGTGCAGAGTGGTGAGTGTGCAGAGTGGTGAGTGTGCAGAGTGGTGAGTGTGCAGAGTGGTGAGTGTGCAGAGTGGTGAGTGTGCAGAGTAGTGAGTGTGCAGAGTAGTGAGTGTGCAGAGTAGTGAGTGTGCAGAGTAGTGAGTGTGCAGAGTGAGTGTGCAGAGTAGTGAGTGTGCAGAGTGGTGAGTGTGCAGAGCAGTGAGTGCAGAGCATTGTGTGCTGTTGAGTGCAGAGTGCTGTGTATTGGCAATGTTAATGACAATGCCCATTTATTTTTGATTTAAAGAAAAAAAATGTCATGAGCAATGCCAATAGCTCTACCTTTAATGATGCCGAGACCATTGCATTGCAAATGCTTGTTCATTTTCTATAAGCACCCCATGAGATTGTCTGTGTTTTCTATGTCTCTGCCGCGTGTGCCACCCTGTGCTCTTTGTAGCTGTCTCTCTAGTGTACGTCTCTCTTTCTCTCTCTCTCATTTGCTTCTCCCCCTGTGCCTCATGTTGCTGTCTTGTGTCCAGCTTTTCACATCAACAGCACCGCATTTATTTGACTTTAATCCTCCCCGCACCCACTCCTCAGTGCTTCCCCCACCTGCCCCCCACCCCACATGGATATTTGGAAAAATGCAACATTAAAAAATGTAATGTTGCATTTTTTTGGGGGGTCCAGCAACTGTGATTTGCTGCTGGGCACTCCTCTACAACAAAAGCACTATCACTTACTTAAAATTGTTTATTTTTTTTTATTTACTGATCAAAGTGGCTTTCCCTAGCTAAGATCGATCAATAAAAAAGAATAGAAAATGGCACCCCCGTCATTCTGTACGTGCGCACATTTGATTTGATTTGAGATTTATATAGCGCTTGCCTATCCAGAGGCTTCCCCGCGCTGTCGAGGAGAGCTGTGGTGAGAGACAAAGCCCCTTAGTGATTTAACGGGAATAGCCGGGTCTTCAGCTTTTTCCTAATTACCAGTTCACTTTGCAGCCCTCTTAGGTCCAGAGATCGCTCATTCCACAGTTTTGGGATCAGGTGTGAGAAGGATCTGCCTCCCCATCTGGATTTTTTAATCCTGGTGGTGCTGAGGAGGCGTGAGTGGGAGGACCTTAGTGGCCTGATGGGGGCAGATGCAGAGATCAGATGTCTGACTTTTCCTGGGCATTTATTGTTTACTGCCCTGTGAGCGATGCAAAGTGATTTGAATGTTACTCTTGTCGCGATTGGTAGCCAGTGTAGAAGTTTCAGGGATTCTCTTGCGGAGGTGTGTCCATGGAGTTTGAGCAGGAGCCTAGCCGCTGCCTTCTGCACCTTCCGGAGCCTCTTGATCACATGCTTGGGTCAGACCAAGTAAAGAGAGTTCCCAAAGTCCAGACGGGCGTGCCCACAGAATAATGTACATATGTAACATATGTAAGTAATCGCCTGCAAATAGGCCACAACTCCAACAAAGATCATCATCCTTCAACTGGAGAGAGTGTGAGCGTACCGGAGTCCAGTGAAGTGTAGGGGGAAGCTTTCCTGTGCAGGGAGAAACTGAAGAAAGACTACTCTATCATGGGCAGAAGAGTACACTAAGATGGTGCCACTTCCAGTGTCAAACAACAAAAAAAGACCAAACAACAAAAAAAGAGAGAGGTCTAAACTGGTCAAGCCCACGGCTACCAGAAATGTGGAGCAAAAAGATAAGCGGATAGTATTGATCACAGTCACTCTAGTTGAGTGGGATCACAGTCACTCTATTTGAGTAGGAAAGCCCTCACACACCGACCTAGTCAGTGTCATGCTTCATCATCGGGCCCCACCGAAGAGACCGAGTGTCTCTTCGGTGTGCTGCGACGCCAGAAAGACTGCGGAGCTGGTTGTGTGGGGAGGATGTGTTGTGAAGATTCTCAAATTAAAAGTGACTAACAGGGTATCAAAAGAAACTTTAATAAGTGATCCCTAAGACACGTGTAAGTGGTATATGTGTCTGAATTTAATAGCCAAGGTTATTAGGGTTTAGTTTAAATTCAGCTAAATACCACAAATTTATTAAAATCAGTCAACATGTTTCTGCCTTCAATGTGGTATATATTCACCATGGCATTCTTCAGGACTAAAACCCCGGCGGTATGGACACTCTAATAGTCCACCCTGACCTGGGGGCGTGAAAGTGAAAAGGAAAAGTGAAAAAAGTGCTTAAAAATTAGGAGAGCAATTTGCTCAATCCAAAAAACCCCAAAATTAGGGGTGTATCAGCACCTGTAGGAAAAGATATACAAACAAACACATAAAGACATACATACAATTAGTATATGCCAGCGTAGACTTATCGTAGTGCTCCTAAGATGGTGGCAAACCTATGTGTGCACACAATAACAGATAACTTATGCACCATCCAAGTAGCCCTTTGGGAATGTTAGTACTTGCTAGGAGGTGAAGTGCTAGAGGTGGTTTTAAAAACTACTATTGTAGTGAAGGAGATAAAAACGCGATGTGAACTCTCCATGAGAAGGGATCAATTTGACCAAATGGTCAGTGACCCCCACAAGATGGTGAAATATGGAGAACATCTCACTTTAAAAATGGGCGCTACTTGCACCATGGGTCTCGGGAGGGGGGTTGGAGCGCGCTTGGCACATCCTAAGAAAAGGTACAGAGTCGAAATGTCAGCATAACCCATACAACACACAGGCACTTAGCTTTGTTAGTCGTAGTAATCGTTCCGCTGTGGATGTAGACTCACGCCCTCAGCGCTCACAGCCCGCTTTTAAACCTGTTGCAACCCTCTAGACCGGACCCCGACGATGGGAAGCGGGGCCGGTGAATGCGTATAAGAGCGCTTTGTTTACGCGCTCGATTCCGGGTTTGGGCGTGCCTCGCTGTTTTCGCGATGGGCGTGTCTCGATGAAAGCGAGGCTTGGGGCGCACACGCCCACTAAGGCGGATGCGCGTTAATAATCGGACCGAGGCTTGAATTGAGAAGCCTATCCCTACGCTAAGCCTCAGGGGGGTGTGTACACGCTGATAATTGTTATGACGACCAAGGGCAAATATTGTCTATCGGAAAAGAGAGCGAGGGATTAGCTATTTCGGTCGGCAAGATTTACTTTGCTTTCAGGAACTCGGAACTGCTATAAACCAGTGGGTTAATAAATAGGGAGGGACAGTGTGAAAGAACACATACTGGCACAAAAGATTGTGATTTTGTACACATGGATTGATCTGTGGACTGAGATGTTAAAGAACACAGAGTTTATTTGAATCAAAAATAAATCGAATATTGCATGTTTTTATTCAGATCAGTTCTGTGTAGTATTTGACAGCCATCTGGAGTTAAGGAGTTCATGTTAGGACTGTATTCCAGGGGATATCGTCGTTGAGCCCATTGACATTTGTCCCCAGACGGTATACCCAACGCTGTTCCTTTTCGAACAGTCTATTTTGTATATTCCTTGCACCATCAATTGCTTCAATGACAGTCCACGTCATGTCATTAGTGGTATGATTCTTTTCTAGGAAATGGCGGCTCAGCTTAGTGGTTACTTTCTTGCACCTTATATTACTCCGGTGTTCGCAGATCCTTTGTTTCACTTTTCTAGTGGTCATGCCAACGTACCGAAGGTTACAGGAACATGTGATCAGATAGACCACATTGCATGAGTTGCAATTAGTATGAACACGTTGCGTCCACACTTTCCCTTCTTCCAATGTCAAGGTTTTTGTAGGTTGTGTTAAATGGCAAACACTACAATCCGAGCAGGGATAATGCCCGGTGATTTTAGGGAGTCCCCACGATGTTGTTACTGATGGTGTGATATTCAGTGGATTCTCTTTTGGGCGTGTGTGGACCAGCGTATCTCTTAGACTGCGTCCCTTTTTAAAGGAAAAAAGGGGTTTTTCCCAATCCTTTTTAAAGGTTCTTACAATACTCCAGTGTTTATTTATACTCTTTTTCATGGTGTTGGAGAGGCTGCTGTATGTCGTAACACAGGTGAGTGGAATCTGATCTGAATTATTTGTTCTTTCTTCAAGGAGAGCTTCCCTTGGCTGATTTTTAGCTCTTTTAAATCCCTTGTTTAGGGTGGAGTCAGGATAGCCTCTATTTCTCAATTTTTCGGTCAGATTAGCTGATTGACTTTTAAAGTCTGTGGTTGTGCTGCAATTTCTCCGCAGCCTGAGATATTGCCCGTAAGGTAGATTTTCTTTTAACGGGCGCGGGTGAAAGCTGTTAAATTGCAGTAGATTGTTTTTTGCAGTAGGTTTATTGTGGGTTTTTGTAGCCAGTGTCGTTCCGCTGATTGAAATAACCACATCTAAGAATACGATTTCTTTTCTGCTTGTGGTGTTGGTAAATCTTAGGTTAGGGTCTAAGGTATTGATCCATGAGAGGAAATCTTTCAAGTCATTATCACTACCATTCCAAATGAGTAGGATGTCGTCAATGTAGCGTTTCCACAAAAGCATTGACGAAAAAAAGGTGGCAGTTGGTGGTAGGATATGTTTAGCCTCAAAATCTGCCACATACAGCCCCGCCACGCTCGGCGCGAAGGTGCTGCCCATGGATGTCCCAGAGCATTGTAGGTACAGTTTGTTTTTAAATGAGAAAAAGTTTTCTTTTAGTGCTATAGTGGCACAATCGATGATGAATTTATTTGGGGTCTGGAATTCCCAGTCGGTTGAGTCTAGGGCCTTTTTAAGGACCTCGATTGTGTCATCCTGCGGAATGCTAGTATAGAGGCTTTCCACGTCTAGTGTTACAAGGGTAATAGAGTTTTCAGGAAAGTTTATTTCTGTCAGAAGTCGTAACAGGCTCTTGGTGTCCTTCAGGTAAGTCGGTGTAGACTGGACTAATGGTTTTAAAAAATGATCACAGAATTGTGATAGCGGTTCCAGAAGTGACCCTATGCCAGAGACGATTGGGCGTCCAGGTGGAGGGAGTTTGTTTTTATGCATTTTCGGCAAAGTGTAGAAGTAGGGTATTATACTACTTGTATTATTCAAAAATGCAGCTTTATTCTTGGAAATCTGGTCTTGGTCCTCTGCTTGTTTTACCATAGAGCTAATTCTTTTAGCAAGATCTGGGGTTGGATCCAATGCCAGTGGCGTGTAATTTCTAACGTCACTGAGTAGATTTTTGCAGGTGGTCTCATACGCAGTTGTGTCTTGGATGACGATCCCTCCGCCCTTGTCCGCGGGTTTTATGGTTATGGAGGTGTCGTTTTTTAATTGTTGCAATGCCTCAAATTCAGCAGTACTG
The DNA here is from genome assembly GCF_964263255.1 of Lissotriton vulgaris. Lineage (NCBI taxonomy): Eukaryota > Metazoa > Chordata > Amphibia > Caudata > Salamandridae > Lissotriton > Lissotriton vulgaris. The sequence continues at coordinate 1,207,956,344 of NC_141697.1, forward strand.
AAATTCCCGAATGTTTTCGGGTTTTGGCAATGTTCTAGGTCCTTAAATACCGCTTGCTCAAAAGCAGTTATGGCTGCCGGTATTGTGTGTGAGGGTGGGATGAAGGTGGAGTTAGGTCTTAAACCTGTGTCACCTTTCCTGATTGATTCTAGTGGGTCTATTTTTCCATCAAAAAAAGCTTTCAGTTTCAATTTGCGAAAGAACCCTGCTAATTCGCAGTGCATTTTGAATTTATCGGGTTTGGCTGTGGGGACAAAACCCAGCCCCTTCTCCAAAACTTTGATCTCCACAGGAGTAAGTACTCTAGTGGATAGGTTTGTCACTAGACTTAGACTCCGCTCGGACCCGGCTGCTGGTTGCTCCGGGTGTGGTTCGCTACTGAGTCTTCTTCCTGCCAGGTTACTCTGGTGTTCCCTCTCCTCTTGCCTCGGCCTCTCCGGCCGCTCTCTAAAAAAGGCTGTCTATACTGTTGTTGGTAGTTGGCCGGGGGCATGAAGCCTGGGTTCCAGCCCATAAAAGGAAAAGGTGGCTGTTGGAAAGCATATGGGTGGGCACCCATCCCCATTTGTGGGGGGTACCACTGTTGGTGATTGCCTTGATTTCCATGTCCACTTCTATTCGTTCTATTGCCACGGTTACCCCTTCTTTTAGTTTGTTTGAAGGAGTTGTTACTAGAACCGCTGCTATTCGATGAGTCATCGTCTGAGTAGTCTGGGTTGTTGGCATTACGTGCTGGTGGAGTGAATGAGGCCGCAGAGTAGGGATATACTTTCTCGAACTCAAATTTCTTTTGGTCTTTTTGAAGTTTTGTCACCTTTGATTGCATTAGGTTGTCTTTGTATTCGCTCATCTCCTTGTTAAGTTCATCTAGTCGTTTCTTATAGCCGGTGATAGTGGCTTTGAAGTGAGTCTCCGTTTCCCTGATTTCTATCATGATGGATTCCGAGAGTCTTAAGGCTGTTTTGATTATCAGGACCATCCAATCGCGTGTGCAGTGCCATGCGATTGCGGCCCAGTCTTTCCGGAAGGCAGCATCATTCAGAAAGATGCGTGGGGCATTAGTCACCAAAAGTCCTTTCGGTGCTGTGTTGGTTGTTAAATAGCCCTTCATGATTGTACCATGAAGGACGGTACGTATGTGCTCTTTCTTTTTTTCTGACAGGCTGTCCCATTCAGCAGTGTTGGCTATCGCCTGTGATATGTGAGGGTCTGCAAAGACTGCAGCATCTGACATCAACTCCTCGATTTCTGCCTCAGAGTATGTCAGACCCAGGTTCGCCATAGTGAGATGTAGGTTAAAAGAACAAGCAACAAAGGAAGCTGTTGTTGTCTTGCTCACAGTAAAAGAAAGCTCTCACAGCTGTGCGCTGCTATAATATGTATCAACAAAGAGAGAGGTAGGGAGATTTCAAAGACACTCTCTTAGTCCCCGGTTAAATGTCAAACAACAAAAAAAGAGAGAGGTCTAAACTGGTCAAGCCCACGGCTACCAGAAATGTGGAGCAAAAAGATAAGCGGATAGTATTGATCACAGTCACTCTAGTTGAGTGGGATCACAGTCACTCTATTTGAGTAGGAAAGCCCTCACACACCGACCTAGTCAGTGTCATGCTTCATCATCGGGCCCCACCGAAGAGACCGAGTGTCTCTTCGGTGTGCTGCGACGCCAGAAAGACTGCGGAGCTGGTTGTGTGGGGAGGATGTGTTGTGAAGATTCTCAAATTAAAAGTGACTAACAGGGTATCAAAAGAAACTTTAATAAGTGATCCCTAAGACACGTGTAAGTGGTATATGTGTCTGAATTTAATAGCCAAGGTTATTAGGGTTTAGTTTAAATTCAGCTAAATACCACAAATTTATTAAAATCAGTCAACATGTTTCTGCCTTCAATGTGGTATATATTCACCATGGCATTCTTCAGGACTAAAACCCCGGCGGTATGGACACTCTAATAGTCCACCCTGACCTGGGGGCGTGAAAGTGAAAAGGAAAAGTGAAAAAAGTGCTTAAAAATTAGGAGAGCAATTTGCTCAATCCAAAAAACCCCAAAATTAGGGGTGTATCAGCACCTGTAGGAAAAGATATACAAACAAACACATAAAGACATACATACAATTAGTATATGCCAGCGTAGACTTATCGTAGTGCTCCTAAGATGGTGGCAAACCTATGTGTGCACACAATAACAGATAACTTATGCACCATCCAAGTAGCCCTTTGGGAATGTTAGTACTTGCTAGGAGGTGAAGTGCTAGAGGTGGTTTTAAAAACTACTATTGTAGTGAAGGAGATAAAAACGCGATGTGAACTCTCCATGAGAAGGGATCAATTTGACCAAATGGTCAGTGACCCCCACAAGATGGTGAAATATGGAGAACATCTCACTTTAAAAATGGGCGCTACTTGCACCATGGGTCTCGGGAGGGGGGTTGGAGCGCGCTTGGCACATCCTAAGAAAAGGTACAGAGTCGAAATGTCAGCATAACCCATACAACACACAGGCACCTAGCTTTGTTAGTCGTAGTAATCGTTCCGCTGTGGATGTAGACTCACGCCCTCAGCGCTCACAGCCCGCTTTTAAACCTGTTGCAACCCTCTAGACCGGACCCCGACGATGGGAAGCGGGGCCGGTGAATGCGTATAAGAGCGCTTTGTTTACGCGCTCGATTCCGGGTTTGGGCGTGCCTCGCTGTTTTCGCGATGGGCGTGTCTCGATGAAAGCGAGGCTTGGGGCGCACACGCCCACTAAGGCGGATGCGCGTTAATAATCGGACCGAGGCTTGAATTGAGAAGCCTATCCCTACGCTAAGCCTCAGGGGGGTGTGTACACGCTGATAATTGTTATGACGACCAAGGGCAAATATTGTCTATCGGAAAAGAGAGCGAGGGATTAGCTATTTCGGTCGGCAAGATTTACTTTGCTTTCAGGAACTCGGAACTGCTATAAACCAGTGGGTTAATAAATAGGGAGGGACAGTGTGAAAGAACACATACTGGCACAAAAGATTGTGATTTTGTACACATGGATTGATCTGTGGACTGAGATGTTAAAGAACACAGAGTTTATTTGAATCAAAAATAAATCGAATATTGCATGTTTTTATTCAGATCAGTTCTGTGTAGTATTTGACAGCCATCTGGAGTTAAGGAGTTCATGTTAGGACTGTATTCCAGGGGATATCGTCGTTGAGCCCATTGACATTTGTCCCCGGACGGTATACCCAACGCTGTTCCTTTTCGAACAGTCTATTTTGTATATTCCTTGCACCATCAATTGCTTCAATGACAGTCCACGTCATGTCATTAGTGGTATGATTCTTTTCTAGGAAATGGCGGCTCAGCTTAGTGGTTACTTTCTTGCACCTTATATTACTCCGGTGTTCGCAGATCCTTTGTTTCACTTTTCTAGTGGTCATGCCAACGTACCGAAGGTTACAGGAACATGTGATCAGATAGACCACATTGCATGAGTTGCAATTAGTATGAACACGTTGCGTCCACACTTTCCCTTCTTCCAATGTCAAGGTTTTTGTAGGTTGTGTTAAATGGCAAACACTACAATCCGAGCAGGGATAATGCCCGGTGATTTTAGGGAGTCCCCACGATGTTGTTACTGATGGTGTGATATTCAGTGGATTCTCTTTTGGGCGTGTGTGGACCAGCGTATCTCTTAGACTGCGTCCCTTTTTAAAGGAAAAAAGGGGTTTTTCCCAATCCTTTTTAAAGGTTCTTACAATACTCCAGTGTTTATTTATACTCTTTTTCATGGTGTTGGAGAGGCTGCTGTATGTCGTAACACAGGTGAGTGGAATCTGATCTGAATTATTTGTTCTTTCTTCAAGGAGAGCTTCCCTTGGCTGATTTTTAGCTCTTTTAAATCCCTTGTTTAGGGTGGAGTCAGGATAGCCTCTATTTCTCAATTTTTCGGTCAGATTAGCTGATTGACTTTTAAAGTCTGTGGTTGTGCTGCAATTTCTCCGCAGCCTGAGATATTGCCCGTAAGGTAGATTTTCTTTTAACGGGCGCGGGTGAAAGCTGTTAAATTGCAGTAGATTGTTTTTTGCAGTAGGTTTATTGTGGGTTTTTGTAGCCAGTGTCGTTCCGCTGATTGAAATAACCACATCTAAGAATACGATTTCTTTTCTGCTTGTGGTGTTGGTAAATCTTAGGTTAGGGTCTAAGGTATTGATCCATGAGAGGAAATCTTTCAAGTCATTATCACTACCATTCCAAATGAGTAGGATGTCGTCAATGTAGCGTTTCCACAAAAGCATTGACGAAAAAAAGGTGGCAGTTGGTGGTAGGATATGTTTAGCCTCAAAATCTGCCACATACAGCCCCGCCACGCTCGGCGCGAAGGTGCTGCCCATGGATGTCCCAGAGCATTGTAGGTACAGTTTGTTTTTAAATGAGAAAAAGTTTTCTTTTAGTGCTATAGTGGCACAATCGATGATGAATTTTTTTGGGGTCTGGAATTCCCAGTCGGTTGAGTCTAGGGCCTTTTTAAGGACCTCGATTGTGTCATCCTGCGGAATGCTAGTATAGAGGCTTTCCACGTCTAGTGTTACAAGGGTAATAGAGTTTTCAGGAAAGTTTATTTCTGTCAGAAGTCGTAACAGGCTCTTGGTGTCCTTCAGGTAAGTCGGTGTAGACTGGACTAATGGTTTTAAAAAATGATCACAGAATTGTGATAGCGGTTCCAGAAGTGACCCTATGCCAGAGACGATTGGGCGTCCAGGTGGAGGGAGTTTGTTTTTATGCATTTTCGGCAAAGTGTAGAAGTAGGGTATTATACTACTTGTATTATTCAAAAATGCAGCTTCATTCTTGGAAATCTGGTCTTGGTCCTCTGCTTGTTTTACCATAGAGCTAATTCTTTTAGCAAGATCTGGGGTTGGATCCAATGCCAGTGGCGTGTAATTTCTAACGTCACTGAGTAGATTTTTGCAGGTGGTCTCATACGCAGTTGTGTCTTGGATGACGATCCCTCCGCCCTTGTCCGCGGGTTTTATGGTTATGGAGGTGTCGTTTTTTAATTGTTGCAATGCCTCAAATTCAGCAGTACTGAAATTCCCGAATGTTTTCGGGTTTTGGCAATGTTCTAGGTCCTTAAATACCGCTTGCTCAAAAGCAGTTATGGCTGCCGGTATTGTGTGTGAGGGTGGGATGAAGGTGGAGTTAGGTCTTAAACCTGTGTCACCTTTCCTGATTGATTCTAGTGGGTCTATTTTTCCATCAAAAAAAGCTTTCAGTTTCAATTTGCGAAAGAACCCTGCTAATTCGCAGTGCATTTTGAATTTATCGGGTTTGGCTGTGGGGACAAAACCCAGCCCCTTCTCCAAAACTTTGATCTCCACAGGAGTAAGTACTCTAGTGGATAGGTTTGTCACTAGACTTAGACTCCGCTCGGACCCGGCTGCTGGTTGCTCCGGGTGTGGTTCGCTACTGAGTCTTCTTCCTGCCAGGTTACTCTGGTGTTCCCTCTCCTCTTGCCTCGGCCTCTCCGGCCGCTCTCTAAAAAAGGCTGTCTATACTGTTGTTGGTAGTTGGCCGGGGGCATGAAGCCTGGGTTCCAGCCCATAAAAGGAAAAGGTGGCTGTTGGAAAGCATATGGGTGGGCACCCATCCCCATTTGTGGGGGTTACCACTGTTGGTGATTGCCTTGATTTCCATGTTCCAAGAGTTTTCCTGGGCATTTATTGTTTACTGCCCTGTGAGCGATGCAAAGTGATTTGAATGTTACTCTTGTCGCGATTGGTAGCCAGTGTAGAAGTTTCAGGGATTCTCTTGCGGAGGTGTGTCTATGGAGTTTGAGCAGGAGCCTAGCCGCTGCCTTCTGCACCTTCCGGAGCCTCTTGATCACATGCTTGGGTCAGACCAAGTAAAGAGAGTTCCCAAAGTCCAGACGGGCGTGCCCACAGAATAATGTACATATGTAACATATGTAAGTAATCGCCTGCAAATAGGCCACAACTCCAACAAAGATCATCATCCTTCAACTGGAGAGAGTGTGAGCGTACCGGAGTCCAGTGAAGTGTAGGGGGAAGCTTTCCTGTGCAGGGAGAAACTGAAGAAAGACTACTCTATCATGGGCAGAAGAGTACACTAAGATGGTGCCACTTCCAGTGTGCCACCTGGCCAGCTAAATCTGCTTGGTGTGATTAATTTAGCCATTTAAGTACGAACACAATTCCTTGAACTTCAGTATGTATTTTATTAAATCTTACCTTATTGTCTGCATGTTTTTGCTGGAGAAAATGCAGTTTGGAGCCTTCTTCTTAGGAAGACCTACTTGCCTCCCCTTCTGTGATTTTAGTTGAAAGTGGAGCCCCCGTAGTATTTACAATCCATGTACCATGCATATAAGCCTCCTCTTCTCTTCACTTCTGAAGCTGCATTTCGATCTAGATGGGAAGAATTCTGACCCCAATGCAATCTGCTCTGTACACACATGTAGGAAATGAGACCCCCGGCCGGCCAGGACTTGCACCCCAGCCAGTCAGAGACCACCACTCCTATGTAAAATCGACCCCTGCTCGCCCTCTAGGTAACGCGGCGCGGGCAGCCAGGCCTAACTCGGAGGACATGTGAAGCATTTGCGCACGCACCCACTAAACAACAACATCCCCGGCCTCCCACAAAAGGAACTCCACACCATATATATATATAAAAATAGTTTCTGTATTAAGCAGGACACATAGGAACATACATTGTACAAGGTGCCAGGGGCATGGGCAGGGGCTACAGGGAAGAAGGTACAGCGCAGGGCCAAGGGACCACTGCTAGGAATCACATACAGGGGACATCTGGTATTCAGAGGGGGGCGAAGGAGGTCAAGGTACACAACATACAGGAGCACCGGTAGAGGTGCAACATAGACTACTTGTAGGGATCACTTTAGTCTTAGTCCATAGCCATCCACAGGCCAGCGGGCCTTTCTGGGGCAAGGGGCCCAGAGTCTCGATGTTCATGGCAGGGAGCCCAGGGCAAACCTAAACGTAGCAGTTGCCCACTAAGTGCTGGGCAACTGAGGGACGTCGTGTGGGCTTCGCCGACCCTGGGGACAAGGAGTGCCAACTGGAGGAGCCACTCGGGCTCGAGAACGAGGGGGGGCGTTGGCACGGTGGAGCCTCTCAGGGCTTGGAAGTAAAGGGGGGCCAAAGGGGGAGCCTCGCCGGGCTCAGAGATGAAGGGGGCCCAAGGCGGAGCCTCGCCGGGCTCGGAGGTAAAGAGGGCCAAAGGGGGAGCCTCGCCGGGCTCAGAGATGAGGGGGGCCCAAGGCGGAGCCTCGCCGGGCTCGGAAGTAAAGAGGGCCAAAGGGGGAGCCTCGCCGGGGCTCAAGGAAGGAGGAGCCGTATGCGGAGCATCGTGGGAGTCCTTCCGGACTCTGGGGCCCAGGGAGGAGGCCTCGCGGACCCACAGCACTCCCCAAGGCAGAGGAGCGTCCCGTAGCCCGCCCGCACTCACCAGTTGTTAGAGGCGGCGGCTCCACGGGGCCTCAGCTCTTCGTCGTGGCGATGGCGGCGCTCCCTCCTCCGGGAGAGCCCTAGACTGCCGGGTGCGCCTGGGGAAGCCCTCCACGGTCGGGCCAATCCCTGCGCGGCCCCGCAATGACGCGGTAGGAGTCCCGGCGGCCAGGACCAATGGCGGGGCGGCAATGCTTTCTCCGGGGCCGCCAATGGCAGCGCGGCCCTGGATAGGGAGGCGGGCACAGCGCCTCCACAGCCGACTCCGGGCTGCAGCGGTGAACTCGGGGAGGTGGCGAGGAGTAGGCTCCCTCGTAAACATGCCACGCAAGGGGGGTAGGCGAGGTAGGCACTCGCTGGGCGTCTGGCAACTCCGTGGGGCAGGGCAAATGCCGGGTGGCACCGGCTCGATGAATCCAGCGCTCCCAAGCGCTAGGGTATAGATGCCGCGCTCTCAGCGCTAGGGATCAGGAGAAAAGCGCTCCCCAGAGGCCAGATGAAGGTTGCAAAAGTCCATAGGGAGTCTAGGACCTCAGGTGGAGCGTAGCCGCTCCTCGGAGGGGGAAAACCATCAGGAGTCCAGGAGTAGGGCAGGGCCCAGGGAGGCAAACCAACCCTGAGCCCAAGCAGCAGCAGCTCCTGGTAGATTCAAGTTTGAGAACAAGAACAAGTCCCGAGTGTCACAGCACCCTTTTTATACACACATTCTTGGTCTGAAGGGGCAGGCAGGGGGAGAACCAGCTGGAACTGGTTATGGGGGGATTCTTTACACTGGCCAGGCTAGGAACATCAGCCGCACCCCAGGGGGTGGAGCCAGCATTGTCTGGGGAAAACCCAGCCTCATTCATGACACTCAAACCAGACAGTCAATCCACAAGCAGACCCAGGCTCACTCCTCCCCTCACATCAGTATGCTAAACACTCCATTCACCACCGGGGCAGACCCTCCCAGATCCTGGGAGCCAGGCTCACCAGCCAGCCCCGGCCAATCATACGCCAGGCACATATTCCACAAATATGCCAACTTCCAAAAGGGGGACTTCTACACTAGACACACTCATACCTCATATACCGTTGCGCAGCATTCAGTCTCACGAGTTCATACATACCAGACTTGACCCTGCACACCCTACGCATCGGGAACTACCGAGGACTCATCCATTCCCCATGCATTCCTATGGAAGGGTAGGTCGCTCTCTCCTCACACTCACTCAGAGGGGAAATCATCCTCCCCAGGTTACATATACCATAAAAACTTCAGGGGCGGACCTGCCAGATGGGCCACGTCCAACACATGCCCCTCCCAGCCCAAACGCAGGGTAGACCAATCACTACCGTGATGGACTTCCCTGCTGCAGGGCGGTAGAACATGGACGTGGCTCGCGCTACCGAGACACCCTCCAGTTCGATGCCTACCTGGGCCGATAGACATACACAGGCTAAAAATCAAGAAAAAATAATAAAAAAAATAACAAAAATAATAAAGACATAGGTCCAACCAGGCCACCCCCCTGGCACGCCTTAGTTGTCCGTGACTAGGACCAGGCCCTAGGCCACCCAGATACCACTGGTCCCTGCAAATCCGAAGTGGGGGGTGGTAACCCCGGGCCCATAATAGCCCTTCTCCACTCCCTTTCTCAGGGTAGCCACGCCTACCACTGTTCCTTCCACCTAGGGTCCACACCCTCAGGCTTGCCAGAGGTCACGGGCAAGAATGCCCCACCCTACCTCTACTTCTGAGGTTCCGCGTTCTCCCAGGAGAAACACCCTCAGAACACACTTTCCTAACAGTCTTGGAACTTCCTTCCTCCACTGGTCTTCCACCTGGGAACTAAGCGTTCAGCTCTCCCCAAGGCAAGCCGCGGCCGAGCCAGCAGGTCTTCCTTGTCCGGGATACAACTCAACATAAATTCGACAAAACGAGCCGCGGCAGTACTAGCCGGTCTCAAGGTTCAGCTCTCCCCAAGGCAAGCCGCGGCCGAGCCAGCAGGTCTTCCTTGTCTGGGATACAACTAACATGAATTCAACAAAACGAGCCGCGGCAGTGCCAGCAGGTCTCGAGGTTCAGCTCTCCCCAAGGCAAGCCGCGGCCGAGCCAGCAGGTCTTCCTTGTCCGGGATACAACTACCATAACTTTAACAAAACGAGCTGCAGCAGCGCCAGCAGGTCTCAAGGTTCAGCTCTCCCCAAGGCAAGCCGCGGCCGAGCCAGCAGGTCTTCCTTGTCCGGGATACAACTTAACATAAATTCAGCCAGGGCGACACCTGACGCCTAAACCACATTCAGCGGGGTACGGAACGCATGATGCATCAAACACAATTAGCAGGGCAAAAAGGGGGGGGGGACACCTGACGCATCAACCACATTCAGCGGGGCACGGAACACATGCTGCCTCCAACACATTCATCAGGATAAGGAAGGACAAGATTAACGTTGATTCAGCAAGCTCCCCATCCCAGAGAACTCATACTCCATTACTCAGCATACCTCAACATTCATGCACATACCGTTCCCTAGACTGGTAGGACAGTTTTCCACCGCCCCTGATTCCTCAGCCTGACCCTCGGGGCACAGGTACCATTACTCTAGGGCAGGGACAAGGACCATACATATTTGAACACAATTTTGCAACCACCACTGGATCCCACCCTTCTGGTGAATCCAAAAAAACCATATTACACTAGGGAGATGATTTACCCTCCCAAGCTAGGGACACCTAACTCTCAGCATACATGTACATTTTTTTTCTACAGAACAGATATTTAAGTAACCCTTAAAACTTTCCACAGGACGGGTATTTCTAACAATCTTTAACATTTTTCACAGACATTTTTTAGCAACCTGACCTGACCCTATGTGGCACAGGTATCATTATTCTAAGGAATGGACAGGGACCATATACATTGAACATAATTATGCTGCCACCACTGGATCCCACCCTTCTGGCGAGTCCAGAAAACACATTGTACTAGGGAGTTGATCTACCCTCCCTAGCTAGGGTCATCTAACCAGAACACATCTTTCATAGGACGGACATTTACGTAAACTCTTAAAACAATAATCTCTTTTCTTTGCGACCATTTACAATACAGAGTTTTGTAGGGAGGCCAGTTATCATTGTGGTACTGCGCAAACACAAGTCCGGATCCCACCGCTAGCCACCAGTGTAGGAAATGAGACCCCCGGCCGGCCAGGACTTGCACCCCAGCCAGTCAGAGACCACCACTCCTATGTAAAATCGACCCCTGCTCGCCCTCTAGGTAACGCGGCGCGGGCAGCCAGGCCTAACTCGGAGGACATGTGAAGCATTTGCGCACGCACCCACTAAACAACAACATCCCCGGCCTCCCACAAAAGGAACTCCACACCATATATATATATAAAAATAGTTTCTGTATTAAGCAGGACACATAGGAACATACATTGTACAAGGTGCCAGGGGCATGGGCAGGGGCTACAGGGAAGAAGGTACAGCGCAGGGCCAAGGGACCACTGCTAGGAATCACATACAGGGGACATCTGGTATTCAGAGGGGGGCGAAGGAGGTCAAGGTACACAACATACAGGAGCACCGGTAGAGGTGCAACATAGACTACTTGTAGGGATCACTTTAGTCTTAGTCCATAGCCATCCACAGGCCAGCGGGCCTTTCTGGGGCAAGGGGCCCAGAGTCTCGATGTTCATGGCAGGGAGCCCAGGGCAAACCTAAACGTAGCAGTTGCCCACTAAGTGCTGGGCAACTGAGGGACGTCGTGTGGGCTTCGCCGACCCTGGGGACAAGGAGTGCCAACTGGAGGAGCCACTCGGGCTCGAGAACGAGGGGGGGCGTTGGCACGGTGGAGCCTCTCAGGGCTTGGAAGTAAAGGGGGGCCAAAGGGGGAGCCTCGCCGGGCTCAGAGATGAAGGGGGCCCAAGGCGGAGCCTCGCCGGGCTCGGAGGTAAAGAGGGCCAAAGGGGGAGCCTCGCCGGGCTCAGAGATGAGGGGGGCCCAAGGCGGAGCCTCGCCGGGCTCGGAAGTAAAGAGGGCCAAAGGGGGAGCCTCGCCGGGGCTCAAGGAAGGAGGAGCCGTATGCGGAGCATCGTGGGAGTCCTTCCGGACTCTGGGGCCCAGGGAGGAGGCCTCGCGGACCCACAGCACTCCCCAAGGCAGAGGAGCGTCCCGTAGCCCGCCCGCACTCACCAGTTGTTAGAGGCGGCGGCTCCACGGGGCCTCAGCTCTTCGTCGTGGCGATGGCGGCGCTCCCTCCTCCGGGAGAGCCCTAGACTGCCGGGTGCGCCTGGGGAAGCCCTCCACGGTCGGGCCAATCCCTGCGCGGCCCCGCAATGACGCGGTAGGAGTCCCGGCGGCCAGGACCAATGGCGGGGCGGCAATGCTTTCTCCGGGGCCGCCAATGGCAGCGCGGCCCTGGATAGGGAGGCGGGCACTGCGCCTCCACAGCCGACTCCGGGCTGCAGCGGTGAACTCGGGGAGGTGGCGAGGAGTAGGCTCCCTCGTAAACATGCCACGCAAGGGGGGTAGGCGAGGTAGGCACTCGCTGGGCGTCTGGCAACTCCGTGGGGCAGGGCAAATGCCGGGTGGCACCGGCTCGATGAATCCAGCGCTCCCAAGCGCTAGGGTATAGATGCCGCGCTCTCAGCGCTAGGGATCAGGAGAAAAGCGCTCCCCAGAGGCCAGATGAAGGTTGCAAAAGTCCATAGGGAGTCTAGGACCTCAGGTGGAGCGTAGCCGCTCCTCGGAGGGGGAAAACCATCAGGAGTCCAGGAGTAGGGCAGGGCCCAGGGAGGCAAACCAACCCTGAGCCCAAGCAGCAGCAGCTCCTGGTAGATTCAAGTTTGAGAACAAGAACAAGTCCCGAGTGTCACAGCACCCTTTTTATACACACATTCTTGGTCTGAAGGGGCAGGCAGGGGGAGAACCAGCTGGAACTGGTTATGGGGGGATTCTTTACACTGGCCAGGCTAGGAACATCAGCCGCACCCCAGGGGGTGGAGCCAGCATTGTCTGGGGAAAACCCAGCCTCATTCATGACACTCAAACCAGACAGTCAATCCACAAGCAGACCCAGGCTCACTCCTCCCCTCACATCAGTATGCTAAACACTCCATTCACCACCGGGGCAGACCCTCCCAGATCCTGGGAGCCAGGCTCACCAGCCAGCCCCGGCCAATCATACGCCAGGCACATATTCCACAAATATGCCAACTTCCAAAAGGGGGACTTCTACACTAGACACACTCATACCTCATATACCGTTGCGCAGCATTCAGTCTCACGAGTTCATACATACCAGACTTGACCCTGCACACCCTACGCATCGGGAACTACCGAGGACTCATCCATTCCCCATGCATTCCTATGGAAGGGTAGGTCGCTCTCTCCTCACACTCACTCAGAGGGGAAATCATCCTCCCCAGGTTACATATACCATAAAAACTTCAGGGGCGGACCTGCCAGATGGGCCACGTCCAACAACACAGCTCTGCTCAGCTCTGAAGTTCTAGGTGCTCCTAGGGAAAGGGAATAGGCCACTATGCTTTGCACCTGGTATCTGCACCCATAACCCGCCATGCTCATTCCATCTCCTCTGCCCCTCTGAAAGTGACCAGTTCACCATTGCTCACCTCTCAGCAATTGGTGCACCACAAAGCTTCTCTGGCATATTGTATATGGTGGTTAAAAAAAATTTAAGGTGGCTGACCACCAGGACCCTTCTTACACATAGGGCACACTTTTCCTGTTTGCGCCATGGCACATCTTTAACTCCTTCGCTGCGGGCCTAATTCCCCTACTGTGCGGGAAGAGGGGGGCTGCGCGCGGTGCCGCTGTGCTTGTGACGAGCTCGGCTCGTCACGCTGCACGGTGGCATGCCCGTTTTTGAACGTTCAGCACAGCAGGGAAATTATCCCCGCGTGCGAGCGTGCGGCTGTTATGACGAGCTCAGATCGTCATAAGCACAGCGCCACTGTTCCTCTTGACTCAGCTCGTCATGACCACGGAAAGTGCTAAATAGGTGCACCTTGCCTAATACAGATAATGAGCTGCCCTTGGGGAAGTAATGAACTTGTGCTGCACATTCAAGTGAGATACGGAGCGGCTGCTTCACTGTGCAATTGGCAACCCTCCTGCACTTTAAGGAGGGTTTAGAGATCCCTTTGTAGGTGGGTGCAGTCAGTGATTGCACCTGCCTGAAAGGGGATGTCTGGGGGCTGCATGGGAACCCCTTCCCCCCCCCTCCAGAGGGATTTTATTTGAAAGGAGTGAGGGGTGTGTGTGACTCCCTCTGAGTCTCATTAGGCTATGGGGACCCCATCCCCCGGGGCCTGTCTTTATAATAGGTGAGTGCCCCGGTTCACCCATGGCACCCACCATGCACACGTTTGGAGCTGCTGGTGGCGCCCCAGCGGCTCCCGACATGATGCAGGAGTCTGCATTGCTACCACCCGGAAAGAGCAGCTATCTATGCTGTTCCCGCTAGGTGGAAATAATATCTTGTTCTGTTTCTCTGCCCACATCAGTACAGGCAGAGAAACAGAATGCAAATCTGCTCCCAATCAGCAGGAGCATTTTTAAAGCGCCCTCCAGCTTGGAGAAGACTTTGTTTGCGCTCATGTTTGGCAAAACATTTGGCAATGCTTCCACCAGACAGGAACGCAGGCAGGGAAACCAGTGTGTTTGGGGAGCGGGGGGGGTGAAGGTCCCCCCCCCCCCCCCCCCCTCCGGGGGATGGGGCCGTTGGGACCTTTAGCAGCTCCGGGACAGGGCCCACGCTAATCCAGGTTTTTCCTTTGAATCATGCCGGAATGCAAAGTAAAAACCTGATCTGGATGAGTTACTCAAGCACGAACATGGGAAACTTTATTTTCTTATAGAAATCCTGTCCCCAAAGTATCTACATGTCCTATAGATGTGTACATAACACAAGAGTATTACACCCATGGCTTGGAATGTTAAATTTCGCCTATGCACTGCAGCATTTATTATGCCATCTACTAATGTGAAAGGGAAAACATGGCTTCAGGCTTACCAGTGTAGCCTAACTGCTATAGTATAAACCTGCAGCCAGACCTCCCAAAATAACGATTTTGAGAGGGAAAAAGCTCCCTTCTAAATTATTAATTAGTCACCCTCATATAGGGCTAGTAGCCCACAAGGAATGGTGCACAGTATTGAAAAGTGGGACAAACTTAATGCCCCCATGTCCCTGCAGTGACAAGCCCCCAAATGCTAATTTCACTGTGGAAGGCTCTGGCTACTTACGAGAAAACTAGAGTACAGATGAAAATATGAATTCACCTACCTGGGGTTTGGGACCAGCTAGAAAATGATTAAACCACTATTTGTGATATTTATGAAAAATTCAATCCAATGGCAAAGTTAGATTTTTAATACAATTTTAGGTAAAGTAACTTTTAGAAAGTTACCTTTTCTTTGTCATTCCTTGAAGCTAATTTGCATTAGCTTGAAAGCAGCTTCCCTACCTGTGATTGACCTTAACGAGGTGTGAAAACTGCTCAAAAAGCATGTACACTGACCAGACGAACAGTTATGGTGGACCCAGAAATGTAATTAACTTGTAAAGTGTCTGTCCTTTAACAAATAAATGTAAGGTGAGACCTGGGGAAGGTAACCCTTTGCTCTCCCAGCCAGGCTGCATCCAAAGCAAGTGTGAGAAAAGCTACATCCAGATCCAGTTTTGAGTGATCATGAGTGCTCATTTACCGGGCACATATGTGGGTGAGCACACGGGCTCTGCACATTGAGAAAGGATTTCCTCATCTTGAATTTTGGCAGTAAGGTGCACTGTGGGATTGTTTGCAGAAGGGCACACGGGAACTGCTGAGAAAGTAGGTAGAGCTGTCCTTGGAAACATTTACCCCATGGGTTAGGGAGGAGCCAGGAGTCACCCCACACTTGGCTACTGCCAACCATAAATGTGGCACCCTCCTCAAAACACTTTCTGGATGTGTGGAAGAACGGAAGAAGGACTGTACCTGCTGTTTGAGACCATTGAGAATACCTGAGAGCCTAATGCTTCTACCCATGACAAAGAAATGGAATCCAAGGGCCAGTTGTATGACTTCATATGTGGCAATAGCTACACAATTGACTGCAGGAGGCCTTTTCCTGAAGTTCCCACCTGACCAGTTGCAACTAGACCAGCACAGGTACCTGGTGGTGGCCTCTGCAGGAGTTGTGCCAGATCCCTAAGTGCTGTTCCTGAGGTCTTAGGACACTTGGCTATGTCTGACTGGACTTCTCCTACAACCTCTGAAAAGCTGTGGGAAAAATTCCCACTTCCAGCTGCCGGAGGACTGAGAGCACCCACCCTGGCTGATCTAGTCTAGGTGTGACTTCTTTGGGATGAAGAAATGTGTTTCTTCCTCTTTAACTTTTCTGCAACAGCAACTCCATTTCAGCAGGTCATTTGTGCGTAGGTATCTGGCCTCGTGGAACTCGTCCGATACAGCCTGCAACCTTGAACCCGGCTGGAGGACTCGGAGTTCTGAAAAAGAGACTAAGTCTGAGAGTTGAAATACTGACCTGGCAATGGTATGAAAAGTACTTAGCTGAATAGAGGACTTCCCTTGGTACGAAATTTTAACTTTACCCACACTAAACTTTACCCGCCAAAACTAATGGCTTCAGCATAACCTCGCCCAACAGCTATCCACCTTTGAGAGGACTTCCTCGGATCCAGCCTGCAACCTCGCCCTTCTGGAGGAATACAACTTCAATTTCCAAGACAGGGCTCGAAAAATCCACTCGCCCTCTCACTATGGCGAGCCCAATTTAATCAGGATGAGCTACTTTTAGGGCCTGCTAGCTTGCTCTGTATGACAACAGGTGTTCTGCTTGCTCACAGAGTGCATGAACAGTAAAGATGCCTTTAAATCATGTTATCTCGTCACATTTGCTCTGCTTTGAGAGATAAATAATCAATTCAAATGAATTACATGCAAACTTCATATGTACAAAAACAATCAATAAGTTCATAGGTACACCAGAAATAATAGAGTCAGTCCTGTGTGCCTATTCCTTTGGCTTTTTCGGACTGTGAGTCACCGTAGGCTTTATTTAATCTAATAATGTCCGATAGCCTGGGACTGTTATTTTGTGCCTTTGGTGAAAGAAGTAAAGGGATGACTCCTTTAGGGAAGCCGACGCGTTTCCAAACCCGGTCCTAAGTGTGTCGGGTTTTTCCTCAGGGCAACCTGGGTACCTGGTGTTGTGAAACATAAAAATAGACTCCATTTAGTGCCCACTTCTATTTGTTTTAAATTCTAATTATCACTGTGCGGAACATAGGATTACCTTTTTGTCCCTGCGCAGTGAAATCCTGTTTGTTCGGTCGAAGAGATTTCCAAACCTATAGTTATGAAAAGAGACACTGTTTGTCCCTGTTTTATCGAACGGAAGGCATTTCTTGTTGTGCATTACACAAGTTGTGAATTACAACTTACTTGTAAATAGCTTGTGTAGTAGCCTAGTTCCAGTGTGGCGTGTTCCTAATATTTTACCCCATCTGGTGGAAAAAGACTGGTTTTAATTGCCTGTGGGTCTTAGTTAGTGAAAGTTTACTTTTTGGATAAATATGAAAACGGCTTACTTGGGGCGGCACTCTTGTTAGACGCGGTGCTTCTCCTTTAGTGATGTGCTACCGCGGGAACTCGGTCCTGCTGTGAAAGAATCAAGAGGCTAGGTGTAACTGAGTTCGATCTAACATTTTCTTATCCTTGCGGGATATGGGTTTGTATCTGCTCACCTTGTTTGTAAGTTTAGTTCTACCAGATGGGGTAAAATATTAGGAACACGCCACACTGGAACCAGGCTACTACACAAGCTATTTACAAGTAAGTTGTAATTCACAACTTGTGTAATGCACAACAAGAAATGCCTTCCGTTCGATAAAACAGGGACAAACAGTGTCTCTTTTCATAACTATAGGTTTGGAAATCTCTTCGACCGAACAAACAGGATTTCACCGCGCAGGGACAAAAAGGTAATCCTATGTTCCGCACAGTGATAATCAGAATTTAAAACAAATAGGAGTGGGCACTAAATGGAGTCTATTTTTATGTTTCACAACACCAGGTACCCAGGTTGCCCTGAGGAAAAACCCGACACACTTAGGACCGGGTTTGGAAACGCGTCGGCTTCCCTAAAGGAGTCATCCCTTTACTTCTTTCACCAAAGGCACAAAATAACAGTCCCAGGCTATCGGACATTATTAGATTAAATAAAGCCTACGGTGACTCACAGTCCGAAAAAGCCAAAGAAATAGGCACACAGGACTGACTCTATTATTTATGGTGTACCTATGAACTTATTGATTGTTTTTGTACATATGAAGTTTGCATGTAATTCATTTGAATTGATTATTTGTTTCACATTTCTCAGAAATATTCTTATCATGTTTTCACAATAAGTGTATGATGTTTGTGTAAAGGTTGTGTTTAATCCTCGTTTTCAACAAAAAAAAATTCTAAAAATGTAAGAATGTGAAAATACACACGAGCTTTATAATTTAATTAAAAGCTTTGTTGCTGGTATTTAAAAAACAGAATCTAAATTCGAGACCAGGCACTATTGTCTTTTTCCCAGTTTTTAGTGTCCAGCCTGGCCCTGTAGGACAAAACCCCTGTATTCACACTGCTTTGAGAGATAGCGGTCAAAAGTCAGTTTGTCTTCCTACATTTAGGCTAGCTTAAGATTGTACAAGCATTTTTACTGAATTTACTGAAATTACTGTCTTTTTTAAATGTTCTGTACACAGACAAAAATCTTTTTAATCTATTACTGTTTTTTACTTGTAATTCCTGATCCACTGAGCTGCTTTTATGATAATTGTTTTATCGAAATAAAGCTTTTTGACTTTGACATTTACTTTTCTTTCTGTGACTGAAATTAAAGGATTTTGTAAAGAGCACAGTGTGACAATTGCACTGTACAAAGCATGTGACATAAAAGGATGTAATATTTCAGGCTTTTTTTTCTAACACAATAGTGAAATAGCTAATAAGTGAACGGTTCAAATATTTCAAATATATTTCACTAGGTGTGAAGACACATTTTTTTATTCTGTGGTGAAAAAAAGATTTTTATAGGATCTACACAAATCAGAACACTTTACTTGATAATCTGAAAATTTGAAATATTTTTGCTTAAACACAATTTTCAAACATTTTTTATGCGCTATATAGTCTTATCAGTAAAACTACATGTTAGTGGGAACTTTTTGTGCCCATTTCAATGGAAAATGTGCTATCTGTAAGTGACAGTGCACTAACTACCACATTATACTTTAGTAACATATTTATGAAAATTATTTTTTAAACCTGAACTGGGAAATATTCCTGCTCAGATGACAATGTTATTAGTGAACTAAGAGGCAAGCCAGAGATCATGTGTACCCTATATGTGGGCTAGATTCTTACTAGTAAATGTTGAGTCTAGTACAAAAATAGCGAAAACGCATATTTGAAGGTGCTCACTTGTGTGATAATAAAGAAAAAGGCAGCTCCATAAGACAAAATATTTTCCTAGGATCACACAATTTGAGATCACAGGACAAGTACATTACATTTTGGGCAGTAGATTATTCAAGTGACTAGACAGACCTACAGGTCTAGCAACATTTAAATGATTTTTCTAGCCCTGAAACACTAAGTCCAAAGATAACATTTTTGACAGGTTGAACCTGCTTGGTGTGTCCGTCCCGAGCTCCATTTCGATCAGCCTGAATTTGTGTCTAAGTCCTGGTTTGACTGCCGCTTTACTTATTCTCAGCCCTGTTTGCTTCATATTTATGGAAAAATCATATTGCGATTGTTCCGAGAAGCCTTTCATATATGCGAATAATTGGAGTAATATTAATCACCCACCAATTGTCATTGCTATCATGATTACATGCGAGGGGTAGAGGTTACGCTAGGCGCAGTGAAAGTTCCCGCAGAGCTGCTCCGCGCTGTGTCCGACTCGAACACTCATGGCATGTCAACAGCAGAAACCGCCTAATTGTAAACCATCCTCTGCTATGCCTCTTTATTCCTCGCTTCAGTCACTGGCTTTCCACTGCCCTGTCGTTCGACTTCCCTCTCCACGTTTTCTCTTTTCCTCACCCTCTTTTCCCCTCTCTGTTCCCTTCCACCTCTCCCTGCCTGCCATCCACCTCCCTACCCCCTCTCTGCCCCCTCTCTCCCCAGTCCTCTGGAGGCCCTTCGAGGAAACAAAATAGCAGCCTTTTATATAACTGGGCATTTGGAGCAAAGCATGAGATGCCCCCTTCACTTTGAACTGAAGGAGGGGGGTCCATTTCAAGGGGATTGTATGTGTGTGTGTGGCTCTGTCTGTGTGCGTGTGGCTCTGTCTGTGTGTGTGTGTGTGTGTGTGTGTGGCTCTGTCTGTCTGTCTGTGTGTGTCTCTGTCTGTGTGTGTGTGTGTGGCTCTGTGTGTGTGGTTCTGTGTGTGTGTGTGGCTCTATCTGTGTGTGTGTGGCTCTATCTGTGTGTGTGTGGCTCTGTCTGCGTGTGTGGGTCTGTCTGCGTGTGTGTGTTTGTGGCTCTGTCTGCGTGTGTGTGGCTCTGTGTGTGTGTGTGGCTCTGTGTGTGTGTGGCTCTGTCTGTGTGTGTGTGGGTCTGTCTGTGTGTGTGTGGCTCTGTGTGTGTGTGTGTGGCTCTGTCTCGGTGTGTGGCTCTGTCTGTGTGTGTGTTGGGCTCTGTGTGTGTGGCTCTGTGGGTAGCTTTTTTTGTAGGTGGGTCTGTGTGAGGGTGTCTCTGTGTGTGTAGGTGGGTCTGTGTAAGGGTGGCTCTGTGTGTTTGTAGGTGGCTCTGTGTGTGTGTGTGTGGGTGGCTCTATGTGAATGACTGTGTGGGTGGCTCTGTGTGGGTGGCTCTGTATGTGTGGGTGGATGGCTTTATGTGTGTGGCTCTGTGTGTAGGTGCAAATGCAATAGGTCTTGCATTTGCGAGAGATTAAGCTATTGGCATTGTAAATGACAATGCCATGTATTTTATATGTTTTAATAACAAAAACATAAATAAAAATAATGTCATGAGCAATGCCAATAGCTCTAACTTTAACAATGCCGAGACCATTGCATTGTAAATGCTTGTTTTCTACTGTTATGGTGTCATTTCGTTTATTACATTTTTTCTCTATTTTTCTAAATTAGAGTGGGAGTTTTATTGTGTGTTTTTACTTTCTGTTTTGATATTTCTGTTCTCTTTTATGTTATGTTTTGAGACTTCTAAAGCCTTTATACATTTCCCCCAAGTTAAGCCTTTGTGTCATAGCTACCAGGGGTAGAGCCGGACTTAACAAGTTAGCTTTTCAGGGGCATACCTATCAATAGTGCAGCAGGTGCAGTTACACCAGAGGTCTCAGCAGCCTTCTGTACCCTAATTATAGCAGTGTTTCCTGTCTGCAAGGTGAAAATAATATATTTTCCCACGCCTACAAAAGTGGACTTTTATGTGGGAAAAATGTTTATCTTTTTGTAAATAAAATAATTTCAAATAAAATCCTAAATCGTTTTTTTTTCTCAGATGAAAGTCCTGTGCAGAAAGCAGGCAGGAACTTGTTTTCCTTTACGGCACCAAATTTCATTAGACTTTTTACACCAAGTTAGACGGGCTGGTGTATCTCAGGGGAATCTTTGAGAATTAGAAAAGTTGAAAACCACACAAAACACATGGATTCAGTTATTCAAATGTCTCTGACCTACGTGAACCCTTGTTGGGAGCGGAAGAAAGGAAAGTCCTGGCCGCTCCATTGCGTTGTAGAATTGAAGCGCTCGGCAGATGGCGCCAGAGGTTCGTAGAAAAGCTCCGATCTCCCTTTCTCCTCTTTACGCTTTTCGCTCACCTTGGTTTGTAGAGTTGATATAAACTGTTTTATGTGCGTGAAGGATTGAGGCCTACTACAGGGTTCTGCACTTTATAAACTTTGCACAGCCTGGAGTTAAAAAGCAAGCACACACGTCACTCTTAAAAAGAAACAAGCATTGGCAAAGTCAGGAAGTCTGACCTTGGCAGGCTTGTGGATGTTTATTATTTTTACAATTTTTTATTGATTACATGCACAACAAAAATGCGTAGGAAAAATTGCTGTCACCTAAACATGGTGGCTTGCATGGCCATGCTTGCAATAACAATGTTACATTTAAAAAACATCCAGCATATTTATCTAGTGTGTTTTTTTTAAATAACAAGTCTTCTGCTGCTCAATGCACTTTTTTTTAGTATTATTGTTTGGGACTGAAAATAGAATAAATCACAACTTCACAAAGCACTTAAATCCCAGGCAGATACAATGTTATTTTTCTGTTTTTTTTGTTTAAGTTTTGTACAGGGAAACGGTCCAAAGCATTGGAGCACTTTGTTACAATGTCACTTAAACCCTTTATAACATTAACTTAAGAGAGCAGAGGGAAAATAAATCCGAATTTAACTCTGCATCCAAAGTGCGGGCAAAATAAATAGCGGTAATAAATATAATAAAAATATAAAAAGCTCACTTTGAATGAGCTTTGTCACTGAAGAGCGAGAAACAACTTTGAGGTGGGTTTGAACAATGTGCCCAGGCTTTTTGCAGTCACTCAAAGTGAAGAGAGCCAACCGGTAAAGTGGGCGGATCCATTGCTTCATGCCGTATGCTGTGATGGGTGGAAGCAAAGCCTGTATGACAATTTAACCGACCAATAGTTGGAGCTTGCTGACCAAAACCCCCTGTGTATGCACATTATGCATTCGTTTTTTGTGACAACAATAGTCTGGCGTGAATGCTAAAGCGATCTTAAGGGCTAGGCCTAAAAAAAAAAGCACTTGGCTTTTAAGTGCAACAAACAGATTGCAAAGCTCTCAGACAATCAACCTATCTGTCAGTTTCTCATGCAGCCCGTGATTTTTTCTTTGCATTCTGGTACTTGTAGTGCAGATTTTAAAATGTGGTAAACTGGACTACAAGCCCCAGAAGGCAACATATGTATGTGCTAGTCTGAATTAGCCACTTATGCTTAGACCTGGGAATCTTTCTAGCTTCGACTTGGACATGTAATCCAAGCAGAGCAGCATTGTCTCTGTTGTCACTCTCTTATCACGAGGAAGCCTTACAAACCCAAAATTAACATTTGGAGGCATTTGCTAAGTCTTGGGCATTTAAAATAATAATAAAAATAATAATAAAATTGTTTTGTTTTATAAATATTTGTATCCCTTAAGTAAAAAAAAGTGTGCCCACCCTAGGCAGGAACAGTGCAAGTGCAAGTGTTTTCTAAGCCTATGCAAAACGTGTTGGTACACTTATGTAATTTGCGTACTTTGCACAATTTCATGTCACAAAGATTACACAAAATGATAAAAGCTACGAGTGCAAAATTTCAGTCACTTTTTGCTGCAGTGAACTGGTTAGATCAGAAAACGTTGTGCGGGAAACCTTTTTTCCGTGAATCAGTCCGCTCGCCTGTATCTCGAGTGACTTTTGAATGCAAGATGTGCCCTCATGTCCAGTTTTCTCTTTAGATAAGCCAAGTGAGCATTTTGCATAATTTATTCATATTTTGTGCATAATTTTCCTGTAATTGTGAAAAATGTAATGATGGTCTATTTTCTTCACCACGATTTTGCGTTTCGCATCCACCCTGCAAAAATCTGCAGTGTTTGCTGTTTCCAGTGGCCATCTGCTGTGTTGTGTTGCCCCCTGCTGGTGCTGTCATAAGGTGGCTTCATAAGTTGCCTTATGGTAGATCCTGTGTCCAAAAGTTGTCTGCAAAGGAATAGAGTTTTTAAATCCAAAACTATTACAAGACACTTGCCCACCATCGGCCGCTCAGAGCTGAAGAGACGAACAGAAAGGCCCACAAAATAATATGCAGAATTGTGCGCAACGTAAAAAATCTTTTTTTTATATAAATGTTATTGAGTTTTAATATCATTGTTCATGAAGGCCACATGCCGGCCCTTTGACGCCTGGGCGCAGTAGGCTTCAAAGTGTTGTGCAGAAGATGCACCATATATAGAAATGTAAATAATCATGTTTTGATCCCTGTACAGATGTTTTGTGTTGTAAATAATCTAGGGCAACTTCAATACAATAAAAATTTCAAAACATGTCAAATAAAAGTACTGACACTAGTGTTTAGAAAAATACAAAACAATGTATTTCAAAATTCATAATTTTGTTTTAAATATAAAAACATGATGGATAAGTAACTACAGAGACCATGATTTGAGCAACATACTGCCTACAATCATCCTTCACACATTCACACTACAATACAACACTTGTATCAATATTTAATCTATTTGAAGATGATACGATTCATTGACAAGCCAATAAGGATGTGGCAGAGAGACAATTTGAACACATGATTTTAGGGTGGTTTCCAAGTTGTCTCGAATGTTTTTATATTTAAAACAGAATTATAGATTTTGAATAAATTGTTTTGTATTTTTCTAAGCACTAGTCGTGTCACTACTTTTATTTGACATGTTTTGATATTTTCATTGTATTGAAGTTGCGTTAGATTGTTTACAATATGTATTTCCCTGTCTAAGTGAACTTCACATTAGTACCAGGAGGCCCCTTATCTTTGCAGTCAGATGTTTTGCGTTTGCACCGCCCTGAGTATACCCAATCTTTTCTAGGACATGTCAAAGGATCTGGATTTTCAATGACGTCATTTGTCAGGCAACGGTGGGCACCTCTACCCTGGTGTTGCTTGCAGCGGATGAGGACTACTTTAGCACCGCCATAAATTAACCAATACGAGTACTATTGTTTTTAAAGTAAATACGTATATTTATCTCTTGTGAGCTCTAGTAGCTGGTTGTTGTAATGTTCACTGTTTATTAATTTTCTGCAGCGTTAGCTTTTCAATAAGATCAAGAAAAAAATACATGTACCCATCATTGTGGTCCCCGGTCATGTGGTGATACTTCTTGTCACAGTGATGAAGGGCAAGTGATGTCACTTCTGTTATCCCTGTGCTTTTGAAGAAATGTAGCCTACTGGTATTTTCAGTGTGGTAACTATGTTCATTAGTTATTACTTTTGAAACTAAACATTCATATAGTTATGTTTGTATAATAAGTATCATATAATTCTGAAATATGTAAATTAATTATTTGGGGGGCACTGGTCTCCCCTCACAAGGAGTCGTAATGCATTTAGTCAAGTCAAGTCAATAAAAACTTTATTCGGCCACGTTCTGGCCATAAAAGTACATTTTACATAAAAACACGTACATTGTAGATTAACATACACAAGATTAAAATAATTTCATGATGAAAGACATGTTCTAACAACCCGCGTCGTAAGTATTAGCCCCCCATATTGTTTCTTTTACGAATTGCCCCTGATAAGAAACCTGCAACCCCAACAAACAAGTGGGGAGCAAAGCATTTGTTAGTAAATAAATGCTGGCCTAACTTGTGCAAATTGGAAGTCTCTTCAAGTGGTAAAATATATTTAACTCACAGCTCAGTATAAAAAGCACAGAAAAACATAAAGTGCAATAGGTCTTGTTCAGAAAAGTTGTCACGTGCTCATGGTTGCAAGGAACCTAACCGTAGTGCATGTAATAGACCGATCACCCACATTATTCACTTGCTCGAGTTCAGCACATTTATGATGAACGCTGCATTTTGCGCCGTGTAAAATATATTCAGTATTCTGTAATAAGGAAAAACATTGTATAATCGATACAATATGCGGGCTATTGAGATACGTGTTGTGCACATATTGGTGCCTCCAGAATATTGAACGTGTGTCCTTTCTGGCAGCCCAGGGATGGTTCCTGGGGGTTGTGAGTTCACCGTGTGCGGGCACTGTGTGTCTTTTTACCCTCACATTTGTTTTCTTTCTGAATTATTCAGTTTTATTCTAAAAGATGCTTTACAATTTAAACTAATAATGACCGTTCTATCACACCACATATTGCTGTGAGAATTCATTGATTACACACAGCTAAAATTCATAGTAAACGGATTCATAGCAATAATAGCATTCTTTTTCTTTATGAAGTGAAACTCACTCATTCTGAAGCACCTAGGAACAGGCAAAATGAATATTTACATATATTTGTATAATGTTTTAGATATAAAAATATTATGCAAACTTTCTTACACAGTTTTTTCTGACTTTTTTTTCGCAACACATTTTATTGCTTTTTAACGCGCAATGGCCAGGAGGCCGTATGTATGCATCATATCACATATGAGCAGGTCAAACAAAACATCATTTAAACCCAGGCCAGGTTCACTGCATTTGTGTGAGTCAATCTTTGGGTTTCTGACATGTTTAAACATAAATAAAATGATAATGTGGTTAAAGTTGGGTAATTAAAAGCTGGTTTTATCACCTAATACATCTCTGTGCGATGCAACTTTCTGGAATATGAAAGCCAGGCTGTGCTCTAGTGACGTGCACGCGTGTGTCCACTTTCTGGCGAAGAAATGCAAATTTAAATATTGATTCGAATACTTATTTGCCCAGATTGATTTTATTTTTTTCTAAAGTAGCTGCTTTTTGTTTGCATTTCTGGTTCATTTCACAGGCCTTACCCTTATTTATTTCACATTTGCACTCGATTGCAAGAAATGAAGCATTTGATATTTTAAAATGCTCTCCCAGTTCTTGAAGATGCTGCTTAGAAGGTGAGGCGCTCTCTCTGCATCGCACGTGTGTCGTCCCGGAAGCGGAAACGGGGTCGTGGGCCTCTCAGATATATGAAGCTATAGCTCTTCGATGAGTCCTCGTGGCGCATGTGTGACGTCATTAGTTGCCTATCAGGCACAGGCCGCCAAGGGTTGATATCCAGTACCGTGTGCTGCTGGTCTGTTTCTGGCTGTGGGGTTTTTGTAGCACAATATTTAAGACTTGTTGTTTGCTGTCTTTGCAAAGGGTCACCTTGCTGTCCTCCTCCCACGTCAGAGGGTGGACAATTGCTGCCCAGGGGTGAGTTTCGCTCCTAGAAGCGGCCCTGCCATGCGCTGGAATAGGAGGATTCGAACTAGCTCGGGTGGGGGTACACCTACTAAGTATACAAACTCACACTTCGTAAGGACCACAGGACTTGCAACACTTGGGACGAAGCAGGAGCTGGAGCTGTGACTCGGACCGGGGTGAGAGGCTAGAGCATGAGCCGGCTGTAGAGCCGGTGCGGTCTGTCTGTCCTTACTTACAATGAATCTACTTACCTGCAGCTGTCTGCATAAAAGACATTATTTCTTTAATTTTAGCTTGTTCATCTTATTATGATATGCACAAATTACCATGGTTTTCAGAGTCCTCAATAATAAAGTGTAGATTACTGTATATCAATTAAAACTATTGCATTAAGTTTTAAAAAAAGAATAATAATTTCTAAAATATATGTATCATTTCTACATCTTTATATATCTATGTATCCAAAATCTATCTATCTATCTATCTATCTATCTATCTATCTATCTATCTATCTATCTATCTATCTATCTATCTATCTATCTATCTATCTATCTATCTATCTATATATATATACACAGACGCACACATATAAATGCGTTATATATCAGTGACAGTTTTTTTGTCCTGCATTGAGGCTGGCATTAACTATTGTTGCTGCACTTTCTAGGTTCAGTGAGAGTGATCAGTAGTACGGGTTGGCGGGGGTGGGGGTGTGTGTGGGTGCGAGCACGAGTCTGCCTTGCTTGATTTGAATGTGCACGCATGCTTACGGGCTGTGAATAGCCCTTTACTCTCACTGCCTGCTCTTGCCTTCTGCTCAGGCCATAGTTTCGTTTCAGAGCTGCAATTAACAGTGATTAACGCCCTTATCAGAGTGCATTATCCACTGCTCACATCCTCCGAAGAGGGCAATAAGGCTTAAATATTTCACACACAGAGTGAACAAGAGCGGACACTCAAAAACAGAAGAAACTCATCTTCCATTGCCAACTCTAATTCGAATTTAACTCAATCTGAATTCATAGCAGTCCTCAAGTCTGTATATAAACAAGCATTAGAAATGCAATAGGTCTCGCACCATTAGAGTTAGTGCTTTTAGAATTGTTTATGGGTTTTTTTTGTAAATGTTTAGCATTTTTGTTTCCTGTAGCCAATGCTAAAGTATTACAAATAAAAAAAGCCATAAACATTTCTAAAAGCTCTAACTGAAATGGTCTGAGAACTATTGCACTGTGTGAGGGTGAGGGTGAGTGTGAGTGTGAGTGAGGGTGAGTGAGGGTGAGGGTGAGGGTGAGTGAGGGTGAGTGAGGGTGAGTGAGGGTGAGTGAGGGTGAGGTGTTGAGGGTGAGGTGTTGAGGGTGAGTGAGGGTGAGTGAGGTGTTGAGGGTGAGTGAGGGTGAGGGTGAGTGAGGGTGAGGGGTTTTGGGTGAGTGAGGGTGAGGGGGAGTAGTTGAGGCTGAGTGAGGGTGAGTGAGGGTGAGTGAGGGGTTGAGGGTGAGGGGTTGAGGGTGAGTGAGTGAGGGTGAGGGTTTGAGGGTGAGTGAGGGTGAGGGTGAGTGAGGGTGAGGGGTTGAGGGTGAGTGAGGATGAGTGAGAGTGAGGGTGAGTGAGGGGTTGAGGGTGAGGGGTTGAGGGTAATGTTCGCGCTATAAAAGTCGCATTAAATAAATAAATAAAAACGCCATTCGATCGCTACTCTAAATAAAGTCTCTCTTCTCTGACCACGGCACCTCGCTCCATGGTTCATGTGAGTCTGTCTTTTGTGTCTATGACGGCAATCTCTAGCCCGGAAGCGTTACCAAGGAGACGATGGAAGTTTGTTCCTAGAAATGGAGAAGTACGAGCGGATCCGGGTAGTGGGCCGCGGGGCTTTCGGGTGAGGAGAGCTAAACTTGACGGGCGGGTGACTGAACCAATCGGCGGGAGGGATACTCTATGCTATTTGGAGCAGGGTTACGGACATTGGGTTGAAAGGGTGTTCTTTTCTGCCCTAGGGCGCTCTATTTCTGATAACACCTTGACCCCGCCCTGTTCTTTAATGTGTTGTGTACATCTGACGACGGTAAAATTATTATTTGTTGAGGGATGGGTGAGACCGTAACATTATAGTACACGATATTTCAGAGTATACATTTCCCAAGTATGGTGACATTGGCCGAGGGGAGAGACCGAGAGTAAAGCTGTGATGGTATTTTGTCATCAAAATTCCACCTCCTAACGCGCTCTTTGTATCAGATGATACTATGTCATGGCATGGTTTCTCTGTTTGCCAGCTCAATACGCCGTATGACTATACAATCCATGCAGAAGAACTAGTGGCAGTAAAAGGTAAGCTAGATGTAGTGACTGGAATGCAGGGTAAGAGATCACACGGACAACATTACAATACTAAGTTAAGCTTTATTATACTTGCCCTTGCTTTTACATGTCCTCTGCTGCCACAGGCTGCTAAAGGCCAGTAAATGGAGGGAGAGCGGGCTTTAGCACGGCGTCAGTGTTGGCATTGATGGGGGGGTAGGGGGGAAGTGGGGATTTAAAAAAAAATGCGACACGGCGGGCAGGGGAGGAGGCGGAGCGGGTAAAATAAACAAACGAGAAGGAGGGAAGAGAGGGGAGGGGGGAGGAGAAATGCGACACGGCGGGAAGGGGAGGGGGCGGAGCGGGTTAAATTAAACAAACAAGACGGACGGAGGAGAGGGGAGGGGGGATGAGAAATGCGACACGGCGGGAAGGGGAGGGGGCGGAGCGGGTAAAACAAGACGGACGTGCACGCGCTTTTAAGCTCAATGCGCATGCGCATTGAGCTTAAAAGTCACGGGCACTGCAAGGAATCGCCACGATTCCTTGCAGTGGATAAAGAGTGGATAAGCCCCCATAGTCTCGCTTGCTCGATGCGCATGCGCATCGACAGGCGAGACCTAATAAAAAGGGCTCAAGAGACACACGTGCAGCAGAGAGATACAAACAAGCTTCTGTTGTCCTGCTACCAGAAAAGCATCCTTGTGTAACGAGAGTTAACACATAATACACTTTAAAAAAAATGTTTTACCTTTTAAGTTAGAACCTAATCTTTCTATATTTACTAAGAACAAGGATGTCCTAGACCCAAGCTTCCAGTTCTCGTTTAATTCTGGACTGCACAAACCGTGACCTTTGCTCCCTACAGTAAAGATTGTTGAAATGCTCGTGCATGTGGGTGTTATAAGGAACCAGCAAATAGGGATCCTTTAATGTTGCCTTTAAATGTACATATTATCAATGAGTATGCATTGTTTCAGCACTAACTCTGCACATTTCTGGTTTGACGTTGGTGCTTGGCTTAAGGACCATCGCCGTGCCAAGGCTCTGTGGCCTGTGGTGTGGCCGTGTTTGTGGTCACGTCCAGTTACGGAAGAACTGACCAGAGGCGGCTAGACTCGCTCCCAGTGCGTGGCGCTCCTTCAGCGCACCCCACTCCTGGCACTTGCGTGGTCATTTTTTATCATCCAGTTTTTTGAGTGATGACTCGGTACCTGTAATCCACTGTCCCTTAATCGGCTGATAACCGTGCTCCCCTTCCAAATATGGAGCCTCCCTTTGAGGTCCAGCCCCGTCATGAATGCCAATTTTATTTTTCATTCTACTTTGTCAGGATGACGCCATCATGAATTATTACAAGCTACCCCTGCAGAGGGCGCTGGAGAGAAGGAAACATCATTGGACGTTTTGAGCAGTTTTGTGGATGAAAGCAGGCTGGGCAGATTAGATTGACTTAGAGGCAAAAAAAATGTTCCACCATACTGCCATTAAAAGCCCAAAAAGTAAAAAAAATAAACAAGCAGCAGTACCAGATATTGATTTCTAAATGTAGGTCAAGTTTCACAGAGATGTTTGTGCACTTACATATAACTGCTGAAGGACATTCCCTGATCATAATCAATGTTCTAGGATCACTAGAACTGTATGCGGCTGACCTGGATAACTTTGGTGGGCGGTCTGTCTGTATGGAAATTGGATGGATGGTCTGTCCTAAGTAATTCTGTGACTTTTGGGAGGGCCAGGGGGCGTGTCGGGGGGAGGTATCGGGATAGGTGACACTGTGGTGTAACCCCACTGCAAAACGTAATATCCGCAAACATGTTTCCACCCTGGAACGTTACATCTTCAAATAGAAATGTTTAATGTCTCTCCCCGGTGGGAAAGGATACCCTTCCTAATTCAGTGGGTGGCAGGACATCTTTCTCTACAGGGAAAATGGGAACAAAAAATTGAGTTTTTACACATTTCATACTCCAGTGAATGGTCTGCAATGCCCAAAAGGAGTTCGTTGGAAAATCTGCGATTTGTGTTTATTTCCAGAAATTTTCTCAAGGAAGCCACTTAATTCTCTGTAGTGCACACATCCATTCATACTCCAGCTAAAAAGCACCTGGCTTTTGTACTACAGTTATTCCATTGAGGATTTTGACTAATGTTGTCGCACTGTTTCCTTCGGAAAATGTTCAGAGATTCTTGTCCCAGGATCTTCTACTTAAGATCTGCCCCCTGCTGATTTTGCATCTTTTAGGTGCTTCTTATCCAATCTGAACGCTGGATCAGACACTGCTTCCGAACTGGACCCAGTACTGAAAAATGAGGTCTTAAAAATGTTAACGTATCTTCTTGTTCAGTGCCCTCTCATGTCCATTGCCTTTGCGTATCTTTACGTGTGGTCTGTAGCTAATGGCAGCATTTGTGGCAGCGCTGGGACACCTCCCATTTGAGGTAGCCATGCACTTTATAAGTCGTATAATTATTATTTGTTATCATTATTTACAATTAAATGCTGTTGACTCTGCCTTTGACTATAGCAAGTCCTCTTTGGCGTCCCCTAAATCCTTCCTTTTCTGCTTGTCTAGGCTTTTAGTTTTCTCTCTCACATTCAACCTGCTCTCCTTGCTAACTTATCAACCTTCTAAGGCATCTTGGAGGCCACCTGATATGATAAGGTAAATCCCTCTTTCCCATTTGGTAAGCCTCAAATTCCCATTCCCAGTCAGCGGTCCATGGCTGTACTGCTCACCGCCTTGAATATCGAATGCCTTCTGCCGGACGCGATGGCAGTTCTTGGCATCTCGTCCTAGTAAGCCTGCTTTCCTGTCTAGCCCTTGTGCAATGTTCCTGAGTATTAATGCTAACACCTGTTACATATTTCAGAAATCGTTCAGCCCATAGAGTATAATTGAATTACCACCGATGCCACCGTCGCTAACTGCGCCTTGATTCCAGTAGAAACACATTGAGAGTCAAGTGGTCAACTCTCAGACGAAGTGAAGGATAGCATGGGTTAATATCCTCTGGATGGACAGCAAGAGCCGGCTGGCCAATCAGGAAGGTGCAGGCTTTCTTGTAACACTACATAAGATCCATGCCTGCATCCGGGCATCCCGACACCCAACCGCGCTGAACTCCAAAACGAAATGTACGTTAGTGCTATAGATGGAGCTAAGAGTTATTTCAAAAACTGGTCCCTAAATCTGTGGACTTTGTATGTGCTATGCTTTGTTTTCCAGTTTTTTTCCAAGAAGGCTGACTGTGGTTTTAACTCTTTATGCTGATTTTAAATGCCTCAGAATAACCTTTTTGCCCAAAGTAGTCGGTTCACAGACATATTGCAGTTTGTGGACTCGGTTAGACTGTTGTAGCTCCTGTTTCTCGAATATGGATTTAAGGCTCTATCCCACTAAAAAACACATCGATCACCCCCAGGTCTGCCTGTAAATTGGCACTCTAGCCCAGTGTGATGTGGACATGTACAAAGTACCACCATACAGAAGACCGTGCAGTTTAATTAAGTTACCGAATTATGTGTAAAACAACCAGTGCACCCCTTCCAAACATTTATTATGATTTTAATTGTTACGTGAAATACGAACATCAAATGAAGAAATGTATAGTGCAATTAGCCAAAATAACTTCTATTACTTACTGAAATAGCATGAAAACATGAACAATATTCCTGTAGCACTCCAGACAAACTAGAACCTTGTCCCACCGCACCTAACTATTGAACGAATATGATACCAACTAATTTAATGTTTGTGTTTGCAAGAATGTGCACCTTTATTGTTATGTGTACACAGAGTGACGTCGCAAATCAAACCAACATCAGGTACACTGTATGCAGCGTCATAGCAGCGGACATAAATTGCAGTAAAACCTATAATTAGTAGGCGAATATTGAATTATTTTAATACACATAAAAATGCAGAAGGATTCCAAAACAATCTAAACAAATATAGCGTAAAATCACCCTGAATTTCATCCGTCATTAATTTGTTTGCGACCATGATGAACGTACATCAAACACGTTCTCTAGTCTACAGTATGGGGCTCTTGTGGGTCAAAAACATCAGCACAGTGTTTCAGTTGACACTGAATGAATGGCCTTCATCAGGAGGTCAGACCACCTGATTATAAAAATGAATGGAGACTTCTCGGTGTGCAACACCGTCTCTAAACATATAAACAAGAACATGACCAGTGCTAACAAGTAACTGAACAAATCATGCATATTAAAATAATTACACCCAAAGTGTACATACTACCTCCAGATATTGATGTACAGACATTAGTACATTAGATTCAAATATACCACAAAGTAGTATTACAAATTATTAATATCTAAAATTCTTTTATGAAGTTACAATGGGCCTAATCCATGAAAAAGTGCAAACTCAGATTAGAGGTGGGTGGGCTCTACATTCCCAGGGAGAGCCCAGCCAGAGCTGAGCCAAGGGTCTGGCTTCGATCTTAGAGCCCATGCACGAGCCGTGCCCTGAAAATATTTGCTACGTAAATCATACAACAAACTTGACGTAAAATATGATAACGTCTCTTAAAAGTCCAAAACAGTGTATTACTTCAACATGTGGAAGCTTTGACATTAATAGGGCACATTGTAGCACTGCACTGAGATGTACTTATTAAAAGTGCTATTTTTGTACAACTGGAACCTCACATATTTGGAAGTACTTTCACATGTGATAACGATGAAAAAAGAGCTTTGTTGAAATAAAACATTTGCCTGATAACACAATTTAAGTGGGGAAGCCCTGATGCGTCCAGGCTTTCTGGTTTCACTTTGTACAAATTAGCCAGTAAACGGGTATCTGTTTGTCTTCCCTGTTTTGACCTGAGTGCACTTTTCTAACTATAGGGTATACTTGACGCAAAGGTTATTGGAGCGCTTTACATGAGTGCCAGTTACATTACAAAGTGCTGCTCGTATTGTTTATAGGCATGGGGAGATTAAGTGTTTTGCACAGAATCACTGGATAATGAGCCGACGCCGACGCCGAGACTCGAATCCGGTTCCCCAGTTCCACAGTCCGCAGCTCTGATGGTAAGGTCACACAGGGGCGGCTCATTCCTAATGGCGAAGGATAGTCGCCCCACAGCCCGTGCCAGCAGACAATAAATAAAATGACAAGAAGGCTATGTTATTATAATTTTATTTATGCTGAGCCCTGCAGTACAGTACGTATAGGGCGGGGCCGGGCCAAGGCAGGGAGGAGTACTGTGCACGCATACAAAAGAATTGAGAGGTGCACTCGATAAAGTCAACAACACAAACAGTTCATTGATTTTGTAAATCCTCTGTTCTTTCTTTAATGTGTTCTTTATTTTCTTTTAAAATACGCAGGCACAGCCAACGCGTTTCATTCCCTTTCGTGCCTAGGGAATTTCGTCAGGGCATACAATGGATAATCATTCAAGTTCGATAGTCCAAAGTGTGATCGCACCTGCGAAGCTGGTGCTAAAGGATTAGTATTAGCAATACGATCCCAAATATTCCTGGATAGAGTTGAAGTAAAGTTCCAGGCGGAGTATCTGCTTGTGATGTCACAAATTTGCCGCAATATCGCGTGGAAAAAGTAAACAAGTGTATATCCTGGCCCCCTTAGTGGATCGGTATAGAAGAAGAGGGGGTGGTATGCGGTGGTTAACGGGTTGCGCCCAGACAAGTTGCAACAGTATTCTTAGGGTGCGGGACCTCTGATAGGGTCTCTGCAATCCCCTGCTCCTCCCCTGTGTATTTTAAAAGAAAATAAAGAACACATTAAAGAAAGAACAGAAGATTTACAAAATCAATGAACTGTTTGTGTTGTTGACTTTATCCAGTGCACCTCTCAATTCTTTTGTATAATTGCTCTGACGGGCATCCTTGGCAGTGGATGGTGAGAGTGGTTGCACTATTAGTTATCTGGAAACAGAAAAAGTTGATGTGCTAAACCTTGGTCTGCTGCTGTGTGCTTTGGTTTGTTATATAATTCCTGTGCACGCATACGTGCGCATGTGTGCTTGGCCAGCCATCCTAGGCCGGCAAAACACACATTCGTAGTTACATTTCTACAACCCTGCTGTTTTACGCAGCAGGGTTGGACAAACAGCACAGTCTCCGATGCATCGTCTGAGCGGCAAACAAGGCCACTCAGACCAATCCTGGCACTGCTCTCCTGTGAGCGCAGCGTCTGGATTGGGTTTGGAGTCTGTGCCCTGAGGGCCAATGTCCTTTTAGCAAACACAGAGAGCAGCGAGCGGAGCAGCAGGTAAGTTTTCTTTTAACGTATATTTTATTTCTCCTCTCTGCTCCCCAACCCCCCGGCCTCTCCACCTGCAGCCACCCTACCACTTTAGGTAGACGGCAGCCGCCACTAAGGTCACATCCTAGGTAGAGGAGGGCAAGCAGAAGCTGCATTAAAACTTGGCTTGTTATGGGCTTGAGGTTCCAACAGGACCTGGAGCTAAGCCAGAGCCGGGGTTCACGCTCGAGCCATGGCTTGAGCTTTCAGTGGCTCGCCCACCCCTAGATCAGATCTCCACCTGAATGTACTTTTCCTACATTTTTAATTCAGAAAACAATCCTGGAAAGCTGCATTAGGCATGAGAAATTGGTGCAACTTTGCATGTGACCTTTTCCCTTTGTGCAGAAGTCTGCAAAGTGGAGAACTTGGCACAACGGGAATATGATCTCCTGTGCAAATGCTCTATTTCCACTCTGTGGTGCAAATAATATTTCCCATGGAGCAATCCTTTCACCTACACCCCAGCAAATCTGAGTTAAACCCAGCCTGTCTGGAGAAAATTTCCAACCCCATTGCAGGGTGGAAAGGGGATGGATTGGAGTTTGGGAACTCCTACTAGCATACACGTTTGTTCGCATTCCAAAACTTCCAAGGCAAACCACAGGTTGGACTGTTGATTTTTCATCGCTTAAGCGGAATTTGCAGCTGCGGAGAATTCCGGACTCCTGGCAGAGACCCTTGCTGAGACCCTTGCTCCCATGGGTTTATACCTACCAGGAATCCCTGCCGAATTTCTGACTTGCATAAAAAGGTACATATGGTCGTAAACGTATAATAACAGTTGAATTTACATTTGTGAACAATCTCCACTGTGTCTTACAATTGCATGCATATTTGACTGCATTCTCGAAGGATAACAAACCTGTACGAACCACTCGTGCAGCCCACGGATTAACCCAGCATCACAAATGTATTTATGCTACAAGAACTATTTATAGAATAAGGCAAAAAGTGTTACAACACAACCCCAACAAAGGTTTTATTTGAACTATTTTATCATGTTATTCTTTCAAAGACCAAACTCATTGCCAGGATTCAAAAGAGACCGCTTTACTGTAAAAGTAAAAATATAATGGTGTCTCTAAAGTAATAGTTCACAACTCGGCTAACGAAATCACCTAATTATAAGCCCTTTGATGTTTTTGTAAATAAATAACTTACCGGACATCCAGCTTTGGCCCACACACTAAGGACATAGAGAAACATGCAGAATTGTCATCAGAGGTTTTAGAAAATGTCTTCCTTAAATTGCGCCAGGCAGTCCATGCAGTGCTTTGCCTTTTGCCTCACGCCCTTTGCATCCAATGCACATCAAAGACACTTGAACATAAGGGACAATCAAGTAACATTGATTATTTCGATCAGCGGCATACGGAAGTATAATATTCGAAACATGGGTTCCTTAATTGACCGATATAACAGCTAAATCTAAAGTTGGGTAGCTCCACAAATTTGACCAGCAGCAAAGGGCTATTCACTTGAAAATACCCAGATGTTTCATTCTAAAGTTCCTTGAAACTGGCCCAATCTTGTTCAGCAGAACGAACAAGAGGCCGCCGTGCACTGAGAATGGCGAGTTTAAACTGTGAAATCCAGAGCCATCTGGGGAAGCAAGGAAAACCATATTTCCATAAACAAGTGAGAAAAAAGCAAACCAAGAGAGGAAAGTGGGATGCTGCATGTGACCATCGCCTATTCATTATGCACTACTTCTGGTACTAACACATTTCTCCGATTTCTTTTCCCAGCCTCTGAAAAGGTTATGTTAGAGGAGGAGTTAGACAGCAGGAATGTTTTGCATTTGTGTGGCAAGTCACTAGATGTCCTAATCAAGGTCAGTGGAACTACGCAATTTCGCGGCTTCGAACTATTCCACATAAGTATCGATTTACCGCACTTGTATCATAACTAGGGCTCCCGGTTTTATGGTATTTTTTTTCAACATTTCCGTCTGTATTTATCCATATTTATTTTTGCCGATGTTATTTATATTTATCCATATTTATTTTGTGTTTTGAGAATAAATGGAGCTGTAAAATGGTATATTTGCACGTTTATTTAACTCTTGGACGTAGACGCATACATAGATGCCTGCCACATATTAGCAAGTTAAAGATCCATGTATAACAAACACTACACTGACAGGTACATATTAGACTTATACTACAAATATATGCTAACATATGCCTGTATTTAAGGAAATCTCATCCTGTTTTTTTAACTCTCCACGCTATTTATCTGCTCAGCTATTGCCTGGAATTCATGAAAGACAGCATGGAGAGACTCTCACAAGAAAGTACCATTCTCAGTACTTTTCTGCTTTTAAATATAAATTCAGACAGGAAACACATTGTTTTCTCTCTTTATTTATCTGTAAAAATCAGTAAAAACGGAAAACCGAAAGCCTTAATCATAATCCACAATCTATGGCATGATTTCAGATTTAAACAAAAAAATGCCTCGAGTGCAAGCAGATCAAATTTTACAAAAGAACGCTCCACATTTGGTGCCCCAAAGCAGCAGATCCCTTGCAAAGGTTAACGTGTCACCTTTCTGTTGCTGGTGGTTGTTTTCAGGTGTTAAACTCTTACTAATAAGGTAAAACCTTTGCTCAGCCAGTATGATGTGATAGCAATATTGTTCTACTGTTTTATGCACCACATTATGTCTCATTTTGGGGATTTTCTTGATACATATTTTAGACAACGTTGCCACTTAATTTGGTCCTCCATTGCCGCATAATTCCAATGACCCTGATTGTAAGGAGTAAAGTGCCCCAACTCTTTATGATCTTTAACTCTGTAATGCATTGATCCATATATTCATTGATGACTTGCAGTATCCTGATTTTGTGCTGTTGGGGGGTGCTTTATCTCGAGTATTACACATGGGCTAGACATATGCTCTGTTGATGCATAGTTTAATCTTTTATGGAACATTATTTGAGCACTGTACTATTACCAACACCCTCAGCCCATCTATGAAACATCACAAGTTTTAAAGAACAGTCACTTTGTTGAAATCTCGATTTAGCAATGTAAATATTTTCAGAATGTTAAGAATGTATCTGTGTGTTCTTGAAATCGTAGCAGAAGATGGGTGAAACATTTTGGGGTCATTGTGGATTGAAGCAAGTGGTATTAATTCATTTGACGTGGTTAGGTTGGGGAGACTTGATAAATCCTGTCATCCACCACTTTTGAATTTGGGAATTCTGCAAAAGAAAATAAAAGTTGTACTGAACTACCCCCAAAAATGAAGGATTGTTGTTAAACTCAGAAACCTCTACTTGGGTGATACGCTGTTTCAGAATGTTTTACGTACTGTAGCTCCTGCGAGCCATGACTTAATTTCTGTGCCTCTGGGTTTTTTCCTTGACATGATGTTCCAGGCCCAAAAAAGCCTCACTACATTCCTGTTGTGAGATCCAGGCAACCTCAGAAGACTTGTAGGGGTCTCAGCACAAAGTCCACACCTGTGTCAACAAAACAAATTCACTTAAACGAACATTACATGGAGAATTAAAGGGATGCCATAGTTTGCCAATGTATTGTACGTGGTCCTTTGAATTGTCGAGCTTGGAGGCACCTGGGATCACATTGCTCGGCTTGCTCTTTCTTCCAACAGCATTTCATAATCTAGGACTGAAGTTGAGGATGTTATCTCTGTTGTTCTTTCGATGGGTTGCTGCAATAGCCTCTTTGGACTTTAGGTTTAGGCCAATATTATAGTTGTGCTACCAGAATCACTAATTGACTTAATTAGTAGCCAGAAGAGCCAGGACTAAGATTCTCCTCTAACCTTGTGTCTTGGGTCCAACCGGGTTCCTTCAACACATTCCCAAACCGAACAACAAAGAAAAGTGCCCAGCCAGACCCGCTGCCGTTGATCCAGCCAAATTCACCCCATTGCTGGGAGCTCGAGTTATGTGCCTTGAAATCTCCAGGGTAGGGTTTGCAAGAGCCCTAGTACAACAGAAAGGTTTGTAGTGATTGTTTAGTCTCCAGCTTGCATGGCTAATTGTCCAATTTGTGATAAATGATTTGAATCTGGGTTGGTTGGGCACGTCCTGTATTAGGGTTGCCACCTTCCTAGAGAAAGAATATAGGTAATTTGTGCTTTTGGGATCCTGGGAGGACCAGGAGCTGCTATGTGAATAACTATTTGTTGTTTAAAATCCTCTATATCACTGGTGCTTAACCGTTTGACATCTGTGCATCCCCATTTAATCATTACAGTGAATCATAATTGGGTACCAGAGACCCAAACTGAGACCCCCGCTAAGCAATTTCGATGATTTGAACCTCAAAACATTACACAAAAATGCAGAAAGGAGCATTCATCAAACAAATGCAAAAACAATGAAATATTTAGTTTAATATACAAACAGTAAAAAAAATCAACTTTTCAAGTTTTGAGCTTTTCAAAATTTCAACTGAGGCCACCCATAGTCCATACTATAGTCTTGTTTGATGTACATGCACTGTTCCCATAAACAATCTGGATATACCAACTTAATTTTTAGCCTCCAATTTCAAGCCATTTACAGAACTATTTTTACATTTTCAGTTTTACCTTTTGCTTTTCTGTTTACATACACTTTATTAATTTGTCAATACTATTTCATTGTCTAAGTAGTCGTGGACCCCCTCAGTAGGGGGTCGTGGGCCCCCAGGGGTCCCAGACCGCAGTAAGAACTGCTACTCCATATACTTTCTAAACACAGCTATTCTCTCTATTTGTTTTAATAGTCATTTCTGAATATTCTAGACAGTATTACATTTCTTTTGGAGTGTTTTCATCCTGTTTGATTTGTTTTCAGTTTTTTTTTCTAAGGAAAAAACACCAGATTACTACCATTTTCTTGATTTTTTTTTTTATTTCTTTTACTATTGTCAATAGAATACTTGCCAGACTGGTAAACTACTGGTCAGGTGGCAACTTGACTTGTAGCTCATAGGACGGTACGTTGTGTGTTTTGTGATTGCAGAAGGGTGCCTGCTTTCTTGTGAGTTTTCCAAACCACTGGATTTAGTTCTTGGCTCCAAGTTGTTCAGGATGTCACTATTGCCACTGTTTCATTCGATGGTGGATTCTATTGCCCTGTGGTCTTCCGTGCACTGATGGTTTTGAATAAACAGATTTTTAAAGAATGGAAATCTGGTTTGTGTCCAATGATAACAGGATTGTTTTTGGACCTTGTCTACATAGCTAAACACCGAAAGGTCAGGTATCGCAGGACGAAATGGCACGGCAAATATACACATCTTAACACGTTTAAATTGTGTGGGAGACTCTCGGTTCTAGAAGCCAAAAATAAAGTTATTTTAGTTTTCTCACTTTTTAAGCGTCGTCCACCCTAATCAAA
Organism: Lissotriton vulgaris; assembly: GCF_964263255.1. Taxonomy (NCBI): domain Eukaryota; kingdom Metazoa; phylum Chordata; class Amphibia; order Caudata; family Salamandridae; genus Lissotriton; species Lissotriton vulgaris. The sequence continues at coordinate 1,207,996,730 of NC_141697.1, forward strand.
CTTAAAGTGGAAATTAAATTATCCAGACTTTTTTATCCAAACCTTCGTCTTAGGCGTCCTCAAATGTTGGTATGTATGCAAAAATGAGGGTATGTGGTTCGTTTTTAATAACCTGTATACTGGGGTTGTTTTTCTTTTGATGTTTACCTTTTTTCTCATTGTGTCTTTTGTCAAATAAAGCAAAACAGGGCAAGATTTATTAAACCTGAGTTCTCAGTGTGTCTTTGTTTTAAAACATTTGAAAACGAACTAAGAGTTATTATGGCTGATGGCTAGTGCATGATGTTGGATATATTTGTTGATCGTAATCTGCAAATGTTGTACTTTCCTTTTCCTGCCCTCGAGGTTTATTAAAATATGTTAAAACAAGAGCTCATCTCTGCAGGGCTATTTGTGCCTCCCATTACAGTGCACAGTGTGGGCCTATTAGTCCGTGCTCCTGGGTTACTTCCGGGTCACGCCTCGCGCGGTGGGTGTCCCGCGCGCCTCCTTGGCAGCTCCTCGCGCTCCTTCTGCGCGCGAGAGTGAAAGCCACAGCCCCCGGGGAGGCGGCCGCGCGCCGCTGCCCGGGCCGCACAGTCCGGGGCCTGTTTTGGATGAACTCTGCTTGGCTCCGGTTTTAGACTTTATAAATACCAGTGTTCGGCGTAAAAACCACCCTGGGAGAGGAGGGCAAGGGCTGCCCTGGCACTGGAAGAGAGGAATGCTGCGGCTAATGAGGACCAGTTGACAGACGGGGCGGCCGGCGCGCGCGCTCACGCGGGGGTCTGCCGGGCAGCGCTACTGGGGGGGGGGGGGGGAGGGGGCAGATATCAGCGGCGGGTGTGGAATCTGTTAACCGGCGATTGTTTCGTCACATTACTGCTTTCCCCAAACTCTGCTGTGTGCAACAGGCAAAATGCGATATTCACTCTGCTATTGCATTTTTTTCTAGCTATGTGACCTAGATGAAAGCAGCAGGAGAAGGCTTTACCAAGAACAGTCTTATTGTACGAAGAGTAAATATAAAATGCACATTTTCTATAGTGCTTCAAGCCATACTTGTGCGTTTTCTAAGCCCTGTTCACAAAAATTATAATTAGGACTCATTTTAACAATGCAGAATTTAGCAATTTAGGAAAAGCACAAGTCATTTAGCATTTTGTAGGTGTTCCATTAAATATGAAATGGGGCACTCGAACAAACTATATATATTATATATATGTATATATATATATATATATATATATATATATATTTTTTTTTTTGCTGGACTTCTCAGTACCCAGTCGACCACCCACCCTCATACGCATCCTGGAGTGTCAAGTGGGGTTCACCAGCAGTGTCCTTTACTGGTTCTCCTACAACTCCAATACAGACAATGTCCCTAAAGATCCTTATCATATGCAGCGCCCCTCAGGGTTCCATCCTGTCCCCTCGAGCCTCTAAATGAAGCCTCGCGGTTCTCCACTCATAGATAACAGCATCAAGCTTCACCGATAGGCCGATGATACACTTGAATGTCCCATCTGCTTCAGACACCCAACATCTCAAACACTCCCTGCACATCCTCCAGACATGGATGTCCAGACCCTACCGGGAGCTCAACCCAACCAAGATATCATTCTTGATATGTGTCAAGAACAACAAATAAGACACAGTATACATTTAGCTCAATTACATGAACCTGGATGGGTTTGAAGCCCAATTTTTACTGAATGTCACATTACTTGGATTCACACTGTGGGCAAACTCCACCCGCAAGGAACACATTGCCAAGAAAAACTAAGATGGCCGGGTACCAGCTCTCCCTTCTAAAGAAAAACTAATCATTTCTTCCAAAAAGAAACTACAGAACTGCTCAATAAGCCCCCATACTTTCACATCTAGATGGTGGAAGCACCCTGCTCCAGGGCCTTATAGATTCTGCACTGGCAGCCCTTAAGTTCACCCTACAAGCTGCTGCACTTCATTCATTCATTCCCACCAAGGGCTTGAGGAACTATGGTCACATCACCTCCATCCTGGCAGAACTCCATTTATTCACCTTGTACGCATGCGCTATCTTCAAAAATAGCTGCATCATTTACAAAGCCGTCCCAACCAGCATCCCGGGTTTCAAGCCACTGTCTCCGGTGGGTCTCAGCACACCTGAAGGCAGGACACCATCAGACTGCAGACTAGGAAGTGTAAAAAAAAGAAAATAGAAGAAGGCCTTTTCCATCTATGCAGCCGGGATATGGAACTGCATTCCAGTATCCATCAGGACTGCCACAGCGTTGCTCCAATTTAGGAAAATGTTGAAGGCGTACCTCTTTAAAGAACACTACAGCATAATGCATCAGCAATTCACTAACCAGCTATGT